>NC_053492.1:345913497-346586622 GCF_905171775.1 Rana temporaria
GACATCTGCCTGCCCTGCTCCAGTTTGTGACCTCGGGGAGTCCAAGACCTTGATGCGTTCCTTCCTGAATGAACCTCTCAAGTCCCCATTTTGGCCTCCAACTGCTCACCAGTCACATCAGGCCACACCTGGCTGTGCACAAATGGCAGCAAGCTCTCCAGTGCTGACTTTTGCATACTTAATTTATTTTTATAACCAAAATAAATGGTAAATTTTTATTTTACAGTTCATACTTGTCCTTGTTTTTTTGATTTACAATTTTGCTTGTGAGAAGGCAGGTTATTTTTTTAAATAAATTGGATATAAGGTGTAATTTGAAAGGGACAGATGAGATAAGACAAAGCAATAAGGTTTCTATGGGGGGAACTTGACATTACAAAAAATAAAAGGATTTGAATTTTTGTGAACTTTAAAATTAAGGTGAATATTAAGAGCAGGATTTAAAACACAGGACCAAAATAAGGTGAGAATATTTTCAAAAAAAAATATTGAGATCAGTAAGAAAAAGGTTCCACCAAATTTTAAGGAACTCTGTGTGAATATCCTAAAAAAAGAAAAAAATAATATTGCTGTTTTGTGCCCTTACAAAAAATTGTGTAAAGCGCTGCAAATAAACGATGAAATAATGTTGGAAGCGACACGAATGTGCTATCTCCATTCCAAACGCTAGTTTTACCTATGTTGTTCTCCAGTGTCTACGTTTTTGACAGGTTTCTTAGCATACACACGACCGAGTTTCTCGTTTAAAAAACAGCCCGATGAAGAACTCGTCGAGCCAAAATCCACTCCCATCGAGAAAATAGAGAACCTGCTCTCTATTTGCTCGACGAGTTCCTCGGCGGCTCCATCGGGCCGAAAATGTACACACGACAGAGTTTCTCGACAGAATCCGTCTCTTCACCGAGATTCTCGACGAATTCTGCCGAGAAACTCTGTCGTGTGTACGGGGCCTTATGAGGACTCTTCAAATTGTCTCCAGCTGCTCTGGGTCTCTTCTTTTCAAGTCTGACCACCTCTTCCTCAACTGATCCCTTGACCTCTGCACCCCGAATTTCTCATGGAGAGTCCTCCGTACCTTCTCCATTATCTGGCCCTTTAGCTTCTTGGGTTTCTTGTAAGGCCCTATTAGACAATCATAGTCCTCCTCTTCAACAATGGCAACCATCTCCACCATCTCATCAAAGGTCATTCTGGTGGCTTGTTTCATGCTCCTGCTCCTGGTGTGTGCCTGGCCTCTCTCCTTACTTGTGGTTGCAGCTTCCTGTCTCTCCTGAGTCTCCTCCATTATGTCTTCTTCAGTGACCGAAAAGGGGCATGCCAATTACTAGAACGATCGTCATAGGCGGGGATACGTGCGGAGCTTCCCGCATGCGCAGTGTATAAAGGGATATTGTGTGAGTTAGAACGTCGTTCGCAGTCGGTAGAAAACGTTGGGAAAACGATCGTGCAGTACGACGATACGAAACTTGATTTTTGGACTTTATGATCAGTGGATGAGTTTGTGGGTTAGATATGGGGAGAAAGCTAAGGCTTGACTGACATAAATTTTTTTGGCTAAATTTTGACAGAAATAATGGAGGCCTTCAGAGAACAGGAGTTCTTCACAGAATTTGTTCAAAGGGGGCCCCGGATGGCAACCCCCCTTTTTTCTAGAATTTTTTTTCCCAAAAGAATCATTTATTGAGCCAAGATCTGGCATTGTAATGGCCCCCCCACCCCTAAAATAATCGACATATTGTTGCCACACAGCACGTGCACTTTGGGGGGCCAAGCCTGTATGGACAGTCTCACGGGCCACCACCACTGGAACATCAGTGGCCTCATCAGGCACAAGTGTCACGTAGTTTGTTGAGGGTCTCTTTAGGAAATTGTGCAATATGCAGGAGCAAAGTATGACATGGTTCTGATTCTACTTAAGAAACCTACAGTCCTTATCTTGTTTGCAACGCCTGTATACTGCTGTTCAAAGTATATAGGGCCAAAAGGTCTTGTCAGGGCCGATCCTCGCTATAGGCTCACTATGCAAGCCGTTTAGGGCCCCGCAAAGCTGCAAAGGGCCCCCTAAATGAGGCCCCGCCTGGTGAGAAGTCATTTTTGCCCCCTCACCCCACTTCTAAACTCGCTGGCTGAGTCATTTCAGACAGCAGAACACCCCCTCCCCCCGCTTCTCAACTTTCAACTTTCTGACATGTCACTGTCGTCAGCGCCCCCCCCCCGATTCTCATTTTTAATGTGCCATGTCATTTTGCTTAGGGCCCCAGGGAGGTCAGGATCAGGAATGGGTCTTATAACAACCTGGGGGGAGTGGTGGCGGGGAAACTCATGCTATTTTTTTCAATGATTTTTATCCATATTGCAGGGACCAAACATTACATTAAAGCCGCGAGCAGTATTAAATTACTTTTTTCTGAGAGTATTCTCATGTTGTGGATGGACATTTCTAAACACGTGCCACTACTATAGACACCCAGCAGGTACCATATTTTTTTTTTCACTTTAAGCATCATTAAAATTGCTGCTCAAGAAAAAAACTACAGTTTTTAAATCTTTTTTTTCCATTGATACATGTTCCCTGGGGCAAGTCCCGGGTTCTCAAAGACGTTTTCCAACAATAACTTGCATATTGGGCTTTAAAATTAGCATTTTTGAATTCAAACGTTTGAGTCCCATAGACTTCAATTGGGTTCTAAATGTTCGCGCGAACGGTCGGTCTATTCGAACGTTCTGGTGCGAACTGAACGTGGGTATGTTCGGCTCATCCCTAATCACCACGGTACTGGGAGATTTCTCACTGTGGTGACTAATCAAGGAGGTGTGATTACTGTATGTCTAAAACCCCTCAGCACCAATCCAGTTTCGTTTTACAAACCATCACTGCCGTCTATTGGTTCTCTGGCTCTGTACATCAGAGAACCAGGAAACAACAGCAAAAACGAAACTAAATTGTAGGTACATTATATGATTGGTTTTTCTCTATTTTTAATAATTTTTAAAAGGAATCAGTTAACTATTATGTCTCTATACCCTGTAAACAGTCATTTCAGCAAAACATTTTTTTTTCCTTTAGTGACCCTTTAAATTTAGAGCGAGATCAGAGTGTAGTTAAACTCTGATCCAAATTGTTTTGTGTAAAACAGGGTCTCTGTCGTAGCTTGGCTGTGCTGTAGGCTATTCTGTTGCACTGGGTTGTTCTTCAAACCCCGGTGCTGCAAGTGGCAGCAGTGGAGTCAAGCTTTGGGTGCTTTTTCCCAGCAGCCAATCAGGAGGGTTTGGCCTCACTGTGCATGCTGGGGAGGGGTATTTATGGGGCAGACGCCATTGGTTCTGGGTCTTCTTCTTTGAGTATGGCACCCACCTTTAGGGTGACCACATCAAGGCGCCCCGGGATTATGGCCTACCTGGCCGGGGCGTGCGTGCCACGCAGTGTTCCTGGTTCCGGGACCATGTTGGCCGGGAGCATCTGAACAGCGATGGGGACCCAGTGAGCGACTGGGTTCCCACCTTTGAGGATCTAAAGCTGTATTGCTGTTCAGTGGGGAGTCCGTCTGAGGAGCGCCATTGAGAGGCTGGCGGTCCAAAAGGGCCTTGACAAACCACTGGGGATCAAGGTAGCCGGACACTGAAGGATTGATCACCTGTCAGTCGGTACCTGGGCGACAAGTTGAAGGAGATCCAGGCGTAATTCATCTAAGGAGGATTATCTCCGTAACTACAAATCAGAGATGGCCTGTGGCAGAGGTGTCTCCCTGACTTTCACCAAGAAGGGTCTGTGGCAGAGACTTTTCCTCAAGTTCAAGTTCACCAAGGAGGGTCTGTGGCAGGGACTTTATCCTACAAATGTTCGAGTGATACCCTGGCTGCCAGGTCAGTGAAAGAGGCCTGTCCGGGTACACTAAACTCAATCACATAGGAGTGGCGCATAAAAGTGTTACGCTTGGGAGCAGGATTGTTTCCCTATCATCACGCCTGAATCTGCTATTCTCCTTTTCTTCTTCAACTTTACTTTCCTCACCACAAGTTTGCTGTGCTCTTTATTACTCAAACAGAAAAGAGCACCTGTTGTGGACATTCCTTTACTTCTACCAAATGCAATACGCATCATCCACCCCTAGGAATTCGGGGGAGCCATGAGGTAAATGTGCCACCCAAAGCAACCAGCAGCTCCTCCGGGGGTAGTGCTACACTACATTGCACTTTGTCTGTCTCTCTGGCATAATGGATGGTATCATAACTCACAGGCAGCAGGCACTCATGGCTGGCTCTGTCACAGTGTGTCACATAACATGGCTGCTGGGTGCTGATTTTGAGCCTGCTGCCTGTGAGTTATCATAATGCTGATGATGTTAACCAGTTGCTAATCGCCTGATAGCAGATTTACTGTTACAGGGCAGTCGCTCTACGCAAGATCATGTATATGGGTATGTGAGCCAATCAGTGTCCACCGCTACCCGCTGATCGTTATGTACATAGGCAGAAAGGTGGTCTGCCATTCTGTCAGTATGGAAGACAGTATGGAAGCCATTAATCCTGTGTTCCTGCAAAGCATAGACAGGGATCTATGCCTTCCCTTAGTAAAAGCACCTCCCCCACAGTAAGAAGACTCTTGCTAGACACACATTTAACCCTTTGATTGCCCTAGATGTTATCCCCTTCTCAGCCAGTCTCAGTATTAATACAGTGACAGTGCATATTTTTAGCACTGATTACTGTATTAGTGTCACTGGTTCCCACAAAGTGTATTTTGGTGTCCGATTTGTCTGCCGCAATATCGCAGTCCAGCTATGAGTCGCTGATTGCCACTATTACTTTTAGTTAAAAAAAGTCCCCGGATTTCATTAATAAAATCTGATCACCTTACTTTAGGGTGCATTGATGTATGCTATGCCACATGTTAACCTGTGTTTTTACAGTTGTGATTGTGAGTATTTTATTAAAATGTATGATTAGATGCTTATGTTTTGCATAAAGTTCAATAATAGCGTAAATCAGAGAAAAGTGGTTTGACTTGCAGCAGCATAATAAATCACATTTTAATTAAACTCTGACAAAGGTGTCTGATTACCTTGAAATTATGTAATAATTTAAAGGATAAGTTCACCTCTTGGCAAAAAATATTAAATGCAAATTTTTTTGCAAGTGAATAAATGCATTTAATATTTTTTGTTTCTGGGGCCTATAAAGCAATGCACCAGCAAACACACTGACAGATCTGCAGGAGACCTGCAGGGCATCAGCTATCGGCTTGCTTGTACATCGCACAAGGAAGCCAATACATACTGATAGGAAGAATGAATGAACTACCACAATAAGCTTTTGCGACAGAAACTTGTGCTTTTTTTATTCACAGAGATGTGAATGAGTGATGTGGCCAGGCAGGCAGAGCCAAGACGTGTTTTTTAAATGTTGAATATTCATTCGCTGTTCTAACACACCTAGGTGAACTCTGAGCGCTCGCAGGTCACCTTTTTTATGCCTATTAGAGCCTATAACTCTAATTAGGTGCTTCAAAAACACCACCCGCTGCTGTATAGGGGGTGGCAGCCGGGGTAATAGATAAATTCATGCTATGTAGGCAGGGGCGTCATTAGGGGTGGGCTGGGGAGGCTGGACCCCCCCGAATGGGTAGCCGAAAAGCCCAGAGTCTCGGGCATGAAGTATTTAATTACTAGCCCTGAGCGCCGCCAAGCAGGGACCATTCTGTTGCCGAGCGTGGCCAAGAGACACAACAGGTCCCGCCTTCTGGAGTCTGCAGCGCCTTTGATGGACGTCCCACTGGCTGAAGCCACCTAGCAACGCCCCTGTATGCAGGAATCTATCCATTGGTCATAGAGGGGGTGGCTGGAGAGAGGGGGCGGCGCCCGTGCGCCCTTATGGATGCACCGCCACTGCTGAATATGCGTGTAACTAACATGTTATGAAAGGTGAACTTATCATGTACCGTATTTATAGGCGTATAACACTGTAACAGAATGTCCCACACTCCGCTTGAGTGCTTCCGTCATATACCGCTTCCTATCAGTCTGGATATAGATATCAGATATTCCAGCTGCTCTCAACACACAACGAGACGAGACTTGTTTGTGTGCTAAACATGGAGTGTTTATTAGAACCAAAATGCCAGTCTTATATACAGTTAAAGAGGAGGTAACCAGAACATAAATTAACATGAGCCAATTAACTAAATCATTTAGACAGTCGAGGTGACTCATAGACGTCACGCCTCTTCGCTCACCTGCTATACAATACACAAAGTGTAAACACAGGACATCTTCACACAATAGCAGGGTAAATTGGCACAGAGAACAGACAGATGGCTGGAGGTGATGGCCTGAGCATCTCCTTACACTGTATGTCCCAACAGTATGACTCAGTCACTCTAATATGGCATATACAGGGTCCCCAGGCATACAGCTCACAAAGACCACCATTCCCCCAAATGTCAGGGCCCATGATCGCAAGGTAGGAGGCTAGCATTCAGTCCCCTCCAAAAGCCCCTGTCCTTGGTGAGTCTGTCACAAACACGCACCCTATTTTTAAGAGGGAAGTTTCAGGAAAAAAATAAGAAATTTTAATAAAGAACTTTAAAGCAAAATAAGGGTAGCTCAGGAAGTAAATCCTGGGGCTGAAGTGGTTAAGACCAGTGCACACACTGATGCCTGACAAGGGAGGACAAAGAGACACAAACTCTGCTTTGCATGAAGGGGGGGCTGTCAGCCAGTGTGTGTTGTGCATCTCTCTAGCTCCCCCTCCCCCCTGTGTCATTCATTGCTCTCATCCCCCCCCCCCCGCTGGCATTAAAATTTATTGCTCTCCGAGGACCCCCAGCCCCTGCAGACAATTTTCTTTTTACTCCGCTTTTCATTAAAAAGATTTGTACCTGCTGTTGTCCTGTCGAGAAAAAAACAATGGCTGAGATTAGGATCAGCTGTAGATGGCAACAAGCTCTGTAAACCACCTAATCACACCACATAACCACATGTCAGCCTCAACTCCTGCGAGCAGTGCAGAGTGTTGCCATGGTTACGCTATGACGGCCACGAGAGTTAGACTGGCTTCTGTGTGCAGAGCAGCAGGAGGATGTCTGCCAAAGGTTTTCAGTGCCGGGAACTGAGTTTTCTGGGTTCCCTGTCTCTGATGGTGTCTGCTCGCCTGAGATCCCACCCCCCAAGGCGCTATATGCAGTATGTGCCATGCCATTTTTAAACCATGTCGACGTATAACACGCACATGCCATTTTCACTCTGTTTTCAGGGTGAAAAAGTATGTGTTATACGCCGATAAATATGGTAATTATACTTTCCCTGATATTGGACAACTCGTAAAGATGTAATGGTATATGCTGTGTGTGTGTGTATGTGTGTATATATATATATATATATATATATATAGCCGTTCGCCTCCTGTTGGGGGGGGGGGGGTTAATGGTGATCGTCTCCCGCGGGGTAATGAAGGAATTCTTTCCAAAGTATTGCGTAATGCAATTAATCGTTTTTAATGATTGAGAAACTGTCTAGACACTGTGATAAATAGAAAAAACTGATGTAGCAATAGTGGACTACAGTTTATAATATTGTAAAATTTACCCATCATTCTCCATCTATATTTATATCACTCTAGGGCTGGGCGCCAGTGACTGTCATCATATCTGTGAGCCCTTCCTTGTGCCTTATTGGATATAATAGTATGAGCACCAACTGCTGGTGAAGACTATCAGGCCTGCATCTTGGACATTGCTGTTGTTACCATTTAAAGGGCACTATTCTATCCCTATTCTGTTTGATCTCTTATTAGGATATAAAGGTTGAATAGGCCAGCCTGGAGTTCCCTTTAGTGTGTGACTACCTGCATTAGATGGCTATCCCTTTACTGTCCTTTCAGGTCATGCTCCAGGTGGTACATTATTGTACATATATGTTTATTATCCTCTTGTGCTGGTGAAAAGACCACAGGTGAGCGAGCTGGTTAAATACCCCCCGGACTCCTCCCATAAATTCAGGCCACCATACTGGCCTTCTTACTTATGGTTGATATGGATATGAACAAGATAGACTTACCATAAGACTTACAACATGAAATGGACCTGAAGTGTGCCCTGGTCTGATGGACGATATGCCAAAATAAGGGGGCAAAAACATTCAGGTAGGGGTGTAGTTTTTTTAGTTTTAGCTTTATTCATTGAACAAGTTTTGTGAATGCTTGTGCCATCTCCACCTGAGGCTTGGGGATGTGCTGGGCGAAGCAGGCAGACTTCCACCTGACTAGTCTCTTAATTGACGTGATCTGGGACCCCATGTCGGGATGTGGCCGAGGTCGCTCCAATACGGAAAGAGTGACTGGAGCACTGACTGGGGTTGAGGTGTAGGTCATGTGAAAAAATTCTCACGTGTTTGACAAACTGGCAGGCACTCAAGGATTTGATCGGGAAAGGTAGTAGGGGACTAGATTTGACTGTTCCGGTAGGAGTGACAGAAGGCGATCGAGTATGGTTACTGGACACCAGACATTGTTTGTTTTACAGAGGTGGATGTATACCCTGGAGCCTGATTGCTGGGTTTTAGATACTGCAAGGTGGAGGATGAAATGGTCTTGGTAGCGAGACAAGCGAGGTCTACGCAGAACTTGGCCGGCGGGGTTGCTGTGGGTGAACTTGCTAGGCCGCAAGAACCCGTGGTAGGCCAAGTAGATGGCTGCTTGGATTACCGGGCTGGGGAGAAGGCCAAATGGGGAACTAGCAAGGATAGTGGACATTAAACTGGTGCTGTAGGGATAGTTGTACGGGCCTGCGTAGGAAGAACATAACTTGGACTTGCCTTTATTAATAATATCGGCCGTGGCATAGTTGTCGGTGGTGAAGGCCACGGTTTGTCCTGTCTAGATATGACCCCAGAGCTGAGAGGCTTCCACGATCGGCTATTGTTCGAACAGGGAGGCAGTCCGTGTAAACCCTGGGATTAAGAGTGTCTCTGGAGGCCATGGTCCTGCAAACCAACGGTGGCCAAAAATTGCAGAGAAGCCTGTGGAGGCTGCGGCACCTGACACTACCTGCAGTTATAGGGGCGATATTGATGGTATAAACATTGATATACCGTTCCACGTAGTAAGGAACTCCTCCCACATTGAAAGGTCCGCTACTGCCGAGATGTCTAAGATAAGGATCTGATCGAAGTCCTGTGTCCTGAGAGAGGAAGACCAGGAGCCGTGATACAAAAGATCGACCCTGGGGAATGATCCTCACTGCAAATTGAGCATTCCCGGGAGAATCGGTGCATCACGGATGCGACTAGATTCAAATTGGAGTGCAGTAGGTGACAGTAAAATTAGTGAAATTATTTGCCATGCCAGAGGCACAGATCGGTCGTGCCGTGATTGCGACTGACAATGAACCGGACTCTGGAACATTTTCTGAAATGAGACCGAAAAAACTGGGCCACGCCAGGACGAACTGGTGCATGAGGATGCAACTAGATTCTAATCAGAACGTGATACGTAACAGTGAAATGATTTGCCATGACAGAGGCACGGATTGGTTGTGCCGTGGTTGCGACTGACAATGAACAGGACTCTGGAGCATGTACTGAAATGAGGCCGAAAAAAAACAACTGGGGAACACCTGGACAAATCGGTGCATGAGGATGTAACTGGATTCGAATCGGAGCGCGGTACAGTGAAATTAGTGAAATGATTTGCCATGACAGAGGCGTGGGTCGGTCGTGCCGTGGTGGCGACTGAAAACGAACCAGACTCTGGAGCATGACTGAAATGAGGTCGAAAAAACAACTGGGGCACACTGAGGCGAATCGGTGCATGAGGATGTGACTGGATTTCGAATTTGAGCACGGTATGCGACAGAGAAATTAGTGAAATTATTGAAATTATTTAGCCATGAGAGAGGCAGTTTTTTTTTTTCCCTTTTTTTTTTTCATGTGCAGTAAAACTCATTCCAGAAACATGCTTGTAATCCAAAACACTTGTATTTCAAAGCATATTTTCCCATAAGAAATAATGGAAATTAAATTGGTTTATAGTCCATATAAAAAGATTATAGCAATGTTATAGGTTGTGTAACCATAAAATGTCCATCCACAAATAGCAGCCCCCACAGGGGGATTAGAAGCAAAATCCAGCAAGAGTTAAAGAGCAGTAAAGAGAAGAGAGGCACCTCTAAGTGTAGCAATACGTTGCAAAATGTTGTACCTTCATTGAATGTAACCATATTGGTACACTTAGGCCGCGTACACACGGTCGGTCAATTCGATGAGAATGGTCCGAAGGACCGTTCTCATCGGTTAACCGATGAAGCTGACTGATGGTCTGATGTGCCTACACACCATCAGTTAAAAAAACGTTTGAGTCCAACATGGTGACGTAAAACACAACGACGTGCAGAGAAAAATGAAGTTCAATGCTTCCAAGCATGCGTCGACTTGATTCTGAGCATGCGCAGGTTTTTAACCGATGCTTTTGCATACTAACCATCGGTTTTGACCTATCAGTTAGGCGTCCATAGGTTCAATTTTAAAGCAAGTTCTAAAATTTTTGACCGAAGGATAACTGATCGTTGGGGCCGATGAAACTGACCTTCCGTTAGTTTTCATCGGTTTTGACCGACCGTGTGTACAAGGCCTTAGAGGCGCATTTCTTCTCTTTTATACTCAGTTGTGACATGATGTTACTCTTATATCAAGACATTGCTTGTATATCAAGTCAAAAATTATGAAAAACTTTTGCTTGTCTTGCAAAACGCTCTCAAACCAAGGTTTTACTGTACATGAAATGAAACAAGTGAAATGATTTGCCATGACAGAGGCACAAACCGGTGTACCGCGATTGCGGCTTGAAAATGAACCGGCCTGTGGGTGGCCAACCAGTGGCCCGCGGAGCCCTCTGATGTGGCCCGCGACCTCCTACTCTGGAATGGCAGGTTGGCAAGCCCAGATCGCAGGTTGTCGACCTGCCATACTGCAACATCAGTGTTGTGAATGAAGCTGGTGGTAGAGGAAGAAAGCGGGTGTGGAGCAGAGCCCTATAAACCGATGCGTCCTCTACAGCGCCGGCTTTCAGCTCAGGCGGAGTCTATGGCAAAGTTCAGCTAACCAGCAGGTTAGATACAGGTGCACTACGCTGCACCCACGGTGTGGGTAAACCGCAGCACATCAGTGTGAAAGCAGTCTTGGGCCCTTTTCAAAAGATTAGCCCGACCAAATGGGACCCTCAATTCACCTCTACAGAGTGACAGATGTCCGTTTATGCCCGCCTACCTCCAATCCAAAAAACTAAAGGGAATTTGTATCCTTCCATTTGGGCGGATCGGAGGACCTATAGAGTAGCCGTGACCTGTCATCTGCCTGCTCTGCTCATTGTGGCCCGCGACTGGTTACCAAGTTGCTTAAGTGGCCCTCACTCTTCAAAAGGTTGGGCACCCCTGACCTAAAGCATGGGCAAGGTTCGGACATGCAGCTCGCATGGGGGCAGATCCACAAAGCACTTACGCCGGCGTATCTCGAGATGTGCGGCGTAAGTGTACATATGCGCCGTATCCCCAAAACGAGATAAGCCTGAAAAATCGTTTTTTTCGTCCGACATAATTTTTCTACACCGGCGCATCGTAGGCGCAAAAATACGCTGGACGCACCATTGTTTTGCTATGCAAATATGCAAATGAGGGAGATACGATGATCCACGAAAGTACGTTTGTCCGGCACAAGGTACACGCTATGCGCGTAAGCTGTACGTCCGGTCTAAAGTTACCCTTCATAAAAGCAGCTTTAACTTTGCACCAGACGTGTGCAGGTCAGCTTCAGCAGCACCGTTAGGGACAAGCTGAGCAGCCACACTTGCAGGCCAACAATCTGTATGCCAACATGACAGGGGCATCCATGGTCATAGCTATACTACTGGCTTTAGATGCGCGTAGAAGGAGGAGGGAACAGAGGAGGAGGAGGGCACGGGAGAGGATATACCGACCGCGCATAAATGTCTTTGGCATGGGTGATTCGAAGGTGTATCGCATCTTCAGATTCACCCCTACTGCCATCCTGGAATTAACCACAACCCTGAAAGATGACATCACCAGCCAGACACGACGCTCACATGCAGTGGAGCCACTGGTCAAGGTACTGGCAACACTCCATTTCCTTGCCAGTGGCTCTTTTCAGCGTACAAGTGGAGTCGGGGCTGGAATGGCACAATCCTCCATTAGCAGATGTGTGCACCAGGTTGTCCCCGCAATCCTCAGACGCATGGCCAACCAAATCATCAGACCCACCCAGGAGGACCTGCGGGTGAAGGCAATGCGTGATTTCTACAGAATTGCAGAATTCCCACGCACCGTGGGGGCCATTGATTGCACACATGTGGTACTACGGCCCCCCCATGACACAGAGCACCTATACCGCAATCGGAAGCATTGGCATTCCATCAACGTACAGGTGATAGCCGATGCCCAATGCCTCATATGGCACATCCGTGCCAAACACCCAGGGTCCAGCCATGACAGCTACATATTCCGTCAAAGCCCCATCCCAACAGAATTTGAACAGAACGTGTACGGGAACAGCTGGCTGGTTGGTGAGTGACATGGGTGTCAGGCATGGCTGTCCGCCCCCATGATGCAGACATCACGAGGGTGTCACCATTTGAAGAGGCCACGAGGATGGTGAGCAGTGACAGTGCATGCATCAGTGACACTGTCCCTCTTGTCCACCTGTTGGAGCACACGCTGCATGAAATAATGGACAGGGCACTTGAGGCAGAACAGAGGGAGGAATAGGAGAACTTCCTTACCTCTCAAGGTCCCCTTTATGCAGACAGTGTTCCTACTGGCCTGCCTATTACACAGGAAGAGGAAGAGGACGACGAGGAGGAGAAGGATTGTGTCAGCATGGAGGTGGAGCCTAGCACTCGGCATCAGCAGCAGTCTTCAAGGGATCAATTACAGTCCCAAGAAACTCATAGACTTGTATGTGGCTGGGAGGAGGTGGCTGCGGATCATGTCGTCCTTAGTGTGACCCAAAGGACTCCGGACCGAATGCCTCAGCAAACCTACGCAGCATGGCCTCCCTGATTCTACAAAGCCTGCGGAAGCATCCTTGTATTCGTGGTGTGAAGGAGAGGGATCATTACTGGCTGGCAACCCCGGACTTTATCTTGCCGTCGCAGACGGAGCAGAGGATGAAACATCTTCGGGAGGCCTTGCAGAAAGGTTTGTGCAACACGTTCCCAGAGCTTGGGAGGTTACAAATTCCTGGTCCTGGACAACGTGTTGCTGAGGCTTCGGTCAGTCACAGAAGGAGCGGTGGAGAAGGTGGCCGTCTGATAGATGCGTTCAGACAATTTTTTAGTCCACAGCCCCAAGGTATTATCGGTTCCAGGAACCATCGCCAGCGTCTGTTTTACATGGTGCAGGAATACCTAGGGGCAAGATCAGACTTGGACACCTTTCCCACCGAAAATACTCTGTATTACTGGGTCTTGAGGATGGATCACTGACCAGAGCTTGCACAGTATGCAATTGAGGTACTGGCCTGTCCTGCATCCAGCGTTCTTTCGGAACGCACATTCAGTGCTGCTGGAGGCTTTGTAACCGATCACATGGTGCACCTGTCCACCGACTCGGTCGATCGACTGACCTTCATAAAAATGAATCAGTCTTGGATCACCACCAGCTACCAAGCACCTGATGCTGATGTAACCAAATTATTTTCTTTGGAATGTCAGATCCCTTTAAGACTGCCTATGCTGATGCTGAGTGACTACCCTGTTATGCTGAGTGACTATCCTCTTCCTCCTCAATGATCATGCTGATAGCTTGTAAGAACATTTTTGGTTCTGGGCACTGCCACCAGTGGCTAAGGCCCAATTTTTCTGCCCCTGTTAAACAGGGGCATGTAATTACAATTTTTCCTGCAATACTTTAGTTGGAGCGCATGAATGAGCCCTGCTGCAGAGTTTCTGTGAGGGGTTGCAGTGTTGTGGCACCAGCACCAGTGCCTAAGGCCCAATTTTTCTTCCCCTGTTTAACAGGGGTGTGTAATTAAATTTTTTGATGTAATATTTTGCAGCAGGGCTCATTCCTGCGCTCCAACTAGAGTATCTGTGAGGGGCTGCAGTGTTGTGGAACCAGCACCAGTGCCTAAGACCCAATTGTTCTGCCCCTGTTAAACAGGGGCGTGTAATTACAATTCTTGATCTAATATTTCACAGCAGGGGCTGTTTCTGCGCCCACCAAGAGTAACTGTGAGGCCTTACAGTGTTGTGGCAACACCACCACACCGTCCATCACCAAAGGCCCAATTTTTACAAACCTGTTCAACAGGGGCATATAATTCGAGATTTTCCTAGCTTGTGACGGAAAATATTAATTATATGAAGACAGGAGGCGAGTATCTTATGCATTATCTTTCTTTAATAATGCCCATAGCAGAAATACAACTTTTTCAGTGATTTCAAATAGAAAAACGTTTTAACTGAAAGAAAAGAAAAACTACAACACCCAGCAGCCCTCAGGCTGGGACTGCCAATCATGAGGCAGGACAGCTGGCATATAAGGGGCTGCCTCCTTAGAACCTTCCTCTTTCTTGAGGCGAATCGGCAGGTAGCCCGGAACAGAAAACAGTTCGAAAACACCGGGACCCTGGTAAACTGGACCTTCGGTACCGGATTCGGTCAACGGCATCCCGACTCCGGATCTGGAGCGCAGTAGGAATCTCCCTCTTTGGTCTGCGATGAACTAAAACCCATGGATCGAAACTGAACAGCAATCTCAACTCCCGGGGCGTATCAGCCTCCGACTTGCAGGATGCGTGGTTCAACAGCCTAGAACGAGAGAGAGACAACACCGTGATAGGGTTGGGTCGGGAGGGAAGATACTCGCCTCCTGTCTTCATATAATTAATATTTTCCGTCACAAGCTAGGAAAATCTCGAATTATATATCAGACAGGAGGCTCATATCTTATGCAAGTTCAAAGCTATGACAATGTATATATAAATGATAGCAATCGGAACAACTACAAACTGATACAGATATGTGTTCCTCCGGTCTGAAGCAGAATTGGCGGAATGTGGTCGGGACGACCAGTCCGCCGCTAGCCGTAAGTCCTAGAGGGAGCCGTTCGAGGTGACGACCCTAGTGATGGGCACCTAATGGGGTTATGTCAAACCTTGCCCTAACCATGACCGACCGTGCCCCTCTGGCTAGCGTAGCCGCGAAATCCAGAAACTGAGGATTGACGTAGGAGATAAGGAATTGAGAGAATTGCGAGGATCGCAGCGGGACCGTCAAGGGCTCGTAAGCCTGTATAGAGCGGAGCACGCCTAGTTGTGGATGCGCAGGGAAGAACGGGTAGAAAGCCGATGGAAGACCCGTCGCTGGCCTACACATGATGGAAAAAACCTGACTCAGTGAAATGAGACCCGCCGCCTGGCTATGTCCAACGTCGTGAAGCCCGACACACGTATGGTGGAGTGAAGTGCGTTGAAACTTAACGCCTGTCAAAGTCGGTACACCCATGGATGTTCCCCCACCGGTAGTAAGACTACAAGGGAGCGATAGGCTAGAGTCGCCGAGCGATAGATGTTAAGGGAGCCATAGGACCTCCCGGATTCCAAATAGTCCGTCAGATAGTTGGTCACTACCGGCAGACATCCGAACAGGCCAACCTGTCCTTGATCACACCAACTAGCGTCCCCAGGTAGATCGAGATGTCGATCTAGTCCCGGGGCCCAGGTCCAAGCATGGAGACCCCAGCTGAACTTTTAAAAATCGATGTTCGCGACCGGCACCCCGAAGTCACCCAAGCGGGGCGAGGTAGGATGAGCGCCGTGAGTAGAGGGTGCAGATCCCCATCCGGACTGGCAAGGATAGGAGGGGAGCGAGTAAACAACCCGGGAAGATCCATCGACATCCCCAGGAGGAGGGGAAGCCTTGGTTACGTCGGCCACCGCAGAGTGAACCGCACGACTGATGTTCTCATGTTTGTAAAGTGAAGGAGGACCCTGAGGGTCAACGAGAATGGGGGAACGCATAATTTGTCCCCTGTGGCCGGGTTTCGGCGGAGGGCGTCCACCGAGTGCGCCACCGGATCCGGCCTCTGGTTGCAAAAGCGCAGGAGAGACGAAAGACGAATAGTCCATAGTTTTCAGCAAGGATCCCATAGGTGAGCGAAGGTCAGGAGCATTGACCGGCGAAGCCGCCAATCGCCGGAATCGATTGGGTAACGAGAATTCCAATCCGCCATCATGTTGGAAGTGCCTGAGGCATATTCCGCAACCGGAATGATGTTGTGCTCCAGGTATATTGCCAGAAGTCTTTGGACGATCTGCTAGGATACTGGATCTGGGACCCCCCAAGTGATTGACGTACCGGACCGCGGTTACGTTGTCCATGCGCAGGAACACACAGTAGTTGGACTCGTGTGGCAGCAGATTCCTGACGGCAGGAAGGTCGCCAGAAGTTCTATGTGTTGACATGCAGCAGAGACTCCGCTGCGGGCCAAGTCCCTCTTGCGGACGAGGGACCGCACCGAGCACCCCGCCGAGGCGGATGGCATCCGACTCTATGACGAAGTCCGTCATGGAATTGAAGATGGTCTTGCCGTCCGATCGCCGGCCTGACGCAACCACCACCGTAGGTCCAGTATGGCTTCTGTGCCCAAAGCGATTTCGTCTGCACAGTGAAGCCCCTAGCGAAAACGCAGGGCCCTGAGTTTCTGGAGGGCTCGATAGTGAAGGGGTGGTGCCAGAAAAATGGCCTGGATTTACACCGATAACAGGCCGACTAGGCGATCCAATCCGCGTAAGGAGACCCGTAGTTTGCCCAGTAAGATACTGACCTCTTGCAGATGGCGGTCAATTGGCCGAAGGACCGCTCGGCTGGTGTCCACCAAGAACCCGAAAAAAAAAAAAACTCTATCCCCTGCGATGGGGAGAGGCTAGATCCCCGTGATCTATGGGGAGTTGTCCGGGAGACGTGTTCACTCGCCAGGCGAGGAGGACGAGCTGTTAAGAGTAGGTCTTCCAAGTAGATAACCAACCTCACCCCTCTGAACCGCAGAGGTGAGATTTTACCGCAGGGCGATAACCTCCACCCTTACCTGGCCAGGAAGATGTTACTGAGGAAGCCCGGAGCCCTACCGACTTGTAATAACTTTATCAGCGTGGTCCAGAGTAGTATGCCCTCGGTGGTATGACCGGGGTCTGATTCGGCTAGGTGGAACCGCTGGGGATCAAGTCTCATTGAGCTTGAGCGGCGGTGTCCTGTCGGACACGTAATGTTCGTGCATCCCAGGAGGCAACTTCCTCTTGGGCCCAGCCCCTGAGTTGGACTGGGTCGAATGTTTGTTCAGCGGCAGTAGCCCGTTCGATAAGGCGTAGGTTGTGGTGATAGGACCAAAAAGGTCTAAGACCCTGGACTGAATGGTCCGAAAGGACCTCTCTATTCTCTTTTGGGATACTTCTCGTGTTTGGTGAGATACCTCCAGAGTATGGGGTCCACCCCAGGAATGTGCACGACCTTATTTGGCAATGGAAGGGGGTAGTACGCCCTCAATTTGTTTCGGTGGGGTTTACCGACCGATGTCCGGGTGCAGTATTGATATATATTGGGCCACCTCGGGTAGAGGTGCCCAGTCACCGGAGTGAGGATGGCAATCGCCCCCGGATCGACATGGCTCTCCATGAGAGTCCAATAGTGTTCCACCCTGGTCCACAGGGTTGGCGCCGTCATGAAGCGTCATGTGCCCACTGCTCAAATAGTCATCATCATCCTCATCCTCAGACTCAAAGGTGTTAGCCGCCTCGGACGACTCTGGAAGAGTCCATGAGTGGGTCTGGCTAGTCCGTCTAGCGGATCGTTGCCTCTGCCTGTGCATCTCCCCGAGGCTCGGGGTCGATCGGAGTCTGGGAGAGCAGTGGGTTGGCAGTCCTGGTGGGGTACTGCCTGGGGCATGTTGTTTACTTCCCCTGCCGGGGAGTCGGGGGCCACAGAAATGTGGCAGTGTTTTGGAGACACCTAGTCCCTCTTAGGGGCGGTAAACCGTTGCCGGACGGTCCGGACGTAGGGGGCGCAGGCGGGTTGGGATAACCGACGCCAGGGCGGCCCGGACGGATCTACCGATCAGATATTTAGAAACCTGTGATAAAATCATCTATTGGTATAATTTATTATTTATTTGTATAATTTATACATTTCTATGTATATTAACGTATTTATTTATTTATTTAATTGTTCAGAAGAGTACATGCCAGGGGAATAAATTCCCCAGAGACATAACCGATGATTAGTATAATATATTCATTAAATAATATTTCATTTATTTACATAATATGATCTATATTTCTAAAATATACATCATATATTTGTCATATCAAATTAATCATATAATCATAAAACACTTATTCACCAATATAATGTATTATTATTCATTTATTAAATGTATTCATTTGTTTGTGATAGTACAGTGAGGGGAGAGATTCCCCACCACAATGGAGCAAAGCATGAGGACCCGCGTCCTGGGTCTTGCATCGCACGCTGCACACTGGCGTAGCGATACAGGGGGGAGCGAGGTCCTGGCTTGTATAAATTATGTAATTTATTTGGTATTATATATATTTATTTTATTTAATTATTTATTTTGATTCGAATCTTTAAATTATCTATTTATGTATTTAAATTCAGATTAATTTATTACATTTTATTAAATGTATTCATTTATTGAAAGACCATGAGAATATACATATATATATATATATATATACATATTTATTTATATATTTAAATATAGGTTATCTAGAAGATGTCATTCAAATTATTTGATTTACTGACAGTAGCAATACAAGGGGGATGCATATAACCACATACATATACAAGTACAAAAAATGGGTGGGGAAAGTCCAAAAAAGTGGAGTGACACTAATTTACCAGTAAACAATATTGTTGAATAGTCCTTAATCGAGGGCACAGTGCTGAAGAGGTCCAGGTACAACAAAATCCAACCATGTAGGGGTGCAGTTCATCAATACTTAATCCAATCAATAACGTTGTGAAGTGAAAAATGTTGAAAAACACAACAATAAAAATAAAATATAAAAATAGAAATAAAAATAAATATAAAAATAAAAATAAGGGTCAAAGTATTTCAGAAGAAGGAGGCCTTGTATCCAAAAAGGGTGAAAGATAGAGAGTGAGCCGTAACCAAGATCTCATATATGCACCTCTAGTGATCCCAGCAGCTCACCTCTAATCTGGCAAGCTGGATTAAATCAGCCTGATCCTGATGGGTGTGGTCCGTTGTTGGATATCACATACGGGTCTCCATAAAGTGTATTACATGAAAAAGTAAAAAGGGTAGAAACCAAATGGTGTGATAACGTCACAGAGAGGGGTAGCAATGTCTTCTGATTTAAACCAGTGGAGATGCACTCACATGTAGGTGAAAAAAAACTGGGGCTCTTATCCACGAACGCCGAGCTCGTCAGTCCCTCCTTCCTCTCCCTTACTGATTCTCCAGGGTTAGGAGTCCCGTGTCCCCAATGGTTCACGAAT
The DNA here is from genome assembly GCF_905171775.1 of Rana temporaria. NCBI lineage: Eukaryota > Metazoa > Chordata > Amphibia > Anura > Ranidae > Rana > Rana temporaria. The sequence continues at coordinate 345,933,040 of NC_053492.1, forward strand.
CGGCTCTTGTTATGTATGAGGATCTCGGTAGTGTATGTGGGGTAAGAGAGAAGGACAAGCCTGATCGTGTGATATCATCAACAATAAACAAAAAACCCCCAGGAATGCCCAGGTAGTAATGCACTCACATGAACAATATAACATAAAAGACCTTCCTCCACGAGTGCGGACTCGCAATAAATCTGTGCCTCCAACACTTCCCCTCTATCTGTGGCTCAGTCCGGACACTCAGATGTGGCAGTCATACATGGGGGGAAGTGGAATAGACAACCACAGCGTAGCCCAGTCAGACGTGAAAAGTTTATTTTAAAAGCACTTAAAAACTCACATTTAAAATCGAAATTGCTGCATCAATCCGATGAGTGGCGAACTCGTATATCCAGTGGTCGGATGCTGGAGTCTGTCAAGCCCTCCAATCCCGACGCGTATCGTCAACATGTGACTTCATCCCCTGATGAAGCTCCGTGACCGTGCCCGCGGGACCCGTGGACCCGATCGCCGCTGGTGTCCTACGATCGGTCACCGGAGCTGAATAACGGGGAGAGGTGTGTGTAAACACACCTTCCCTGTTCTTCGTTGTGGCAGTGTCATTGATCGTCTGTTCCCTGATATAGGGAAAGATGATCAATGAAGTCACACATCCAGCGCCGCCCCCCTACAGTTAGAAACACATATGAGGTCACACTTAGCCCCTAGTGGTTAACTCTTAAACTGCAATTGTAATTTTCACAATAAACAATGCATTTTTATAGCACTTTTTGTCCCAAAAATGTGTCAAAATTGTCCGATGTGTCAGCCATAATGTCGCAGTCACGAAAAAAAAGGCTGATCGCCGCCATTAGTAGTAAAAAAATAATTATTAATAAAAATGCAATAAAACTATCCCCTATTTTGTAAACGCTATACATTTGCGCAAACCAATCGAAAACGCTTATTGCGATTTTTTTCTCCAAAAATAGGTAGAAGAATACGTATCGGCCTAAACTCAGTTTTTTTATATATTTTTGGGGTATATTTATTATAGCAAAAAGTAAAAAATATAGCATTTTTTAAAATTGTCTCTCTATTTTTGTTTATAGCGCAAAAAATAAAAACCGCAGAGGTGATCAAATACCACCAAAAGAAAGCTCTATTTGTAGGAAAAAAAAGACGCCAATTTTGTTAGGGAGCCATGTCGCACGACCGCGCAATTGTCAGTTAAAGCGACGTAGTGCCGAATCGCAAAAAAGGGCAAGGTCCTTAACCTGCATAATGGTCCGGGTCTTAAGTGGTTAAAGACCGCCTAACGCCGATATAAGTCGGCAGAATGGCACGGCTGGGCACAGGCACATACATGTTGCCCTTTAAGTGTGGCTCGCTCGCGACCCGGTCCGAAGCTCCGTGACCATGCCACCGGTGTCCAGCGATCGGGTCACAGGAGCTGAAGAATGGGGAGAGGTGAGTGTAAACACCTTCCCCGTTCTTCTCTGTGGCAGTGTCACTGATCGTCTGTTCCCTGTTATAGGGAACGAGGATCAGTGACGTCACAGTCCAACCACTCCCCCTACAGTAAGAATCACTCCCTTAGGGCACACTTAACCCCTTAGCGCCCCCTAGTGGTTAACCCCTTCACGGCCATTGTCCTTTTCACAGTAATCAGTGCATTTTATAGCACTTTTCACTGTGAAAATGACAATGGTCCCAAAAATGTGTCAAAAGTGTCCAAAGTGTCCGCCATAATGTCGCAGTCACAAAAAAAAATTGCTGTTTGCCGCCATTACTAGTAAAAAAAAAATATTAATAAAAATGCCATAAAACTATCCCCTATTTTGTAAACGCTATGGGGTATTCCACAAACACCCGGCGCAAAGTAACTTTTGTCATTTAAGTTACACCGCCGCAAATTGCACAAGGTAGTGCCCGATCCACAAAGCACTTACCTTGAAATTTGCAGCGGTGTAACTTAAAATCGTCCGGCGCAAGGCGTTCCTAATTGAATGGGGCGAGTCCCATTTAAATTAGGAGCGCTCCCGCGCCAGACGTACTGCGCATGCTCCCGACGTCATTTTCCCGACGTGCTTTGCACGGTTTTACATTGCGCCGGGTTTTGAGAATCGCGACGGGCGTAAAAAAAAAAAATACGAGTTGCGGCGAAAAAAAAGACACCGTCGCGGGAAAGAAGGGTCTACTTTTACATGGTGTACTAACTTTACACCTTGTAAAAGCAGCCCTAATTTTGCGATAGCAAACGAATACTTACGGAGAAAAAACGAAGCTGAAAAGCTTCGTGGATCTCTAAGTGCTAATTTGCATACCCGACGCGGCATTTCGACTCAAAATGCCCCCAGCGGCGGCCGAGGTACTGCATCCTAAGATCCGACAGTGTAAGTCCCTTACACATGTCGGATCTTCTGTCTATCTATGTGAAACTGATTCTGTGGATCAGTTCCGTAGATAGAAACAGGGATACGACGGCGTATCAGTAGATACGCCGGCGTATCCCTTTTGTGGATTACCCCCTATATCTTTTGCGCAAACCAATCAATAAACGCTTATTGAGATTTTTTTTTACCAAAAATGAGTAGAATACGTATAGGCCTAAACTGAGGAAAAAAATGTAATTTATATATTTTTGGGGGATATTTATTATAGCAAAAAGTAAAAAATATTGTATTTTTTTCAAAATTGTCGCTTTATTTTTGTTTATAGCGCAAAAAATAAAAAAAACGCAAAGGTGATCAAATACCACCAAAAGAAAGCTCTATTTGTGAAAAAAACCACGGCAATTTTGTTTGGGAGCCAAGTGCAATTGTCAGTTAAAGCGACGCATTGCCGGATCGCAAAAAGGGGCCAGGTCCTTTACCTGCATAATGGTCTGGGTCTTAAGTGGTTAAGCATCATTAAGATTACTGCTCCCAAAAAACGACAGTTTCTAAAACTTTTTTTTGCGTTGATACATGTACCCTGGGGCAGGACCCGGGTCCACAAACCCTTTTTAGGACAATGACTTCCATATTAGCCTTCAAAATTCGCACTTTTGATTTCTGACATTCGAGTCCCATAGACTTTAATGGGGTTTGAAAGTTTGCGCAAACCTTCGGTCCGTTCGAATGTTCTGATGCGAACCGAACTGGGGGGTGTTCAGCTCATCCCTACTAGTGATGAGATTCTGGAAAAAAATCCAATACATAGAGGACGCCCTGGCCCTCCCCAATATCTATTCTCCGGCCAGATGCCTTTTGGGCGATCTGGAGGAGGAAGGGATATCCGAATCACAAAAAACACTACTCAGAATACTGTTTTGTTATGCCAAAAAAGCTCTAGCTCTTAGATGGAAGGACCTGATCCCCCCCTTGTTACAGAATTGGTTAGACCTGGAAAACCACACAACGCCATTGTACAAATTGACGTATGCAGCGAGAGGATGCCCTAAGAAGTTTGAAAAAGTCTGGACAGTTTGGCTGAAATACACCTCTGAAGATGCTGTAGCGAGATAAGACACTAAGGCCCCTTTCACATGTGCGGACCGTATGTCCGCATTTTCATCCATCCGTTTGTGGATGAAAACGGGACATACATTGGTCCCTATGTGATTGCGGGTGTCAGCAGATAAACATCCGCTGAGACCAGTAATCACTCGCCTCCGCAAAGATCCGATTTTGCGGACGGAAGAAAATCCTGCGGATCGGTTGAACACATACACACGGTCCGTGTTCATCCGATGCCCCATAGGGGAGAGCAGAGAAAAGACAGGGCGGTCCCTGCACAGTGTGCGGGGACCGCCCTGTCAGCCGACGGCTCAGCGGGGATCAACGGAGCGATCCCCGCTGAGCTTACGGACACACGGAGGCGGATCATTACTGATCCGCCCCGTGTGAAAGGGCCCTAAGTGTGAGGTTTTGGATTGTTGAAAATGGGCTGTGACCCTGACCTAGGGATAATTCCTTGCAATATATGGATTGAGCTGGGAACAGTAAGTGTCTTGCAATTGTTTGCTTTATGATATGCAATTTTTATTGATAGGTTGTTATGGACATAAGATGAGACCTACAAAGTATACTCGTGTTTTGAATGTTTGCCGTTGAATTCACATTATTGTTTAGGTACGATGTATGAGAAATGTACTGTACATTTTGTTTGTGTTTTTTTTTTTGTAAATCCAATAAATTTACCCTTTAAAAAAAAAAAAAACGGAGGGCCAGTATTGGGAGAAATATACCCAGAGATTAGTAAAGGAAGGGTGAGGAAAGTAAGATGGAAGTGGGATGTGTATGAGCGCACATATCTCACTGCCCTGGTTCATTATTTGCAGGAGGTAATGGGTGCAATTGTAGGGAGAAGGCAGGAGTGAGGGTGATGTGTTCCAGGGATCCTCAAACTACGGCCCTCCAGCTGTTGCGGAACTACACATCCCATGAGGCATTGTAAAACTCTGACATTCACAGACATGACTAGGCATGATGGGAATTGTAGTTCCTGAACAACTGGAGGGCCATAGTTTGAAGACCCATGGACTTTAGGCTGTGGGGTAGAGAGAAGGGGAAGAGTAGGGACAATTTGAAGACAGAGAACATCAATGTGAGAAGGAAGTGTAGAGGGAGCATAGTTAGTGGAAAATTATTCAGAAAATAAGACTTGAGAGAAATTCAATATCAAATGTTGGTTTGCTTGCCGTCTTTCAAGTGAGTAGAGTTCTTGTTGTATCTTCATAAAGCTTTAGTTATCCTGCTTTAGGTAAACTGCAATGTTGAAACTACGACAACACTCATAAAAGGGACACTCAGGAAAGGGACACGTTGACCGTGACTGGCCCCTGTCTGTGACATCCCCATATGGTGTTCTAAATGTATAGGGAGATTAAGCAGGCAAGCATTTGTCAATTGAGCAAATTAGGATCTGATTTGAGACACTTGAATGGAAGGGGAGATGGTCAGAATCAGTGCCATGACAAGGTCATCCAGTGCCCAGGGCGAAGGTGGCAAACTGCACCCCCCCCCCCCAGGTGGAGGGGGAGGGGCTAATAGTGGTGCATAGAGCACAAAAGGCTCCATTCACTCCTTTACAGATGTGATGGAGTTTGCATGGTTTTGTCCAGAACTTAGAGCAGTCTATTCATTTCAATGGGTTGCCCTGCGAGTGAAGGATGCACAAAAGAATCTTTATACAAAAATCACACCGCACTAAAACGCATAGTACTTTGTTATCATGCATTTTTTTGCAGGTGAATGAGTGTAAAAGCAAAATGTGTAATGTGCAATTGAGAATTAACATCGCCAATGCACACCTGTAAAAGAGCTGTGTGCATTTGTGTATTGCAGGAATTTTGCACACATTTCTGCAATGCACAAATATCTACCTAGGGAAGAGGGAATTAAGTTAAAGTCAAACAGGTCCAGATGCTAAAAGTTCCAAATCTCTCTCTAATAAGTTGACCAATCACATCCACATCTCAAGTAAAATAAAATAAAACCACTTAACATAGGGTGTCCTCATCAGAGTCCACCTTTACATCAGTTGTCCCAATAGTCCCCTTTTACAGCAGGTGTCTCCATCAGCATCCCCCTTTACATCAGGTGTCCTCATCAGAGTCCCTGTATACATCAGGTGTCCTCATCAAAGTCCCCCTTTAGATCAGGTGTCCTCATCAGAGTCACCCTTTACATCAGGTGTCCCCACCAAATACCCCCTTTAGATCAGGTGTCCCAATTTACATCAGGCATCACCATCAGCGTCCCCATTCACATCAATTGTCCTCATCAGAGTCCCCCTTTACATCAGGTATCCCAATCAAAGTCCCCCTTTACATCAGGTATCCCAATCAAAGTCCCCCTTTACATCAGGCTTCCCCATCAGAAGCCTCCTTTAAATCTGGTTCCCCAATCAGCATCCCTCTTTACATCAGGTATCCCAATCAGAGTCACCCTTTACATCAGGTGTCCCCACCAAATACCCCCTTTAGATCAGGTGTCCCAATCAGAGTCACGATTTACATCAGGCATCACCATCAGCGTCCCCCTTCACATCAAGTGTCCTCATCAGAGTCCCCCTTTACATCAGGTATCCCAATCAAAGTCCCCCTTTACATCAGGCTTCCCCATCAGAAGCCTCCTTTAAATCTGGTTCCCCAATCAGCATCCCTCTTTACATCAGGTATCCCAATCAGAGTCACCCTTTACATCAGGTGTCCCCATCAGCATCCCCCTTCACATCAAGTGTCCCCATAAACATCCCCCTTCACATCAGGTGTCCCCATCAGTGTCACCCTTCACATCAGGTGTCCCTATCGGTGTCCTCCTTCACATCAGGTGTCCCTATCGGTGTCCTCCTTCACATCAGGTGTCCCCATAAGTGTCCCCCTTCACATCAGGTGTCCCCATCAGTGTCCCCCTTCACATCAGGTGTCCCCATCAGCGTCCCCCTTCACATCAGGTGTCCCCATCAGCGTCCCCCTTCACATCAGGTGTCCCCATCAGTATCGCCCTTCCCATCAGGTGTCCCCATCAGAGAGTCCCCCTTCACATCAGGTATTCCTCCCCATCAGAGTCCCCCTTCACATCATATGTCCCTATCAGCGTCCCCCTTCACATCAGGTGCTTCCATTAATGTTCCCCTTCACCTCTGGTGGCCACATCAATGTCCCTCTTCACATCAGGTGTCCCCATCAGCGTCCCCCTTTTCATCGGATATCGCTCCTGTCACCCGCCCTCCCCCTCCCACTTGTACTCACAGCACTCCTGAATGAAGATAGCTTCTCCTTTCTCTCTCCAATCATGTGATACAGTAGGTGTTTGTGATATTGTGCTTTTAGCACGACAGCGTCGCGCTGATACTCGGCGACAGGGTGCCGAGATCTCGCCGACATCTCACACTCACTGGAATAGTGACAGCACATCCCAGCAAGCGCGTCATAGAAGCGACGGGAGATCCGACTTGGATTCCCGCCAATTCTACACGTGTGCGGCGTTTGTTATGAATCCTGAGGGGGAAGTCCCCGCCGGATTTTAAATAAAAATCCGGCATGGGTCCCCCCCTCAGGAGCATACCGGGCCCTTAGGTCTGTTATGGGTTGTAAGGAGAGCCCCCCTACGCCGAAAAAAACGGCGTAGGGGGTCCCCCTACAATCCATACCAGACCCGTATCCAAAGCACGCTACCCGGCCAGCCAGGAAGGGAGTGGGGACGAGCGAGCCCCCCCCCCCCCTCCTGAGCCGTACCAGGCTGCATGCCCTCAACATGGGGGGGTTGGGTGCTCTGGGGCAGGGGGGGCGCACTGCGGCCCCCCACCTCAGAGCACCCTGTCCCCATGTTGATGAGGACAGGGCCCCTTCCCGACAACCCTGGCCGTTGGTTGTCGGGGTATGCGGGCGGGAGGCTTATCGGAATCTGGGAGCCCCCTTTAATAAGGGGGCCCCCAGATACCGGCCCCCCCACCCTAAGTGAATGAGTATGGGGTACATCGTACCCCTACCCATTCACCTGCAAGAAAAGTGGTAAAAACACAAATAAACCACACAGTGTATTAAAATATTTTATTTTTCTGCTCCGGAGGCCGCCCCCTGTCTTCTTTATTAGCTCTTTTACCAGGGGGGGCTTCTTCTTTGACGTCTTCGGGTGGGTGGGGGCCGCCGTCTGGTTCTCTTCCACCGCCGGGGGGGGGTGGCTTTTAAAAAAGCCCCCACCCCCCCGGCGGGTTTCCTCCGGCGTCTTCGGCGGGGCTCTTCTTCTTCCGCTATCCCGACGGGTCTTCTCAACTCTCCGGGGTTCTCCTTCTGTCTTCGCCGCTCTCCGTTGTTGACTCGTCGCACCCCGGTTCTTCGTCTCGCAGTCCGGTCCCTTCTTCCGTGCTGTACGTCTTCTTCCGCGCTGTGACGTCATGTTCTTCACTTCTCTTCTTCTCCCGATGTTGACTCGCCGGTCCTCCTCGCTGAAATGACGGATGCGCGTCTTGCATCGGACCTATATAGGCCTCACAGTCCCATCATGCTCTGTACCTACCCATGTGATACCTACCCACGTGGTAGGTATCACATGGGTAGGTACAGAGCATGATGGGACTGTGAGGCCTATATAGGTCCGATGCAAGGCGCGCATCCGTCATTTCAGCGAGGAGGACCGGCGAGTCAACATCGGGAGAAGAAGAGAAGTGAAGAACATGACGTCACAGAGCGGAAGAAGACGTACAGCACGGAAGAAGGGACCGGACTGCGAGACGAAGAACCGGGGTGCGACGAGTCAACAACGGAGAGCGGCGAAGACAGAAGGAGAACCCCGGAGAGTTGAGAAGACCCGTCGGGATAGCGGAAGAAGAAGAGCCCCGCCGAAGACGCCGGAGGAAACCCGCCGGGGGGGTGGGGGCTTTTTTAAAAGCCACCCCCCCGGCGGTGGAAGAGAACCAGACGGCGGCCCCCACCCACCCGAAGACGTCAAAGAAGAAGCCCCCCCTGGTAAAAGAGCTAATAAAGAAGACAGGGGGCGGCCTCCGGAGCAGAAAAATAAAATATTTTAATACACTGTGTGGTTTATTTGTGTTTTTACCACTTTTCTTGCAGGTGAATGGGTAGGGGTACGATGTACCCCATACTCATTCACTTAGGGTGGGGGGGCCGGTATCTGGGGGCCCCCTTATTAAAGGGGGCTCCCAGATTCCGATAAGCCTCCCGCCCGCATACCCCGACAACCAACGGCCAGGGTTGTCGGGAAGGGGCCCTGTCCTCATCAACATGGGGACAGGGTGCTCTGAGGTGGGGGGCCGCAGTGCGCCCCCCTGCCCCAGAGCACCCAACCCCCCCATGTTGAGGGCATGCAGCCTGGTACGGCTCAGGAGGGGGGGGGGGCGCTCGCTCGTCCCCACTCCCTTCCTGGCTGGCCGGGTAGCGTGCTTTGGATACGGGTCTGGTATGGATTGTAGGGGGACCCCCTACGCCGTTTTTTTCGGCGTAGGGGGGCTCTCCTTACAACCCATAACAGACCTAAGGGCCCGGTATGCTCCTGAGGGGGGGGACCCATGCCGGATTTTTATTTTAAATCCGGCGGGGACTTCCCCCTCAGGATTCATAACAAACGCCGCACGCGTGTAGAATTGGCGGGAATCCAAGTCGGATCTCCCGTCGCTTCTATGACGGCTCTGTCTCCATCGCGGCAAGCCAGCTCGGCGCTGGCTCCCGCGATGGGGCTCGTAGGTGCTCAATCTCGCCGAGAAAGAGAGCGAGATAGACACAAAATCGGGTTCACCTACTGTACGTTGCATGACAAGGGGAGAGAGGAAGGAAAATCTGCCGGCTGTCTATCTCCTCCTACAGACTGAAGGGAGGAGAAAGCGTAATCTTCCCTCCAGCAAGTGTCGGCAGCTGCTCCATGTGACAGGAGAGAAAACGGAAAATTGTATACTCACCTTTCCGTAATTTTCCTTTCCTGACGCATCTTCATGGCAGCACACACTGGGTTGTGACTCCGCCCCCACAACCTGACAGGATTGGTTAGCTATAAATTTGAAGGGGAGACACCCGGCATTATTCTCCGTAAATATCATCATTGAACAGTAGGGTGGGCAGCTGTGTGCTGCCATGAAGATGCGTCAGGAAAGGAAAATTACGGAAAGGTGAGTATACAATTTTCCGTTTTCCTGACGCATTCATGGCAGCACACACTGGGAAATAACTCGCCAGTCGGGAGGGTTCAATGCAAAAGATTTTTATTCCCTAGAGAGCAGAAGAATTAGCCCTGATGACAGATCTGCCAAATTCGGCTGTAGCCAAGAGAGCGGCATCCACCCTGTAGTGGGAGATAAAGGTATGCCTGGACGACCAGGTTGCTGCTCTGCAGATGGTTTCTGAAGAAACACCACAATATGCTGCCCAAGAGGTTGCCACTGCCCTGGTTGAGTGAGCCCTGATGCCTTCCGGGATATCCAGTTGTTGAGTGGAATACGCTTTTTCAATAGCCTTGACTAGCCAAGAGGCGATGGTGCGGGAAGTGGCCGCCTGGCCTCGCCTGGCCCCGTGCGGTATAATCAAGAGGGCGTCTGTTGACCGAAGATGGGTAGTAACCGACAGATACTTGGAAATTGTAGACTTAATGTCCAAGGCATGAGGTTCGCCAGTCTCGTTAGAAAGGCATGGTAGGACGATGTCCTGGCCGTAGTGGAAGGCCGAAGTAACTTTGGGAAGGAACCGATCTGAAGGTCTCAGTATCACCCTGTCGGGCCGAAAAACCAGGTATGGCTCCTTAGACATGAGAGCTTGCAGCTCCGACACTCTCCTTGCCGAGGTGATGGCAATGAGGAAGGATAACTTCAAGGTCAGATCCCATAGAGAAATCGAGTCGAGTGGGAAGAAGGGTGGATTGGAAAAAGCCTCGAGGACCACCGAAAGATCCCAGGCCGGGAAGGACGGTTTTCTGGGCGGTCTGATTTTTATGCATGCCCTTATAAACTGGATGATGAGAGGATGCAAGGCCCATCTGGTGCCAGTTTTGGCAGACAGAGCGGAGATCTGTACCTTTAGGGTGCTTGAATTTAGGCCTTTGTCGACTCCCGTTTGCAGGAATTCCAGGATCTGGTAAGGATCGGAAGAGATGGGATTCCAGCCTTTAAGTTGCGCCAACTGGGCGAATCTTTCCCAAACCCTGGAGTAAATGGTGTTTGTGGAGGCTTTTCTGGCTTGCATTAAAGTTGCTATAACCGCCTGGGAACATCCCTGTTCTCTTAGTCTAGCCCTCTCAACCTCCAGGCTGTCAGGTGGAGCCTGTCTGGGGCTGGATGGAGAAACCGACCTTGGTGTAGGAGATCCGCTGCAGCTGGTAGGTGGATTGGAGGTCGGGTATTGAGCTGTAGGAGTGTGGTAAACCACGGCCTCCTTGGCCAGAATGGTACTACTGTGATTACTGTGGCCGATGACCTTCGGAGACGAGATAGAAACCTCGCTATTAGAGGAGTCGGGGGAAAGATGTATCCCAGGTTGAAGTCCCATGGGTGAAGAAGGCAATCTGTCCCCTCTGCTGTCGGGAAGGGTACTCTGGAAAGGAACCTTGAGCATTTGGCATTTGCTGGTGTTGCTGCCAGGTCTATCTCCGGAACCCCCCATGTCTCCGTCAGAATGGAGAACTCCCGGGGATTCAGCGACCACTCGTTGTTGGACAGAAGTTCCCTGCTCAGGAAGTCGGCTAGCGTGTTCTGTGCTGCTGGAACATAGACTGCTTTCAGGTCCAGAAGATGTACCTGTGACCATTCCATTATGGGGTGAACTTCTTCTAGAAGAGTGTGGCTCCGGGTACCGCCCTGCCTCTGGATGTAGGCCACCGCTACCCTGTTGTCCATCCGAATTAGGACGCTCTTCCCCTGTAGAAGAGGCGCAAAGGCTAAGAGGGCCTGGAATGCCGCTCGGAGCTCCAGTATATTCGAGACTGTCCCCCGAGCCGGGAAGTGCCAGTGACCCTGGGCTGTCTGATCCAGGTAATGAGCCCCCCAACCTTTCTCGCTGGCATCTGATGTCACTATTTCTGGTTTTGGAGGGGCTATGGGCCTGAATCTTCTGAGGTTGGGAGGGCAAGTCCACCACAAAAGAGAGTGCCTTACATGGCTGGGGACGCTGATGGGTTGGTGCATCGAGGTTCCGTCCCATTGTCTGAGAAAGGTGTTCTGCAAGGTTCTCATGTGCCATTGGGACCATTGTACCATGGGTATGGTTGATGACATCGAGCCCAGCATACTGAGGCAGGCTCTGGATGACGTGAGACTGGAGGACAATAGATTCCGAACTTTCCGTACTAAGGGCTCCACCTTCTCTAAGGGCAGTTGTACTCTGTTCTGTTTGGTATCCAATTCTGCCCCCAGGAATACCATAGACTGTGATGGCTGAAGGCTGCTCTTCCGCCAGTTGATTAGCCAGCCGAACTTCTGGAGGGACGAGATTAGGATCTCCCGCTGTAGGAGTAGAGTCTCCCGACTTGCTGCTAAGAGCAGGATATCGTCCAGGTAATGATGTACCCGCAGCCCCTTTTCCCTGAGGAATGCTATGAGAGGGAGAAGGACCTTTGTAAATGTCCTGGGAGCTGAAGAGATCCCGAATGGTAGACATCGGAACTGGTAGTGATGTTGGCCGATGGAGAAGCGCAGAAACTTCTGGAATGCGGGGTGAATTGGCACATGAAGGTAGGCGTCTGATAAGTCGATCGACAGCATCCAATCTCCGAGATTCACTGCCATGAGAATGAACTGGAGACTCTCCATCTTGAAGGCTTCTATTTGAATCCTTCTGTTGAGCCTCTTGAGGTCCAGCACGGGCCGTAGATCCCCTGACTTCTTCCGTACTAAAAAGAGAGGGGAATAAAATCCCCTGCCTCTTTGGTGCGAAAGAACCTCCACGATAGCTTCCTTCTGGAGTAGTTCTAGGATGTATTGAATGAGTAGCTTCCTTTTGTCTAGGGAAGATGGTATTTTGGTAGGTTGGAAAGTAGCGTGAGGCAATGCCCCCATAAAGTTCCATCTGTGGCCATGTCTTATTGTGGAAAGAGTCCATGGGTCCTTTATGTGTTCCGACCATATTTGTGCGAAACTGCTGAGCCTGGCGCCCACCTGAGCTGGGTGGGCAGGCAATACTTCAAAAGGACTTTTGCTGATCCCCTGTAGTAATGGCCTTGGACTTCTGACCCCTCGCAAAGGGAGGGCGAGTAGGTCTCCAATCCCTTCTGAACTCCTTGCCGGGGCGATAGGATCTGGCTTCCCTGTATCTTTCAGGCAGATTACGCCTGAAGGTAGGACCTTTCTGAGGCTTGGGCCTCCTGTCGGAGGGAATAAGCCCCGACTTTCCTCCAATGACCTTGGAGATTGCCGAGTCCAATTTCGTGCCGAACAGGCTTGTGCCATCATACGGAATCTTGCACCAGTTGGATTTTGAAGACGTGTCAGCGACCCAAGGCTTCAGCCATAAGGCTCTGCGGGCCATAACTGAGGCCAACATGGACCTAGCCGAAGAACGAATGACATCCACCGAGGCCCCTGCCACAAAGTCACCGGCTAGCCTGATCTCCTGCAAGGAGGACATTATGTCCCCCCGGTCAGTACCTTCTAGGAGAGCCCTCTCAGCGCTGGCTGCCCATACGGAAATGGCCTTGGCGACAGCTGCTGTGGCAATAGCTGGTCTACATGCTCCCCCTGCCGTGGAGTATGCTTTCTTCAACTCCAGGTCGATCTTGCGGTCGAGAACGTCCCGGAACGAGACTGCGTCCTCTATTGGCAAAGTGACGTGCCTGGCAAGCCGCATAAGAGATGAATCCACAACGGGAGCGTTAATGAGGGAAGCGATCTTAGATTCCTTCAGAGGATACAATTTAGCAAGCTTGTTGGACAGACCGGGCCGCTTGTCCGGTTTTTCCCACTCCTCCTTAATGAGGTCTTCCAATTCCTCAATGAAGGGAAACAGTTCTGGATCCCTCCTTAACTCGGGGAAGTATTTCCCAACCTTTGGTGGTTCCGACACAGGTTCCTCCCAACCTATTGTCTCCTTAACCGAGCGGGCAAAAGGTTCGACCAGGCCAAAGTCAAATCCGGACACGAGCTCTCGATCCTCATGATCGGAATGAGCCTCTGTTAGCTGGGCATATGGGCCAGCAGCGGATGAAGTGCCTGGGATGGGCTCATCACAGGCCAGAGGATGTGCGGTCCAGATTGATTCCTGTGTTGGCTCCTCAATGTGGTGTCGGGAAGAGAGATCTGTAGCCATCCTGGCGTCCGTCTCCTTTTCTCTAGTTGCTTCATTGAAGCAAGTACGACATGCTAGCTTTCCTGGCAAAGCAGTAGCACCGCACACCCAGCAAGAGTTTGCTGCAGGACGGGTATGGTAGCGTTGGCGGTGACATGAGGGAGAGCGTCCGCGATGAGACCGACTGTGACGGGAGCGGCTGCGGCGTGATCGGCTATGCCTTGATCGATGGTAGCGGGAGGAAGATCTTGACCGACTTTTACGGGACCTCCTGCTTGATGCATGCATGGACCTCTCCCTGCGCCGTGGGCTTGCGTCTCTTGGCCTGATGGGACTGCAACAAAAAGGCAGTGTTTAGCGGCCGGCTCTCTTTTTTGTCTCTTCTCTACTTACCTAGTAACATGATGGCCTCCATACCTCGTTTGCTGGTAGTGGTCTGCGAGGGCAGTGGGCTCCATGAGAAGTGCAGGAAAGCAGCAGAAGTGGATATGCTGGAAGGAAGCAGAATATGGTGAAAAACAAGTCAAAACAAAAAACAGAGGGAGAGCCTAGAAGGGGAGAGGCAGATAAATACCTGGGAAAAAATCCCGGTGGGATTTGAGTAAAGCAGCAGCCTAGGGAGGAAAAATAAATTTAGTGCCTTTTTAAATTCGGCGCCGCCGTCGCGGCGCTGATGACGCATGCGCGCATGCGCAGTAGCGTCCCGGCGCCATCTTGGATGAGGGCGAGGAGACCGCCGACATCATCATTCTGCTGCGCGCATGCGCAGTACGCTAGGGGGACGCGGCGGTGCTATGAGGGACTACATGTCTCAGAGAGCCCGCTGGAGAAGGTATAGTGAAGATAATGTTTGAAAATAAATAGAGGAAAACGGAGCAATAACCCCATAAAGTTCCACTGGGCAAAATTAGAGGTATAACATGGGACAGAACACCCAGGGAGCAAAGAGGGAGCCACACTTGCCTGATTAAGCTTATTTAAAGCTTGTACATATGCCAGGAATTTATGCCGGGATTTAACCCCTGAGACCACCAGAGCGGGGTTCCCCCTATAAAGCTCGTTTAGAGACTGTACAAGGGGGACTTCCAAACAGGAGAGGCTGAACCTGCTGGGGCGATAGCGGTAGGAGACAAGCTGTACGTCCACGTCCTGTCAGGTGAGGATAAAAAAAAGAGAATAATGCCGGGTGTCTCCCCTTCAAATTTATAGCTAACCAATCCTGTCAGGTTGTGGGGGCGGAGTCACAACCCAGTGTGTGCTGCCATGAATGCGTCAGGAAATCACGATTACTCCTGTGAGTGAGGAGCGGCTTCAGGAGTGCGTCCTACTCCTTCCTCACCACAGCGCCAGGGGCGGGTGCCCGCTTTGCCCCATCCTTGTACCAACCCTGGTCAGAATACCAGAACAGACACAGGCTAGAGTCATAAAAGGTAATCGATTTGTTTGATCACTAATGCCAAAAGGTGGTAAGAATTAATCACCAATTATATGGACAAGTTAAAAAACGGTTTGGCAGAAAATATTTGCCATAAGTCTAGCAGTGGCAAAAATCAGTCATACAAAGCAGTGTGCATGTGGATATGGCAGGAGAGGAGAATTACCATGAAAGTGTGCCAGTCAGTACCGGGGAAGCAAGCAGCCAGGTGGACTGGTATCTTTTGCCTTAATAGAACTGGGCGCAGGATTTACAGAAAGGCAAAAGGAGATGCTGTTCACTCTACATTGTGGTATTAAATACACAAAGGGACAGATGCTCCCAGCCTGTAATGGGCATTTGCAGAATTATCACTAAAGACTGTTAGTTCCCTCGGAGTGATCAGCAGGAGCTGCATATGTGTGAACCAAGTTTGCACAGGAGGAAGGAGGAGGAGGATTTTTACTGTACATAGTGAGGAAGTTATCCCCTCTGTTAATAGTTTGGGACATTTTTTCAAGTTGGACTTCCCATAATTCCTTACCCCATCTAAGTTATCAACCCTCTTTGGTGAGATATCAGTTGTCTAAACAGACCTCGGATGTTCCATCTTTGAGACAAAGAAAGGAGATTGAGGACACCACCCTCAATCTCCATCTCTGCAGCCTCAATAAATAGGAATTGCTCTGTACAGAGCTTCTTGTTCATTCACAACCTGAAACATAGTAAACACACTTCAGTTATGAATGAACAGAGTCAGTAAACTGTACAGATCACTGGTTCTATTAATTCAGACAAATAGGGGGCCAGTAAAGTCAGGAGTTTTTTTTTTTTTATCTTTATGCATTCTATGCATTAAGATAAAAAGCCTTCTATGTGCAGTAGCCTATCCTCAGCCCTCCTAATACTTACCTGAGACTCATCTCTGTTCAGCGATGTCCACGAGTGCCTCGACCCATCAGGGACTCTCGCACCTGACTGGCAAAGACACAGCAGTGGGAGCTAATGGCAATCAAAGTCAGTCAGCCAATGAGGAGAGAAAGGGGGTGGGGGCAAACTGAAGCTCTGTGTCTGAATGGAAACACGGAGCTGCAGCTCGGCTCGGTTGTCCCCATAGCAAACTTCTTGCTGTGGGGGCTCTCAACAGGAGGGAGGGGGCAGGAACACCAATGAGGGACCAGAGAAGAGGAGGATCCAGGCTGCCTGGAAAAATGACTGCGCAGAGCAGGTAAGTATAACATGTTTGTTATTTTTATAGAACAAAACGAGACTTTACAATAATTTTAACCACTTCAATACAAGGCGCTTTACCCCCTTCCTGCCCAAGATAATTTTAAGCTTTCAGCGCTGTCACTTTTTAAATGACAATTGTGCAGTCATGCAACACTGTACTCAAACAAAATTTTTACCATTTTGTTCCCACAAATAGAGCTTTATTTTGGTTGTATTTGATAACCTCTAGGATTTTTTTTTTTTTTGCTATGCTAAATAAATAAAAAAAAAGACCAACCATTTTGAAAAAATTCTGTTATAAAATGTAAGTATGTTTTCTCCTTCACTGGTAGGCACTGATGAGGCTGCACTGATGGGCACTGATAAGGCAGCACTGATGTGCATTGATATGCAGAACTGATGGGCATTCATAGATGGCACTGATGGGCACTCATAGGTGGCACTGATAGGCGACACTGATGGCACTGAAAGGCTGCACTGATGGGTACTTATGGGTGGCACAGAAAGGTGGCACTGATGGGCACAGATGGGCAATGATAGTTGGCACTGATGGACACTGATCAATGGCACTGATGGGCATCACTGATAAGGAGGCACTGGCAGGTATTACTCATGGGCACTGATTGACATAATTTAAATACTGAGCGGCATTCCTGTTGGTCATTGGTGGCATACCTGGTGGTACTGGGTGGGAATCCTTATAATGATAATCAATCAGCCCAGACCCCCCCTGTCAGGAGAGCAGCCAATCGTTTCTCCTCTACTGGCGTCTGTTAGACACGATAAAGAAAAAGTCGATACACGTCTTTTCCTGTTTACACAGTGATAAGCTGTGATTGGACACAGCTGATCACGTGGTAAAGAGCCTCCTTCACACACCGCACCACTGATCGCAGCTCTGCGTACCGCCATGGGCATGCCCCCCCAGTTGTTATGCTGAAAGACGTCAGGATAATGGAACCACTGCCCAGCCCGGCCGTCATTCTGCTATAGACCAGGTGGGAAGTGATTAAACTTAACAAGCAGTATATACTGTAAATGTATATTTTACACAGTACCATAAAAGGCTTAAGACATAACTCATCATGGTTTGTACAAATCAGCTAGTTCACTACCCCAAGGTTTGCACAGTGATCTTTCAATATGATTTGCCTGGAAAATAATTGCATTTCCCTTAGGTCTTTAGTTATTGTTAACATTTTAAACACTTGCCTGCACAAGGCTAATTAAACTTGTGCTTTACAGGGTTTTTATTTTTACCTATGAGGCGTTTTACATCAATATGTGCTTTTCTAAAATGATTGTTACTAGATATTCAGATCATAAGGTTAATTGCTAATTAAGATATTATGCAATCATTAGAAATGATTCATTTGAAACAATGAGAGAGGTGAAAAACAGGTTATCTAGCCAAGGAATGTGACTTGTAAAAAAAAACACAATAAAAAAAACGTCAGTTACAATTCCTAGCATGTGGTGCAAAGTAAGAAAAAGTGCATGTTTTAAAGTGCAGCAACTTGATATTCCAAAATGTATTTTTGTCAATTATTATTATTATTAACATTTATAAACCGTGAGACAAAAAAATACAAGAAACGAAAAAAGTAAGGCTCCTAAAAAAAAATTCTGGCATATGATGCAAAGGCTAATTATATCCTGCCGAGCGTACGCATATATGCGTCCTCGGCTTTCGGGGGTTATATTGGGATGATGCCGGTGCCAGTGCCATTTTTTAGAGCCAGCGGTTGGCTTTCCAGGCATAACAACCGATGCGGCTAAAAGCCGCTCGGCTGGTATGCCGGAGGAGTAGGCAATGCTGTATCCTGGCTTAGGCCATCAAGGCCCAGGCCTAGGGCAGCACTTTGCAGGGGGGCAGCATGTAAAGAGTGCCCGCCGGCTTGCGCTACACTGTTAGTGTAGCGCCAGTTTTATGGGGCGCACTGGGCTGAGAGGCAAATTAGTCTAGCGCCCCCATAAAGTGGCCGCACTGCTTTCGATAGGCAGGCGGCCGTCATTCCGCAACTGTGAGGGGGCGGTGCTTCTAATTTTGACTGTCCTATCATCCTGGACCACAAACCTTCCTCACTGTGCTATATGTTTTCTGCTGCACCATTGGCATGGTTATATCTTCTTAGGCCCCTTTCAGACGTCCGTTCCGCCTGTCCGTTCATTACAAGTCCGTTATCCGCTAGCGTCCGCGTCTGTCGGGATCCGGTTTTCGGACGGAAGAAAACCCTATTTTTCTTCCGTCCGGCGGAACGGAACTGATGCAGACGGACAGACGGTCCGTCTGCATCCGGTTCCCCATAGGGCAGAGCGGAGCTCAGACAGGGCGGTCCCTGCACTGTGTGCGGGGACCGCCCTATCCGCCGACAGCTCAGCGGGGATCCCCGCTGAGCCGACGGAGCGGACGAAAGAAACTGAAGGGACGTGTGAAAGAGCCCTTAGTCCTCTCCATGAAATTGGAGAAAATGGGTAAAAACACTGCGCTAAACAAAACAAAAAAAAAATTGTGAAATGCTGCCAGTACCAAAATGTAGATACAAATATTTGGGAATGTGGAAAAAGATGAGGTACGGCGCAAAACCAATGTATGTGAGAATTTGGTATTGTTACCAAAAAATAGAAATTGAATACAAAAGCCTAGATTCACAAAGGAGATACGACGGCGTATCTCCAGATACGCCGTCGTATATCTGAGTCTGAGCCGTCGTATCTATGCGCCCGATTCATAGAATCAGTTACGCATAGATTTCTATTAGATCCGACCGGCGTAAGTCTCTTACGCCGTCGGATCTTAACTGCATATGTACGCTGGCCGCTAGGGGTGTGTACGCTGATTTACGCCTAGAAATATGTAAATCAGCTAGATACGCAAATTCACAAACGTATGCCCGGCCGACGCAATACAGATACGCTGTTTACATTAGGCTTTTCCCGGCGTAAAGTTACCCCTGCTATATGGTGGCGTACATGCAGCGTACCAACGTTAAGTATGGACGTCGTTCCCGCGTCAAATTTTTTAAATTTTACGTCGTTTGCGTAAGTCGTCCGTGAGTGGGGCTGGACATAATTTACATTCACGTCGGAAACCAATACGTCCTTGCGGCGTACTTTGGAACAGTGCACACTGGTATATTCCACGGACGGCGCATGCGCCGTTCGTGAAAAACGTCAATCACATCGGGTCATGGTTAATTTAAATAACATACGCCCACCTCTTCACAATTTGAATTAGGTTGGCTTACGCCAGCCTATTTACGCTACGCCGCCGCAACTTTCTTTTGAGAATACGGCACTTGCCTGTAAAAGTTGCAGAGGCGTGACGTAAATAGGATACGTTACGCCCGCACAAAGATACGCCATTCTACTTGAATCCGGGCCAAGGTGTGAAGACAAACCACAACCTAACGTGATATAAATATCTAGTTATGTGAGTAACAATCTATTGAATGACCAAAAGTGTACACATAAAGTTCAATGATGTGAAACAAAAAACAGTATAAGTGAATAAAAAAGTCCATAAATTAATCTCAAGTGTGAAGAAAGTAGAAAGTAAATCCAACAATCTTCTTATAGTGGGTGTTGTAATGTTAAGAATTCCACCTCCTTCCACCAAGTGATCACCCGAGTGTGAGAGATGTAGTCTCCTTACCAGACACTAGTAGCTAGATTCAGGTAGAGTTAGGTCGCCGTATCAGTATATAATCTGCGCCAACCTAGGTTTAAGTGTATTCACGAACGTACGCCCGGCCGACGCAGTACAGATACGCCGTTTACGTAACGCATTATCAGGAATAAAGATATTCCATCAAATAGCTGGAATAGTAATGTTAAGTATGGCCGCCGTTCCCGCGTCGAAATTCCAAAATTTTACGTCGTTTTCATAAGTCGTCCGTGAATAGGGATTTACGTCATTTACGTCCACGTCGAAACCAATAGGCCCGTGCAGCGTACGTTGCCGCAATGCACACTGGTATATGTAGGCGGACGGTGCATGCGCCGTTCCAAAAAAATGTCAATCACGTCAGGTCAAACAAAATTAACATTAAACACGCCCCCTCAGCCTATTTTGAATTAGGCGCCCTTACGCCCGCCCGCTTTAGGCTACGCCGCCGTAACTTAGCAGGCAAGTACTATATGAATCATGTACTTGCCTCGCTAACTTACGGCGGCGTAGTGTAAAGACGATATCGCTGCTCCAGAAAAAACGACAGTTTTTAAAACTTTTTTTCCATTGATACATGTTCAAAACATTAAATTGAATATTGGTCTTTAAAATGAGCGTTTTTGAATTCGAACGTTCAAATCCCATAGACTTCAATGGGGTTCTAAATGTTCGCGCAAACCCGCCATCTCTTCGAACGTTCTGGTGCGAACCGAACCCGGGTATGTTCGGCTCATCCCTACTTATGAGTACTGGCAAAGGAGAAAAAAGTGAAATGATGAGTATCAATCACTGGGTAAAGTCAAATATTTATTTTATTTAATAACATTTCTTATGTTTAGATTTTCTATACACCCCTGGCCCGCCCCTATCCATGCGATCATTGGGGGTTTAGTGTCCTGTCTTTTGGTCTCTCTCCCCCGGGGTTGCGATGCGCCCAGCTCCTCCTCCTCCTCCCATCCCCAGTGGAGATGGGGGCGGGGTTGGACCTTCGCGCATCGGCGCTATGCAGGTATGTTGCACGCATGGCGTCCTTTGGCCGACGCTGCGTGCTACTATCCTTTGTCCATCCCGCACGGCCGAGTGGATGTTGTGAGCTCCCGCTGAGGTCTCTGCACCTTGGGCGAGTGCTCTTTCCGTCCTCTCCAATGGCGATTGCGATGACGCATGACGCTGGCGGGGACACGCCCCCGATTGTGGGTACTTTAGCTGGTGGGTCTCGGCGGCTTCATTTTACACGCTCCCACCTGATGAGAGGCATCACATGTATCTGTCCACACTAACTGGTAATTAAGGATTCCTACTCTAGGATCTACACTATTTGACTTTACCCAGTGATTGATTCTTATCATTTCACTTTTTTCTCCTTTGCCAGTACTCAAAAGTTGTGCTCCATGTGTGCCTACCTCACCTCTTGGTAGTGTTTTGGAGCTGTCCGTCGCCCCCTGGCTGTTGTCCCACTCGTCCTTGGCTCTCCTCAGATTTGGAGCACCTTTGGACTGTGGGGCCCTCATCCCCGCCTCAACCCTGGGGGAGACGGTTCATCCAGGACTACTATCCCATTCCTCAGCATGGAACACCTGGGCTACTTTATTTTGGGCTTGTTTATAGGTAATATATTATACCTCTTGATGCGGTTTCACTGCAACTATGATCCAATCATTAAGGTCACATTGACTCACCTATTTATTTATCCATTCCCCTTTCTTTTCTTTTTTTAGCTAAATTGCTTGCACCCCACTCTTGATGACTGGCTTTAAACGCCAAGAAACGCGTTGAGTCTATACGATGCCAAGATAAGCTTGCCCAATGATGTACCCTCATCTAACTGGTCTTTTTTACAAATTCCTTCTGGACAATTATATTCATTGTATTTGTTACTGTTATGTCAATGTATTATGATTGCTTGTATTAGTCATGTCCTGGATTCTGAATATCAATTATGCCAATGTGATTATCACTACATGTATTATGCCTTTGACAGCATGATCTCTGTACAAAGGGACAGGATCTGGCTAGTCTAGACTATAAAG
Organism: Rana temporaria; assembly: GCF_905171775.1. NCBI lineage: Eukaryota > Metazoa > Chordata > Amphibia > Anura > Ranidae > Rana > Rana temporaria. The sequence goes on from NC_053492.1 coordinate 345,955,062, forward strand.
TTTAGCTTAACAAATGCACCTCATCCCAAAAAATATATAGGGAGAATAGAGCGATGACGGGACTGTAGCGGTGCACAGAATGAAAAGATATAAAGCAATAATGTAAATTGTAATAGTTTATTAAAAGGAAAACAATAAGGCATCAAGCTTTACAGCACACTATAGACCTACAAGGGCCCACCGAGTACATAGATAACCTGATTAGTAATACAATATAATTTAAAAAATTCCTGTGACAGATAGCAGATACTGTAACAGGGATCGCAACCAGGTTGATAAGACCCTATATATTTCGCCCGGTTGGGCTTCTTCGGGGGTATGGTTGAGATCAGGGTTTCGACTCTAGTGATGAAATACAAAGAATATAAGATAATATATAATACAGAGATCATGCTTTAAGATACATATTACATTATGAAATTTTATATTTGACTCCTTGACTTTCTTTTCTCGGATTGATTATTTAGCAATTTTAATTGACCACAGAGACTCCCTTGATGGGACTGTGTGAGTCAATCCACTGTGGATGTTCCAAACCATTTCATACGCCCGTTCATGCCTCATCTAAAGTCCCATGGTCCCTTTCTTCCAATTTTTCTATTCAACAGGGATGGAGGCATGATCAAGGTTCATTTGGTTTCCAACAGGTCACTTGCTTTCTTTTAAAACATTTATTAAGAAAGCGAGTTGTGCTGTTCGGTGGGGAGTCGGTCTGAGGTGAGCCCGGAGGCAGGTGATCCAATAGGGCTTAGACGAACCATCTGGGATCTGGGTGACCGGACACTGACAATTTGGATGCTGCAAACTGTCAGTCGGTGACCCCAAAGCTAAGAGGTCTACCTGAGGGAGATTCAGGCAAATTATAGACTGGAAGGATTCACTCTACTATCCATACTTTCAAGTATTAGGCCTGTGGCAGAGGTCTCATCACTAAATCCTAATCCTATTAGAGCCAAGTCTATGGCAGAGACTTGTTCCTTCCCAGAAGTTCTAGTGACGCTCCGGCTGCCAGGCCTGTGAGAGGGACCTGTCCGGGGGCACTATACCCACTTCGGCTGGAGTGGCGACAAAGTAAAAGCTGCTTCAATCTATCCATAGGCCTGGATCTGCATGTTCTTCTTTCCCCAACCTACTTCTATCTACCTCAGTTGGATTGTTGGTCATGTTGGACCAGTAATAAAGCATTGAAAACGTCACCCTGCTATCTGGACATTCCGTCATTGCTTCACACCATCATCATCATCATCATCCCTAGACACATCGTAGAGGTAACATAATTACGCCGATCCTAAATCTAACCAGCGGCTCCTGAGCGGGTAGCTCTACACTGTTATTTACACAAACGCATTGTTTGTAGCGCTGCTGCAGGGCTTTTTGTGGACTCTTTGGGAGTTTTTCAATGCCCATATAATAACATATAAGTTCACCTTATTAAGATCTATATATGATCTCTTGCCCTGAATATTAAGCAATATGCCAAGTAAATCGAGACTACACTTAAATGGCCGCTATAATGTTATCTATATGGGAAACTATTGCAAAATGGCCATTGCAATACATTTCAAAAGAGAGCTATGGGAAAATGGCCGCCACAATGTAATAAAATGACACTATTTAACCACATGCCGAAATATGTCGGCAGAATGGCAAGGACGGGCACAAGGATGTATATATATGTCCCCTTTAAGAAGCGGCATTGTATACGCGTGCGCCCGCTGCAAGCTCCGTGACTCTGACCGTGGGTCCCGTGGACTCGATATCCGCGGGCATACCCGCAGTAGTGTCACAGTGAGGAAGAAGGGGCAAATGCTTATGTAAACAAGCATTTCCCCAGTCTCCCTAGTGACAGGACAGTGTACACAGCTTTCTGTAATCGGAAGCTGTGATCACTGTCATGTCACACATATCCCTAGGCACACGTAACACCTTCAGCACCACGTAGTAGTTAACCCCTTCACTGCCAGTGTAATTTTTACAGTAAGCAGTGCATTTTTATAGCACTGTTCACTGTAAAAAGGACAATGGTCCCAAAAATGTGTCAAAAGTGTCCTATGTGTCCGCCATAATGTCACAGTCACGATAAAAATCGCTGATCGTCACCATTACTAGTGAAAAAATATATATATTAATGAAAATATCCCCTATTTTGTAGACGCTATAACTTTTGCGCAAACCGATCAATAAACGCTTATTGTGATTTTTTTTACCAAAAATAGAGGAATACGTATCGGCCTAAATTGAGGAAAAAAAATGTTTTTATATATTTTTGGGGATATTTATTACAGCAAAAAGTAAAAAATATAGATTTTTTTTCAAAATTGTCGCTCTATTTTTGTTTATAGCGCAAAAAATAAAAACCGCAGAGGTGATCAAATACCACCAAAAGAAAGCTCTATTTGTGGGAAAAAAGGACGTCAATTTTGTTTGGGAGCCACGTCGCATGACCGCGCAATTGTCAGTTAAAACGACGCAGTGCCGAATCGCAAAAAGTGGCCTAGTCTTTGACCAGCAAAATGGTCCAGGGCTTAAATGGTTAAGGACACCCACTCCTGCCTATCGTTATTCCCTTATGAAGTCACGTGCGTGTAATGCTACGCGTCGGCATTTAGCGATAGGCAAAACCAGAAGTGACACAGGAGTATGAGCTTGACATTCTTGGATTGTTTGTTTGTCAATTACTTTTAGAAGTGAGTGTACCAGCTAATCGTACTCACTAATAATGCATATTAAGGGGAACCCCGTGCTATTTAAAAAAAATGGCATGGGGCTCCCCAGAAAAATACACACCAGACCCTTCAGGTCTGGTATGGATTTTAAGGGGAACCCCACAAAAAAAAAATGACGTGGGCTTCCCCCCAAAAATTCATACCAGACCCTTATCCAAGCTAGCAACCTGGCAGGCTACAGGAAAAAAGGGGGGACACGAGAGAGCCCCCTCCTGAACCATACCAGGCCACATGCCCTCAACATGGGGAACATGTCCCCATGTTGATGGGGACAAGGGCCTCATCCCCACAACCCTTGCCCGGTGGTTGTGGGGGTCTGCGGGCAGGGGGCTGGTATGGATTTTTGGGGGAAACCCCACGCCATTTTTTTTTTTAAATGGTGCAGGGTTCCTCTTAATATCCATTTTTTTTAAATAGCGCAGGGTTCCCTTTTATATCCATACCAGACCTGAAGGGCCTGATATGGAATTTGGGGGGAACCCCGTGCTTTTTTTTTTACTATTGGTTCAGGGTTCTCCTTAATAGCCTATTACCAGGCCATTTGGGTATGAATAAGGGGGAACCATGCTGGTTTTTTTTCAATTACTTTTATCTGTATAGTTTTAAATTATTATTTTTTTCCTTTAGAAATGTCATTTTGTGCAGGGACTTTTCCAAGCATGGGAAACATGCGCTACTTTACAGGCATACTATAGACACCCCCAAGGTACGAAATGTATATTAATATTGTAAATTAAAATCATATCCCCTCTCAAGCATCTCTTCTCCAGAGAGAATAAGTTCAGTGCTCGTAACCTTTATATATATATATATATATATATATATATATATATATATATATATATTTATTTATATTTATTTATTTATTTATTAACAAATAATATCCTCCAGACCCTTTATTAGCTTTGTTGCCCTTCTTTGTACTTGCTCCATTTCCAGTACATCCTCCCCGAGGACTGGTGACTGGACAGCATACACTAGGTGCGGCCAGACCAGAGTCTTGTAGAGCGGGATAATTATTGTTTTATCTCTGGAGTTGATCCCTTTTTAATGCATGCCAATATTCTGTTTGCTTTGTTGGCAGCAGTTTGGCATTGCATGCTATTGCTGAGCCTATCATCTACTAGGACCCCCAGGTCCTTTTCCATCCTAGATTCCCCCAGAGGTTCTCCCCCCAGTGTATAGATTAATGCATTTGGGTGGCAAAAATATGAATGTATTTAACATTTTTCTACATTAAGCCTCATTTGCCATGTAGTTGCCCACCCCATTAATTTGTTCAGATCTCCACATCCTGCAGAGAAGTTATTGCCCTGCTTAGTATTGTCCGCAAATACAGAAATTGAACTGTTCATCCCATCCTCTGGGTTGTTTATGAATAAATAAAATAGGATTGGTCCCAGCACAGAACCCTGGGGGACCCCACTACCCACCCCTGACCATTTCGAGTACTCCCCATTTATCACCACCCTCTTGGGTAGCCAGTTTTCAATCCATGTACTCACCCTATGGTCCATGCCAGTGGACCTTATTTTGTACAGTAAAGGTTTATGGGGAACTGTGTCAAATGCTTTTGCAAAATTCAGATACACCACGACTACGGGCCTTCCTTTATCTAGATGGTAACTCACCTCCTCATAGAAGGTTAATAGATTGGTTTGACAAGAACAATTATTTTTGAATCAGTGCTGATTACTGCTAATAATACTGTTCTCATCTTGTATATAGTCCCTTATCATCCCCCTCCAAGAGCTTGCATACTATTGATGTTAGGCTAACTGGTCTGTAAATCCCAGGGATGTATATTGGGCCCTTTTAAAATATTGGTGCTACATTGGCTTTTCTCCAATCAGCTGGTACCATTCCAGTCAGTAGACTGTCAGTAAAAATAAGGAACAATGGTCTGGCAATTACTTGACTGAGTTCCCTAAGTAACCTTGGATGCAAGCCACCTGGTCCCAGTGATTTATTAATGTTAACTTTCCCAAGTCCAATTTTAATTTTGTACTCTGTTAACCATGGAGGTACTTCCTGTGATGTGTCATAAGGATAAACACTGCAGTTTTGGTTACTGAAGCCCCCGATTCCCTCGTGAAGACCGAGGAGAAAAATAAATTCAATACCTTCGCCATCTCCCCATCCTTTGTAACCAGATATCCTTTCTCCCTCTTTATGGGGCCAATATGGTCTGTTCTCCCTTTTTTTTTACTGTTCCTTAGCCCCTCCCAGTAATCTTTCCACCAGATCAGTAATATGCCGAACCTGAGCGCCCGGTAGACAACATACAGTTTGTCACTTCAGGTCTTTGTTACAGATTGCCCTCTCTGTCCTACGAATTATGTCCCCTAACACCAGAATCTGTCTTTCCTTTCCCTTCACTTCTCCCCCACTCTCACTGGAGGAGTTCTTCCCCCAGCAGCTAGGAGAGTTCCTCAGATCCAGCAGTGCTGGTCACCATGTCACTCAATGGAGCATACTTATTGGGATGCTCCAGCCCTGGCACTTCCCCCTCTACCCTTCCTGACTGTGACCCATCTACTCTTTCCTAGTGCCTGCACCTCTTTGTCTCCACCCGCCTCTGTGCTGGCCCCTGCCGACACCTGCCGTGTAGGTTCCTGGCTCTCCTTAAGTATGGAGGGTCTTCTCAGTGCTGACAGTGGCTTCCCTAGATTCAGAACCTTGGCTTCCAGGGAACAATGTGCTTACATATTGCTCAGCAGTATTCGCCCCTCGATCAGATGATCAAGGAATGCATACATGCCGCAAGATGTACACAGAGTCGCATCTCTACACTCGCCGGGCATCGTACCTATTAATATTATGAGGGTTGGGGATTATACCCTGTCCAAATTACCTAACAATTAGCTTCCTGACACTAATACTCAACAAGACAATACACAGGTACTCGCTGACCAACGTGCACTCGCTGACCAATGACCAATGTGCACTCGCTGACCAATGACCAACGTGTACTCACTGACCAATGACCAACGTGCACTCACTGACCAATGTGCAGACCAATGACCAATGTGGAGTCGTTGACCAATATGCACTCGCTTACCAACGTGCACTCGCTGATTAACGTCCAACGTGCACTCGCTGACCAATGACCAAAGCGCACTCACTGATCAACGACCAACTTGCACTCGCAGACCAACGCGCACACACACACAATTCACAAGCACTAACGATCCACACACACTACTCAGACAAACACTCAGTTACTCACAATACACAGGTACTACCTGACGCTAATACTCAATACAGACCACGTGCACTCGCAGCACTCAAGTACTTACAATACACAGGTACACTCACCCTACACATGTACTTGACCCCTGTTATAACCTCTTGTTTTTAGCTTTGTTTTTGTTTTTTAACTCACCACTTAGTCCAGTTCCACTTGGACTAATTTCCAGCAAGCTCAAAGATGAGCAGGCTCACAATGAGTTATACAGAAAGTTAACCCAATTAACCACTCCCCTTAATTAGTAGGCTGAAGGAAGCAAACATAAAAAAGTCTGTTTAAAAAGTGACAGAAAAAAGTGTTAAAAAGCTACAAGGAAAACCCCCACAAAGTACCTAAAAATGCAACACAGCAATCACCAGCAGTCAAAAGCACAGCTTGTTTACACTCCCCACTCAAGGTCCCCACTGTTTAGCGTCCAACCAGCAGTCTGGTTTAAGTGGAAGATTTTCATTTATTATATATCGCCTTTATTCAACAGCGCAGCACTACCATTATTATTATTTTTTAATTTTATCTGCCATGGATTAGCTGATTGGTGTTTTCAGCAGTTGGTTGCTTTATATTGTACATAGTCTTATTTAACAGCGCAAAAGTATTCAATAATGAACAATCACAGTACTCTCACACTGTACTATCACTAGATTCACACTAATGTGGCACTAAAGTAAAAATGAATGGTCACACTACACTCACACTAACCCAGGGCTCAAGTCCTGTGGGAACGCATGGGAACGGAGTTCCTGCACTTTTTTCACAGCAGGAACGCAGTTCCCTTTGCAGGACTAGAGCAGCTTAAAGTTCTTTCTAAATCCTGCGATAACTCGATTAATCCATATACAGGAAGCGGCCAGTAACATAAAGGATTATTAAGGTACAGTGGATCGAAAGATAAAATAAAAAATTGCGGTTTAGTAATTATGAATATGAGCGTATCATTTTTATTTTTTTGGTGGGGGAGTGGATCTTGGGCGGGAGTTCCCACACTTTTTTCCCCAGGACATGACCCCTGCACTAACCTGATACTTTACACTCACAATATAATCTTAATAGTACACTAACTCACTAGTAGCAGTAGACAGAGTCCTGTTCTATCCCCCTCCACCCCAATATCACACTGCAAATGGCTGCAATGGCAGTCAAGTCTATGTAGTTCATGGGGTGCAGTGATCAAAAGTAGGTTATGTGCAACATAGCAATGCAGTGGTGACAGCAATGAAATGTACAACAAAGTGTACAGAATGCAGGGGTTATGGTGTCATTCTTCTACACTGTCAGCATGCATACTGTATGTTGTCTTCTCACAATATCCGACAGAACTACACACGGCAGAATTTTTTTTTTTTTTTACAAAGTACCTTGTGCTCTCTGCCAGCTATTAGATGACACTGCACTAAATGTCCCCCAAAGCAGATCTGCACAGAAATAGAAAACCTTGAATGTCTTACCTACTATGAGAAAGAGGATGATACCAGCATGCATATTACCCTTAGGAAATACTGTAACAGATAACAGGGTTCTGCAGTTAATTGTTGTTGATTTTTGATAACCTTAATTGCCTGCTTAGTTTAGCCCTTAGACAATGAAACATGTTAAGATACTGTAACGAAAATGTAGAAATACAGACAAATATGTAAATTCAACAACTTTTAAGGGATAAAATGAGCAAAGCTAAAGGAAAACAGATGCTGAGCATCCAGTATGTTGACAGATGCAATGTTGGCGTTTCTAGTGGCTATGGTGACAAGCTGACCTACTTTGTTCAGGCCCACTGCTTTGTGTCACTCAGTTCACATCCCCAGCCATTTTACTGATCAGCAATGAAGCAGCAGCACATCAGGTGGGAAGCCAAATGCCAGTGAAAAGCATTAGTCCATGCAGAGATAGACAGTCTACTCTCCAAAGGCTCTGGTGTTCTAAAAACAGAACCTAACTAAAAAAGTACTAGAGGGCAAAGCTACAGCTGAGTGATTTGGGTGATGTCTGAGAAGGTCCCCTTTGTCTGCAACACTGAACATCCCACTTTGCCCTATTATAACATTATGCTTAGAGCAAATAAACAAGTGGTAATGGTAGTGACTGTATTAAATCACATGATGGAAAGTCTGACTATTTGTATTTATTCAGAAGGGGGGAAAAATCCTTATGATGATGTGGCTGGGTAAAGATATACCATCTGCTTAGCCTTTGCAGCTGTTTATTCTGCTCAGTGATTGATTAGTATGTATCCTCAGAGCCACTGATAAGCTTGCATATTCATTTAGTTTCACACAATATAAAAATATTGTAATTAAGCAAGTTACTGTGTTACTTCATATTTACCGTATTATACGTTTGTACATGAATACATACTGAGTATATTCAGTCTATACACTGTGGGGCAGATCCACATACATCCGCGCCGGGCGCAGCGTATGTAGATACGCTACGCCGCTGTAACTTACTTTGAGTTGGTTTGAATCCTCAACGAATTTGCGCCGTAAGTTACGGCGGCGTAGTGTATCTCTCGCAGCGTAAGGGCGCGGAATTCAAATGCGGCGGGTAGGGGGCGTGTTTCATTTAAATGAAGCGCGTCTCCGCGCCGAACGAACTGCGCATGCGCCATCCCTAAAATTTCCCGCTGTGCATTGTGCTAAATGACGTCGCAAGGACGTCATTGGTTTTGACGTGAACGTAAATGGCGTCAAGCCCCATTCACGGACGACTTATGCAAATGATGTAAAATTTTCAAAATTATACGCGGGAACGACGGCCATACTTAACATTGAGTACGCCACCATATAGCAGCTTTAACTATACGCCGGAAAAAGCCGAACGGAAACAACGTAAAAAAATGCGACGGCCGCTCGTACGTTCGTGGATCGTCGGAAATAGCTAATTTGCATACTCGACGCGGATTACGATGGGAACGTCGTAATTGAGGATTCAAAACAAAGATACGACGCAGGAATTTTGAAATTACGCCGGCGTATCAATAGATAACGCCGGCGTAATTTCTTTGTGGATCTACCCCTGTGTGTGTGTGTGTGTGTGTGTGTGTGTGTGTGTGCGCATGTATGTGTGTATATATATATATATATATATATATATATATATATATATATCATGAAATTCGAATATCGTCAAAAAAAAATTATTTCAGAAATTCAATTCGAAAAGTGAAACTCACACATTTTATATAGCTGTGTTAGCCCTGGTTCACACTGGGCTGCGGGAGTGAAGCCGTGCGAGTTCAGCTGAACTTGCACGATTTCACTCCCGCTGGCTGTCCCGATTTCAGCCGCAATTTAAGAGACATCTGTGCAGGTTTCTGCACAGATGTCAATGTAAATCGCGGGCCGAAATCGCAAAAAGTAGTACAGGAACTACTTTTTTAAATCGGTGCAGTGCCGCAGATGCGGCATCGCACCGATTAGGACGGTGTCATTGCTGACAATTGCCGTCAAATGCTGCCGATTTGAGATGCGATTTCACATGTGAAATCGCATCTCAAATCAAAGCAAATCGTACCCAGTGTGAACCTGGGCTTAAAGGGGTGGTTCCCCTAAAAATAAACTTTTGACGGACAGGTTAAAACCTAATTGATGGACAGGCATCCGACCGACGCATCCATCGCGTCACGAGATGCCGAAAAAAGCCGAACGTCGGTGCGGCTCTATACAGCGCATGCGCACCGACGTTCTGCTTTTTTCGGCATCTCGTGACGCGATGGATGCGTCGGTCGGATGCCTGTCCATCAATTAGGAACGCCCACCGCCTGCATCGTACCCGGAAGTGGCGGTGGGACCGAATATAGGAAACGATACGTACGGAGGTATTTTTTAAATAAAACAAGCCGATTCTAATTGTAATTTATTAGCTAAATGCGATGTCAAAAGTTTATTTTTAGGGGAACCACCCCTTTAAACACAGAGTGATATATTTCTAGCATTATTTCTTTTAATTTTGATGATTATGACTTACAGCTAGTGAAAACCCCAAATTCTGTATCTCAAAAAAACTAGAATATTACATATTACATAAGACCATTTCAAAAAAGGATTTTCAATACAGAAGTGTTGGCTTACTGAAAAGTATGTCCATGTACAGTATGGTATGCATTCAATACTTGATCGGGGCTCCTTTTTACTAAATCAATGTGGCGTGACATGGAGGTGATCAGCCTGTGGCACTACTGAGGTGTTATGGAAGCCTAAGTTGCTTTGATAGTGGAATTCAGCTCATCTGCATTGTTGGGTCTGGTGTCTTTCACCTTCCTCCTGACAATACCCCACCGATTCTTTATGGGGTTTAGGTCAGGCAAATTTGCTAGCCAATCAAGCACAGTGATACCATGATCATTAAACCAGGTATTGGTACTTTTGGCAGTGTGGGCAGGTGCCAACTAGTCCTGCTGAAAAATGGAATCCGCATCTCCATAAAGCTGGTCAGCAGAGGGAAGCATGAAGTGTTCTAGAATTTCCCAGTAGAGGGCTGGGCTGACTTTGGACTTGATAAAACAAAGTGAACAAATCAGCAGATGTCATGGCTTCCCAAATCATCACTGACCAACTTCACACTGGATCTCATGAAACTTGGATTCTGTGCCTCTCCACTATTCCTCCAGACTCTTGGATTTGATTTTCAAATGAAATGCAACATTTTCCACAGCCCTTGATGATTTAGGGAGCCATGCCATCTACTGGTGTTAGTCCACTGTGTTTTATCAAGTCCAAAGTGTAATGCCGCGTACACAACCATTTTTAATGGTCTAGAAAAAACGTTTTTTTCAACCCGATTATTGTTAAGCCTGCTTTGCATACACACGATCGTGGAAAAAAAAATGCTTGAGCAAAGCGCGGTGACGTACAACACGTATGATGGCACTATAAAGGATAAGTTTAGTTCGGATGGCGCCACCCTTGGGGCTGTTTTTGCTGATTTTGTGTTAGTAAAAGTTTGGTGAGAGACAATTTGTGCTTTTCAGTCTTCATGCTTTTTAGTCTGTTACAGCGTGACAAATGTGCTATCTCCATTACGAACGCTAGTTTTACCAGAACGAGTGCTCCCGTCTCATAACTTGCTTCTGAGCATGCGCATTTTTTTCATGTCATTAAAGCCTACACACGACCATTTGTTACGATGTGAAAAACGATGCGAAAAAATAGAGCATGTTTTAAATTTTTAATGGCCATTTTTCACTTCATGAAAAATGCTCTGGAGCCCACACACGGTCGTTTTTAATGACATTAAAAAAAAAATGTAATTTTTTACATCATGAAAAACGGCCGTGTGTACGCGGCATCAGATTCAAAGGTGTGTAGCTCATTTATTCTTAAAACCTAATGCCAGGCAGTTATAAAATAACTAAAATTGACTTCCCACTGATGAAGGATCTAGTAGTTTTATTTTTCCCAGGAGATGGGAAAACACACACAGTGATAACCACCCACATGCCTTCTCCCCATTGATTCAAATTGTGACAGCCAGTCTTGCCAATGTCTTTAAACCTGCACTGTAGTCAATGTAGGACCAGCAACAGAGGTCAACAGGTAGGAGTACCAATCCACATTCCAGCACTGAAGAGGAGACCAGAACGCTATCTGTTATGCAGGGGTCAAGTCCTGGGAAAAAAGTGTGGGAACTCCCACCCAAGATCCACTCCCCCACCAAAAAAAAATTAAAAATGATACGCTCATATGCATTTTTTTTTTTTTTCCGATCCACTGTACCTAAGTAATCCTTTATGTTACTGGCCGCTTCTTGTATATGGATTCATCGGGTAGTGTGCGGGTATTCTGTCACTTCCTCGATGCCGCAATGTCTTCTGGGAGCTTTTGTCATTGTTCCCAGGAGACATTGCGGAGGTCTACCCGCACACTACCCGATGAATCCATATACAAGAAGCAGCCAGTAACATAAAAGATTACTAAGGTTCACCTGCCCCTGACAGTGACTCGAGCTGGGCATCGCCGCTTAGTGAAGGATTGGCTCGGGCGGCTCGGCTGCTCTCGTCCTGCAAAGGGAACTGCGTTCCTGCTGTGAAAAAAGTGCAGGAACTCCGTTCCCGCAGGACTTGAGCCCTGCTGTTATGGGAATTTGGGTTAAGATAAGTATCAGTGTGTGTTAGCATATACCCTAGGAGAAATAAACAATACATTCTTCTGTATTGCTTAAAATTTTGGTTAGGTCTATAAATGTTGAGCTCATTGAAAGCTTATTAATCATTATTGGGAAATATTATATAAATTTAAATCAAATCCAGGTTAAAAATCTGTATTCCGATATTTCTCTGCATGAATACTAACAATTGATAAAAAAAAAAAGTGACTTGCAAAGTCAATTTAAAATGTATGTATAATTATTATTTTGAGGTATCAGTTGTTTTATGCCAAAGCACAATAGTTATATGTACATGTGTTTTTTCCTCGACTTACTTACACTAAAGAAAGACATTCTAATTCACTTGAAAATGTTTAAATGTCAGTGTGCAATTTATCAAAAAACATCACATTAAAACATTAACAAAATTAATAATACATACAGAAAGGGAATACAACTTAGGAAGGTGAAGTGTGTGAAACAAGTTAGCCCAGTGGGCAAGCATGTGTGTTTTGGTAGACAGATCCCTTAGTGCTTCAGCAGTATTCTATCATTTCATTGTCTGAAAATGCTTACGGTATTTTTTTTTTTTTTTTTTTTATACAGCCAGGTGAAATCACAAAGAATGCAGAGGGCTAAGCTATGGTTGTAGCAAATAACTTTTCTTCACCTACCCCCTGTTACTTTTATTGAACTTGGGGCTTTTATTGTTTTATAAAACATAACTGCACTGTTTCAATACACTTTGGCCTTTATTTATTTTTACAGAATGTTATGGTGGTTTTTAGCTGCTTAAAGTTGAACTAGAATCTCACAAAAAACATTGTTTTCTAGAACGTTGTAAGTAAAACTGGATCGCACCATATTTTGTTACAAAAATACAGTTTTGCTTTGTTTTCTCTTCTTTTGCTATGCACATATTGCAGACTCTTCAAGACAGTAAAAGGTTCACAGGGCCAGATCCACAAAAGGGATACGCAGGCGTATCTACTGATACGCCATCGTATTCCTGTTTCTATCTATGCGGCTGATTCATAGAATCAGTTACGCATAGATATTCCTAAGATCCGGCAGGTGTAATAGTTTTACACTGTCGGATCTTAGGATGCAGTACCGCGGCCGACCGCTGGGGGCATTTCTCGTCGAAATTCCTCGTCGGGTATGCAAATTAGCACTTACGGAGATCCACAAAGCTTTTTCCCTTCGTTTTTTTCCGTAAGTGTTAGTTTGCCATCGCAAAATTAGGGCTGCTTTTACAAAGTGTAAACTTAGTACACCATGTAAAAGTAGACCCTTCTTTCCCGCGTCGCTGTCAATTTTTTTTCCAGCCGCAACTCTTTTTTTTTCTTTTACACCCGTCGCGATTCTCAAAACTCGGCGCAACGTAACTTCGCGCAAAGCACGTCGGGAGAATGCGCAGTACGGGTGGCGGGGGAGCGCGCATAATTTAAATGGGACTCGCCCCATTAGATGCGCCGGATGGATTTAAGTTACACCGCTGCAAATTTCTAGGTAAGTGCTTTGTGGATCGGGCACTTAGGTAGAAATTTTGCGGCGGTGTAACTTAAATCCGAATATTTAATTTGCGCCCGCTGTACGTGGATCTGGCCCACAGTGCAGTAGCAGAAAGAAGTAAACGTTGTCATCCATTTTATTGACAATTTAATTAAAGAATGCATAAAAAAAGTAACTAAAATAAAATGTTTATATTAAAGAAAAAAAAAAGAAAAGAAATTTAATATTTTTTTAAGCATGATTAAAGTTTTAAAAAAACATACCATTGAGGCTTTTCATTGCAGAAGAGACCTGCAATGTTTCTTCTGCAATACAATTAAATTACAGTGTCTTGAAAAAGTATTCATACCTCCTTGAAATTTTCCACATTTTGTCATGTTACAACCAAAAACGTAAATGTAATTTATTGGGATTTTATGTGATAGACCAAGGGTCACCAAACTTTCTAAACAAGGGCTAGTTTACTGTCCTTCAGATTTTAGGGGGGCCCGATAATGGCCATTGGGAGTAGAAAAGGTCCCGACATCATTGAGAGAAAAATAATGCCCCATTGTTTGTCTCAGTGGGCGTAATTGTACTCCATCATTGGTGTCATTGGGAGAAATTGGGCCTCATCACTGGTGTCATTGGGCTTAATTTTGACCCCTGTGATAGACCAACACAAAATGGCACATCATTGTGAAGTGGAAGGAAAATAATGAATGGCTTTCAAGATTTGTTACAAATAAATATATGAAAAGTGCGGTGTAGAAAAACCTTTCGCTGCAATTACAGCTGCAAGTCTTTTGGGGTATGTCTCTACCAGAGTTTCACATCTAGAGTGCCATTTTTGCCCATTCTTCTTTGCAAAATACCTCAAAGTCTGTCAAATTGGATGGAGAGTGGCTGTGAACAGCCATTTTCAAGCCTTGCCACATATTCTCAGTTGGATTTAGGCCTGGAATATGCTTTGATCTAAGCCAGGGGTCTCCAAACTTTTTAAGCAAAGGGCCACTTTATTGTCCTTCAGACTTTAGGAGGGCGGATTGTGGCCAGCAGGGGAAGAAAATGTCATGGACCCGGCATCAGTGAGAACACATATGGCCTCAGGGTTGGTGGTCAATAGGAGGAGGAGTATTCCCCCTATTAGTAGGAGGAATATTATCCCATCTTTGGTAGATGATATAGTGCCCCATTGTTGGTGTCAGTGGGAGGAATAGAGCCTCATATCAGTGGGAGGAATTGTGGCCCAGGGGCCAGATAAAGGCTAGGAAAGTGCCACATCTGGCCCTCGGGCTGCAGTTTGAAGACCCCTGATCTAAGCTATTCCATTCTAGCTGTATGTTTAGGATCGTTGTCCTGCTGGAAGGTGAACATCCAGTCTCAAGTTTTTTGCAGACTAACAGGTTTTCTTCTAAGATTGCCCTGTATTTGGCTCCATTCATCTTCCCATCAACTCTGACCAGCTTCCCTGTCCCTGTCATAGAAAAGCATCCCCACAACATGATGCTGCCACCACCATGTTTCACAATGGGGACGGTGTGTTCAGGGTGATGTGGAGTGTTAGTTTTCCCCCACACATAGCGTTTTACTTTTAGGCCAAAAAGTTCAATTTTGGTCTCATCTGACCAGAGTACCTTCTTCCAGATGTTTGCTGTGTCCCCCACATGGCTTCTTGCAAACTGAAAACAGGATTTCTTATGGCTTTCCTTCAACATTGGATTTCTTCTCGCCTCTCTTCCATAAAGACCATATTTGTTGAGTGCACGACTAATAGTTGTCCTGGGTACAGATTCTCCCACTTGAGCTCTGGATCTCTACAGCTCCTCCAGAGTTACCATGGGCCTCTTGGCTGCTCCTTGCCCAGCCCATCAGTTTAGGTGGGTGTCTATGTCTTGGTAGGTTTTCAGTTGTGCCATACTGTTTCCATTTTCAGATAATGGATTGAACAGTGCTTTGTGAGATGTTCAAAGCTTGGGATATATATTTTTTAACCTAACCCTGCGTTAATGTTCTCCACAACTTTATCCCTGACCTATGTGGTGTGTTACTTGACCTTCATGATGTTGTTTGTTCACTAAGGTTCTCTAATAAACCTCTGAGGGCTTTGCAGAACAGTTGTATTTATAAAAGTGGACTCTATTTATTAATTAGTTCACTTCTATAGGCAATTGGTTCCACTAGATTTTAGTTAGGGGTCCGGCTACAGCCCTGGGGGACATGTACCAATGCAAAAAAAAATGTTTTTTTTTTAAAAGGAGCAGTGATTTTAATAATTTTTAAAGTGAAACAATGAAAATGAAAAATTCCTTTAAATATAGTGCATGGATGCTCGGCTTAGTCTGCCTTTAAAGTGTAAAGCCTGTAAAAATTACATTTAAATAGATTTTCCCTACAAGCTTAGCGATTAGAGATTTTTTGGATAAATTCTGGTGTCTCTTTGGCAGACTTTGGATGGAAATAACAATGTTTTGCACCACAGTGAGCAAGCCTTATGTGAAGAAGCCAGATTATAGTACACTCAAGCCAAGATTAAAACATTTTTTAGATAAAGTCTGGTGTCTTTTTCGCAAATGTTGATTGAAGTAACAGGTGCGGAAAAATTGGGCTTTGGGTGTTGGTGTTGCCTTCACATCGTAACCCTATAGAGGTACTCTTGATGAGTTGTGGGAAGTGGGAGAGGAGATAAGTTTCAAAACCTGATGGAATAAGGTAGCTGTTCTCTACTCTTTCATGATGGCTGCCTCTGCAGGACATCCTGCCTTGTTGGGGTTGTCTCTTCCCCTCACTTTCGTCCTCTGCTCTATCTGACACCAAGTTGCATCAGTGACTTCATCATCATCATCATCATCATCCTCCCCTCCATTCTCATCATCACTGGAGCCAACTTGGCAAAACGCTGTGGCTAGGGGAACAATTTGTTGTTCTCCCCTCTCTGTGGGTTCATGTTGCTTTCTTCCTCTACCTCAAACCCATCATCAGAATCAAGTAATGTCTGTGCATCCTCAAGAAGAAAGTGGCTGATGCTGTGTTCAATGCAACACTATGCAGGAGTAGCTGTGAACAAGGAGGCAGAATAAGCCACACTGGCAGCTGTGATGGACTGCACACTGATGTCAGCTTGGGTTATGGAGAATGAGAAGGATGAGGATGGTTTAGTAAGCCAGTCCACAACCTCCTCTACATGCTGTGACTGGATAGCATGGGCAACATTACTAAACACAGACAAATGTGCCCTGCCTGAGACCATGTTCACCTTTTCATGTGGACACAGACGCTGCTGGACCCCTTCATGGTGTCATCTGAGACAAGATGGGGGGTCTTTTTACCCAAATATAACTGCTTACGGATGGCCTTATACGTCGGTACTTTGAAGAGGGATATTGTTGTTATGGCAGCAGCTAGCTACCATAACCCTGGCATCCTATTCTTTAGCGGGTGGTCCGCGTTCAGATAAAATTAGTCCCTGCAGCGGAGGTGATCGCGTCCTGTCTCCTGTTAGGTATGGAGATGAGGGAGGGGAAGATGGCCCCACCCGTCTCCATACCATTGCAGGGCGGAAGCGATGTCAAAACTTCACTTCTGTCCATAGCGCTTAAAGAAACATTTTTATTTGATCTCTTCCAACCAGTGGCTGTGTGTCCATAGAGGGCGCAGGAGCGCCACCCCCTCTCGCTCCTGTCCGCCACTGAAAAACAATACATAGATTCATGCATTGCATGAATCTATGCATTGTTGCCGCTGCCCACTATTCAGATGGCCGGCCCCCAGGTGAGCGCCGGCCATCTAAATAACGGCAGCTGGTTGGCTTTGGAAGTGTCTATCAGAGCCTGAGGGCTGTAATCGGCTTCCAAATAGTTAACTAGGGGAGGCAGTGGGTGTGCGTTCCCTGGTTAACACTGACAGGCGTCTCAGCCAATCAGGTTCACCGGTTCTGGTTACCGGTAACCTGATTGGCTGAAGCGACATCGAGGGTAGGACTACTTTGAGGGATCATGGAGGCTACGTTTGGCATGGCACAGTGGCGACAATTGATGGGAACAGTGGATGCGTATGGCATGACACAGCGGCGTTAATTGATGGGCACTGTGACGACAATGGCATGGCACAGTGGCTTACTTTGGCATTGGACAGTGGCGACAATTGATGGGCACATTGGCGACAATTGATGAGCACAGTGGGGACAATGGCATGGCACAGTGGCTGCGTTTGGCATGGCACAGTGGGGGACGAGAGAGCGCCCCCCCTCCTGAACAATACCAGGCCACATGCCCTCAAAGCACCATGTCCCCATGTTAATGGGGCCAAGGGCCTCATCCCCATAAGCCTTGTCTGGTGGTTGTGGGGGTCTGCGGGCGGGGGGGTTATCGGAATCTGGAATCTGGAAGCCCCCTGGAAGATTCCAGCAATGTAATCCAATAAATCCATCCTCGATCTCCATTCTCCAGCTATGTAATCCAATTCTCGTTCTCCAGTGATGGATGATCTCCGCGACTCCAGCGAGGAACACACACAGGATCCTGCCTCCACCGAAGGCACCCGGCCAATGATGCAGCGCCAGCTCTTATGTAGCTGAGGGTGGGGCTACCCGTCACGGGATTCTGTCCCCCTCTGACACAAGGGAAAACAAAGTGGTTTCCCAGTGACGTGTACGGGTGACCCCGCCCCCCTCTGATGCAACGGGAAACCTGCGTTGCATACCAGACCTAACGTTTTTTTCAATGACTTTGATCTGTATTGCCAGTGCATTGCCATTAAATGTGATTTGCCATGAAATGTGATGGTCCGCCTCCATCACATCCCATTGGCTCACTCATGTCATGTGACATATAGACACGTCATCAGTCTCAGCTAGGCTATCATAGGGAGAGGATCTCCTCTCCCTGTAATAGCTGAAGCTGCACGGAGCTGCAGTAGTAAATTGAGCTTACTCGCACACCCAGGGAGGTCAGCCCCCGTGCAGCTCTTCAAAGGGCTAAGAGAGAGGAGAGGGGGGCAGGCAGATGGGAGGCTGCTCCATTATACAGGCTGGCCATGGTGTGTGTGTGTGCTGCTGGCCACACAGCCTGAGAGCAGGAGGAGGGGAGAGGCAGCCTATAGATGTGTGTGAGATCATTGTTTCTATACATTGTTACACCAGCAATGCACTCACTGCAACACAGGCTGCTCCTCACAGAGCTGTGCATATCACACTTGCTTCTCCTTCCTAACAGTATATACCAGCTCTGTGCAGCTTCAGCTATTACAGGGAGAGGAGATCCTCTCCCTATGATAGCCTAGCTGAGACTGATGACGTGAGTATATGTCACATGACATGAGTGAGCCAATGGGATGTGACCATCACATTTCATGGCAAATCGCATTTCATGGCAATGCACCGGGACCGACAATTCATTAATAGCCACAAGTAGTTTTAAATTATTTTTTTTTTACTTTAGAAATTACACTTTGTGCAGGGAGAACTCTAAACACGGGAAACATGCGCTACTTTACAGGCATACAATAGACAGCCCCCAGGTATGAAATTTAAAGGAATATTTCACTTTTATTGTTTCACTTTAAGCATTATTAAAATCACTGCTCCCACAAAAAGTAAGTTTAACACTTTTTTTTGTATTAATACATGTCCTCTGGGGCATCTGCATCATATGGTGGAAAACAAACATGGACAGCTTTCCAGTTGACAATCCACTGGGTTTCTGAGTCATGAAAATAGACCACTGGGCAGAACTTGTCCAGTGTACAATTAAGCTGCTGGCCTGCCCTACATCCAGCGTGCTTTCCATAAGGCTTTCAGTGCTGCTGGAGGTTTTATGACAGATAAAAGAGTGTGTCTGTCCATAGACTCCGCTGGACCATATTGCTGCTCAAAGACCAGAGCACTTTTTGCGATTCGGCACTGCGTTGCTTTAACTGACAATTGCGCGGTCGTGCGACATGGCTCCCAAACAAAATTGGCATCCTTTTTTCCCCACAAATAGAGCTTTCTTTTGGTGGTATTTGATCACCTCTGCGGTTTTTAGTTTTTGCGCTATAAACAAAAATAGAGCGACAATTTTGAAAAAATATATATTTTTTACTTTTTGCTATAATACATATCCCCCAAAAATATATAAAAAAACTTTTTTTTCCTCAGTTTAGGCCGATGTTTATTCTTCTACATATTTTTCGTAAAAAAAATCGCAATAAACGTTTATTGATTGGTTTGCGCACAAGTTATAGCGTTTACAAAATAGGGGGTAGTTTTATGGCATTTTTATAAAAAAATGTTTTACTAGTAATGGTGGCGATCAGCGATTTTTTTTTCGGTACTACGACATTATGGCGGACACTTCAGACACTTTTGACACATTTTTGGGACCATTGGCATTTTTATAGCGATCAGTGCTATAAAAATGCATTGGATTACTATAAAAATGCCACTGGCAGGGAAGGGGTTAACACTCTGGGGTGGGGAAGGGGTTAAGTATGTTCCCTGGGTGTGTTCTAACTGTAGGGGGGGTGGCCTCACTAGGGGAATTGACTGATCACTGTTCATACATTGTATGAACAGACAGTTAGGCATTTCTCCCCTGACAGGACCGGGAGCTGTGTGTTTACACACACGGCTCCCGGTCCTCGCTCTGTAACGAGCAATCGCGGGTGCCCCGGCGGTGATCACGCCTGCCAGGCACACGCACGGGTGTCAGGGACGAGCGGGGGGTGCGCATGGGCCCCTAGTGGCCGCTTCGAGAGCTGGCGCATAGCTACGGGCTCTCACGCAGGGGAGCCGACCTGCCGCCGTATAACTGCGGCGGCTGGTCGGCAAGCAGTTAAGTGTTATTGAGATCTCAAATCTCTGCAAGATTGTCTAGGCTGCCTAGCTTTGTGGGTGTTGATTTTATCTTGAAATATTTTTTTGGTGTAGGTTTCATGGGCACAATTAACACCCACGGAACAATTTTTCCACACCTGTTTGACAGGTGCATAAAATTATTATTTTTTACAGTAAGGCAAATTCTTGTGTTCATCAGGAGTACTTCTAGAAGGTTATGGGGTGAAGGCAACACCAACACCCAAAGACCAATTTTTTCCACAACTATTTGACAGGGGCATCACTTTTTTTTTTACGGCAAGGCCAATTCTTGCTTTCATCAAGAGTACTTCTAGACAGTTACGGGGTGAAGGCACCACGAACACCCAAAGACCAATCTTTCTGCACCTGTTTGAGTGGGGCATATTTTTTTTTTTACAGCAAGGTCAATTCTTGCATTCATCAAGAGTACTGGTGTGTAAAAGTACACAATGCATAAATGAACAGAAACAATTCAATGATAGTCTATATAGATAATAAAAGTGCAAATAGTGCAGATGAATTTAAAATCTGGAACTTAGAGGAAGCATCCACTAGGCTCAACACATCCTGGAACCCCCCGGAAGGAACACACAGGAGCCCCCCCCCCTTTCTTTGAGTAATCATTTATCCCTTTTACTCTGAATGCTGCTTACCTTACAGCAGTAAGGTAAGAAGTTTGTACACCCGCGGGTGTTAAATACACCGAAGAGTTACATCACTGAAGTCACAGCGCCACCTGTTGATGCTAAATAGCACTTTTGCTTTGCACGCTGAACCTTTTGTGTTTGGAAGAGTTCAGTCCTTCCAGACGTTGATTTATCTGCTCTATTTGCACTTTTATTATCTATATGGACTATCATTGAATTGTTTCTGGTTATTTATGCATTGTGTACTTTTACACATCAGTACCTGAAGGTTTTATATTATTTCATTCACTACTGTCACCTTTTGGATACACAGTCACTTTGTCACTTTCTAGCACTTTATTAATTTATTACTGTACTTTGGAGAGCAACACCATCTATTGATTTTTATACATACTTTACTGTGGGTCATAGGTGTGCGCAGCCTATTGCATTAGGGTGTGCACCCCAAAGCTCAAACACACACTACTGATCACTCACCATGTTCATTCAGAAAGGGAAGGGGCTGATAAATACATATTTACCGGCCCCTTCCCTCACTCATCCTAAAACATCTCTGCAGCGACAGCTGGCAGGAGAGGAAAGGAGGGAAGCCGGAGGGGGTGCAGAGGGAAGGAGTGGGGAGCCAGGGCGGTAGGGGGAAATCTGTGCTGCACAGAATGATTAGGGTGTGCCTGGGCACACCCTGTGCGCACGCCTATGCTGTGGGTAGTGATTGACCCTCACGGTGGCTGCTGCACCATGAATCATTTTCTATTTAGATCTCCTAATAGCGTGGGAATATTTACCATTCCATGTTTGACAGGGGTGTAAAATGTTATTTTTTTACCACAAGGCCAATTCTTGCTTTTATCAAGAGTACCTATAGAGTAATGAAGGTACCACCACCAAAGACCAATTTTTCCTCAACTGTTTTACAAGGGCATCAAATTTCCATTTTTTTACAGCAAGGCTAATTCTTGCTTTCAGAAAGAGTACCTCTAGAAGGTTACAGGGTGAAGGCACCAACAACATTCAAAGACCAATTTTTCCACAGCTGTGTGACAGGGGCATCACATTTACATTTTTTACGGGCCTATTCTTGCTTTTATTGAGAGTACCTCTATAGGGTTACGGTGTGATGGCAACACAAAGCCCAATTTTTCTGCATCTATTACTTCTATCCAAAGTCTGAGAAAACGACACCAGACGTTATCTTAAAAAAACAGTTAATCTTAGCCTGAGTGTACTATAATTTGGCTTCTTCACATAAGGCTTTAATCTAGTTCTGAGTGCACTAAATTGTGGCCTCGTCATATAGACTAATATCACTATAGTTCACATTTATTCTCCAGCTACGCGCAGTGAGGGTGGCTAAACTAGACGGCCCTTATTTCCACCTTTTTTCCATATATAGACTGGCTCCCCAAGCTGTTGTTCCAAAATAAAGTAAGCTTGCAGGGAAAATCTATTTAAATTTCATTTTTTTTTCTTTATAAATGTCAGTTTTGCTGCAGTAGATTCTATACATGACACAGGCGTGCCACTTTACAGGCAGACTAAGTGGACCCCAAGGCACACTATTTAAAGGGATTTTATTGAATTTTTTTATTATTTCACTTTAAGCATCATTAAAATCCCTGCTCCTTTTAAAAACAATCTTTTTTATTGCATTGGTACATGTCCCCCAGGGCATTAGCCAGGCCTCCGTACCCTTTTTATGGCCAATAATTTGCACATAAGCCTTTAAAATAGGGGCTTTTGATTTTTCCTGTTCGGGCCCCACTAAACAGGGTCCAGCACTGTAATGTAGGCCCCAAGTGATGCCTGCACATTGCTTAATTGTTTTTAACTGCAGTCTGGTATTTAAGTTTCTCTTAGTCCATAATATTTAAGATTTGCTTCACTGGCCAGTAGGAATATGCTGGAGGTGTAAGAAGTGGTTTAGTGATGATGCTATCAAGTGGTATAAAAATCTGCAAATTATTAGACAAGTGCATTAGTCTTCATCTGAATTTTGTGGATTTCCGTGTTCGCTTTAACAAAACGATAATAAATGTGCAGAATCCGAAATCCGAACAATCCGAAATAAAAAATGCTTTATTTTCATATCCATTATATTTTCGTATCATTGCGACAGCAGTTCGATATAAATATATAGAAGATTCAACATGACAGTAACAATAGTGATCTGTGTCTATCGAACCTGCGGTTTAATGTGCTTAACCTAACTCTATTAGTCCAAGATTATTCGACATTATAAAATACTAAAAACATACGATCGCCGCGAGCGGACAATTACGGTCAAATGCTCGCTCCGCCCATAGGCTATAGAAGAATTATAATGTTGTTTGACTAGTAATAATAATTATTACTAGTCAAACAACATTAGAATTCTACTATACCTTGTGGGTGGAGCATTCAACCGGAAATGTACGATCACGGCGTCGTACAGTTTAGCTGCTTCGTCAAATCTTCTTAGAACATCCAACAGATACCATAAGCCTTAAATTGACAGATTGAACCTTAATTAATTTGGATTTTTGGATGAATGCATTTTTTAAAGAAACAAAACAAATAAAAATGAATTTCGGCAGTAACTAAATAAATTTATTTTTTGTATGAAACCGCAATCCGAAATTAAATATTTCAGTGTGCACATGTCTACAAATGATAGATTAGAAATTAAAGCTCCTGGCTGCAAAAATATCTGTGAAGAAAATGCTTGGTGCCCTCATTGCTGGAGGAACATACTGGAGGTGGAGGAAGTGGACCAGTGACAATGCTATCAAGGAGAGTTAAAATCTGCAAATTATAGATTAGGATTTAGGGCCCATAGGCTGCAAAACTATCTGTGAAGAGAACGCTTGGCGCCCTCATTGCAGTGCTAGAGTGTGACCAGTAAGTTCAGAGTAATGACAAGTTTACTTTCAGAAACCCAGTTAATGCATTTTTCTTTTTCCTGTGTGGTTCAATTTTAATGCTTATGTTGATAGCAAGTTGTACAATTTTTATTTAAGATTTCTAATAGGCATAATTTATAAGCATGCACTGCAAAATATGTGTTTCCCCTATATGACCTTCAATACATTGCAGAGTAGAAAACCAGAAACACCCCTAGCCCTGAAAAATTATGATACTCCAGATGTGTTCTCTATTGGTCTAGGTCAAAAATCAGCTTGCACAATAAAACGGTTTCTTATGTGCCATCTGTCTTATCGTTTCCACACTGAGTGCCAATTGATATAAACACCATAAACTCCTTTCATATCAAACTAACACACATGCCATATGCAAGAAAGTATTGTGTCTTCTTTTTATAAAATCAGGTGCTTATGCTATCTATCTTTTTTCATTTTTATACGATTATAAAGCAGAAACCTCCATCTTATGTTGGTCATAATCCTCAATGAAGAAAATAATATAGAGGTGAGCCGTGCTATTGATTAGCTGGGTAAAGAGCAATGCTATGACATGACCTGCATTAGTCAGCAAGGTTACAGTGGTCACCCTTTTCTATACACTATTAGGGGCCTTTCCCTGAATTGTTAGAGGATTAGAACATGGATGTCACTAGCAGTGGGCATCCTAGCACACATGCCCCTGCATTTCTTGTGGAGTGTCCTAGGTCCTGAGGCTGTAAACGCCTGTCATTCATTTTTTGTAGGAGCTGTAATGTCTATGCCATCTACATTACAGCCAGGCCCGGACTGGGAGAAAAAATAGGCCCAGGCATTTTAGACTGAGGAGCCCATGGGTTATTTACCACCCCCTTCCCCAATCTCCATCCTAATGGAGGTGAGGAGGACTGGGAAAGAGGGGGTCATAGAGCATGGGGGGGGTCAGAGAGCATGTGGGGTCTGGAGAACATAGGGGAGTAAATGGCACTGTGGGGGATGACTGGGGAGCACAGGTGGGAAGGTCTGAGAGCACAGGGAGGGTCAGAGAGCACTGGTGCGTGAAAGAGAGCATGGGGGGGCTGAAGAGCACAAAGGGAGTTTGAGAGCACATGGTGGGAGCCTGAGAGCATGTGGGGAGCTGAGAGCACTGGGGGGCTAGAGAGCATGGGGGGAGATTGAGAGCACAGGGCGGGGGGGCCTAGAGAGCACAGGGGGAGCCTGAGAGCATGGGGGAGAGCTGAGAGCACAGGGGGGGTGCAAAAAGCACAGCTAGGTGGGGAGCCTGAAAGCACAGGGGGAGAGAGCACTGGACGGGATGGACAGTGCATGGGGGGTATGAGCACAGGGGGAGGGTCAGAGAGCGCATGGGGGGGTCAGGGAGCACTAAGGGTGGTGGAGGGTGCATGGGGGTCAGAGAGCACTGGGGCATGGTGAAGAGCACATGGGGGGGTCAGAGAGCACTGGGGGGTGGTGGAGAGCACATGGGGGGGTCAGAGAGCACTGGGGGGTGGTGGAGAGCTCATGGGCGGTCAGAGAGCACTGGGGGTGGTGAACACATGGGGGCGCCTGAGAGCATGGGTGGTCAGAGAGCACTGGGGGTTGGTGGAGAGCACATGGGGGGGTCAGAGCACTGGGGGTGGTGGTGAGCACATGGGGTGCCTGAGAGCATGGGGGGTCAGAGAGCACTGGGGGGTGTAGAGGTGCATGGGGGGTCAGATAGCACTGGGGGGTGGTTGAGAGCTCTCAAAGCACGGGGGGCGGGGTTTTGGTGAGCACATGGGGCGCCTGAGAGCACAGATGGGACAGCAGAAAGTAGCAGGATGGGAGGATTTAGAAGAATCAATCTCTTTATCTTACTCCTGCAGCCTCTGAATGTGGGAGAGAGAGGAGGATAAGCTGGCTTTAAGAGGCTACAGGAGTAAAATTGAGAAATAGATTTTTCTATGCAGCTGTCCCACCGCTCCTCCTATCCAGCCGCACAGGGAGCATTACCTTCAGTCAGGTCCGGCGTATACCCCAGATCCCCTCCCTCGTCATGCTCACACAGATCACCTGACCTGGAGTTTCTGCCCCTTCCCCCCCCCCCCGGCTTGACGGTGGAACTGAACTAGCCGGCCGCGGAGAGGCCAGGTAAGCAGCGCAGGCTCAAGGAGCAGCCCAGCTGCCGAGGCCATACCAGGAGCAGCCCAGCTGCCGCGGCCCACCGGGCAAGTGCCCGGTATGCCCTATGGGCAGTCCAGGCCTAATTATAGCCTTTTCCCAGCCTGTCATACCTCAGATATAGTGGCAACTCAATGCCGAGGTAGGCTCCCCTAAGATCTTCATTGGCTCTAATCACATGCCACAGCAGAGGAGAGGACTTCCCTTTACTCTCACATCCTGCTGTATCTGAAGTCTTGTAAGTGTATTTCAGGGAGGAAGAGGGGAGACCTGTCCTTGCTAATATGAGAGGGGTGGGGTTGGGCTCAGGGTTACCTTTGCTGAGTGGTAGATTTTTATTAATATACTTTTAAAAACTGTGGTGGTTTGGGTCTGTCTTACCTGAATGATGGCGGGTTTTCGCCATATTTTGGGAGAGACAAACACAAGTTAATTGGTCAGCTGTGGTTTGGGCTTTTTAAGGCTGATCTAAACAGCATTCAGGGCCCCACCCCACAGACAGGAGGTCTGTGCTAAGGAGTCAGGTGACTCCCAAAAGCTCTGTGAGAGAAGACAGAGTGGATGCATCTCTGCAGGAGGCAGAGGTGAGGACTGTTGGAGCAGCAGGACGTAAGCTAGGTGTGTGCTTAGCTGCAGCAAGATGTAAGCTAGACATGTGCTTATGGCTAAGAAGCTGGTAGTTCTGAGGAGCAGAACGTTGGGCCTAAGTTAAAGGCCTGAACAGCCGGATGGCAAATGTGAAAGCCGGGAGGCTGAATTATTGATGTATTTCCAAGATACAGGAATGATGAAAACCCCCTGCGAGGGCTACTTTCGTTTTCTTTGAATTTTACTTTTAAATAAAAGTGGGCTACCAGCCCTTAAAAACCCAGTATTGGATTGGCGTCTCACTGAAAAAACGCATCTACCCTTGGAGTCTGATCCCCCAATCTTACAAAACATATAAGTAACACACTCCCATTATTTAGTACCCTGGGACCATCAGCACAAGCATTCACAGCTCAGTGATGAGAATCACAGCCAATCCACCTGTCATTTGAGCCAGCCTGCATTCCATAATGCTTTTACAGAACACAAGAAGAATCGAAGAAGCCTGAGAAAGCCGATTGAGTGAAATGCATTGAGTCAGATCCGAATGGCCTTGAGGTCAGTTCCGATGTCTTAAAAGTGAATAAAAAAAATGCAGCATACCAACAAACTACAACATAGCACCAACACCCACCACCACACTAGTTCCACAAACATACATTTCTGATTATGGTAAGCAGGAAGATACATTTATGTCTACATGATTAAGCACAATGTAGCTCTTAGAAGTTGTAAGAGTAGAACAATTGGCATTTGTTGTTAGTAACAAAAACAAGAAAAGAATCAACAGATGCTTACAAACCATAAGCGCATGGTCAGACAGGAAAAATACAAACAAATTTTTTTACAAAAACCCACTTTTGATAAATAAATTTACAAGTACAGCAAACACACAAAACAAACATCAAATCAGCCTTAGGCACCTTTCACACTTGTGCACTTCCAAAATCGTGTGATTTTGCCGTGGTTTTGCGGCCGCGATTTTGACAAAACAGTCTGTCACGGTCGCTACCGTGCCAAACGGACAGCGAGGCGTGGTCTTGCCCCAGGTGGCTCTGGGTGGAATTGAACCCAGGACCTCCCCGTTGCTGCTCCAGGTCTTTGCCTCTGAGCCACTTCTCAGTTGATATTCTGCTTGCTGTCCGTCGGAGCCTGATTATGAACTATGTGCTGATTGCCTGTCTCTGGATCTCCCTACAATCTGCACTTGTCTATCCTGGTCCAGCTGAGGCAGGTTTCCTAATCAACCAGGGTATAAAGCCCTGCCTCACAATGAGGCATGTGTCAGTTCATTGTTCTGATTGTCCTGTCTGTGCCAACGGTTCCTGTGTTCCTGTGGTTGTCTTCAGCTACAAGACTGACCCCGACTTTTGACCCTTTTGGCTTACGTACCCTGGAATGCTGCTGTCTCCTGCCCTTTGACCCCGGCCTGTACTTTCGGACTTTCCCTGCCTTCTCCAGCCCTTGACCCACGGCTTGTGCCCCGGACTTGTCTTTGGTTCCTGTCTGCAAATCCTGAACTTTTCATCAGTAGTTACCTGACCCTCAGCTGTCATCAGTGTACCCCGTCTGCTCAGCTACAAGACAGACCCCGGCTTCTGACCTTACTCTGAATTCTGGAATCCTGGGCCACGGCTATACTTGACTATCCTTGGCTAATCCCTATCTAGCCCCCGTGCACAGACTCACAGCCCAGGTAGTGTCTTACCTTATTACCGTGGGCTGTGTGTACCTGCAAGGGTGAGCTTACAAATCTGCAAAATGGACTCCACTCAAGGTAAGCCCTCACACAGTCATATGACTGTAGATCCGACTTTGCCCTGCGACTTTAAGTCCAACTTCAATGATCAGGGACCCGACTTTGATACCCGAATAATTAGGGGTAACTCCTGACGTTTTTTTTGTTTTAATTCCCGTGGAGTTCTCCTTCATGCACAAGTCGAATGCCAAAGTTGCATCCGTCAATACGGGGATCCGACTCTGACCTGACTTCAGAAAAAAAGTAGTGCAGGAACTACTTTGAAGTCGGAACGACTTAAAGTCGTGCCAATATGAATGGTAGTCATTGAAAATCATGGAGAATGGCTTGTCATGCGATTTTGCAGTTCAAAATCGTGGGGCAAGTCGTATAAGTGTAAAAGGGGCCTTAGTCATGTGTTGGTCATTATGCACAATATCATAACCTCACCCCCCACCAAAAAAAAAGAAAATACAAGGATTGACAGCAAATAATCTGGCCTCTTCTCAGGCAAAGGCTGTCCTACTCCTGCAGTCCTTTATATAACATAGGTTGTATTGTTAGCACGCCTACATGCCCACCATGTGTCATTCAATCTGTCTATACATGTATACCTGCACCTAATGAGCAGAAACAAATACTCTATCCAAGTGTGTTAACCCTTGGCTATGTGCACCAATTCAGAGACTACAGTCCAAAGATATAAGTCCATTAGCACGCACAGAAAGTAAACCATTATAAAAGTATACAGTATGTACCTGTGCCGTGCACAGGAGAAAATGTGAAAAGTTCAGGTCCCTGAAGGGCGAACCCCATTGAAGTCAATAAGAGCCAGACAGGAAAAATCTAAAGTGTCCATTTTGCAAGTAATTGGTCATAAAAGGGGTTATGGGGGTCTAGGAATAGGCCTGGGGGACATGTATCAATGCAACAATGTTTTTTAAAAACAATATTTTTTTTCAGGAGCAATGATTTTAATGATCTTTAAAGTACAACAATAAAAACAAACTATTTTAAATATAAGGCCTGGGGGGGTCCTCTTAGTCTGCCTGTAAAGTGGCCCAAAAAAAACCCCACTAGTCTTACCGGTAACGGTATTTCCAGGAACCTTCCAGGACAGCTACTTGAGAGATGATTGGCTCTGCCCTCTACAGGAAACACAAATCAGATACAATTTAAAAGGCCCTCCCTTTCCTCTGACCCTCAGTTGTTTAGAAGATCAAGCAAACCTCCACCAAAGTGCGCTCGCAGAGGAAAAGACACAAAAACAAAAAGAATAGGGTGGGAATATAGACGCTGTCCTGGAAGGTTCTTGGAAATACCATTACCGGTAAGACTAACAGGGGTTTTCCCCCTCACCTTCCAGGACTGGCTGGAAAGCATCTGAACTGTATAATGTTTGACAAATGCATGAGAGGAGGACCAGACGGCAGCTTTAGAAATTTCTTCCCATGATGCCCCCGTTCTTTCTGCCCATGACATAGCCATGGATCTCGTAGAATGGGCCCTAATTCTAGAAGGAGGGATACGACCTGACGCTTTGTAAGCTTTGCAGATAGCTTCTCTAATCCATCTAGCAATAGAGTTTTTAGACGCTTTGGACCCTTTCTTGGGGCCACTGAACAATACTAACAGCTGGGAGGAACTCCTAAACCCAGTGGATTTCTCTAGGTAAAGTAGAAGACATCTCTTTATGTCTAAAAAACTAAATCTTTCCTCCTCCGCATTTTTGGGAGAGGTACAGAAACTAGGCAGGACTACTTCCTAGGACCTATGAAAGTTAGAAGATACTTTGGGCAAATAGAAGGGATCAGGCATCAGGCCTAATCACTACCCTGTCCTCTAGAACAGTCGTCATCAACCCTGTCCTGCAGGGCCCACTAACAGGCCAGGTTTTATGTATTACCTTGGGGAGATGCAGTCTAGAATACTGAGGAGCAAATTATATCAGCTGTGATGTATTTCAGTTATCTTGCAAACCTGGCCTGTTAGTGGGCCCTGAAAGACAGGGTTGATGACCACTGCTCTAGAATCTTCAGGAAGGGATCTTTACAGGAAAGGGATTGTAGATCAGAAATCCTTCTCCCTGACGTAATAGCTAAAATGAAGGAAATATTTAAGGAAATTAATTTCAGGGAAGCTTCATGCAAAGGTTTAAAAGGTGCCCTTGTTAGAGCATTTAACACCAATGATAGATCCCAAGGAGGCACATGTTTGGAAATCCTGGGAGCATGTCTAGATCTAGCTGAAAGGAACCTTCTGACTAAAGGATCTTCCGTATAGCTTCTTATCTGAAAACACAGACAGGGCCGCAACCTGAACCCTAAGGGTGCTGCTGACAGATAGACCTTTCTCCACTCCCTTGTACAAAAAATCCAATATACAGGGGGGAAAAAGAATCTAAACTGTATTTCCTTTGCCAGAAATTAAAATTTGTCCAAACTTTCCTATAGATTCTTCTAGTTACCAACTAGCTGTCCAGGATAGTTTGAATAACGTTCTCTGAACACCCTCTCAACTGTAAGATGCGCCGCTCAGCTTCTAGGATGTCAAATGGAAGGTCTGAGGGTTTGGATGCAATACTGGTCCATGATGGAGTAGTTCTTTTCCGATCTGGTAGGGGCCAGGGAAGATCCACAGAGAGGGTCTTCAGAGAGGAAAACCAACTCCTCCTGGGCCACCAGGGGGCAATCAGAACCACTTCTGCCCAATCCTGAATAATTTTCCGAACTACCAGAGGTAGGACTGGAAAAGGAGGGAAGGCGTAGGCCAGAGTGAAATTCCACGGGAAGGAGAGCCATACGGATAGCCATAATTGGCCAAAGCTTTGGCCAATTATGGCTCAGGGGGTTTAGTATACGCCCCACACTATATAAGGCCGCTTGGAATTCAGCCTTGTGTAGGGTGTTGCGGTGGTTAAGACAGACAGAGAGAGAGTGTCATTTTTTTTAGTTAGATAGAGCAGGCAGGCAGCCAGGCTAGTCAGTTAGAGTTACAGTGTGTAGAGGAAATATATGCATCCTAGGTGTTGTATATATATTTATACACTGTATTGAGTTTAGCTAGATCCGCTCTTCCTAATATACTGGCAGGCAGGCAGGTGATTGTGCTAGCTGTATTTTCACTTGGTGTACTGTGTCCTCTGCACAGTGTGCACCTAAAGCTATGTGAATACAATTGCTGTTATTCTCATATTAATACCACAGGCAGTGACTGATCAGCAAGTATTTTCACTTGGTGTACTGTGTCCTCTGCACAGTGTTCACCTAAATCTTTGTGAATACATTTGCTGGTGTTCTCATATTAATACCACAGGCAGTGGCTGATCAGCAAGTATTTTAATTTGGTGTATTGCGTCTTCTGCACAGTGTGCACCTAAAGCTACGTGAATACAATTTCTGCTGTTGTCATATTAATACCAGAGGCAGTGTGTCATGATCGCTACCGTGCCAAACGGACAGCGAGGCGTGGTCGCACCCCAGGTGGCTCTGGGTGGAATTGAACCCAGGACCTCTCCGTTGCTGCTCCGGGTCTTTGCCTCTGAGCCACTTCTCAGTTGATATTTTGCTTGCTGTCCGTCAGAGCCTCTGGATTTCCCTACAATCTGCGCTTGTCTATCCTGGTCCAGCTGAGGCAGGTTTCCTAATCAACCAGGGTATAAAGCCCTAACTCACTATGAGGGAGGTGTCCGTTCATTGTTCTCTGATGGTCCTGTCTGTGCCAACGGTTCCTGTGTTCCTGTGGTTGTCTTCAGCCTACAAGACTGACCCCGGCTTCTGACCCTTTTGGCTTATGTACCCTTGAATGCTGCTGTCTCCTGCCCTTTGACCCCGGTCTGTACTTTCGGACTTTCCCTGCCTTCTCCGGCCCTTGACCCACGGCTTGTGCCCCGGACTTGTCTTTGGTTCCTGTCTGCAAACCCTGAACTTTCCATCAGTAGTTACCTGACTCTCTCTGTAATCCTGGACCACGGCTATACTTCGTCTATACTTGGCAAATCCCTATCAAGCCCCCGTGCACAGACTCACAGCCCAGGTAGTGTCTTACCTTATTACTGTGGGCTGTGTGTATTTGTAAGGGTGAGCATACAAACCTGCAATATGGACTCCACACAAGGTAAGCCCTTACACAGTGGCTGATCAGCAAGTATTTTTACTTGGTGTACTGTGTGCTCTGCACAGTGTGCACCTAAAGCTACATGAATACATTTGCTGGTGTTCTCATATTAATACCACAGAGTATTATCTCCAACTAGAGTATCTGTGAGGCCTCGTACACACGACAGAGAAACTCGACGTGCCAAGCCCGTCGAGTTCCTCGTCGAGTTCCTTGTTGAACTTGTCGAGAAGCTCGGCAGGCTTGCTTTGCGTACACACGTAACATACCAAAATCTGGTCGTTCTCCGGCGCGATGACGCTCACGACGTATGACGCGACTATAAAGGGGAGGTTTGATTTTGTTGGCGCCACCCTTGGGGCTCCTTTTGCTGATTCCGTGTTTACGCGTGTTAGTAAAAGTTTGGTGAGTGACGATTCGTGCTTTTCAGTCTTTGTGCTTTCAGATTGATCTCTGCCGTTCAGTTTGTACTTGTGGGGGTCGTATCTAGGCAATCGAGACGTGCGGTCAGGTCGTATTGTTTTACATTGCGGTCCTGTCCCCGCGTTTTTCATTGTCAGGGTCGTTCTTCATAGGTCTTGCTGTTCTTCACTGCGGTCTGTTTAGTGCAATTCTGATTTGTCGTTCGTAACTAGCCTTGTAGCCATGTTGCAGGCACCTAGTCGTCGCCGACTTAGTGCTAAGCATCTTCTGAGTATAGGTCCGTTTGTTTATGACCTAGACGATGAGGAGTTCATGAACAGGAGGAGGACACGTTCATGGACCAAGAATTGGTTGCTCCGTAGGAACCAATTCTCTCACATGCCTTTGCTGCGGGAGCTTCAGGAAAATAATCCTGTTGATTACAGGAATTTCCTGAGGATGTCTGATCCCGTCTTTCAGCACCTGTTGGCTTTGGTGTCCCCCTATATTACCAGGCAGGACACCGTTATGCGGGAAGCCATCAGTGCTGAGCAGAGGCTAGTTGCCACCCTCCGTTATCTGGCAACTGGGAGAAGCCTTCAGGACTTAAAGTTCTCGACGGGCATCTCCCCCCAGGCTCTGGGCCTCATCATTCCTGACACCTGCTCTGCCATCATCCAGGTTCTGCAGGAGGAATATATGAGGGTAAGTTTTATCCTTTAATATCACATTTTATGTCTATAATGTATGCTAATGTCTTGTAGTTATCTCCTCCTTCCCTAATTACCATGTCTGGAATATGCTGTGAATGTCCCCTTTGCCCCCATGCATGATGTAAACTTTGATGCCCCTTTTTTGGCCTACATGCATATTTCCCATCACTTACCTCCCCAGCATGCTATCCTGGGCCCCAACCTACCTAGTCTAGTCACTTCCCAATGTATTGTGTTATATCCATTGTAATGTCCCCCCCCTCCCCTCCAAAATGTGTTGTAAAGTCTATGTTCACCAATATTAAAAATATTTTTTTTTATATTTTAGGACTCCAAAACTCATCTAGCCCTCCCCTCCAAAATGTGTTGTAAAGTCTATGTTCACCAATAATCAAAATTATATTTTTTTAGTACTCCAAAACTCATCTAGCCCTCCCCTCCAAAATGTGTTGTAAAGTCTATGTTCACCAATAATCAAAATTATATTTTTTTAGTACTCCCAAACTCATCTAGCCCTCCCCTCCAAAATGTGTTGTAAAGTCTATGTTCACCAATAATCAAAATTATATTTTTTTAGTACTCCCAAACTCATCTAGCCCTCCCCTCCAAAATGTGTTGTAAAGTCTATGTTCACCAATAATCAAAATTATATTTTTTTAGTACTCCCAAACTCATCTAGCCCTCCCCCAAACTTGGGCACTGGCCCATCAGAGGGGGTGTTTAATGTGTTAATTGTCTAAATATATTTAGATATAATATGCTAGTTCCCAGAAATGTTAGAATGCTTATAATGTCTTTGTATAATCTGCTTGCAAGGTTATGTGGCTAATTTTTGCATTTTTTCTTCCCCAGCTTCCGTCCACACCACAGGAGTGGCAGTCTGTGGCTTTGGACTTCCAGACCCGATGGAACTTCCCCAACTGCGGGGGAGCCATCGACGGGAAGCACGTCCGCATCGTGCCTCCACCCCGTTCAGGATCCCAGTTCTTTAATTATAAGGGGTTCAACAGTATTGTGCTGATGGCGGTGGTGTCAGCACAGTATGAATTCCTTTTTGTGGATGTCGGGATGAATGGACGGGTATCGGATGGGGGAGCCTTCAGGCAGACGGAGTTTGCGCTTCGCCTTCAGGATGATGATCTGTCATTGCCACCGGATGACCAGAATGTAGAAGGCCTGCCATTTGTTTTCCTGGCGTTTGCCCTGGGACCCCATCTTATGAGGCCATACCCTCAGCGCACCCTCACCCCAGAGAGGAGTGTCTTTAATTTCAGGCTGGGCCGAGCACGTAGAGTGGTTGAGAACGCTTTCGGCATCATGGCCAGCCGGTTCCGCCTTTTCCTCACCTCTCTCCACATGGCGGAATATAAGTGGAATACTATTATTTTTGCCTGCTGCATTCTCCACAATTTTTTGCGGAGACAATCTCCAAATTATATGGCCCTGGTTGGGCCCGAGGCACAACATTTGACCCCTGCAGAAACTTTGGCGGGCCTTGAAGCTGGCCACACAGGACTGCCCCCCCAGAGTGCCCGTGAAGTCCGGGACAAATACATGGACTATTTCATGGGTAGGGGGGCAATACCATCTCAAGCAAATTTGCCATAATTGTAGCTTTCACCAAAATAAATCATAATCTTTTTTATAAACTTGTTATGTCTTGCTTGTGTTGTTTGGAGTTCTTTACTAAGTGTAACTAAGTGTATTTTCATTATCAACTAGCAAACATTTCCCAGGTGACCCCCAAACCAAACACATAGAAAATTTAACGTATTTTAGGAAAAACACCACACACTTTTTTGATGTTCAAAAGCTCTTTATTTTCTTAATTTTTTTATTTTATTTTTTTCCAAAATACCCTACAAAAATTTTTGTTATATTTTTCTCATACAATATACAATCATTTTTGTATTTTTGTTGGTCATTTTTCTCATACAATATACAATCATTTTTGTATTTTTGTTGGTGATTTTTCTCATACAATATACAATCATTTTTGTAATTTTTTTGGTGATTTTTCTCATACAATATACAATCATTTTTGTATTTTTGTTGGTGATTTTTCTCATACAATATACAATCATTTTTGTAATTTTTTTGGTTTTTTTTCTCATACAATATACAATCATTTTTGTATTTTTGTTGGTGTTTTTTCTCATACAATATACAATCATTTTTGTATTTTTGTTGGTGATTTTTCTCATACAATATACAATCATTTTTGTAATTTTTTTGGTTTTTTTTCTCATACAATATACAATCATTTTTGTAATTTTTTTGGTTTTTTTTCTTAATAAACATTAAAATCTGGTTATTTTATTTTTTTGTTATTTTTTTTATTAAAGAAACTGTCAAATCTGGTTATATTATTTTTTTGTTTTTTTTTTAATTAAATAAAGTATAAAATCTGGTTATATTATTTTTTTGTTTTTTTTTTAATTAAATAAACAGCAAAATCTGGTATTTTAAATTTTTTTTTTTTTTTTTTTTTCTGATTCAGACTCGTTTATTTTTCTGTTGGCCAGATGTATCTCCTCCACCTCTTCTCTGCAGGCCCATATTTCGGAGATCAGCATCTGTTTAGTATGCCTGTCCAAGCCACCACCTGATCCTGAAATGTGGGACAAAACAATTTTTTTAAATTAGGCAGGCCTACATCTACATTACCTGAAGCTGGGTTAGTTATATGTTACTTTACCTGATGTGGTGGCAGGCTGCGCATCATCACCATCCCTCGGGGGTGTGGCTTGCTGGACTTCTTGCTCCCTTCTTGCTTCATGACGCCCTACGAGAATGAAGAAAATGGAAACAGGATTTTTATAGCTTATAGGCCTGAAAGAGGAATATGATTCACTTTATACAATTTCTGGGACTATTGATGTTTTGAAAAACCCCTCAGGGCAAAACACAGGATTGAAGGCATTCACAAAGATCCTGACAAATCTTGTAGCTTTGGTCTACTTTTAAACATGTAAGCCAACCAAGTATACACTGGATCACCTCAGCTCTGTGTGAACCCCAAAATGGGTTATTAAAGGGGACAACAATTATGCAAATGAGTCCACATGTGTCACCGACTGCTGAGCAGACTCTCCTTTTACTGTATATTTAATTTGTAAAAAAAGTTTTGTGGTTTTAATAGCACATCTACATAATTTTCACGATTGATCTCCCCACAATTTTTAAAAAATGTCATAATTTGTAGGATTTTAAACACAATATTTAGTCGTTCCGAATGGACGTCCAGTTTGACGACAAATTCTTGTGCATAAAAAAATATTACAGTACAACCTGAAATAAAAAACACATGGCGCGGAACAAATCTTACAAAATATATAACAAACTTACTTCTTCTAATCACTCTCCTGATCCTCTTCATTTGTTCCGGCTCACGTTTTTTAAGGTCACACCACCTTTTCTGGATCTGTTCTTTGGACCTTTTCACCCCAAATTTCTGATGGAGACTCCTCCTCACCTTCTCCATTATTTGGGCCTTGACCTTATTAGGGTACTTATATGGCCCATGCCTCCCATCGTAGTCCTCTGCTTTGAGGATGAGGACCATCTCCACCATTTCCTCAAAGGTCATGTTGGAGGCCTTACAACGGATTCGCCGTGCTGCCATATTCTCCATGTGCTTCCAACAAAAAAAAGATGGAAAAGGGGCGGGGAAAATACGACACCATGAACGTCAGGGGCGGGGAGACGTGCGTAAAGTCCCACATGCGCGTGTATAAAGGGCTACCACGTGAGTAAAAGGGGCGTTCACAGTTTGTGGAAGACGGCGGAGATAACGATCGGGTCAAAGACCGGTATGTAACTACATTTTACATGTTTTTCTTGATTGAATGATTTTGTGGCCTACATCTTAGGTTCATAAATTAAAACATAGCCAGTTTGAAATTTGAAGGTAATGGTCCGCTATAGTGCCGTCGTACGTAAACAACGCTTTGATTATGCATTTTGATCCAACTACTGTTGTGTGGGCAATCTCGGTTCTCATCAGGATGTCTTCTAAAAACAAGTCGGTTTAAACATGATGCAAATGGTCGCTTTTATGTCTTGACCAAACTATATCGGGAGTGCTTTTCTCTAACTAACGTTTCATACACAAATGAGGATGAGATCTGGCTTATTAGTTCGACACAACTGGTCATCTGTTTCCTAGGAACTGACCCAACATGATCTGCTGCCAATTCCTCCTTGTCGTTTTTGCGACGGAAGATAAGGGGCGGGGGGGAAACATCAATTTTTTTTAAGCATGGGCAGATGTCGTGTGCGGAGTGTATATAAGGCTCGAACACATGTAGCGTCCATACGACCGGGTTGCGTAAGAAAGACGTTTGAACGACAAGCGTGTAGGTATGCTTCGAACTTGGGACAGCAGTGGCATATTCAGGAAAGACAGACATTTATGTTTAAATGTTTTTATTGAGATTTTTCAAAAGCACAACATGTCAGTTAACATTGGTACATGTTTATGAATCAACAGTTCCATCTCACATATACATGTCGGGAGATAATCTCCCCTATCCCTAAACAAAAACATATTCCATGTACTCTTCAAGAGCGTGCAGCCCACATTGTTAACTCAGGTAGTGTGAGCGTCAATTCAGGGTGCCTCCTGATACATTAGTACCGCCCAGTTCCCGTAGCCCCTGGCACCCCGTACGCCCCTACAAGGGATCACGCTGCGTCCCGCGTACCAGGGTCAGGGGCCTGGGCAGGCTTAAATCAGTCGCTCTCTGCCCCCTCGGGGGAAGAGGTCTGCCCGCTCTCAGGGCAACCCCCCTAAAAGGGGTGCCACCTGGATTTTAACCTTTTACCCAACAGCAGCATCTAGCACCAAGGGAGGTGCCTACAGGGGGGGAGAGGGAAAGAGATAGAGAAACGTGTTAAAGAGAGAAATGACAGAGAGGACTAGCTAAGATCGGAGTGGAGTGTTCCCGCTTCCAGGCGGTGCCCCAGGCAGGAGAGAAACATTGCAGAAGGTAGCCCAGGGTTCCCATATAGACCTGAATTTGTCAGTCTGATCCGCCCGCTTCGCTACTATTTGTTCTTGTGACATAATCCAGGTTACTTTCCTCCTAAACATCCGGAAAGAAACTGCGGGTTTCTTCCAAGCTTTAGCTATGGTCATCCTGGCCCCCAATAAAATGAAAACTGATAATATCCTGGAGTTTTTAGGTAGGCCTGGGATGCACTGGTTTAGAAGCGCCGTGTTAGGCTGAGGGGGTATCCTTTTCTCTAGCACGGAGCCCATAGTGCGGAAAACTCTTTTCCAAAAGGATCTAATGCGGGGGCAGGACCACCACGTGTGTAGCATGTTACCTTCCAGTTCGCATCCCCTAAAACATAATGGAGAGGACCCAGGGAACATTCTAGCCAGTCTAGAGGGGACGTAATACCACCTAAACATCACCTTAAGACTAGCTTCAATGAGACATGTATTGAGAATACCTTTATATGCTCGCTCCGTTGCTCGGTGCCAGACTGCGGTGCTCCAAGATGTGTTCAGTTCCTCCTCCCAGACCCAGGCATACGAGGGCTTATCCGTCTTGGACTCCAGGGTCACATAAATTAACGAGATCCCACCCCTCTGATCCCTAGAGTTTGCGCACCAGTTTTCATATGGCGATATCCTGGGGGGCGCTGACTTGTCCTTCCAGATAGTGTGGAGATAGTGGGATATTTGAGATAACCTAAAGAGTTCCTCATCGGGCATGTCAAGTTGTTGTTTGCAATGATTTAGTGACAGTGGGCCCTCTCTCGCCAGGAAGTGACCTATCCTGTACATTCCCTTATCTGTCCACCACCGGAACGCCTTGATGTCCATCCCTGGGGGAAAGTCTGGGTTATGGAATATGTGCGAGAGGGGTTTCAGAGGGGAAATCAGTCCGGGACGAGAAAATAGTTTAGAACATAGGGCTACGGAGTGAGATAGCGTGGGCGCTAAGATGGCTGGTCTGCGTTTGGGGTCACACCCCAAGACATAATCAATGGTATGTGATGGGATGGACTGCCTCTCCATTGCAAGCCAGTCCGGTTTCGGTCCCTGGAGGAAGGCCGTCGAAATTTGTGTTAGTTGGGCCGCTTGAAAATACCCCCATAAACTTGGTAGCCCCATACCTCCTTGAGTTTTTAATCGATAGAGAACTCCCGATGGACACCTATACCCCTTTTTCCCCCACACAAACCGGGTAATCTCTGCCTGGAATTTATTAAGGAAATGTTTCGGTACCGCGATCGGGAGCGATCTGAACAGGTATAGCAAACGTGGCAGAAGGGTCATTTTTACCGCGTTCACCCGGCCCAGCCAGGACAGCCCACATTTGGCCCACCTCCCCAAGTCCCCTCTACACTTGCT
This sequence comes from Rana temporaria, assembly GCF_905171775.1. Lineage (NCBI taxonomy): Eukaryota > Metazoa > Chordata > Amphibia > Anura > Ranidae > Rana > Rana temporaria. The sequence goes on from NC_053492.1 coordinate 345,995,052, forward strand.
GATCATCGGGGGGTAGTTCACTTTAAAGAGGCCTCCGATATGGGATGTGAGCTTAATGCCTAGGTACGTAATATGCGAGGAAGCCCATTGGAAATCAAAGTTATCAGTAAGCTGTTTAAGTAGGTCCGGGGGGACTGAAATATTAAGAGCTAGAGATTTCCCCACATTTACCCGCAGGCCCGACACCTCACTGAACACCCCTAGGGTCTGGAGTATCTTTGTTGTGGATGTAAGGGGTGAAGTGACAAAGAGTAGGAGGTCGTCCGCGTACAGGGCACATTTGTGTTCCTTTGGTCCACAGAATACCCCCTTGATATCAGGGTTCGTCCTAATTGCTACTGCCAGCGTTTCGATAGCCACCGCAAATAGGAGCGGGGAAAGAGGGCACCCCTGCCTGGTCCCTCTGCCAATTGGGAAGGATTTAGAATATCTGCCCATTAGTCGTACCTGGGCGGAGGGGTTGGAGTAAAGTGACCCAATGAGGCCCATGAAGTTGGGTCCAAACCCCCACCTTTTCAGAACCTCCCTCAAGTACTCCCAGTCTATAGTGTCAAAGGCCTTATGTAGGTCTATAGATAACAGGAAGCCCTCCTGCCGCGGTCCTCCGTCCCACTGTGATTGCAGAAGGGAAACGATGTCTATAGCCCGTCTGATCTGGTCCGTCCCCTGTCTCCCAGGGATGAAGCCCACCTGGTCTTTGTGTACATATGAGGCTATGAAGCCGGACAGCCTATTCGCTAGTATTTTTGTCATGATTTTAATATCGTTGTTAATCAGTGAGATGGGGCGATAATTACCCACCTCGCTCGGGTCCCTATCCGGTTTCGGAATGACCGAGATGTAGGCAGAGTTTAGGTCTGTCCCCAGTTGGGCTCCATCCCTGAGAGAATTGAACAGTCGTGTCAGGTGTGGGGCCAGGCATGCCCCAAATTTCTTGTAGTAACCAGTGGAGAAGCCATCTGGACCCGGCGATGAGCCCAGTTTGAGGGCCTTTATTGTGGACAATACTTCCTCTTGAGTGAAAGGAGATTCCATGATGTCCCTATGTTCCCCCGTCAGGGATGGCAATGGGAGATCTTCTAGAAAATCCCTTCCTATAGGGGAGGGTGGAGTTTGAGCAGGCTTGTATAGCCCCTCATAAAATTGAAGGAATGAGTCCATTATTTTAGTTGGGTTCTGCGTCAGCTCCCCTGTGGGGACCCGTATTTTAGGAAAAGCAAGCGCCCGCTGTTTGGGGCTCAGTTTGGTAGCCAGGCGTGAGCCTATCCTGTCAGTTTGGGAATAAAACCTAGCCCCTGACCATCTGAGGTGCTTCTCGGCCGCAGTTGTCAGTGCTAAGTTCAGAAGCGCTCTCGCTTCGTCCAGTCGGGCAAGAGAGTCAGCCGTGGGTTGGCGTTTGTGTGCTTTTTTCAACTTGTTAAAGGACTCTGTAAGCCTGATAATGTCAGCCCTATGTTCCTTTTTGAGTTTAGCGGCTACCTGTATCAGTTTCCCCCTGACGACCGTTTTGTGCGCTGCCCAGACCGTGGAAGGGGAGACTTCAGACGTTGTATTGATAAGGAAATATTCCTTAATGTCTTTCTCTAGTAAGGAGCATTGGACCGGATCGCTTAGAAGCGACTCGTTCAGGCGCCAGCAAGGCGGGTTTCTAGAACCCGTTGGCCTTCTAGTCAGCAAAGTGACCATTGAGTGGTCTGACAGGGGGGTGTCAGCAATCCTGGCGTTACAAATTAATGGCAGTGTCGTGGCGTGGGTGAAAACGTGGTCAATCCTGGCATAGGAGTTGTGGGGGGCAGAGAAGTGGGTGTAATCTTTTGTGCGTGGGTTTACCTCCCGCCAGACATCAATCAACCCCGCCGAATGGAGGAGCTTGGCTATGTTAGCGCTCTGTTTGGAGGGGCGTTTAGGTTTAGGTGCGCCGTTAGCCGTCTTATCCAGTGAGAAGTCAAACGCCGTATTTGAGTCTCCCCCCAGGAAAACAGTGCCCCTCAAGTGTGGTTGTAGTTTGCGTAATAGTGATTCAAAAAAGGGTCTTTGGCCCTTATTCGGTGTGTAGTAGGAGACGAAGGTGTATAGTTCCCCGTCGATATGGCCTGAAACCAGGATATAGCGGCCCAGCGGGTCCACTATAGATTCCATCAGAGACAGGTTGATGTGTCTGGCGAAACATATGGCCACCCCCTTCGTTTTATTGTCAGCCGAGGCAAGATAAAATTGGGGGTAACTGTGGTGGAGGAATGTGGGTCTGTAGGTGGACGGGAAATGTGTCTCCTGCAGTAGGAGGACTTCAGCGTGCATAGAGTGGTATGACTGGAGGAGCTTCCTGCGTTTAACGGGGGAATTTAGTCCCTGAGTGTTATGGGAGATGATCTTAAGTGTTGGTGGGGGGGGACATGTGTCAGCCATGGATCAGAGGTTTGGGAGCCCCCCTATACCAATGCTGCCTACCTGGATCCTGTCGGGAGTATTCCTTCCGCAGTTCTGGTCCTTGCAGCGTCGCGAGACCTGGGTCTGGGCTGAGGCTCCGGAACACACCCCGGAATCGTGGAGCATCCCTAGGGGAATGTGGAGAAGTCAGAAGTAAAAGAGGTGAAAAAGAGAAAGAAGGGAGAAGAAAAGATAACATTAATATATAGCTGCTGCCGAGCAAATCAAACCTCAAACTCGGTAAACATTTCTTGACCGTATACCGGGGGTCCCCTGACCCCCCCCCCACCCCGGGGTGTAGTGGGCAATACTGCCCTCACCCCAAAAAGTTTAGGGCACCGAAATAACCCTAAAGCCGGGCTACCGGTAACGGATCTGGCTTCACCAAGGGTGATCCTGATCCAATGGAGGTGCACTGAGTCCACCACGGCCCGTCACCTCTAATCTATCACTTAGGGCTAACCGGGAGCCTATGATACCCATAAACTGAACGCCCCTACCGTGTAGGCTAGACCCACAAACTGTAACCGAGCCCCCAACATGAACTAACTGGAGGAGGGAGAGAAGGAAAAGGGCCAGCATCCAGCACCTTAATCCGTAATAAAAGCTGCCCGCCTGTGGGGCCTGTGGGCCATGAACCCACCCCCCCCCCTTCTCCTAGTACGTCTCCTAGAACTGCGACCCCCCCTCCCCCCCCGCTCTATCAAACTGTGACCTTGATTTTCCCCCTAGTCTCCCCAGCAAGAATAAGATGTGTGATATTCAACAATCCCTAGCGACCAAGCTGAAGAAAATGGGCCCCCCAGGAGCCCCAGAGCTCCCGAAACTATACCCCCCCCCCCCAGAGTCCCAGGCCAGAGTCCCATTCCCTATACCATGCCCAGAAAGCAACATACGCCAACGGTAACATAAAAAGATAAATAAAACTGCTTATCAGAGTTCCGATAGGCCTCAACAAGGCAACCCAATAGTGGTATAGGAAGTCAGTTCCCACAAGGGCCAACGATGGGACCGGGGGGGAAAGAGGGACCCTCCACCCCCGTAAGGGATGGGTAGTTCTTCAGTGGTTCAGACCAGTCAGGACTGGTAGTACTTCAGCCGATGAATCTCATGTGAAAGAGTTCTCCTTGGAGCGCTTGTGGTTCTGTGTCAGCCAATTCTTCTGCAGCGGGCTTGCGGGCGGCGGTCTCTTCGTGGATCCAGGTGTCCCCCTGCCGGACTGTGAGGATGGCGGTTCCAGGACAATCAGACCTAGTTGGGTTAGCAGGCGTTCCCCCTCTGTGAATGATGAGAAGCCAAAATTTTTGTTTCTGTAGGAAAAGTTCACTCGTAGCGGGAAGGACCATCTGTACGTGATTTCTTTTCCCATAAGGACCTGCAGCAGCGGTTTAAGTGAGCGCCTCTTCTGCACTGTGTAAGGTGACAGATCCGCAAAAATTTGGATGTTGTGGCCGTTCAAAGTGAGGTTGTCTGATCTCCTGGCTCTCCTCATCACCTCTTCTTTGACAGCATAGTAGTGCGGTTTCACAATGATGTCTCTGGGCAGGCCATCCGATCGGGGGGATTGTAAGGCTCTGTGTGCTCTATCTAGCTCAAGACGGTGCTCAGCGATATCAGGGATGAGGCTTTTAATCAGGGTTTTCACTGCCGCTTGCACCTCCTTGTCCGACTCCGGGAGCCCCCGCACCCTAAAATTATAGCGTCTCGAACGGTTCTCGAGGTCGTCGATCTTAGAAAAAGCCATCTCCAGTTGATCCTGCACCTCTTGCAACCTTGTGGAATTCTGATTGATTCGCGCCACTGCCTGGTCCGCTTTTTGCTCTATTGTGTCCATCCTCATCCCCAGCTGCAGCAAGTCTGCATGGATGGATGATGTGATCTGTGCTGCGTTCAGTGCCAGGCTCCTGGACAGCATTTGGGAGAAAGCAGCCATCATAGAGGGAAAGTCAGTGGGAATGGGGGCCTCCTCCTGCACCTCACTGACAGTAAGCAGCAGGCCTGTATGTGGGTCCAGCATGGGGGTAGTGGGGAATGCAGATCCCATCCTGCCCAGCAGTGATTCAGTGGATGATGGGGAAGCTGCTGCTGCTAAGGGGGGGAATCCAGTGCCTGGGGATTGCGGGGGGGAATGATCCTGGTCTGCTATGGAGTCCTCCTTCTGCTCCGTTTCTGGGCCTCGTGGAGCCGCCATCTTGGCATAGCTGAGGGGGCCGGGAGACGCCGCCATTTGGCCTGTTAAGTCCCTCCGGACTGGCGGTAACGACATCCGCGGGTTCGGGGGTGCTTCCCCTACCTGATCGGCCCGGTGTGGTAGCTGTGGGGGCGCTCAGTCAGCTCCGGTGTGCAGCGTTAGGCCGTGGTGGAGCGGAGCTTCAGACGCCGGTGGCCATCTTGAAAGCTGCGCGCATGCGCCTCGAAAGACAGACATTTAAAGGAGCAATAAGCCAAAATTGTTTGGGGCAGAAATAACTAACTTTACATTATATCAGTCTTGATTTCATGTCCTCATTGTCCCTTTTTGCTTTTAAGCAGCTGTAATCCTTTGCATAAATCATCACTTCCTGGTTCTCTGGCTCCCTCTCAAATTTATCAGGGGAGCTTGTCACTGTGGTCTAAGCTGTGTGTCTAAAAATCCACCAAAACAATGCTAATAATTTTAGAAATTAAAATATGCCCTGCTTTTATTTTTTTGGGGTTCTGTGTGTCTCTTTACTTCACAGAAACATTAAATAAATTTAAAACCAAAAGTGAAACTAGAGGCACATTATATGTATGCACTTGTATGTCTCTAGACACTGTAAACAGTCATTTCCTCCAAAAATATAGTTATCCATTAGTGACCCTTTAAGGGCTAGCTTGTGAGAAAGAGTAATTGACTTTATAGATTGTGTAGTGACATTATTTTTTTATCCTTGGTTTTGGACAGGAAAAGATGAATCTCTTTAACCGACCCGACTTCTTGGAGATCTTCATTGATCGGTGGCAAGAACTTCCTGTTCTGTGGGCCACCAAAGACCCCATTTCTAGAAATAGAGACTTGCGCAAAACTGCACTGGAGAGCCTGCTCCCACTTGTGCGGAGACAGGTGGGGTTTGATGTGACAACTGACCAGTTGGAGGTCAAAATTGGGACCTTGAGAGGCACCTACAGGAAGGCACGCAACAAGGTCTTGGCTTCGATGAGGTCTGGAGCTGGAGCAGGGCGGGTATTTAAACCCAAGTTGTGGTACTACAGCAAACTGAGCTTCCTGGATGAACACCTGGAGGTAAGGGAGTCACTTTCTAGCCTTCCCCCCAGAAGCCACAGAAGGTCCAGCCTTCCCTCCAGCCAACCTGCTGCTCCCTCTGCAGATGAACCCTCTCAGCAGCCTTCCATCCTGGATGAAGATCCGGATTTGCCCAGCTGGAGCCAGGTATATAGTACTTTCAATGTGCAAATGTGTGGTGTTTAAATGTTGTTAAAGAGATGTAAATTAAGATGTTAAAGGTAAATAAAAATTAGATCTAAAAGTGTTATTCCTAAAATTTGTCAGTATTGGCCATGAATTTTTGTGGTGTGATTGACCATAAAACATGGGTCAGAATGATTGGCTTAGCTAAGTCGTCACTAAAAAAAATGCAACAGTCAGGAGCTTAAATAAATCAAACAAAAATTTTTTTAAATAGTAAAACTTTACTTTTTTTCCATACACAGGACGAGACCAGGCAGCAGGAGGATCAGGAAAATGCCAGGCAGGAGGAGGACAGGGTGAGTGGCTTGGAGGAGGCTGCAGGCCCAAGTATCTTGGACGTGTTGGCAGGCCCAAGTATCTGTAACGTGGTGGCAGGCCCAAGTGGAGCGGATGAGGTGGCAGGCCCAAGTGGGTTGCACGAGGTTGCTGGGCCAAGCACAAGATGCCAGGTGTCTCCTCTTCGTCTGCGTCCGAGAAGGCAGGTGAGGGATACAAGGGTGCGTGACGCCTCACTAGCCCTCATTCGGGACGCCCATGCAACCCTTCAACAGCCTCCCACTGCTCAGGAGGGATTTGTAACAGTGGTTTTGGCCAAAATGTCAGAAATGACATTAGACCAACGCCTCCTCTTTGAGGGCCTCCTCATCACCCTCACAAATCAGGGGGTGAGGGGTCTTCTCACGGAGGACACTGTGATTTGCCACCATCCCCATCCTCACACACCACATAACTCCCAAGCTCCCCCACCTTCTTCTTCTTCTTCTCATGCTCCTTCTCAAGCTCCCCCACCTTCTTCTTCTTCTTCTTCTCATGCTCCTTCTCAAGCTCCCCCACCTTCTTCTTCTTCTTCTCATGCTCCTTCTCAAGCTCCCCCACCTTCTTCTTCTTCTTCTTCTCATGCTCCTTCTCAAGCTCCCCCACCTTCTTCTTCTTCTTCTTCTCATGCTCCTTCTCCTTCTTCTTCTTCTTCTTCTCATGCTCCTTCTCAAGCTCCCCCACCTTCTTCTTCTTCTTCTTCTCATGCTCCTTCTCAAGCTCCCCCACCTTCTTCTTCTTCTCATGCTCCATCTGAACATTCTTCTTCCTCTTCTTCTCCTGCTCCTTCTGAACATTCTTCTTCCTCTTCTTCTCCTGCTCCATCTGAACATTCTTCTTCCTCTTCTTCTCCTGCTCCATCTGAACATTCTTCTTCCTCTTCTTCTCCTGCTCCTTCTGAACATTCTGCTTCCTCTTCTTCTTCTACTACTCCTCCTCCTTCTACTCCTCCTCCTTCTACTGCTCCTCCTCCTTCTACTCCTCCTCCTCCTTCTACTACTCCTCCTCCTCCTTCTACTCCTCCTCCTTCTACTGCTCCTCCTCCTTCTACTCCTCCTCCTTCTACTCCTCCTCCTTCTACTGCTCCTCCTCCTTCTACTCCTCCTCCTTCTACTCCTCCTTCTACTGCTCCTCCTCCTTCTACTCCTCCTTCTACTACTCCTCCTCCTTCTACTACTCCTCCTCCTTCTACTGCTCCTCCTCCTCCTCCACCTCCTCCTCCACCACCGTCGGCTACTCATCCTCCACCACCTTCGTCTACTCCTCCTCCTGGCATGAGTACTACCCCTGTGGCACCACCTCCAGCCAGGCAGAAGAGGAAGGCTGCTGAGAAGGCTGCAGAGAAGGTGAAAGAGCAGGCTGCAGGGAAGCCACCAAGGAAGGCCTTGAAGAAATCCAGAAAGTGACTCCCTTACTTCCATGTGGTGTACCAGAGTTCAGGCTGCTGTAGTACCACAACCTGGTGACATCTGCCTGCCCTGCTCCAGTTTCTGACCTCGACTTCCTGAATGAACCTCTCAAGTCCCCATTTTGGCCTCCAACTGATCACCAGTCACATCAGGCCACACCTGGCTGTGCACAAATGGCAGCAAGCTCTCCAGTGCTGACTTTTGCATAGTAAATTTATTTTTATTACCAAAATAAATGGTACATTTTTTTTTACAGTTCATACTTGTCCTTGTATTTTTTTACATTTCAATTTTGCAAGTGAGAAGGCAGGTTCTTATTTTTTAAAAATTGGATATAAGGTGTAATTTGAAAGGGACACATGAGATAAGACAAAGCAATAAGGTTTCTATGGGGGGAACTTGACATTACAAAAAAAAAAATGATTTGCATTTTTTTGAAATTTAAAATTAAGGTGAATATTAAAAGCAGGATTTAAAACACACGACCAAAATAAGGTGACAATAAAAAAAAAAAAAAAATATTGAGTCCAGTAAGAAAATGGTTCCACCTAATTTTAAGGAACTCTGTGTGAATATCTTAAAAAAAAATTATTATATTGCTGTTTTGTGCCCTTACAAAAAATTGTGTAAAGCGCTGCAAATAAACGATTAAATAATGTTGGAAGCGACACGAATGTGCTATCTCCATTCCAAACGCTAGTTTTACCTATGTTGGTCTCCAGTGTCTAAGTTTTTGACAGGTTTCTTAGCATACACACGACCGAGTTTCTCGTTTAAAAAACAGCCCGATGAAGAACTCGTCGAGCCAAAATCCACTGCCATCGAGAAAATAGAGAACCTGCTCTCTATTTGCTCGACGAGTTCCTCGGCGGCTCCATCGGGCCGAAAATGTACACACGACCGAGTTTCTCGACAGAATCCGGCTCTTCACCGAGATTCTCGACGAATTCTGCCGAGAAACTCTGTCGTGTGTACGAGGCCTGAGGGGTTGCAGTGTTGTGGCACCAGCACCAGTGCCTAAGGCCCAATTTTTCTGCCCCTGTTTAACATGGACGTGTAATAACATTTTTGATGCAATACTTTGCAGCAGGGCTCATTAGTGCGCTCCATCTAGAGTATCTGTCATAGCTGGGGAAAAAACCTGAAGGAAGTTGCCACCACTTACACAAGTAAGCAAGTACCTCAAAAAATAAGAAACCCTTCTGGCTGAAAAAAACAGGGACTGAACACACCCAGAACTTGGCCACAACCAGTACTGGATGTTGCCAGAGTAGGGGGGTCCGCCAACCACAGTTACCAGACCTAGGAAAAACAAAAAACGTGCTCCTGGAGGGTCTGGAAACACAAAACAACTGAGGGTCAGAGGAAAGGGAGGGGCCTTTTAAATTGTATCTGATTTGTGTTTCCTGTAGAGGGCGGAGCCAATCATCTCTCAAGTAGCTGTCCTGGAAGGTGAGGGAGAAAGAAAGATTTTTTTCTTAAATCTAGTATGGATTTTAAGGGGAACTCCATGCCAATTTTATATTTTAAATGCCATGGGTTCCCCCCAAAATCCATACCAGACCCTTACCTGAGCATGCAGCCTGGCAGATCAGGAAAGGGAAGATGAGTGAACGCCCCTCCCCCTCTGTACCATTCCAGGTCACATGCCCACAACATGGGGTTTCTTTCCCACAACCCTGGGCTGTGGTTGTAGATGTATGTGGGTAGGGGGCTTATCGGAATCTGGAACCCCCCTTTAACAAGCCCCTATGTGAATGAGTATGGAGCACACATAGTTCCCCTACCCATTCATCAAAAAAGTGTAAAAAAAAATAAGAAAATAACAGAGACAGTTTTTGACAATTAATTTATAAAAAAATAAAAAAAAACAGTGTCCTCAGATGTAAATCCATCATCAATCACGTTGTCTGCCGCACTGAAAAAAAAACGCTCTGCATTCATTAATGGCCTCCTCATTGTTTGACAGTTCTTATATAGGTAAGGGCGGGGCCACCTAGCGACTTCACCTAGTGGCACCACCATCCCTTGTGACATCATATAATAGGTACATGCTGGTTCTGTGATGTCACAAGGGGGCTGTGCAACCAGGTGGCCCCTCCCTTACCTATATAAATGTTTAGCCTGAACTCATGCTCGGGCCGAACCGTTCGCCCAATTCTAATGTTCAGTGCTAAAAAAAAAAACAGCGACTCATCCCTGCTGTCAGCAGAGATTCCCCAATGACAGCATAATGGAAACATAGCCAACATGCCACAGAAGAGCATGAACCCTTCAGTCTGTTATGAATTTGAGGGGGAACCCCACACCCCAATTTTTTTTTTAATGTGTGGCCTCCCCCAAAAATCACTAACTTGTCTGAGCATACAGTCCTGTAGATCAGGAAAGGGGAGTGGAAGAGCAACCACACACACACTTTTTATTTGTAATGCCAGCTCTTTTGTTTATATAATATGAAACCCTTCTAAAATGTACTAGATTGCAAAAAACACATATAGAAACATACCTTATTATTATTAGTTCAGGTGTTAAAGCGTAACTCCACTTTTGTTGAGAAAAAAAAAACATTCCCCTCTGAGTGATCTATGTACATTGCAAGGATTGTAACAAACTTTGTTGAAGATTCCTACCTTTTGTTATTCTGAAATCCATGAGTCTTTGTGCCTCTGTTCTGAGTAGACATGTGCAATTCGTTTAGTTTCTAATTCGTTTTTTAATGAAAATTCGGAAATTCGTTAATTTCGAATTTTCGTTTTCAATTTTTTCGTTTTCGTTTCAATTTTTTATTTCCGAATTTTTGGACTTCCGAAAATTTCGAATTTCCGAATTTTCGTATTTCAGAATTTTTAATTTTCGCATTTGCGAATTTTTAAATTTCAGAATTTTCGTATTTCCGAATTTCATAAATTCGAAATATTCGAAATTTCGAAAATTAAAAATTCGTAAATTGAAAAAAATAATTAAATTCGTAATTTGAAAAATCGAAAATGAAAAATTCGAAATGTCTAAAATTGAAAAATTCGAAATTTCGAAAATTCGGAATTTCTAAAATAACAAAAAATCGTATTTCCGAAAATTCGAAATTGAAAATTCGGAAATTGAAAAATTCGGAAATACGAAATTGAAAAATTCGAAAATGAAAAATTCAAAAATTCGAAAATTCGGAATTTCGAAAAATAAAAAATTATCGTGTGTGGGCTAAAACGACGTAAAAAACCTGTGCATGCTCAGAAGCAAGTTATGAGACGGGAGCGCTCGTTCTGGTAAAACTACCATTCATAATGGAGTAAGCACATTCATCACGCTGTAACAGACAGAAAAGCGCGAATCGTCTTTACTAACACGGAATCAGCTAAAGCAGCCCAAAGGCGAATGAAACTTCCCCTTTATATTGCCGTCATACGTGTTGTACGTCACCCGCTTTGCTAGATCATTTTTTAAAAACGATGGTGTTTAGGCAACGTCGTTTTAATGATGAAGTTGGGAAAACATCGTTTGTCCTATCTTTTGCAATCTGTCGTTCGTTTTGAATTTTTGCATCCTTGATGTCCTTTTTACATATCCTGTTATATTCTTTGTAACATTTAAACGACACTAGTGTTCCTTCATTTTTATATTTTTTAAAAGCTCTTTTCTTATAGTTTATAGCTTTTTTAAGTTTGACCGTGAGCCACATAGGTTTTATTTTTTGCCTTTTAAACTTATTGCCCATGGGAATATACTTTGCAGTGAGGTCCCAAGCAGTCTTTTTAAAGAATCCCCATTTCTGTTCTGTGTTTATCAATGCCAATATTCCCTCCCAGTCTTAAGCCTCGTACACAGGCTCGTTTTTCACGGCAAGAAAACTGCTGGCAGAGCTTTTTGCCAAGAAAACCGTTCGTGTGTATGGTTTCTCGTCGAGAAAACCGTTATGAAACTTGACGAGAAAAAAAAGAGAACCTGCTCTCTTTTCTCGTCGAGAGTCTCAATTTTCTCCTCGTGATTCTCGTCGGGCTGATTTACTACGAGAAAAACATTTGTGTGTATGCTTTTCCGAGTCTTAAAAACCCACGCATGGTCAGAATCAAGTATGAGACGGGAGCGCACCTTCGGTAAAACTAGCATTCATAATGGAGATAGCACATTCGTCACGCTGTAAAAAGTATTGCATCGTTTAAATGCTGCGCATTTAAATCTTCTTTAGAATAGTACAATAATGAACTTGTTTTGCTGCTGATATTCACACAGAGTTCTAATGTATTTACATTTTTTTATTTTGAATATAAATCTGCACAGGAAGAGGAGGAGGATGAGGATTGTGTCAGCATGGAGGTGGAGCCTAGCACTCAGCATCAGCAGCAGTCTTTAAGGGATCGTTTTTCAGTCCCCAGAAACCCATGGACTTTTACATAAAAAAAGGTGATTATACTGCGCTGCTTAAAACACACTAATTAATAAGACCAGCTGCTCACACTGCTAACAAAGACACATTAGCTGGAACAAACAGAAACAAAATTGTGTAGCGCTATGGCAAATTAATATCTATAATGGTAGTTCCTCATGGGAACAATGGGAACATAAATAAAGTAACAAATGCAATAAAAAAGTTCTCGTGAAAGATAAAGTCCAATGGTTGTAAACACAAAGTCCATATATCTGTAGACACCACGTGCAAAATGAGGGAACTTGATTAGAATCCCATCGAGACAAATTGTGTAGTGAGTGATCACCGCCACCAGTGGTAGTAAATGGAGGCTTACCGAAGATGGTGGACCTGAAATGACGTACGTCAATCAAGTCATAACAAGCTTCAAGTACCAGACAGGGTACACAAAGTAGCAATCACCAAGAAACTTGCTAGAAGTAATCAATCAGTGTATGATCATAAATGGATAACCTTGGATCTTTGCAGCTCAGCAAGGGGTTAAATAGTTGAAAGAAAATGGAAAGAGAAGGGCCACATAGTGTAAACCGGTATAAAACTGGGTATTTATTGTAAAAAGATAGCAAGTGCACTCACATGTATCTGGATAAAACTCGCATATTCTATAGTATGAGGCAGCAGTGGAGGCGACCCGACGGCGTTTCGTGTTATTCACACATCATCTGGGGTGTCTCTCCACTAAAGCCTCAGTGTATTTATAATGATCATAAACCTCATACCTCCAATCAGAAGAATTGTGGCATCCCATCCACCTGTGTGCAACAATCAGGATCCATTACTTCCTGGTATAGGAGATGGCAAATAAGCGTGTGTTCCAAGCCTCAATATCAAAACCTATGGAAATCCACATGGAAGACCTGACAGGAAGTGATCCGTGTGTTCCAAGCCTCAATATCAAAACCCTATGGAAATCCACATGGAAGACCTGACAGGAAGTGATCCGTCAGACCAAGACCTGACAGGAAGTGATCCATGTGTTCCAAGCCTCAATATCAAAACCCTATGGAAATCCATATGGAAGACCTGACAGGAAATGATCCGTCAGACCAATCCCGATCACGTGACATTGGTAACCCGGATGTTTGCTAGTAGACCGATGGCCAATAGCCATGCGTTCTAAAGCGTCTGGGCATGCACAGACCGCGTCATTAGACATCGGGACACAATGTGTTCTGTGTCATGACGCCAAAGTCACCTGTAGGCGGAATATGTGTGGGTTATAAATTAATATATGGGCGAGCTGACTGCTTAGTATGACGCCACAGCCATGCGTCATGCGTTCAAGGCGCACGACGCATGCGCAACGTGCGTTCCAGGCGCGCACCAGCTACGCGCATTCCAAGCGCGCAACGTGCGTTCCAGGCGCGCAACGTGCGTTCCAGGCGCGCAACAGCTGCGTCAGTAGACGCTGATCAAACAAGCCAACCCCGATGTCAATCAGGAATAATACATGACATCAAATATGTTGAACAGGAATGATTGGTGGGATGACGGTATTTTATAAAAAAACAGGGGAAATGCAGATGACTGCCAGATGCCTCCAGCAATTATAGCAAAAATAGAAATAAAAAATTTAAAATTAAATGGACCCAATTATGAATCCGGATAAAACGGCCATACCTATATATATCCAAAAAACATGTGTTAAGTGTAATTGGATACGAAAAAAAACCTCTTAATACGTGATTATGTACAGAAGACATAAAAACATATTTGGATATAACACAGAAGTATTAAAGCAACAGTCTAGTCAAAAAACAATGTGAAAAGTGTGATCATGAGTATTGCACACAGGTAAGAGGAGCTACCATTCACAACAAAGTCACAAAGTCAATTGAGATCTACTTAAAATAATTTAAATGCACATTTGAAGAAAGAAAAAAATGAAAATAAAAATAGAAATAAAAATAAATAAAATAATGAATAAATGAATAAAACAAAATAATTCCTACGACTGATTAATAAAAGCGTTGATGTCCCACTCTACATTCAAGCCAAGTGGGACATGCGTTTGGAGCTCAAAAATCCAGTAAACTTCAAGGCGCGATACCCCTCTGGTCATGGCACCACCTCTCCAAGGGGGCGTGTACTTGTCAATGATGGTGAATTGTGTCCCACTGGGGTCTCTGTGGTGAAACTGTTTGTAATGCCGGGGTACTGGATGTTTAGTATCACCCCCTTTAATTAGGGCAATATGTTCTCCCACCCTTATTGCGAATGTGCGGATGGTACGTCCCACATATTGTTTGCCGCAAGGGCAAGTGATTAAATATACAATATGCTTAATATCGCATGTGCAAAAAGGTCTGATGTTATACTGTTTGGATGTAACTGTGGATGCAAATTGGGTGATTTTGCGTTTACCCAACGCATTATGCTGGCATACTATACACCTCTTGCAGGGATAGAAGCCAATCATGTTATGAAAAAACGAGGTTTTTATGGGTGGATTGATTATGTTAGAGGCGACAAGGCTCTGTAAAGAGGGGACGCCCCTAAATATCACTTTTGCCTGTTCAGGCAAAACTGGACCCAAAACATTGTCTCCTCTCAGGACATTCCAATGTTTATTGATTATGGTTTTGACCTGTCTGTACTGTGTTGAAAAAGAAGTGAGCATTGCAAACTTAAAAGCACTATCTGGTTCGCGTTTGGGTTTAACTGATACCAATGATTTTCTACTTAATGATAGAACGCGTTGGATTTCACAGTCAACGTCAACAACGGGATATCCCTTATCCACAAACCGTGTTTTTAAAAGGTCTGCCTGTGCTAGGTAAGTGTCGTTATCGCTACAATTCCTGCGTAATCGGAGGAACTGGCTACGAGGTACAGAGCGTAGCCAGGAGGGATGATGACAACTTCCCATAGGGATATACCCATTCCGATCGGTGGATTTGAAATAAGTCTTAAACTTAAACTGACAGTCGACAATAGATATTTCCAAATCTAGAAAGTGTACTTTACTGGTGCTATGCTCATAGGTCAAAGAAATACCACGATCATTGGAATTCAGAACTCCAAAGAACTCTATCAAAGATTCCGGAGTGCCTTTCCATAGGAGGAGGATGTCGTCTATATATCTCGCCCAAACGACCAAGGATGGGTCACTAAGGGCATAGACGACATCCTCCTCCCATTTAGCCATAAACAAGTTCGCCAAACTAGGGGCGAACTTAGCGCCCATGGCTACTCCCCGTTTTTGCAAATAATATTTGTCATTAAACCAAAAATAATTTTTACTAGTGGCGAACTCTAATAGTTCGATCAAATAGTCACACTGGAATGGGGCCAATGAATGTTCTTTGTCCAGATAATGCTGGACTGCATTGATTCCCAATCCATGTGGTATGTTGGTATACAATGAGGCTACATCTGCAGTGGCCATGATGTAGCCATCCTGTAGCTCCAGATTCTCGAGTAGGCGGATAGTGTCGCCCGTATCCTTCAAATATGATGGTGTTTTCCTTACGAGAGGCTGGAGATAATAATCGATGTACCGACCGATACGTGAGGTAACGGAGTCGATACCACTCACGATAGGTCGGCCCGGTGGATTAATGAAATCTTTGTGTATTTTCGGCAGAAAATAAATCGTAGGAATTCGGGGGACTTTTGGAACCAAATATGCACTTTCTTTATTATTAAGGATTTTGAGTTCCGTACCTTTGGTGACCAGAGTTTGTAGTTGTTTCTTAAAAACATATGTGGGATTATTGGCTATCTCCACATATGTATCTGGTTCACCCAGGATCCGGAACATTTCAGTTTCATACTGTACTTTGTCCAAGATGACAATACCACCACCTTTGTCAGCTGGGCGTATGACGAGATTTTTATTCTCACATAGTGTTTTAACTCCAGCGGATGGCAAAGGATGTTGGCATGATCGTTTTATACTAAGTTTGGACAGGTCTGTTAAGACCAGTTCCTTAAAAACTTTTACTGCTGGAGCTACGGGCACAGATGGATTAAACAGAGACGGGTTGGCCAACCCGGAATGAACTGTGCCTGAAGTAGCTGCACGGTCCTCAAACTTATGTGTGTTGGACAGCATATACCTTTGTATATTAATTTTTCTGATATACTTCTGTATATCAATGAATGTGTTAAATTTGTTTAATTTCTTTGGGGGGGCGAATTTAAGGCCCTTATCCAAAACCGATTGTTCAGCAGGGGTAAGTATGGCTGTGCTCAAATTAAAAATACCCTGGCCGCTTAGACCCTTTGTCTCTTTCCTTTTCTGTATCCTGTATCCTCCTCTACATCCTCTCTTGGATTTAGGCCTTTTCCACGAGGAGGGTGGTCCTCGCGAAAACCTTGGAACACACGGATCACTTCCTGTCAGGTCTTCCATGTGGATTTCCATAGGTTTTGATATTGAGGCTTGGAACACACGCTTATTTGCCATCTCCTATACCAGGAAGTAATGGATCCTGATTGTTGCACACAGGTGGATGGGATGCCACAATTCTTCTGATTGGAGGTATGAGGTTTATGATCATTATAAATACACTGAGGCTTTAGTGGAGAGACACCCCAGATGATGTGTGAATAACACGAAACGCCGTCGGGTCGCCTCCACTGCTGCCTCATACTATAGAATATGCGAGTTTTATCCAGATACATGTGAGTGCACTTGCTATCTTTTTACAATAAATACCCAGTTTTATACCGGTTTACACTATGTGGCCCTTCTCTTTCCATTTTCTTTCAACTATTTAACCCCTTGCTGAGCTGCAAAGATCCAAGGTTATCCATTTATGATCATACACTGATTGATTACTTCTAGCAAGTTTCTTGGTGATTGCTACTTTGTGTACCCTGTCTGGTACTTGAAGCTTGTTATGACTTGATTGACGTACGTCATTTCAGGTCCACCATCTTCGGTAAGCCTCCATTTACTACCACTGGTGGCGGTGATCACTCACTACACAATTTGTCTCGATGGGATTCTAATCAAGTTCCCTCATTTTGCACGTGGTGTCTACAGATATATGGACTTTGTGTTTACAACCATTGGACTTTATCTTTCACGAGAACTTTTTTATTGCATTTGTTACTTTATTTATGTTCCCATTGTTCCCATGAGGAACTACCATTATAGATATTAAATTTGCCATAGCGCTACACAATTTTGTTTCTCCATGGACTTTTACATGGCTGGGAGGAGGTAGCTGCGGATCATGTTCACCCTAAGTGACTCAGAGGACTCTGGATTGAATGCCTTAGCAAACCTACGCTGCATGGCCTCCCTGATCCTGCAAAGCCTGCGGAAGGATCCTTGTATTTGTGGTATCAAGGAGAGGGATCATTACTGACTGGCAACCCTCCTTGATCCACGTTACAAGGGTAAGGTTGCGGACATTATCTTGCCATCGCAGAGGGAGCAGAGGATAAAACATCTTCGGGAGGCCTTGCAGAATGGTCTGTTCAACGCATTTCCAGAGACTGGGAGGTTACAAAATCCTGTTCCCGGAAAACGTGTTGCTGAGGCTTCAGTCAGTCAGCGAAGGAGTGGTGGAGAAGGTGACCGATGCATTCAGACAATTTTTTAGTCCGCAGCCCCAAGGTATGACCGGTTCCAGCAACCATCGCCAGCGTCTGTTTTACATGGTGTGGAAATACCTGGGGGCAAGATCCGACTTGGACACCTTTCCCACCGAAAATATTCTGGGTTACTGGGTCTTGAGGATGGATCACTGGCCAGAGCTTGCACAGTATGCAATTGAGCTACTGGTCTTTCCTGAATCCAGCGTTCTTTCGGAACGCACATTCAGTGCTGCTGGAGGCTTTGTAACCGATCACAGGGTGCGCCTGTCCACTGACTCGGTTGATCGACTGACCTTCATAAAAATTAATCAGTCTTGGATCACCACCAGCTACCAAGCACCTGATGCTGATGTAACCTAAGATTTTTTTTTTAAATGTCAGATCCCTTCAAGACTGCCTATGCTGATGCTGAGTGACTATCCTGTTATTCTGAGTGACTATTCTGTTATGCTGAGTGATAATCCTCTTCCTCCTCAATGATCATGCTGATAGCTTGTAAGAACATTTTTTGTTCTGGGCACCTCCACCAGTGGCTAAGGCCCAATTTTTCTGCCCTTGTTTAACAGGGGCGTGTAATTACAATTTTTGATGCAATACTTTGCAGTAGGGCTCATTCCTGCGCTCCAACTAGAGTATCTGTGAGGGGTTGCTGTGTTGTGGAACCAGTGCCTAAGGCCCAATTGTTATGCCCCTGTTCAACAGGTGCATGTAATTACAATTCTTGATCTAATATTTCACAGCAGAGACCATTCCTGCGCCCATCAAGAGTAACTGAGGACTTACTGTGTTGTGGCACCAGCTCCACCACCAAAGGCCCAATTTTTCTACCACTGTTCAACAATGGCATGTAATTACAATTATTAATATAATAGTTCACAGCAGGGCATTCCAGCGCCCACCAAGACTTAAGCCGTGTACACACAATCAGTTTGTCCGATGAAAAAAGACCATCCATTCCATCGGTGTAAAAAAATAGAACATGTTTTAAATTTTTCATATGGATAAAAAACAATAGGAAATTCTGATCGTCTGTGTGGAACTCCATCGGAGAAAAATTCACGCATGCTCAGAATCAAGTTGACGCATGCTCGGAAGCATTGAACTTCATTTTTTTCGGCTTGTCGTAGTATTTTGCATCACTGCGTTTTGGCACGGTCTGAATTTAGTCTGAGTGTTTATGCAAGACTGATGAAAGTCAGCTTCATCGGATATCCAAAGAAAAAATCCATCGAATTTGATTCCATCAGAAATCCGATCGTGTGTACAGGGCATAACTGTGAGGGCTTACAATGTTGTGGTAACACCAACACCTAAGGGCCAAATTTCTGCAGAGTATATACGGCAGGCCCCTACTTTCAAACATCCAACTTACAAACGACTCCTACTTGCAAACGGAAGGAGACAACAGGAAGTGAGAGGAAATCTACCCCTAGGAAGGGGAATTTCTCTTCTATAAGAGTTAATATGGGAAAAAGGTGTCTCCTCTCCACTGATGCTTTATCACCAATCCTTGTTTCACTAAAAAACCCACATTTTCAAAAAAACACTTTGTCATTGGGACAGAAAGTGAGGTGAAATCTTCTGAACAGATGCACACAGACAGCAAAACAAATGTTACAGGGTTGATAACCCTTCCTACGCCTTTCCTTTTTTTAATTTGGGTGCAGGGTTCCCATTAATATCCATACAAGACCCAAATGGGATGGTAATGGCCTGGGGGGCTCACCCATGCCATTTTTCTCAATGATTTTCATCCATATTGCCGGGAGCAGACATTACATTAAAGCCGCAAGCAGTTTTAAATGAATTTTTTCCTATAGAAATGTCATTTTGTGCAGGGACAGTACTAAACACTGGAAACACGTGCCACTTCACTGACATACTATAGACACCCAGCAGGTATGATATTTAAAGGAATATTTCACTTTTTTTCACTTTAAGCATCATTAAAATCACTGCTCCCGAAAAAAATGTAGTTTTTAAAACGTTTTTTTTTGCATTGATACATGTTCCCTGGGGCAGGAACCGGGTCCCCAAACCCTTTTTAGGTCAATAACTTGCATATTAGCCTTTAAAATTTGCACTTTTGATTTTGAACGTTAGAGTCCCATAGACTTTAATGGGGTTCTAAAGTTCGCGCGAGCGTTCGGTCCATTCCCCTATTTTGTAAACGCTATAACTTTTGCGCAAACCGATCAATAAACGCTTATTGCGATTTGTTTACCAAAAATACGTAGAAGAATACGTATCGGTCTAAACTGAGTGAAAAAAATGTTTTTTTATATATTTTTGGGAGAAATTTATGTATTTTGTATCATAGCAAAAAGTAAAAAATATTGATTTTTTTTTCAAAATTGTCGCTCTATTTTTGTTAATAGCGCAAAAAAAAAACGCAGAGGTGATCAAATACCACCAAAAGAACGCTCTATTTGTGGGAAAAAAGGACGTACATTTTGATTGGGAGCCACGTCGTATGACCGCACAATTGTCAGTTAACCACTTAAGGACCGCCTCCTGTAAATATACGTCAGCAGAATGGCACGGCTGGGCAGATGTATGTACCGGTACGTCCTGTACATCTACCCAGCCATGGGTCGCGACCCGGTCCGAAGCTCCGGGATCGGGACCGCGGGACCCGCGGACCCTGATCGCTGCTGAGGTCCCGCGATCGGTCCCCGGAGCTGGAGAACGGGGAGAGCCGAGTGTAAACACGGCTTCCCCGTGCTTCACTATGGCGGCTGCATCAATCATGTCATTCCCATTTATAGGGAGACACAATTAATGACGTCACTCCTGCAGCCACACCCCCCTACAGTTGTAAACACACACTAGGTGAAACATAACACCTCCAGCGCCCCCTGTGGTTAACTCCCAAACTGCAACTGTCATTTCCACAATAAACAATGCATTTTTTGCTGTGAAAATGACAATGGTCCCAAAAATGTGTCAAAATTGTCCGAAGTGTCCGCCATAATGTCGCAGTCACGAAAAAAAAATCGCTGATCACCGCCATTAGTAGTAGTAAAAAAAAAAATTTATAAAAATGCAATAAAACTATCCCCTATTTTGTAAACGCTATAAATTTTGCACAAACCAACCGATAAACGCTTATTGCGATTTTTTTTTTTACCAAAAATATGTAGAAGAATACGTATCGGCCTAAACTGAGGAAAAAAACAATTTTTCTATATATTTTTGGGGGATATTTATTATAGCAAAAAGTAAAAAATATTGCATTTTTTTCAAAATTGTTGCTCTATTTTTGTTTATAGCGCAAAAAATAAAAACCGCCAAAAGAAAGCTCTATTTGTGGGAAAAAAAGGACGCCAATTTTGTTTAGGAGCCACGTCGCACGACCGCGCAATTGTCAGTTAAAATGACGCAGTGCCGAATCGCAAAAAGGGGCCTGGTCCTTTACCTGCATTTTGGTCCGGGGCTTAAGTGGTTAAAGCAACGCAGTGCTGAATCGCAAAAAGTGACCTGGTCCTTTGAATGCAAAATGGTCCGGGGCTTAAAGGGGTTGTAAAAGTTTGTTTTTTATTTTTGTAAATAGGTTCCTTTATGCTACTGCATTGTTGTTTCACTTACCTTTTCCTTCTATTTCCCTTCTGATTTTTTTTTCTTTGTTTTATTTGTTTGAATTTCTAACTTCGCTGTTCTAAATGACTTTTCACCACTCGGATGATGGTGGAAAGCTTACTGAGGAGAAACAGGAAGTGAGAAATTCAAACAAAGAAAAAAAACATTTAGAAGGGAAATAGAAGGAAAAGTTAAGTGAACCAACAATGCATACGCAATAAAAGACGAACCTTTACAACCCCTTTAAGTGGTTAAACAACCATAAAATCACTGCTCATGAAAAAACAATTGTTTCTAAAATTTGACCATTGCAAACCACCTGTTTAAATTGGTGACAACTGTTCGATTTTGTTTTTCCAAAAATTTACAGAAAAAGGTATAACAAATCATCTTTTTTGGGAAGGAGTGGGGGGTGGGGGCGTTGTCCCTGAATGGCAGTTTTGAAATGTGGTCACCCTAGGGCAGACACAGCACACATATAAATCACACAGCTCTGCACACAGAAAGGGAACATGTCAATGTCTGTTTTTCATCTGTACACAGATCATGCACATCCAGAGCACACAAATACTCTAAAATAGCAATTGTAATATTGTAGTAAACATTGTTAGCAAAGCATGTTGGCCACATGGTGGGATTTTTTTTATTTCACGCCACACTGTCTTTTTTATGTGTATTGCAGTGGCGTGTGCCTTTAGGAGTTTCCCCTGTTGTATTTCAGAAAGGTTGTAAAAATGCAATGTGTTTAGCAACATATACTGTAGGTTATAAGCACATCCTTATGACAAATCTGCAGAATTAATACCTTGCATATGTGAGTAATTATAAACATCACAACATTTAGTCTTCTAAATATAGAGCACAAGTCACACAATTTAATTATCAACAGGCCAAGGGCTACAAGAAGATGCCATCACATAATTCACAGGTATATAAGGGTTATGCACATGAGGCTTTAATAAAAATAAAAAATAAACAATGTTACACTGTGGCTGCCCTACTCATAGAGCCCACTTTGATGCCCTGTGTGTTAACTTGTCCA
This sequence comes from Rana temporaria, assembly GCF_905171775.1. Classification (NCBI taxonomy): domain Eukaryota; kingdom Metazoa; phylum Chordata; class Amphibia; order Anura; family Ranidae; genus Rana; species Rana temporaria. The sequence continues at coordinate 346,017,251 of NC_053492.1, forward strand.
TATTACTGAAGCTTATTTCTTATGTTTCAGATTCCCTTAAACAAGGGGGGATAGGGTTGGGACTTTAGATGAGGCATATGATAGAAACTACCACAGGCCTCCATCCCTGTAAATGGATAAAAGGGGGGAGGGTTTAGGACTTTAAATGAGCTGCGTTTTTAGCAGTATGCGATTAAATGTATATATGGAATATAAAAAAAAGTGTTTCCATAATAGCCTGGCTCAAAGTTACCAACCAAAAAAGCACTAAACCAAATTAATATGTCTAGCTGTATGCATTAAAAACAGAGGTTTAGTTGCATGTATTTGCAAATACCTGTGTGAGCTGCAGGCCGCGTCAAGGCACTCCATGTACTGCAGTCCTAACTATGAATTTTAAAATCTCCTAAAAAGGAGCACAAGCGTGCTAATCAATAGATAGGGGGCAGGTGATCACCTAAACCCGCCCCTACCTATAGTTGTTCTAGCAAAAAAGAGCACTGGAAAAACAAAAGAAATGCAGGAGTGGAACCAAACATGCCTACCAAACCAAAATACCACCAAACTAAAGGCGGACCACATCAACCTGGGTCAGCTAGTCAAAAATGACAATGCATAATTAACTGTCAGTGGTAGATCTGTGGAGGCACTTTATTCCACTCCTGAAACGCATCTCTATCCCTGGATAGTGTTACAAAAGGGGGGATAGGGTTGGGACTTTAGATAAGGCATATGATAGAAACTACCACAGGCCTCCATCCCTGTAAATGGATAAAAGGGGGGAGGGTTTGGGACTTTAAATGAGATGCGTTTTTAGCAGTATGCGATTAAATGTATATATGGAATATAAAAAAAAGTGTTTCCATAATAGCCAGGCTCAAAGTTACCAACCAAAAAAGCACTAAACCAAATTAATATGTCTAGCTGTATGCATTAAAAACAGTGGTTTAGTTGCATGTATTTGCAAATACCTGTGTGAGCTGCAGGCAGCGTCAAGGCACTCCATGTACTGCAGTCCTGACTATGAATTTTAAAGTCTCCTAAGTCTATGAAGTTTCAGATTCCCATGCTAACTTATCTGTGTATGAGCAAAAATCTCCATGCCTCACTTTGGCAGCCTACATGGAAGAGCTGTGTGAGTGTAGTACAGGCACGACGATACTCCCCCATGTTTCTGGTGCCTTACTATAAAATATAATTTACACTTAAAGCGGAGTTCCACCCAAAAGTGGAACTTCTGCTTAATCCACTCCTTGCCCCCTTACATGCTACATTTGGCATGTCATTTTTTTTTTAGGTGCAGGCATCATTCAGATATCACCGCACAAAGTCAAGGACGTCATCGGGGGGCAAGTGGTCAAGGGAGGCAGTTTTTTTTTTTCAAATATTGTATCAATTTAATAGCTACATTTTAACTAGAGTCAAATTAAATCAAACAACACAGAGTGAAAGAATCCCTATGCTCCAAATCTCAAAGTATTTTTCCCATACTGTGTGGCTGTATCAAAAGAATCAGCTCCTAACTTTATTTTTAATAAGGAAGAGTTGAAAGTTATGTGTAGACTGCAATATCACACAATGTCAGGAAAATCACTTGGAATGAAGGCCACCTGAGGAAAGCACACTCTGTTGCGATTGCTTGAGGCAAAAAGAAAAAGGCACCATTTAGCTTGGCATTTGTTTCAACACCCTACAATGAAGGAGTTAGCAGTGCCCACATCATAACGTACCACAGCAATGCAGATGGCAGATGTGATAGAGGAAATGTTGACACAAATGTGAGAATCAGAGGTGAGAGCTGCCTTTTTATGAACAGAGACGTTTCCAAAATGTTGGCCCACGGTGTCCTATTTTAACTTTCCACTGTGCTCACACTGGGTGACTGCAAGATTTTTCTACCCAGCCGTGATTTGTAGCTCAGGCTATTAAATGTTTACAATCTGAAAACATAATGTTGTTACTGAAGGGATAAATAGAAGATAGCAAGAACAGCAACAATTTTATACCTAGTTAAAATGAATGTCTCAGCCACAATAAGTAATCCAGGCTATTATGCTACCTTCAGGATCAGTTCTTTCAGCAGCAAAAGCTAACGGAATTTTTACCCTGAATTATTATTTTGGCAAATGTGATAATTAGCCTTTTTTTTTCTTGTGCCTAGGGAGTGTGGTGATGAGTAAAAGAAAGAAGGAAAAATGTTTTAACGGAAATTACTTCAGCTGAAAAATTTGACTATGTATTCCTCAATGTATTCTTATGATGCTAGCAATGAGATTTGTTAGAATGTTGTACAGAATTGTAGAGATACTTCTCTGTTCATTTCCAAGGTTGGATAAAGCTTCAGTTGCCCCATTCTGTGTTCTGATAGGTAACATATGTGCTTAATACATTGATTGCATTAACATTTGTTAGTAGCAATGCTAGTACCAACTAACAATTATATGATAACAGATTATACATACAGCAATACTAATATTCAATAAATGATATTTTTTTATTAAAAAACAAATGCATATCTTCCAAAAATCAAATGCATTTACAAATAATATTTCATCAACCACAATGCCTGGCACATGTCCTCAATTTGGTGGTGCAGCGTTTCTTAACCAGATATCCAGGCCGCGATTCAGATACATTGTCGTATCTTTGAGCGGGCGTAACGCATCTCCTATGCGCTACGCCGACGTAACATTGAGAGGCAGGTACTGTATTCAGAAAGCACTTGCTCCCAAAGTTACGTTGGCGTATCGTAAATGGACCGGCGTAAGCCTGCGTAATTCAAAGTAGCAAGGCAGTGGGCGTGTGTATTGTAATGAAGCGTGACCCCATGTAAATGCATGGCCGATCGAACGGCGCATGTGCGCTCATGCTCAGAGTCACATCGCAAATACTCCCTAAGATACGTCGGCTCAATGCTTTGTCGACGTTAATGTAACATACGCCCAGCCCCATTCACGTACTACTTACGCAAACAACATAAAATACGACGCTGTTCTGACGTTTCCGACGTCCATACCTTAACATGACTTACCCCTGCTTTATGAGGGGTAAAGTTACACCGGACCGATGCCTTACGTAAACGGCGTAGCTAAATCCGACGGGCGCAAGTACGTTTCTGAATCGGCGTATCTAGGTCATTTGCATATTCAACACGTAAATCTACAGAAGCGCCCCTAGCGGCCAGCGTAAATATGCTCCCAAGATATGACGGCATAAGAGACTTACGTTGGTCGTATCTTTGCCAAATTCAGGTGTAACTGCCTATATGAATCAGCGCATAGATACGACGGCGCTCATTTGGACTTACGACTGCGTATCTGGAGATACGCCATCGTAAGTCCTTTCTGAATCCGGGCCCCAGTGTAAAAAAGATCTTCAGAACCAGGCCAGAAGAGTTTCTATTCATTTTAGGCAGCCATACACAGCCTGTGTTCGGTTGGCTGGAATTCAGCGGGAATTTCACCTGTCCGTAAAATGCTTAATTTGTGACATGCCCACCAGATGGAACTCAACTTTGGCAATGCTGCAGCAGCTGCACAGGCAGCAGAGTGCTGTCAATGAGTATCTGTGTGAGAATGGCACAAGGACAGGTTCAAGGTGGCTTGGCTTTTTTTTTCCCATGCCAATGGCTGCTGACTAAAGATGCATGCACTGTACTGTCACCATTTGAGAGGGTGACAAGGATGGTGAACCGTGACAATGCATGCATCAGTGACAAAGTGGTGCCAATGGCTGCTGACAAAGGATGCATGCACTGTACTGTTACCATTTGAGGAGGTGACAAGGATGGTGAACCGTGACAATGAATGCATCAGTGACACTATCCCTCCTGTGTGGCATTATGGACAGGGCACTCGAGGCACAGCAGTGGGGAGAAGAGGGGGACTTCCTTTCCTCTCAAGGCCCACTCTATGCAGACACCATTCTTGTGACTCCACAGAACACACAAGAGTAGAAGGAGTGGGAGTGGTACATGGCTGGGAGGAGGCAGTTCCAGATAATGTAATCCTCAGTGCCCCAGAATATTCTGCTTCTCATGCCTCAACAAACTTGCGGTGCATGGGCTCCCTTATTCTTCAAAGCCTGTGAAAGACCCAAGAATTTGTGGCATCAAGGAGAAGGATCATTATTGGTTGACAACCCTCCTTTACCACTGTTACAAGGGTAAAATCTAGGAACTCATCCTGCCCTCGCACAGGGAGCACAGAAATATCTTGAGGACACTTTAGAGAGGAGTTTATGTAACACCTTTCCAGACTATGGTAGGTTAGAGTCTCATGGAAAATTAATTTTTGAGGCTTCTGTTGGTCAAAAGAGGAGCAGTGGAGAAGGGAGCTGCCTTAGGCCTCATACACACGATAGGTTAAACAGAGCACAACGGTCTGATGGACCGTTTTCATCGGTCAAAATCGATCGTGTGTGGGCCCCATCGGTTATTTATACATAGGTTAAAAAAAAAGCAATCTTGTTTTAAATTTAACCGATGGATTCCTAACCAATGCGAAAAAAACTATCATTAGTAGGCACAACCATCAGTTAAAAATCCACGCATGCTCAGAATCAAGTCGACGCATGCTTGGAAGCATTGAACTTCATTTTATTCAGCACGTCGTCGTGTTTTACGGCACCGCGTTCTGACACGATCGTTTTTTTTTAACCGATGGTGTGTAGGCGCGACAGACCATCAGTCAGCTTCATCGGTTAACCGATGAAAACGGTCCATCAGTCCGTTCTCATCGGATGGACCGATCGTGTGTACGAGGCTTTAGTGATGCATTTAAAAAAAATCAGTCCTCGGCATCCAGGGCTGTCAGCTTGATGATCGCATTGGCAGCATCTACATCATATGGTGGAAGATTATCTAGGGGCAAAAACAGACATGAAGAGCTTTCCAGTAGATGATCCACTGGGTTACTGGGTCATCAGAATAGACCACTGGCCAGAACTTGCCAAGTATGCAATTGAGTTGCTGGGCTGCCCTGCATCCAGTGTGCTTTCTTAACAGGCATTTAGTGCTGCCAGAGGTTTTGTGACCAATAAAAGTGTCTGTCCACAAGATTTGTTGATCGTCTGACATGTCCACAAAATTCGTTGATCGTCTGACATTTCTCAAAATTAATCAGTCCTGGATTAGCAGCAGCTATCAAGCCCCTGATCCCTATGTTGTGGATTCAATGTGAAGTTTGAATCTGGAATCTATGCAAGACTGTCTAGTCTGCCTAGCTTTGTAGTTGTTTGTTTTATCTTGAAGTAATTTATTTGTATAGATTTCATGGGCACAATTAACACCCAAGAACCAATTTTTTTTTTCGGCACCTGTTACTACTATCCAAAGTCTACGAAAGAGACACCAGACTTTATCTAAAAAACATGTTTATGGCCTAAGTGTACTGTAAATTGTCTTGTTCACATAAGGCTGTGGTGCAAAACTTTGTTATTTTGTTTCAAAGTCTGCCAAAGAGACACCATAAATAATCCAAAAATCTCTAATCTTGTTCTGAGTGCATTAAAATGTGGCCTCGTCATACAGAATTGCTCCCCAAGCTGTTTGTTTACAAACTAAAGAAAGCTTACAGCTGGGAAAATCAATTTAAATGTAATTTTTCATATATATATATATATATATATATATATATATATATATATATATATATATATATATATATATATATATATATATATTTATATTGGTTTGATACATTTCCCAAGGGCAGTATCCAGGACACCATACCTTTTTTTTTTTTTATATGTCCAAAAATAATATAAACCTTCAAAATAGGGAATTTAGATTTTTCATGTTCTGGTTCTATAGACTTTAACAGGGTTCACGGGTCGGGTCCAAACTTTTTCCATGTTCAGGAGTTCTGGTGGGTACTGAACTGGGGGGATGTTTGACCCAACTCTATTTCATACCATTGGCTTAAGTTTGTTTGTTCTGTTTTATATACTATATAGATAAAGGGCAGAAACCCAACCACCAAAAGTGTCTGCCTGGCTGCTTACTACCACTCATCACTGTGCAATGTGGCAGGCTGCATGCGAAGATTGATGGGTAGTGGACTGCAGCATGCACAGAGATGCAAGGTACAGTTGACACAGAATGCCTGTGCATATCAGAGCTACTTTGGCTGTCTCTAAATGTGAACTTAAAATATGTGAAGAATAAAAATTTAACTCAAAAGAGAAACCAAGGATGAACATGGACTTTAAATTGGCAGCCACCAGTAGACCCAAATGAAAGAGAGCACTCAACTGAATACAAATCCAAATTTATTATAACTTCATAGTAAAAAACATTTTAAATGGGAATACCATCTGATATTTGGCGTGCAGTACTGATGTCCACCAGCAGGTGTCTCCTGGCAGTTTGGAACTGTCAGGAGAGCCTTTCCCTGCTGGTGTTGTGATCTTTGGGCTGCAGTACTGACGTCCACCAGCGGGTGGATCCTGGCAGGATGGAGCAGATATCTTCTCCTGCAATTAGGAATCATCTGAACTTGATAGCAGGTAATGGTATAAAAACCTGGCAAGTTCAACACACTTTGCCTTGGCTTCGTCTTGTACCCGGAACTTTGATCTTGAACATGTTATCTGAACCTGATCCTGATCCCAAACCTATTTGTACTTGTTCCCGTCAGTCCTGTATCCCTGGATCCCTGCCCTGCTGTCTGATCCCTTTCACCCTCTCCCTGTCCGTTGCTCCTTGTCCCCCATTTGCTGATCTCCCGTTATGACCATGGCTTAGCTAGACTACGATTCCGGTATTCCCTTTTGGCTATATTTATTCGTCTGATTATTGTTATTTTGGGGTCTTGTCTAATATTGGTTTGTTGTGCACTGTGTGTTATCGGATTTGGTTGCGTTACATATTATTCACATTTCATTAATAAATTATTACTTTCTTCACCTATATACAGTACAGACCAAAAGTTTGGACACACCTTCTCATTCAAAGAGTTTTTTTTTTATTTTCATGACTATGAAAATTGTAGATTCACACTGAAGGCATCAAAACTATGAATTAACACATGTGGAATTATACATAACAAAAAAGTGTGAAACAACTGAAAATATATTTCATATTCTAGGTTCTTCAAAGTAGTCACCTTTTGCTTTGATTACTGCTTGGCACACTCTTGGCATTCTCTTGATGAGCTTCAAGAGGTAGTCACCTGGCGCAGCACCTCATCACTCTCCTTCTTGGTCAAATAGCCCTTACACAGCCTGGAGGTGTGTTTGGGGTCATTGTCCTGTTGAAAAATAAATGATGGTTCAACTAAACGCAAACCGGATGGAATAGCAGGCCGCTGCAAGATGCTGTGGTAGCCATGCTGGTTCAGTATGCCTTCAATTTTGAATAAATCCCCAACAGTGTCACTAGCAAAGCACCCCCACACCATCACACCTCCTCCATGCTTCACGGTGGGAACCAGGCATGTAGAGTCCATCCGTTCATCTTTTCTGCGTCGCACAAAGACACGGGGGTTGGAACCAAAGATCTCAAGTTTGGACTCATCAGACCAAAGCACAGATTTCAACTGGGCTAATGTCCATTCTTTGTGATCTTTAGCCCAAACAAGTCTCTTCTGCTTGTTGCTTTTCTTTAGCAGTGGTTTCCTAGCAGATATTCTACCATGAAGGCCTGATTCACACAGTCTCCTCTTAACAGTTTTAGAGATGTCTCTGCTGCAAAAGGTGGCTACTTTGAAGAACCTAGAATATGAAATATATTTTCAGTTGTTTCACACTTTTTTGTTATGTATAATTCCACATGTGTTAATTCATAGTTTTGATGCCTTCAGTGTGAATCTACAATGTTCATAGTCATGAAAATAAAGAAAACTCTTTGAATGAGAAGGTGTGTCCAAACTTTTGGTCTGTACTGTACGTCTGTTTCACTTGTGCAGTCCACACACTTCTGATCACATCTGATTCCTGACAGTATGATATTGTGCCAAATAGGTGTGGCCTATGTGAACACAAAATAACCTGTAGGTATGCCCATGGATATGGTAGACTCTGTAGGTGGTATTTAGAGAAGGTCTTTCATATCAGGGCCCCACAGGAAATCGGAGTACCGAGGGATTGCTTCTTTATATATGTCCGTTTTTCTGCAGCAGATTCTATATAGGGTACAGATGTGCCACTTTACAGGCAGATTAAAGGGACCACCCAGGCAGTATATTTAAAGGAATTTTTCATTTTTATTGTATCACTTTAAGCATCATTAAAATCACTGCTCCTTTTAAAAACTATATATTTTTTTTTGCGTTGATACATGTCCCTCAGGGCAGTAGCCAGGCACCCATACCCCTTTTATGAGCAATAACTTGCATATAAGGCCTTGTACACACGACCGAACATGTCCGCTGAAACTGGTCCGCGGACCAGTTTCAGCGGACATGTTCGGTCGTGTGTATGGCCTATCGGACAGTTTTCCAGCGGACATTTGTCCAGCCGACTGTTTTCCAGTGGACAAAAATTTCTTAGCATGCTAAGAAACATGTCCGCTGGAAACCTGTCCGTCGGACATGTTCGGTCGTCTGTACGACTCACCGGACATGTCCGCTCAGCCGAAAGCCCTCGCATGCGTCAAAGTGATTTGACGCATGCGTGGAAGCATTGACCTTCCAGGGTCGCGCACGTCGCCGCATTATCGTCGCGACGACGGCGCGGCCACGTCACCGCGTATCCTGTCTGCGCGGATTTATGTTTGATGGTGTGTACAACCATCAGACAGAAATCTCCGAGCGGACATGTCCGATGAAAACGGTCCGCTGGACCGTTTTCATCGGACTGTCCGCTTGTCTGTACGGGGCCTCAGCCTTCGAAATTGAAACTTTTGATTTTCTAAGCTCGGGTCCCAAAGACTTCAATAGGGTTGCAGTTCGGGTCTGAAATGTTCCATGTTCGGGAGTTTTGGTTGCGAACCGAACCGGAGGGGGGGGGGGTTTGGCACAACCTTTCTTGTTAGACTTCTGACATTGGTAAATAGAGTTGGGCAAACGCTTAAAACGGCTAAACATTGGCTGTTTGCCCATTTCAACACTTGAATTGTCGAATGACCACAATGCACTGCACCGCTGCACAGTGCATTGGAAGCCCTGAATGTCTAATGCAGGGGTCTCCAAACTTGTCAAACAAAGGGCCAGTTTTTTTTCCTTTAAGACTTTAGGAGGGCCGAATTGTGGCCAGCGGAGACAGCAAATGTCCCAGGCCCAGCATCGGTGACAATAAATATGGCCTTAAGGCTGGTCTCTGAAGGAGTAGTGCCCCTATTAGGAGGAATAGTATCCCATCATTGGTATCAGTGGGAGAAATAATGCCCCCTTGCTGGCGTCAGTGGGAGGAATAGTGCCCCAAGGGCCGGATAAAGGCTAGTAAAGGGCCACATCTGGCCCTTGGGCTGCAGTTTGGAGACCCCTGGTCTAAAGTATTGAAAGCTTTCCCCAATCACGGCACAGAGCACTGTCAGAGCCATGATTGGTGAAAGTAATGATGACTGTGCCCAATCGTGGCTCATTGCTTGAGGGTCCCACCCCACACTATAAAAATATTCTCACCATAGTGCCCATTTGCAGTGTGATATTGGCATGGAGAGAGATAGAACAGTGCTCTATTCAGTGCTACTAGCGGGTTAGTGTGCTCTAGTGATTCTGTTGTCGGTGTAGAATATTCATTTAGTGGGAATCTAATGATGGTACAGTGTGAGTGTAGTGCAACCGTTCATTTTTATTTTAGTGTGAATATAGTGATAGTGTAGTGTGACCAGGGCCGGCCCTTAGATGGGACCGGGTGGTACCATGGGTACCAGGCAGCACTTTTAGGGGGGCAGCATACTGATGCCCACCAGCCCGTTCCGCCAGCTCCGCTACCCAAATAAAATTGATGTCCTTTTTTTCCCACAAATAGAGCTTTCTTTTGGTGATATTTGATCACCTCTGCGGTTTTTATTTTTTGTATAAATCTATATATTTTTTAACTTTTTGCTATAATAAATATCCCCAAAATTTTGAAAAATAAACTATTTTCTTCAGTTTAGGCCAATATGTATTCTTCTACATATTTTTGGTACCAAAAAAAAAACACAATTAGCGTACATTGATTAGTTTGCGCAAAAGACATTGTGGCTGCCGACAATTCACAGATCCCTTTATACTCCTGTATACATGTATAGAGCCATGGCAGGTCCTTTTATACGCCTATATGCATGTACAGAGCCATGACAGGCCCTCTTTATACATCTATAGAGCCATGACAGGCCCTCGTTATACTCCTTTATACATGTATAGAGCCATGACAGGTCCTCTTTATATTCCTTTACATGTAAAGAGTCTCGACAGGTCCTCTATATACATGTATAGAGCCATGACAGGTTCTCTTTATACTCCTTTATACATGTATAGAGCCATGACAGGTCCTCTTTAATATCCTATATACATTTATAGAGCCATGGCAGGTCCTCTTTATATTCCTTTACATGTAAAGAGTCTCGACAGGTCCTCTATATACATGTATAGAGCCATGACAGGTTCTCTTTATACATCAATAGAGCCATGACAGGCCCTCGTTATACTCCTTTATACATGTATAGAGCCATGACAGGTCCTCTTTATACTCCTATATACATTTATAGAGCCATGGCAGGTCCTCTTGATATTCCTTTACATGTAAAGAGTAATGACAGGTCCTCTATATAGATGTATAGAGCAATGACAGGTCCTCTTTATACTCCTTTATACATATATAGAGCCATGACAGGTCCCCTTTATTTATCATGATATAAAATAATGAATGTGGGGGCCTTTTGGTTGGCGTGATTTCTTTTCTGGGGGGGGGGGCAGCATTTTATTCTTGGTCCCTGGCAGCACAATGTCTTGGGCCGGCACTGAGTGTGACCAATCATTTTTACTTTAGTGTCAGGTTATCTTGTTATGGCAGGTTCCCTGCAGTAAATTTTAGTGCGTTACTACATGTTTAATGCAGAATATATCAGTGCATTACTGCACATTTAACACAGTATATTTAAGTGCTTTAGTGCACGTTTAACGCAGTAAATTTCAGTGTGTCATTACATGTTTAACACAGTAAATTCAATGTGTTAACCACTTAAGACCCGGACCATTATGCAGGTTAAGGACCTTGCCCCTTTTTGCGATTCGGCACTGCGTCGATTTAACTGACAATTGCGCGGTCGTGCGACGTGGCTATTTTGAAAAAAATTCAATATTTTTTACTATAATAAATATCCCCCAAAAATATATAGAATTTTTTTTTTTCCTCAGGTTAAGCCGATACGTATTCTTCTACCTATTTTTGTTAAAAAATAATCACAATAAGCGTTTATCGATTGGTTTGCGCAAAATGTATAGCGTTTACTAAATAGGGGATAGTTTTATTGCATTTTTATAAAAAATATATTTTTTACTACTAACGGCGGCGATCAGTGATTTTTTTTCGTGACTGCGACATTATGGCGGACACATCGGACAATTTTGACACATTTTTGGGACCATTGTCATTTTCACAGCAAAAAGTGCTATAAAAATTCATTGTTTACTGTCAAAATTACAATTGCAGTTTAGGAGTTAACCACTAGGGGGCGCTGTAGGGGTTAAGTGTGACCTCATGTGTTTCTAACGTGTGACGTCATTGATTGTCTTTCCCTGATTGACTGATTGACTTGTACCGTGATAGTCCTACTGCCCACGCCCCTTGTCTGTTTGGTCTTGGTTTCTATATTCAAATTTTTAGGATGATGGTACAACCAACTACATTTTACTACAACAGTCTATATGTAGAGGCTCTACTCTAATTCCAAAAGTGATTGCTGATGCATTCAGCACCTACTACAGCTCCCTCTATAATCTTAAAGAGGATCCCTCTATATTCCAACCCACCCCTGCTGATATCCAGTCATTTCTTGACACAGTTAAACTTCTCAGTCTAATAGCAAATCAACTGGAAAATCTTAACAAACTTTTCAGTTGTGCAGAAATACTGTATGGACAGCTATCGCATTACTCCCAAATAATAAATCCCTGGGCCCAGACTTTACTGGGGAATATTATAAACATTGTAAACACAGATATGTTGAAAGCTTTAATTGTGACTTTGCCAAAGCCAGGAAAGGACCCCACTTCCCCCCCAAAATTTTCGGCCAATCTCCTTTCTAAATCGCAACTTAAAACGATACGCCAAAACTTTAGCTAATCGCTTGGTCGACCTCCTCCCAAATCTCATACAATCAGGATTCACGAAGGGCGACAAACCTCGGATTGCCACCAGCTGCATAATCTACATAATCCACCATGCAGGTAAATCCCAAGTGCACTGGTCCTATTTACTTACAGATGACCTTGCACAAATTTGGTTTCCAGGGGCGCATACTGTCTGCCATTATGGCTCTCTACTCTAGACCAACAACTCAAGTATATTGCTCAAATATGTTATCTAAACCATTCCAGATCCCCAATGGCTCCAGGCAGGTGTGTCCTTTATCCCCTCTCATTTTCAACCTAATCATGGAATCGCTGGCGGAAAAGGTGCAATCTAACCCAGACATATCTGACTTCCACATTGGCTCCACAGAGCACAAAATCTATTTGCAGATGATGTCATCCTCATGATTTTACAACCAGCCCCCTCTCTAGCTTTGGTACAGCTAGTACTATCTGAATTTACTAAAGTGTCCAATTACAGGCATACCCCATTTTTAAATACACATTGGGGTTTATTTACTAAAGCTGGAAAGCGCAAAATCAGGCTCACTTCTGCATCAAAACTAATGAGCTTCTAACCTCAGCTTGTTCAATTAAATCTGGTAACAAAACCTGGAAGCTCATTGGTTTTTATGCAGAAGTGAGCGTGATTTCTAGCTTTAGTACATAAACCCTGTTGTGTACTTAAAAGCGGGGTATGCCTGTATAAAGCAAATGCTACCAAATCTACTATCCTAGACTTTCGTATACAGCCTTTTACTCAAAACTTCCTTACAATTTAAGTATCCCTGCGTATTGGAAGATGAATCCATACAATATCTAGGTATTCTTCTAGCCAGAAACACTGCATCCCTATACCAAACCAACTATGTACCAATACTAAAATCACTTCCGAAAGACCTAGAAGCTTTAACCAAGCCTTTCCTAAATAGGTTAGCCCTATTTACAATGTGCAAACTTGCTCAATTAATATGTCTTCAGAGCGCTCCCTGTCCTGGGATCATTCTTTAAAGCAATCCAAGCTGTAATAGGATGCTATATCTAGCAGGGGAAAAGATCTAGGTGTTCCAACAAAAACGAAACATCGAAAAACAGGCGAATCAGGCCTTACGGACATAGCAACCATCTTAGCGCAACTAAAAACGTGGTTCTCTCCTCACATTAATAGTCCCTGGACAGAAATTGAATCACTGCAAACAGCAAACAATTATTTATATTCATGGTTACTCAGTCAGCCCACCCAGACTCATGGGAACAAAAATCTTTGCCCTACGCTCATAGCTTCAGCACTATCATATCGCTATCTCTTGCACAAAACGCCACCAGGGATACACTAAAAAACGCCACACTCCCCACTACTACTTTGCTCTTGCACCCTTTACCCGACTTATCGATCCTCTCTTGGACCGATAGAGGTATACTCCACATACAAGATCTATATACCTATAGTGTCCTCAAATCATTCACCACTTTACAAAGCACATATTCACTGCCTGTCTCTGAACACTACAAATATGTACTAATGCGCAATCTCCACATACTCAGACCTATCCACAACTTGGCCTGGCATTATCTAACTGATCACAAAACACAACAAAAAGGCATTTCATTATTTTACAATTTCATCCAAGCTAAAGACACATTTTGAAAATCCCCTTCAATGATCAAATGGGAAGTCGAAATAGGGAAACCATTTACAGAAAACAATAGCTAGATGCAATAAAAACTATCTATAAATCTACCCGTTCTGCAAATCTCTGGGAACTACACCTCAAATTCACCCTCAGATGGTATATCACCCCAACCCAACTGCATAACATTGACACATCTGCATCATCTACATGCTGGAGAAAGAGTGGGGAACTAGGCTCTATGTTGCACATCGTTTGGGGATGCCACCGGGCTCCACAAATACTGCCTTGAAATATCTCACCTATTTAACACAGTTGTGGGCTCACCATGCAACCTCACTCCTGAACTGGCCTTACTCAACATTGGCATTACAGACTACACACGTCACACAATAAAAGTGATCACCCACATCCTCCTTGCAGCTAGGTTGATTATCTTTCAATACGTTTTTATTGAAAAAAAGTTTTCCAAGTAGCAGATAACAAGGCTCGAAGCCCATAGCTGATGCAACAGCAACATATACGTTCATTACGTAGCAATGTAATCACAGTTGAAGCGTTCAAATCTATTTAGAAGGCCTGGTGAGCCGAGTAATCGTAGAAAGTAACATAACAAAAGAAAAGAAGTATAAAAATACTATAAAACGGTAGAAATAAAGTACAAAAGTAAAATAAACAAACAAGCGCAACCCTCCGTCCGTCTTCCACCACACCAATGGAGGCAAAAGCCAACGCATCGAAGAGTTAAAGAGTCAAATTCAAGGGAGTTTGTACCGCTCGTACCAATCAAACCATAGTTGCCACAGGGGGCGTATTTTATGTGAGGAATTTTGCGAGGAGGCGTATAGTAGTTCGTATGTGGCATGAGTATGGGTGGTCGTGATCACTTCCAGCAAGGAGGGGGGGTTTACTTGTTTCCAGTGGCGGGCGAGCACTAATCTCGCACTTAGGAGAATGTGTGTGGCTATCATTCTTTTGTCAGGGGGGAGAGACTCAATACCCAACGAGAGCAGTGCCATACCCGGCTCCATTGGTAGTGGTAGACCCAGGACATCAAGTATAACCTGAAAAACATCCTTCCAGTATTTAGCCACCAAAGGACAAACCCAGAAAATATGGAACAGAGTTCCTAAGTTTCCACACAGCCTCCAGCAGCAATTCGGGGCCTGTGGGGCGAATTTTGCTATTCTAGAAGGGGTTAAGTACCATCTTAATAAAATTTTCTGGTTAAGTTCCCATAAGTTCACACATTTTGTGGCTGTATATGTTATGTTAAAAGCCTTTTGCCACTGTTCAGCGGAATATGCTGTACCCCACTCCCTTTCCCACTCGAGTACTGCTGAAGATTTAGTAAAGACCTCTTTGTCATTAAGTAACATGTAGAACATGGAGATACCCCTAGTCTTGGCCGTAGGGCTAGTATAGAACAGGGTGACCTGCCATGGCAAGGAGATGGTCTTTATCGCATGAGTTCGTAAAAGGTGACTAATCTGTAAATAGTAGTAAACATCTTTAGCCGATAAGCCATATTCCAATTGAAGAGCACGAAATGATTTTAGGGCCGGGCCTATCATTATGTCCGTTACGTCTTTTATCCCTTTGGCCACCCAATCGTCCAGATTCACATTGGGAATTACGCTGGTCAGACACTGGATCGGGACAGGTACCTTCGAGCATACTTGTTGGTGGAAACTAAGAGAGGTAAATACCTCCCACCCCTGAAGTGACGCTAGAATCGTCGGAGAAAGCTCGTCCCGTTGAAGATTAACGCTACGAGACATTAAGAGGAAGGTGTATAGATCATGACCTGGTATCTGATAACTCTCTAATTCCGACCATCTCCTGTGCCCTGAGTTTGGAAACCATGCTTTAATTTGGGCTAGAAGAGTTGCTATGTAATAGTCCCTTAGCTCTACCATGCCCACTCCTCCCGCTCGTCTAGATTTGACTAGTTTGGAAAATGCACAACGAGCCTTCCTGCCTTGCCATAAATATTTGCTGAGAAGTGATTGTGCGGCTCTGAAAAAGGATTTAGGCACTGGAATAGGAAGCGTTCTGAACATGTATATCATCTGTGGCAGTACCACCATTTTAAAGGTTGCCAACCTACCCGACCAGGATAATTCCGTTTTCGCCAGCTCCTGCAGTTTGTCTCTAAGCCTGTCTAGGAAGGGCGTGTAGTTGGCTCTGACCAGGGCGGAAGTCGTTGGTGTAAGGGTGATGCCTAAATATTTTATCCCTACCTTGTCCCAAGTATATGGAAAGGAGTTGGCTAGCTTTTTTTGTATGAATATAGTTTGGTGTAATGGCGCTAAAAAAACACTACAAAACTTAATAAGGACTTAAAATAATAATCTCATCACTAGGCCCATAAGTAAATAAGGAAATAAGTACGTGGTGAATCCTCCAAAAGATGTGAGTAAAATGTGTTCCACTCTGGGTTAATCCTGGAATACCATCCGACATCCAAAAAAAAATGTGGAGGGTATTTGTAGTGGTAAATAATATTACGTAACCAATAATGCGTGAACAACTGTGCCAAAATCACTGCACAATGTTGCAACAATAAAATCAAAAGTGAATAATGAAAACAGATCCGATATAATAAAACACCAAAAACACTAGTCTATTAAAGTGCGGCGTGCAATAATTAAAGTGCAAAAAATATTAATTCAAGTGATCCACAATAGAAATAACTGACATGCAAAAAACAGCATGAAGATAAATAAAAATGTCCAGTGAGATAATAAAGATAATAACGATGTCTCTAATAGTCCACCAATTAAAATTAGAGTAGAAGCAAAGTGATAATAATAAAGTGTTCCAGTGCATATGATGATAAAGAATATAAATTCATGAATGAATATTCAGTGAAAAAAGTTGTGCTCTAAATCACAGATCCTTGTATCCACAGCGTTCAGTGATCAAATGCTGGATATGCATGCATGTTTAAACTTCCACCATCGGGCTTCCCAGAAGTGTCGGACAGACTAGGTGTTCCAGCCCCTTACCTCAGAACAGCTTGTAATCAAGCCTCAATGGATATCTCCCGGGCAGTCGGCAGTCTGCTGTTAATCCAGCACCTCAGTCTCACGATTCAGTCACAAATGCTTGCAGTCTCTCAGAGAAAATACAAAGCAAGGGGAGCCTCCATAGTGTAGTAATATTAAAACATTTATTGAAGAAACAAGTAAACACTCACAGTATAAGTATAAGTATAAGTGATGAAAAGTCGGCGTGTACAATCTATGTGTCCACCCGCTCTGCGGCCGCGAGCGGGTGACGTCACCAGCAGCTCCTCCACGTCCTCACGCGTATCGCAACTGTTACACGTTGCTTACTCATAGGATGCTGGAACACCTAGTCTGTCCGACACTTCTGGGAAGCCCGATGGTGGAAGTTTAAACATGCATGCATATCCAGCATTTGATCACTGAACGCTGTGGATACAAGGATCTGTGATTTAGAGCACAACTTTTTTCACTGAATATTCATTCATGAATTTATATTCTTTATCATCATATGCACTGGAACACTTTATTATTATCACTTTGCTTCTACTCTAATTTTAATTGGTGGACTATTAGAGACATCGTTATTATCTTTATTATCTCACTGGACATTTTTATTTATCTTCATGCTGTTTTTTGCATGTCAGTTATTTCTATTGTGGATCACTTGAATTAATATTTTTTGCACTTTAATTATTGCACGCCGCACTTTAATAGACTAGTGTTTTTGGTGTTTTATTATATCGGATCTGTTTTCATTATTCACTTTTGATTTTATTGTTGCAACATTGTGCAGTGATTTTGGCACAGTTGTTCACGCATTATTGGTTACGTAATATTATTTACCACTACAAATACCCTCCACATTTTTTTTGGATGTCGGATGGTATTCCAGGATTAACCCAGAGTGGAACACATTTTACTCACATCTTTTGGAGGATTCACCACGTACTTATTTCCTTATTTACTTATGGGCCTAGTGATGAGATTATTATTTTAAGTCCTTATTAAGTTTTGTAGTGTTTTTTTAGCGCCATTACACCAAACTATATTCATATCTGTCTTGAGTGTGTGAACACTTTTCGTCGTGGCTGCTATTTATTAATTTTAGTTTAGTCTTTTAGAATTATCCTTGATTAGGTGGATTTGCGCATTGGTTCCCCCTCTTATCATATAGCTTTTTTTGTAGACCATCACTTATGTTTAAGCCCAAAATGTAGGATTTGTGTTCATTGACTTTATAATAAGACATTTGGCCAAACATTTGCAATACCTGATGTACCGAAGCCAGGGATCTCTCCACATCCGACAGTATCAATATTACGTCGTCCACAAAAAGGCTGATCTTGTGTGTGGATCTGGGGGTTTTAAAACCAGAGATCTGAGGGTGATCGCGAATGTAACACGCCAGGGGTTCCATCACTAAGTTGAAGATCAGTGGGGAAAGCGGGCAACCCTGGCGTGTGCCATTTGTAATTTGGAATGGTGTGGATAAAACTCCAGACGTGAACACCTGTGCCATCGGACAGGTATACAACGCCATAATGGCCGAGAATATTGACCCTGTAAAGCCAAAAGCACTCAGCACTTTAGCTAGGTAGCCCCAATGAACCCTATCGAACGCCTTCTCTGCATCCAAAGCGAGGAGCAGAGAAGGCGTTCTAGTTTTATTTAAGCAATGGATAATATTGATTAAGCGCCTAGTGGCATCTGACGTCTGGCGTCCCATTGTGAAGCCAGATTGGTCAGGATGCACCAGGTCTGGGAGAACTGTATTTAAACGAAGGGCAATGAGTTTGGCATAGAGCTTCAAGTCTATATTAAGAAGCGAAATGGGCCGGAAATTTTGCGGCTCAGTTGGATCCTTCCCTGGCTTGGGTAAAGTAATAATTAATGCTTTCAACATTTCTGAGGGGAAAGAGGCCGAGGCAACCGCACCATTGAACACTTCAACCAGATAGGGAGACAGTATCATTTTAAAAGTTTTGTAATATTCCCCTATAAATCCATCTGGACCTGGGGATTTGTTAGATGGCAGAGAATCTATGGCCTTCTGAACTTCCTGTGTGGAAAAAGGGGAGTTCAGCATCTGGAGTTGAGCAGCTGTAAGACGGGGGAGTGACAACCTGGACAAAAAATCATCTATCAGGGCAGGTTTAGGTTGATAGGTGTGGGGGTCCTTCGAGATTATAGAGGGAGGCATAGTAGCTGCTAAATGCATCCGCTATGTCTTTAGGATGGTAATGTTTAATTCTAGACGTGGGGTGGATAATAAAGGGTATTTTAGATTTATATCTGTAGCCGCGGAGTCGACGAGCTAAGATTTTGCCTGCTTTGTTACTGTTAGCGTAAAATTGGGCTTTAAGTCGTCTAGATGACTTCTCGAAGTCATCCAGAAGGCATAGTCTGAGGTCACATCGTAGCTTTGTGAGTTTGTTAGAGATCAAAAGAGACGGGGCCTTTTTATTCTGGTTCTCTAAAGTTTCAATTTCACTGGTCAAGTCTTTGATGCGCTTTTGCCTCCGCCTCTTTACCCCTGCCCCGATCTTAATAAATATTCCCCTCATGAAAGCTTTATGAGCATTCCATAAAACAGAACAGTCACCAACTGAGTTCTCATTAATCTCAAAGAATTCCTTCAAATGAACCTCCAGGGAGGCTTTCGAGTCCGGTAGTTGTAGGAGTGAGGGATTGGCCCTCCATACTGGACATGCACCCACTGAGAAAGCGTCAGATAGTGAGAGAGAGATAGACGCGTGGTCCGACCAGGTGATAGTATTGATGGCCGTTTGACTTTGGCCTGTTAAACAAGACTACCAATCAAAAATAAGTCAATCCTCGAATAGGATCTGTGTGGGGATGAAAAAAAGGTGAAGTCCCTTTCATCAGCATGGTGACACCTCCAGGCGTCAAATAGACTGTTTTGTCGTATTGTTTGCTGAAGCGAAGGGCCCACGCGGGAGGGGGTGTGAGTAGAGTCCATATGTCGGTCAGGGACCAGGTTGAAGTCCCCACAGACGAGCAAGGCGCCTTTCTTGACGCTCTCAACCATTTTCATAAGTCTGTTAATGAAGCGTAGTTGATGGCGATTAGGGGAGTATACATTGACCAGTGTGTATGTAACTGAGTTAATGTCACATATTATGATCAGGAATCTTCCATTGCTATCTCTGATTTCCTCATGTAGTTTAAAGGATACTGAGTCTCGTATAGCCGTAAGGACTCCCCGCTTCTTAATGTCGGCGCTCGCCGTGAAAACATGTGGAAAACTCCTGTGTAAGCATTGGGGTTGTGCTGAGATACAGAAGTGTGTTTCCTGGGCACACAGAATGTCCCCCCCATGTCGCAGGGCTTCGGCCCACATTTCCTTACGCTTTGCGGGGTGGTTTAGTCCTTTAGCATTTATGGAGAGGAACGTCACTCCCATAGTATCTGAGTAGTATCATTGATATGAGAGCTCCATAATGGAGAGAGATGGGATGAAAATTGAGCAGACTCCTTCAATGTGTGTTTAGAACGGTCCCAGCATTCGTATAAGCATATAGTGAGTATAATCATAGTACTCACGGTTGTGAAGAGGGCCATACGGCTTTGGATTTTGTTGGTGACGGTGGTGCTCCATGGAGGTTCACAGATGAATCTAGGTAGTAGGTAGTGAGGTAGTTGTTCAGTGGTTGGGATCTCAGATGAATCTTGGTGAGTGGCCAGCCGGCCCTCCGGGTGTGCTTCGCCGGACGGAAAAAAGCAAGACATGAGAACAAAACAAAATAAGTTGAAAAGGAAAATAGAAAAACAAGGTTGCAAATTTGGCATCATAGCCGCAACAAACATTTTAACTGAAGAACAGACCAATTGGTCAAGTGAGAACAACAGTATCTCAAAGTGCAGCAAGAGGCTGCTCAGGGACTAATGGGGGGGAAAAACGTTTGTGTTAGAGAAAGCCAAGCCCCTCCTCAGCGGGACTCAGTGCTGCGGTCATGTAAGCCAGGCTTTAGGCGTGTTTCATGGAGTTTTTGGCAGTGACCTTCGTCCACTCCTGGGTCACAGGTTTTGTTTTTTTCGCAGTGTCAGCATTGGTTGCTGCATCAGGGAGAATGTCCCATGCTCTGAGTAATGCCAGGCCCTCATCCAGCGAGTTCACCACATGGTTTCTGCCCTCTTTGGTAATAGTGATGCTGGTTGGAAAGCCCCATCTATATGTTATCTGATGATTTCTCAGTGCCTTAGTTATAGTAGCCAGATTCCTCCGTTTTTTCAGGGTGTACTGAGAAAGGTCGGCATAGAATTGCAATTGCTGATATTCTGACGGTATGTGGTCTTTGGACCGCATGACCGCCATTAATTGCTCCTTAACGTGAAAGAAGTGTACTCTCAGGATAACATCTCTGGGTATGTTTTCGGGAAGATAAGATGGTTTCGGGAGACGGTGGATCCTGTCGATCGTAATGTCGATCGCTGTGAGATCTGGAAGTAGCTCTGAGAACATAGTGGTGGCGTAGGCTTTAAGCTCACTTTGCTGCACTGATTCAGGAACTCCTCTTATTTTTAAGTGGTTTCTCCTACTCCTGTCTTCCAAATCTGCTAATTTAGCTCTGTTACCTGTCTGATCACCTGTTGCCATGACCCAGCCTGGACTCTGACTACTTTCTGCCTGCCGTTTATGCTGTTTGTCCTGATGTGTATGACCTGGCTTGTCTGACTCCGCTCCAGTCTTCTGACCTGCAACTGCTGCTCTGCATACCTGCATCTGCTGACCTGCACCCGCTACTCTGCATACCTGCATCTGCTGACCTGCATCCGCTGCTCCCTGCACCAGCTGTTATGGCTCTCACTTATATTTTATCTTATCATTTGCCCCTCCAACCAAGTAAGAGAGAATATGAGAGGACTTATAACTAGGGTTGTCCCGATACCACTTTTTTTAAGACCGAGTACAAGTACCGATACTTTTTTTCAAGTACTCGCCGATAAGGATGAGCCGGACACCCCCCTGTTCGGTTCGCACCAGAACTTGCGAACACACGGTGCCATTGCCTCAACATCTCAAATCGCATCTCAAATCGTACCAGTGTGAACCAGGCCTTAGTGTCTGTTTTTTTGGACTTGTCACAATATTATTAATATTTATTTAATTTGCACTACATCTCTGGTCTAATACCACATCAATTGCTGTACTGTTATTAACCACTTGCTTACTGGGCACATAAACCCCCTTCGTTTCCAGGCGAAATTTCAGCTTCCAGCACTGCGTCGCTTTAACTGACAATTGCGCGGTCGTGCGACGTGGCTCGAACAAAATTGGCGTCCTTTTTTCCCCACAAATAGAGCTTTATTTTGGTGGTATTTGATCACCTCTGCGGTTTTTATTTTTTGCGCTATAAACAAAAAAAGAGTGACAATTTAAAAAAATATATATATTTTTTTACTTGTTGCTATAATAAATATCCCAATTTTTTTTAAAAAAAACTTTTTTTTTTCTCAGTTAAGGCCGATACGTATTTTTCGACGTATTTTTGTAAAAATAAAAAAAATAATCGCAATAAGCGACTGGTTTGCGCAAAAGTTATAGTGCCTACGAAATGGGGGATCGATTTATGGTTTTTTTTTTTTGTTTTTTTTTTACTAGTAATGACGGCGATTTGCGATTTTTTTTGTCAGGGCTGCGATATTGCGACGGACG
Source organism: Rana temporaria (assembly GCF_905171775.1). Taxonomy (NCBI): domain Eukaryota; kingdom Metazoa; phylum Chordata; class Amphibia; order Anura; family Ranidae; genus Rana; species Rana temporaria. The sequence continues at coordinate 346,039,773 of NC_053492.1, forward strand.
TATCGGACACTTTTGACACAATTTTGGGACCATTCACATTTATACAGCGATCAGTGCTATAAAAATGCACTAATTACTGTATAAATGTGACTGGCAGTGAAGGGGTTAACACTAGGAGGTGAGGAAGGGGTTAAATGTATTCCCTCATTGTGTTCTTACTGTGTGGGGGAGGGGACTGACTGGGGGAGGTGACCGATGCTGTGTCCCTATGTAAAGAGACACAGCATCGGTCTCCTCTCTCCCTCACAGCACATGGAGCTCGGTGTTTACACACAGAGCTCCACGTCCTGCTGTGTTACCGGCTGTGTTTACCAACGATCGCGAGTGTCTGGCGGACATCGCGGCCGCCAGGCACTCGCATCGGCTCCCGAGCGATGCGCCGGGCACGTTGTTTCCCCGCTGCGCGCCCCCAGTGGCGCGCACGGGGAACAACAACAGCAGGACGTCCAGGGACGTCCACCCGGCAGTTGAGAGCCGCGCTGTGGACGTCTTTCGACCATAGCGCGGGTCTCAACTGGTTAAGTTGTCAAGTTGTTAATGCATGACTAGTGCATACTCTTTGGCACTACATATGGTATGAATTTATTATTATTGTTTGTTAATTTGCACACTTATTGAGAATTATTGTGTATAGTATATTTATGAGCAAGGAAAGTGTATATGGACCCATGGATGAAGAATGCTGCACACCCCTGATATGTCTTGAGAAAAGAGAAAATTACCCCTAGGGGCTTTGTGCTGCAGCAAAGAATGAAAACGTATCAAAAAATAAAAAAATATTAATTTATTTAAATATAATGTTCGAAAACAGCCCCAAACAGTAGGGACTCAAGATATGAGCTTAGTGAAAACATAAGTCATACATGGCAAATAAAAACACAAGATGGAACAAGTACAGACATAGCATAACAGTACTGTGAAATATACAAATACTATGGGCGAAAAACACCCCTACGCGTTTCGACCTTTTAAAAGTAGCGGTCTTCTTCAGGAAGTATTAGTTAGACGCTGCCATAGGTTCTATAGAAAAAGAAATACATACAAAGAGATACATGCAGATAAGTGGAACATAATAACAAAAGAACATAAAGAGGGCCCGCCACCCACAGCCATATAGGTAGATGGCGGGGTGCGGGTGTTCCTCCTACAAAAATGAACTAATGTAGAAAATTCCATTGCCACTCACCCAAAGCGTCCACTCGGAGGCGTTTACCCGGACCAGATGAACCAATACCGCACCATCAAACTTCCCGGAGGGGTATCAGAGGGGTGGAGGAAGGGGAGAGGAGCTCCCCTGGGTCAGTGTGGAGAGAGACTCCGAATTCCGGTGCATCAACAGAAGAGGTACCGCCAGGGCCTACGAGAGGTCACCAGATGTCGCGCCAAAGGGTCGCGCCCCGAGGCGGGGGGGGGAGGGGGGGAAAAAGGGGAGGGAAAGGGGGGCCGGAAGACGGGGGAGGGGGAGAACAAACCGAGGCGGGGAAGGGGCCCAGGGGAGGAAAGGGGAGGCCCCCAACGGAGCCAGGGATGGCAGATCAAAGCCGAAGGGATGAGGGCGAGCATGCATGCCCGGCTTGGTCACAGGGAGGCCCGGCACCACCGTGCAAATCTGGGATGGGTAGGTTGGGGTGCGGTGAAGCGTTCCCCTCCTTAGAATGCAATGAAGACCCTGTAAGATAAATACACGTGTATATGTAAGGCTGGAAAGCATGTCTCGAAATAAGGATAGTAAATATAAGTGCATGCCAGGCTGAACAAGAAGCCTGCTGTGTGAACATGAAGATTACATGAGCAAGAGAGATGCACAGGGAAAAAGAAGAAATGTGAAAAAGAGAGGAAACAATAATACAGTGATGAGACATAACGTGAAAACAGATCTGAAAAGATCAGCGCAGTGAAGATACAAAGAACAAAACAGAGGGGGTGTGTGAGTGACTGAGAGAATCACAAATAATAGTGCAGTGTGTGATATAGTGCAAAGAGTGTCGAAGTGTATCTAAAAGAATAAAGTGGAGCAGCAGTGTAAGGTGAAAATACAAAAGAAAAATAAATAAAATGATGAATAATAAAAATAATAATGAGGAGCAGCAGGGGGGAAAAAAGAAGAGGATAAGAGGGGAATATGGGGGATATTACGGTGAAAAACGAGAAAAATACAAAAATTGTAATGCTAATAATAATGATGAATGTGACTATAGGTGTATGAGTGACCTGTAATGTGTGTATGAGTTAATAGGACTATGAGACAAGTGAATGAAAAAGGGGGGTGGGGAAGGAGACTGAGAAAACGGGCTAAATGTTAAAACACATAAAAAGTGAAAAGATACCTGTGCTGGACTGTGAAGCTCACAGAGATAAGAAGGTGAAATGGTTAGAGCTGTAGCCTTCCTGTTAGGGAGGAGTATTGAGACACCTTTGGAAGAGGTGCTGACGTCTGTTAAAAAGTAACAGAATGAAAAAATAAGAGAATACCAAGGTGGGTGGCAAGTCTGCAGGATAAGGAAAAGAGAGCCCAAGCTCCCACCTACCTTCCTGCAGCCAAAGTCTGTCGTGACCACCAAGCGCAGTCGCCGTAGGGATCTGGGTTTATCCCAATAAGGCTGGCTGTTTTTATATGGTATGTCTTAACAGGTGGGGGAGTGCACTCCCTCAACACCTGTGGCAACCCCACCCTATGATTCAATAGGGGGCGGGCCCGAATGGACACCAGCTAGCCCGGGAACCACACCCACCACTAAGGCAGGTGTGAGCATCACCGGGAGATCCTCACTAACATGCCCCCCCACAGGGAAACCCCCCCCCACCCACAAGAACGCCACACCCACCCCCCCAGACATGGACCGACCACCCCCCCCACCCACGCCCACCCGCCACGCGCGCAACATCAAAGCGCGCCTGAGCCGCCAAGGCGGCAAACGGTGGCCTCCCCGGCGTTCCAGAAGGGACCGTGGAGTCCCCGGTGTAACGACTCCATCCTCCTCGTCCAGGGACGGCGTTGCACGAACACGCATGGTGAGAGCCGCGCGCGCGGTCATGCGAGATGTCGGCGCCATGACGTCATCGCGACCCCGCGCGCACGGCAAGGGCGTGCTCTGGTTGCTGAGGACCTGGGACGCCGCCGGCAGGCGCAGGAGCTCCCCCCAGTGGCCGACGGGAAGAAGGCCACCAGGGGGAAAGCACAAAAAGCCGGGACCAGCCCGGATATGTGCGAAGTCCCCGCCTGCCGTGAGGCCCGGGGAAGGAAAAAATCTCCTGCTGGCTAACGGACCATGTGCACCCATGAGGCCCCCAGGGGAAGGATGATGATGGAAGGATGCGGATATGGTGACAATCCAGGCCCGGAGTCCGAGAAAGGGACGCATTTGGGGGGTGGAAAAAATCTGAAAAAAATACTATTAAAGTATGTATTAGATGCAGATATGCTGTGCAGTCATATTAAATAAATGCCCCGCATCGAAAGCAGATGCGAAGTGCATTAATATCGTATAAAGAGTTGATGTACCAAATAAACATATTAATATGAAAACAAACAAAATAATAAATAGGAAAAGGACAAAAAGGTAACTAAATACGAGAACTGGAACTATTGTAAGTAAACAAACACACTTGGGGAGAGGATCCAAAAGAAAAAAAACAACTATATGCTGATGGAGGAACAAAAACCTTCAAAGAACAAACCGGGGGGGGAACAAAGGACGCAAATATGTAGGATGAGAGGTAGGTCGTCATTTAAGGCGGTGAGTATATTTATGAGAAGCATTTTTGGATATATCAAAAAAATTGTACAACCTTTTTACACTATTTTTTCTGTATTACACCTTTATTGCATCATTATCTGACAGTGCAGCACCATTATTGCACTAGATATGATACCTTATCAGCTACGGATCAGCTAATCAGTGCTTGCAGCAGGTACCCCTTGTCCATTTAGCTTTAATGTGATAGTGTGGGAGCATTATTTGTTTATATCATGAGGTTATGCTGCATGACTATCACATCCATTTCTGCTGAAAGTAGACATTTTTTGCAGTACATAAATATAAACATCACATGTGATGCTGATAGCCATACATTATCTAATTAATCTCTACTGGTTTCAATTTAGAATAAGTGAAACACAGGTGAGGCAGATTGATTTGCTAATCAGTAAGAATCATCTAATGACAGTGAAGAGTCACTTGACAAATTCTGCTAATCATGAGTGTGCGTTATTTGACCAATGAGAGAACATTTTTAAAAGTTAAAGTTTATGGTAATAGTTGTCATTGTTCAACAACCTAAAAATACAAAGAAAACACACACCAAAATAAGCAGATTTTAAGCAGCATAAACCAACAAAAACAGATGACCTACAGTTGCAAAGTAAGATATCTACGAGGCTATTAGCCACTTGCTAATCTGCGCACGTGTTATTTCATTACCGGTGAACTTTTTTCTTGCTTGGTAGAAGTGTGCAGGTGCTTTAGTACAGTGGGGCAAAAACGTTTTTAGTCAGCCACCAATTGTGCAAGTTCTCCCACTTAAAAGATCAGAGAGGCCTGTAATTGTCATCATAGGTATACCTGAGAGAGACAAATTGTGGAAACAAATCCAGACAATCACATTCTCTGATTTGGAAAAAAATATTTGCAAATTATGGTGGAATATAAGTATTTGGTCAATATCAAAAGTTCATCTCAATACTTTGTTATATATCCTTTGTTGGCAATGACAGAGGTCAAACGTTTTCTGTAAGTCTTCACAAGTTTGTCACAAGTTTGTTGCTGGTATGTTGGCCCATTCCTTCATGCAGATCTCCTCTAGAGCAGTGATGTTTTGGGGCTGTCGCTGGACAACACAGACTTTCAACTCCCTCCAAAGGTTTTCTATGGAGTTGAGATCTGGAGACTGGCTACGCCACTCCAGGACCTTGAAATGCTTCTTTTTACCAAGCCACTCCTTCGTTGCCCGGGTGGTGTGTTTGGGATCATTGTCATGCTGAAAGACCCAGCCACCTTTCATCTTCAATGCCCTTGCTGATGAGAGGAGGTTTGCACTCAAAATCTCACAATACATGGCCCCATTCATTCTTTCATGTACACGGACCAGTCGTCCTGTTCCCTTTGCAGAGACACAGTCCCAAAGCATGATGTTGCCACCCACATGCTTCACAGTCGGTATGGTGTTCTTTGGTTGCAACTCAGCATTCTCTCTCCTTCAAACATGACAAGTTGTGTTTCTACCAAACAGTTCTACTTTGGTTTCATCTGACCATATGACATTTTCCCAATCCTCTTCTGGATCATCCAAATGCTCTCTAGCAAACCTCAGACGGGTCCAGACATGTACTGGCTTAAGCAGGGGGACACGTCTGGCACTGCAGGGTCTGAGGGCCAAATCCTCAGAAAACTAGCGTAACTTAACTTTTCCGAGTTAAGTTACACAGCCTTAAAATTTCTACCTAAGTGCCCGATCCACAAAGCACTTACCTAGAAATTTCAGGCCGTGTAACTTAAGTGCCTCCGTCGCAAGGCGGTCCTCCTCTCCGGGGGGCGATTACAATTTAAATGAGGCGCGCTCCCGCGCCGGCCGTACTGCGCATGCATGTGACGTCATTTTCCCGACGTGCATCGCGAAAAATTACGTTACGTCGGGCTTTGTGGATTGCGACAGGACAATAAAGTTGCGTCGGGTAAAAAAAAAGTTACGCGCCGGGAAAAAAAATTCAAAATTTAAAAAAAATCGCGGCGATCGGAAAAAAGGTCTGTTTTTACAAGGTGTTACTAGTTTACACTTTGTAAAAGCAGAACAAATTTTACGTATGCAAAACGTAATTTACGCAGAAAACACAAAGCTAAAAAGCTTTGTGGATCTGCCTAAGTACTCATTTGCATACGCAAAGCGGCATTTCGACTCGAAATGCCCCCAGCGGCGGATGCGGTACTGCATCCTAAGATCTGACAGTGTAAGTGTCTTACAGATGTCAGATCTTCTGCCTATCTTAGGAAAAATCCTTTTGAGGATCAGATCCAAAGATAGGCACAGGGATACGCAGGCTGAACAGCAGTTCCGCCTGCGTATCTCCTTTGAGGATTTGGCCCTGAGTCCCTGGTGGCGTAGTGTGTTACTAATGGTAGCCTTTGTTACGTTGGTCCCAGCTCTCTGCAGGTCATTCCCCCCATGTGGTTCTGGGATTTTTGCTCACCGTTTTTGTGATCATTTTGACCCCACGGGGTGAGATCTTGTGTGGAGCCCCGGATCAAGGGAAATTATCAGTGGTCTTGTATGTCTTCCATTTTCTAATTATTGCTACTACAGTTGATTTCTTCACACCAAGCTGCTTGTCTATTGCAGATTCAGTCTTCCCAGCCTGGTGCAGGTCTACAATTTTGTTTCTGGTGTCCTTCACCATATTGGAGTTTGGAGTGTGACTGTTTGGGGTTGAGGACAGGTGACTTTTATACTGATAACAAGTTCAAACAGGTGCCATTAATACAGGTAGGAGGACAGAGGAGTGGAGGACAGAGGAGCCTCTTAAGGAAGAAGATACAGGTCTGTGAGAGCCAGAAATCGTAATTGTTTGTAGGTGACGAAATACCTATTTTCCACCATAATTTGAAAATAAATTCTTTCCAAAACAGATTGTGATTGTCTAGATTTGTTTGCACATTTTGTCTCTCGTAGTTGAGGTATACCTATGATGACAATTACAGGACTCTCTCAACTTTTTTAAGTGGGAGAACTTGCACAATTGGTGGCTGACTAAATACTGTTTTGCCCCACTGTAAATAAGCATATGTGTCTTTATTTTTAATCTCCAAGTTCAGTCAAAGAGTAGGCTAGTGGGTTTTGTATTAGAAATTCCAGAAAGCTCTGCAAATATTATAGCATGGAAGCATGTACTCATACTGTCGACCAGTGAGCTGATAATTGTTGAGAATATTCCCTTTGTGTGTATGTCCTTTAGTATGAGGTTTATTAGGGAATGACTTCTTGGAACATTAACCCTATTCAGACAGATAAATTACAACTGTTAGTGATGCTTATTGACTGGAAAATGGTCAGACATTTTTTATTATTGACATTTTAACCTAAGCTCAGTAAGTACCTTCATCATGCTTCTTTTCATCCATGAAATTTTATTTTTGAGGTTCCTTCATTTGATTTCTAACTTTACTAACTGCCATAAATTATTTGGTCTAATTATCACAAAGAACTTCCTGTCAGAAATAACTACCCCCATTTATATTTTCCCTGCTGTTGCCTGCCTTGGGTTCGCCCATAATTAAACAGAAGTATTGCCTTTATTTGCATTTCAAACTTAAGTAAATCATTACCATCTGCAATATGTAATTAAAATCAGGCCAATCACCCACTGATAATTTCTCTCTTTGATTACTTTAACATTGCTCTTATAGCTTCTACTTTGCTGCAACAGATTCCCTTAATTATTACTACAGTGCTAGAAGAATCACATTCCTAGTAAATGTGTTTACTGATGGCATCAAACCTTTCTCTTTATTATCTTTAGTGAGCTAGTTAATGTAAAATGCTTAAATGAATCTCTTAATTTCTCTATAACTTGTCTTTTTGTCACAGGTCATAAACCATAACCTGAAAGTGATTGTCTTTTGCCACAGTGCAACAGCTTTTGTGTCTATTTTATTATAATTAATCCTATGCCTTTCTATCATGCAATAAGTTTTAATGCATCTGGAAACTGTCAATGTGTCCCAGTTTGCATACAGACATTGTAAGAGATGAGCAGATGAGAAATGACAAATTTCAAGAGTATTCTATCAACATGCAAAAAGATTAGGTGTCACAAGTTAGCCTGCAGTTTCCTGCTTGTGTACACTTATCTCCTTGCTGCAGTGTTTTTCTACCTGATTCCTTCACATGTGTGGTTTGGCTGTGCTCGCCTATGGGCATCGTCTGCTATTCTGTGGACCTTAATTTCTTTCCCTTCTATCACTTCCTGGACTGCCCCCTAGTTTGCTTGTCTAAAAAAGACATGCTCAGTGTAACCAACATTGCCTGAGCAACTTCATAGTTCTGTTAGCTCCAGTTTGCATACCTCTTGTCCATACTGTGTCTGACTACCTGTGTACCAGACCCCGGCTTTGTTTACCGGCTGTGCTTGTTTGCTGCCCTCCCTGATCTAAGTTTCTGGATTCCCTTTTGGCTGCAGTGTGTACTCTGCACCATACCTGGGGGCCGCAATCTGGTTCCAGCTTGCTGCAAGTCCATCCCCACCATCAGGCGCCCTGGGGAACCCTGAGTTGGGGATCTACAAGCGCTCACTACCACAGACTCTTAACAGAAAGGTATGTAATAAAAGGTATAGATATGTGAGAGAGTCTATCTATTTCCATGTTCAATTGTCTTTACCTTGTATAAATAAATTCTTGAAGCCATGGGAATGTAGGCCATACTTAAATAACTAATAATAAATAAAGACTCCAAACACCATAAATAAAATGTAATAATATTTATTATTATATATATATTTATATATTTTTGGGGATAAAAATGGCCGCGGCACCTTTCATTGGTATATAACAAAACATGTCATTTATTATTTATTTAACCTTATCTTTATTAAAATTATAAATGAATAAAACTTTCAAAACTTATAAAAATCTCTCAACATCTCGCTCAGTCATAGAACTCGAGTGAATATCATAAATAAAATTCCATTAAAGTCCCCCCTTGATTCAAGGGTGACAAACCACATAACAAGTGCTGCGACAGGGTGGGAGGGGGAGCTCACCAAGTTGTCCTAGGGTCAACTGTGACTTGTGCCTCAGTGTGGGGTCTTATATACCCCCACACGTGTATAAATCCGGAATCCACATGTTTTACCCGCTCAAAAAGTTACACATGTCTGTCAGGTGAGTAATTTAAAGTGACAGGACCCCAAATGTTATTTTTATTTTTTCATTTAGACTGCCACAATCCCATGCTGTGGGCATTAATTAATGCCCACTTTTTCATGGGAATGTAGGCCGTACTTAAATAACTAGTAATTAATAAAGACTCCAAACACCATAAATAAAATGTAATCATATTTATTATTATATATATTTTTATTTTTTTGGATAAAAATGGCCACGGCACCTTTCATTGGTATATAACAAAACATTTCATTTATTTATTTAACCTTATCTTTATTAAAATTATAAATTAATAAAACTTTCAACTTTCATATTGCTGCAAAACCAAGCGACCCAGCAGAATCCGTATATAAATCCATATCTGCTGAAAAAACAAATTTGTCCTGAAAGAACGTCCTGCCATTATAATCTATTAGAAACTGTGACCAAACTAACAGATTATCCTTAACCACTTAAGACCCAGACCATTATGCAGCTAAAGGACCTTGCCCCTTTTTGCGATTCGACACTGCGTCACTTTAACTGACGATTGCGCGGTCGTGCGACATGGCTCCCAAACAAAATTGGCGTCCTTTTTTTCCCCACAAATAGAGCTTTCTTTTGGTGATATTTGATCACCTCTGTGGTTTTGATTTTTTTTGCTATAAACAAAAATAGAGCAACATTTTTGAAAAAAGTGCAATATTTTTTACTTTTTGCTATAATAAATATCCCCCAAAAAGATATTAAAAAACGTTTTTTTCCTCAGTTCAGGCTGATACGTATTCTTTGTGAAAATGAAAATTGCAGTTTAGGAGTTAACCACTAGGGGGCGCTGTAGGGGTTATGTGTGACCTCATATGTGTTTCTAACTGTAGGGGCTGGACTTGTGACGCCATTGATCGTCTTTCCCTATATCAGGGAACAGACGATCAGTGCCACTGCCACTGTGAAGAATGGGGAAGGTGTTTTTACACACACCTCTCCCCATTCTTCTGCTCCTTTGATCGATCGCGGGACAGCGGCGGCGATCAGGTCCACAGGTCCCGCGGCCGTGGTCACGGAGCTTCGGACCGGCTGGGCACTTAAAGGGGACGTGCCTGTTCCCAGCCGTGCCATTCTGCCGACGTATATGTGCAGGAGGTGGTCCTTAAGTGGTCAAGGTCTGAAGTAAGATGAATATGCGAAAAAGGGGACTTAAAACCAGATATCGCCATTGACAGCCTCCTTGAAATAATCTTGCCAACCGGCATAATCCGTGAAGAAAAAGCTAATAAACCCAAAAAGGATTGAAGCTCTCTCAAAAAAATCTTCTTTCTATGCAAAAAGAGACAAATTAAAGACTGAATACGAGATATCTGCAATAAAGGAAGCTGATACTGACATAATGTAGTATCAATACTAATTCCCCAAAAATTTGATAACCGTAGTAGGAAAAACTGTTTTTTCAAAGGCAATAGGAATGCCAAAATTTTGAGCAATGCCAAAAAATAATTTTAACAGTAGGGAACATATACAGTAGGTGAATCAGGAGGACCAATAAAAAGGAAATCATCCAAATAATGAATTATCCCATCACAGCTAGATTCATAGATGATAACCCACTGTAAAAATACCGACACGACAAAGAGCAACCCATAGGTAAGCACATGTCATAGAAAAAATAACCTTCAACACAAAAACCCAATGAGTTAAAAGAGCAATAAGAAGCAACCTAAAAGCAGACTCGATGTCAGTTTTAGCTAATAATGCGCTGGTACCGTACTTTCCTATAAGTTTTATAGCATCATCAAAACTAGCATAAGATACAGATGATAAAGAATCATCAATCTCATCGTTCAGTGAACGTCCTTTAGGAAAAGAGAGATGATGTATCAGCCGATAAGAATTAGACTCTTTTAGATACTACCCCTAGAGGGGAAATACAAAAGTCATTGAAAGGAGGAGAGATAAAAGGACCGGCCACTCGACCAGCAGCAATTTCTTTCAATAATTTTTGTCTAACCACCGTAGTATGCATCAATACCAATTTTAGGTTACTTACCACGTACACCCGGATCCAGAAAAAAATGGCAGCTTGAAACCTAAAGAGAAACCATTAATTACAATTTCCGCCTTCTCCCTGACTGGGTATAGTAGTAACCACGGGTACATTTTTTCCAACTTCACTGGTGTGCAAGCTTTTGGAATTGACCCTGTGCTGAGTATGTGTGTAGGTCCTTTTAAAACATTTTGAAACCGGATGAGTCCCAAAACAAAAAGAACACTCATGCTTATAATGGCACGATGTTGACCACTTGCACTGGGACTCATTGAAGGCATAACAAATACCTTTTTTAGAAACTGAAGAAACATTTGGCGTCTGTTTTGAAACAGTTTGTTTTTGAGGTAGAATGAGGTTTAACCATAGACCAACGTCTTTCATTCCCCATTTAAGGTTGGGATTGTCGTAACTCTACCAACCAAAAGCGCCAAAATTTCTATAAGGCCTTGTACTCACGACCGGATCTGTGCGCTGGAAACTGTCTGCCCGACAGTTTCCGGCGTACAAGGCTGATTTGTGTTTGGTTCCGCTGGCGTGTACACACCAGCGGACCAAATTACCGTCGTACCGGAACGCGTGCACGTAAACTACGTACGACGTCACTATAAAGGGGAAGACCAAACTTAATGGCGCCGCCCTCTGTTCCTCTTTTGCTAGTTAAGGGTTTGCTCGTGTTAGTGAAGGTTTGGTTAGAGCTGATTCGCGCTTCTCGGTCTCCAGGCTTTGACAGCGTGTATTCACGGGTTCAGTGCGTGTGCTTGCGGTAACGTAGTTGTCATTCGGCTATAGGCTAGCAGGTTGTTTCTGCTTTAGCAGTTGCATCCTGTGCGCTCGTATCTGTTTGTCACGCGTTTGTCGCAGGTAGTGCTGGATTTGCGAGTGCTTTCTGTTTCAGTGTGTTCTTGACTGACCAGCCGGCCGGTTTGAAGCCATGATGGAGCAGCAGCGTAAATTTTCGCGAGTTGGTGCTGTTTATGGGATGGCTGCTGGATATGTTCATTTTTCCAGTACTTTGGCCAGAAACAGGGGGCGGAGGCGTTTCTGGACCAAGAATTGGTTGCGCCAGCGTGACCAGTTCTCACATATGCCTCTGCTTAGGGAACTCCAGGAGAATAATCCTAATGACTTTAGGAATTTTCTCCGCATGACGGACCCCGTATTCAACAGTCTGCTGGATCTTCTGTCCCCCTATATCACGAGGCAGGACACTGTGATGCGCCAAGCCATCACGGCCGAGCAGAGGCTTATTGCCACGTTGCGGTACCTGGCGACTGGGAGGAGCCTGCAGGACCTCAAGTTCTCGACAGGCATCTCTCCGCAGGCGCTTGGGGTCATCATACCGGACACGTGTGCTGCCATCATCAAAGTTATGCATGAGGAGTATATTAAGGTAAGTTTCCTGGCTGTAATAATGTTGCTAACTAACTTTATTTTTCATTTCCCAGATATGCTGTGTGTTTAACTAACGTTCCCTTTTCTCCCTATGCATGTTGATATCAGCTTTACATGTTTTTTTCTTGGCCTACCTGCATATTTGTCCCTTACCCAATATTAACCTGTCCAGCATGCTATCCTAGGGACAAACCCACCTTGCCATTTTTTAAAACATGACTTTTTGATTTTTGTGTCCCCCCCCCCTTCAAACTTTAATTGTCCCCATCAGAGGGCTGTGGAGTCTCTTAATGAAGTGGCCCTATTTCATTTCCCAAATTCTCCATGCACATTTTTCGAATGCAATTTTAATACTTTGAAGTGTCACAAGGATGCTTGTAGGATGTTTTTATTCCAAAGTACTAAATCTCTTTTTTTGTTTGTCCCCACAGCTACCCTCCACACCACAGGAATGGCAGTCTGTGGCTTCCCAATTTGCCCAGCGGTGGGATTTTCCAAACTGCGGTGGAGCAATAGATGGGAAACACGTCCGCATTGTGCCCCCACCCCACTCGGGGTCCTACTATTATAATTACAAGGGTTATCATAGTATTGTGTTGATGGCGGTGGTGTCGGCACAGTATGAGTTTCTCTATGTGGACGTGGGGAAGAATGGCCGGATGTCTGATGGGGGAGTGTTCGCACGGACTGATTTCTATGATCGTCTCCAAGCTGGTGGTCTGGCATTGCCACCAGATGAAGATAATGTGGAAGGACTTCCGTTTGTGTTCCTAGCGGACGAGGCTTTCGGGCTTGGTCCTCACCTCATGCGGCCTTTTCCCCAGAGGACCCTCACCTCAGAGAGGAGTGTGTTTAATTTTCGGTTGGCCAGGGCTCGGAGGGTAGTCGAGAATGCCTTTGGGATACTCCCCAACCGGTTCCGCCTGTTCAGGACATCGATACATCTGGCGGAATATAAATTGGACACCGTTGTATTTGCCTGCTGCATTTTGCACAACTTTTTACGCAGGCACTCCCAGACGTACCTACCCGACATCGGTTCTGAGGCAAGACTACCCTCAGATCCCCTTCCCGGGCTGGACACTGGTCGCGCTGGCTTGGCCCCCCAATCAGCTCGTGAGGTACGCGACAAATATGTTGAGTACTTCATGGGTCGGGGGGCCATTGCTATGCCAGATCATATTTCTTTCTAATTCGGCCCCCAAAGAAAGGAATATTCTCACAAATAATAAATAATTAGACCATTGGACTTTATACAGTTGTTTGTCATTAATGCTTTTTCTCTTTTTATCTGTCTTCCTGGTTCTCTAACTAACTTCTTCAATTTTACTGCATAATTGATTTCTCCACTTTTAGTAAATAACCACATTTTGCACAGTATTCACTCATCTACAAACAGGGTATTGAGTCTAGAAATAAGAAGCAACTCCATTTGTAAATTTTGAGGTCAAGTTTTTTAATTTTTGCTTGTTCATGGCCCCAAAAATTATTTTATATTTTTTTCATTACTCCCTGCTTTTGTACTTAGGAGTCTATAAAATGTTTTTTTTTTTTTTTCAGGTAATTCAACAAAAAATATTATGAAGATTATACATTTTTTAACAAGTTCACAGTTTTGTTTATCAAATATAGTTCGATTTATTGTTTACATATATATATATATATATATATATATATATATATATATATATATATATATATATATATATATATATATATATATATATATATATATATATATATATATATATATATATAGAATATTTTTGGTGGGGTGTTTACCGCCTTAGTATTTTTTATTCTCTGCATATTTTTGATGCACCAAAACCAATATTTCTTACATTTTTTTTTATATTTTTTTTTATTTTTTTTGGTGTTTATTCTTTATGGTCTAAACTTTATAGTATCCAAAAATGTACAACATGGTCAAAAAGTAAAAAAATAACATTAGAAAAATATAAAAACTCACAACAGCAGTCAGTCATGGTGTGCTTTCACACTGGAACACGCCAAAATTTAAAGATACACACATTCAGTGCAAACTCGCCAAATGTCATTGGTTCAACCGACAAATGGCCACATGTGCTATCTGACATCATGGGTGATCAATGTCTGTGTTTTGTGGGAGCAAACCCTTCCTCTCAACTACTTGAGGATGGAGGAGGGGGTTGGACCCACAAAGCACAGACACTAGATATTCTGTGATGGCAGATAGCACATGTTGGCACACTGTGTGTGTATCTTCAAATTTTGGCGTATTCATTATTAAAACAGTAAAAATGTTTGTGGGGGCGGGGGATGGGCGGGGGGTGTTTCAGTCTTTGACACGGCCCATCATGTCAATAATATTTTTAAAATTAGATTCGATGACCATCATTCTTTGCCGCATATTGTCCATTTCCGTGCTGCATTCCAAAAGGACATTTGTTACATTCTGTTCCATGACAAACATCCTTTCACGCATATTGTGCATTTCAGTGCTGCACTCCATTACCTGCTGAATAATTATAGCAGCACTTGCACGTGAAAATATTGGCACACCATCCTCCTCCCCTAAAAAAAATAAAAATGGTCATTTCCAAAATTAGTTTTCGATGAGGCCTATCTACATATGTTTTTTTTAATCAAGCTAGGGTGACACTGACCTGATGGGCTTCTCCTTTCCACCTCTTCGACATCTTCTATCACTCCTCCTTCTTCCACCACCTCCCCATCATCTTCTATCACTCCTCCTTCTTCCACCACTTCCCCATCATCTTGGACTCCTCCTTCATCCATCAATCCACCTTCTTTCAATTCGCCAAATTGTTCTTCCGCCACTTGCCCTTCATCTGCTATAAATTCTAAGTCCAAAATTACTTCTTCCTCCTCTCTTCCTTCCTCCTTTCTTCCTTCCTCCTCTCCTTCCACATCCTCTTCTCCTTCCACATCCTCTTCTCCTTCCACATCCTCCTCTCCTTCCACATCCTCTTCTCCTTCCACATCCTCTTCTCCTTCCACATCCTCCTCCTCCTCCACATGTTGAGATGGAAGATTTTGGCCTTGTCTGGCCCTCTCTGCCTCCTCCAAATGCTGGCGACTTCTTTCCCCTTAAATAAAAAAATAAAAATGTAGACTCATCAGCACACAGATATTGGAGAGCATAAATCGCATACATTGCTTAGAAGATGCTTTCATTTAGTTACTTTTATCTTTCACCAAACCTACATTTTGGAATTACTTCTATGGCAAGCTCTGATCCTGCCCCTTTTTAGCAAAGTGACACACATGGATGTCCCCCCTAAACAGTATTTCTGGGAGACCCTACCAAAACCCATTTTTGATTTGGGGAGACACAGGTGCTCTGCATTGCAGATGTGAAAACATCTGCTTTATTCCCACTGTTTTTAGAATGAATCCTGTTTGCCTTTCCCATTCTCCTAATTTTATTTTTTATAACTAGCTTTTACACAATGTTTACAAACAAAGTTTTTGGCCAGTGAGCCATGTCCAGGTGTGTTGTTCCTGGAATAACCAAGCCTTTCTGAGAAACTATGTGATGTTACGTGGTTTACTAAGAACACTATTTGTAAATATGTAGGTATTTATGTCATAAAAAATAAATGACAACATGTCTTTAAAATTACAAGCAGGCCAAGGAGGCAGATGGTGAAATATACATGGCAACACATTATTGCAGACAATCACCCACCCCCCCCCCCAACCCCAATATATATTTACTTACTTTTACGCAGAATTTTAAGTATTTTCTTCATCTGATGTGGCTCCCTCAATTTTAAGTCTGACCAGCGTTTCCTCAGCTGTTCCTTGGACCTGGTGATCCCAAACATCCTCTGCATTCTCCTCGCCACCTTGTCCATAATATGTGCCTTTCGGCGGTTAGGGGTCTTGTATGGCCCTAATTCACCATCATAGTCCTTCTTTCGCATGATGTAAACTAACTCCACCATTTCCTGGAACCGCATATTAGTGGCTTTGTATCTTCTTGGCCTTGATCGGGACGTCCCTGCCTCTGTCCCTTCACTTGTGGCATGAGAGCATCGTGCCCGCTCGTGTGACATCGCCATCTTTCCTTTCCCACAGAGATTATGGGCGTGGAAAAGATGAATTCTTACGCCATGGGCGGAGAAGAGGGCGGCGTTTAATACATACGCGGAGTGTAGAGAATGCAAACAACGTGTTTTCGTCGGTTACGCGGAGAATATTCGAGCGCATCCAGAACATACACAGTTAACGCCATATTTCCTAAACTCATTGATTAAGGGCCTAGCAAAGGTGACGAGGGCGGGGTTTAATAAATACGCGGAGTGTTTAAAAGGTGCACGCCGTGATTACGCATCTTACGCGGTAATTAGGCGAGCGTGAGAAACGAGGAGCGAGAGACAGGAAGGTAAGGAAATTAAAAATGGGATCAGCAGAGGCCTGGAAAATGTAGACACATGGGATGGGGGTTTGGGCTGTTGGTTGCACCCTTTTTAAGCTATTCTGTCTATGGGGGTACCACAATGTTATTTTGGTATCCAAATGCTTTTGGACACCTCACAAAATAGAGATGTGAACAATGCTGTACCTCATTGTCAAGTTTTTGAATGGTGTATTCAGATCAGGCAAAGTATTGTTCAAGTGTTGGTTGTACAGAGGTCATTAGGAAGTGTCTTTTATGTCATCCATTGTCAGGGGCATGAGATTTACACATGAAAGAGTGCCTAGATGAATACTGTCATTTGTAAGCATTGTTTAGTTTTCTATATTAAAAATATTTACTGCAATGTTAACAATGGCTCTGCATCTAGCAAATCAATGTTTGGTACAAGCAATGCGGCCGAGCTGCCAATCATTGTCTAAACAAGAGAGACTGTGTTTGTAATTAGATATAGGTTAAAAATTTGAAGACACATATTATATCAAGGTCAACGCTGATCCTTTTGAATATTTATTTGTCTTTGGTTTATGTTTTTTGAATCTAGACTCAAAAATAAATATAATTTTTATAAAACTTAAATGGACCAACTACAAACCAAGGAAGCTATAGAGGCCTTACTCCAAAAATATCAGGAGACGCCCATCCTGTGGAATTCAAAACACGCATTATATTGCAATAAAGATGTACGAGCGGCAGCACTAGAAGAGCTAGCAAACTATATGCAAACTTGGGTGCCAGGATGCACTGCCAACATGGTGAAGGATAAACTTGCCAACCTCAGAAGCACATACAGGAGAGCATACAAAGCTAATAAAAGCCTAAAATCGGGAGCAGCAGCAAGACAAGCAAAGGAACCCAAACTGTGGTATTATAAACAGATGGCTTTTTTGCGGGACGAAATGGAAGGCAGGAAAACGATGTCGAGTCTTTCTTCCAACCTTTCCTCCATGCTACCTTCCAGCGGACCTTCCCCAGATGACCACAGCCCTGCAGAGTCGGAGGAAGAGGGCCTGGCTGACAGAGATGCAGATCTGCCACCCTTCGATGAGGAGGTATAGTAGTTTCCTCTATATTTCTGGCGTAAATATTTTTTGTTGGATTAATGATTTGATATTGTAAAAGAAAAGCCAAGCTGGGAAAAAGCAAAAAAAAAGGTGTACAGACAAATAGGTGTCAGAGATGACAACTGCAGGGGTCAGAAGTAGAGTGTATTCAAGTAATAATGAACAGAAAATACTAAACGAAAAACATGAAAATGAGTGTGGTTTTATTTAGCGAAATTGTAAAAATTGTTCTTTTTTTTTTCGACACAGGAAGAAGAGATCAGCCAGGAGGTGGCAGATCCTCAGGTGTCTGTCAGCCAGGAGGAGGCCGGGGTCAGTGGCAGCCAGGAGGAGGCCGGGGTCAGTGGCAGCCAGGAGGAGGCCGGGGTCAGTGGCAGCCAGGAGGAGGCTGGGCCCAGTGGCCTGCAGCAGGTCCCCCCGGCCAGGAGAACCACCACCAGCCAGTCTTCTCCCCCCCAGGTGAGGCCATCAGGCCGAAGGAGGCAGTTGAGGCCTGTGGAGGAGGCAAGCCTCCGCATGATACAGGAGGCAAGCGCCATCATGAGGGCCCCCCTCAACCCCACAGAGGCCTTCAGTGCCTCATTGGCCCACGATTTAAATGAAGGGGAGGAGGACCAGAGAAGACTGGCAAAGGCCCTGATGAACCAGGTCCTTTGGTGGATGCAGAGGGGCCTGCTGACCCCAGAGACTGGGCTATGTGACCCGGCCCGGCTTGCGGAACACCATCCTCCTGCTGCCACATCGACCCCACCTGCAAGACCCCGTGTTAGATCCGCTGGAAGGCTGCCTGGAGGGAAGGCTGGAAAGAGGAGGAAACGTTGATTCTCTGCCTTCCATTTCCTTCCACATAAAGGACATCTTGTTTGGACTACCACAGTTTGGGTTCCTTTGTTTCTGTGCTGCTGCTTCATATTTTTGTGTTTGGCTCCTGAGGCTTGGAAGTTTATCCTTCACCATGTTGGAAATGCAAGTTTGCATATAGTTTGCTATCTATTCTAGTGCTGCCGTTCTGTTTAGTTTTTGTGATGACATTTGCCTGAATAAAAGGCTTTTTGCTTTCATTTGAAAACATGTCTATTGTTTGTTATACTGTGGGGATTATTAGGCAGCAAACCTTTAATAAATATACAATGGGTCATTTACAAAGGACACACTCCTTGGGGGGGGGGGACATTTGGTGTGCCAACATGGTTTAATATTCTCAAATGAAACACTAAAAAAAAAAAAAAAAAAAAAAATACAAAGAAAAAAACCTGTTAAAAAAAAATATTATAAATGGTGACATAACTAGAAACAACAAAAAACAAAAAAAGATGCACATTCCTTTACAAAAATGACTACTATAAATTATGGAGGACCACCAACCAAAACACACGTCTGGCATAGAAAACATTATTAAAGGATTACATCACAAGCAAGAAATGTGACATTTCAGTATGGGACAACTCTATTGAAATTGCATCAGCAAGAGAACGGGGTTATTCTAGCAAGTGAAGAATTAATAAAACGAGGCAAGAAAATGTGGTTTAGTGCGCCTTTTTAAGACATTGTTCTCTTGCTAGAATAAAAGGTTTCTAATGACGAATGTGCCATATCCCAAACAAACGCGAGTTTTACCTGAACGAGCGCTCCCGTCTCCTCATTTGGACTGAGCATGCGCGGGGTTTTTGTACGCTGCTTTTGTGTACAGACGACCGAACATGTCTGACGGACACGATTCCAGCAGACTGTTTTAAAGCAAGACCAGGAAACAGTTGTTCGTTGGAAAACGGTCTGGCCGACGATTGTTTGCTAGAATCCTGTCCGTTACTGCCTACACACGAACGAACATGTCCGCTGAAACTGGTCCGCGGACCAGTTTCAGCAGACATGTTTGGTCGTGAGTACGGGGCCTAAGGCTCAAGAATATTTTCAAGATGTTGAAATAAACTGCTACATTTTTCAGGAAACTTTTCCCCCATGATTACAGAAAAGATACAAAAAGACCTGCAACCAATTATAAAAAGACTTAGGAGCAGTGCGACGCCTATTTTCTAAATCCTCACTCCTCCAATCACCCTTAACAGAAAAATATTTTGAAATGGGGAGTAAAGTAAATAAATCAATAAATTGCCCCTTCCAGATTTTATCCTTTTATACTGGGGGCTAAATGGAAACCTAAAGGGTAGATTTTGCATGGCAGGGTTTCCTTAAAACAAACTTACTTACAGGTACTGAAGAGAAATTAGGAACAATACTAACAGATTCTTGAGGATTAACAGTAATATTTTAAACATGAGAAAAATTAGGTAATGCATCAGACGACCGAACATTTACAGGAGATGACACAGGCACAGATAACTGTTTATTTTTTAAACAATCATTTAATCTGTTCAAAGAACTGAGTAGCTGTTAAATTAAATGCTGTTGACCCTCCTGAGCAGTTCCAACAGCAGACTGCTGCTCTCTTGCATTGCAGCTCTGAGCGTTGGCACTCAGAGCGAACGGTCCTTCAGGAGTTTCCGGCAGTTGGGGAGCCATCACTGCATCCAGCTGAGACTGCCTCGACACATGTAATGCCTTCGGATCCTCCGCCGACGAAGATGGTACATGCAACGACAAAATAAAATCTCTTCCGGTAGGCGGTGACTGCCGCGAACATCCCCGCCACCCACCGGAACGATTAAGCCTCCTCTTATTCTGGATACGCTGGCTGCAGCGCTGTTGCGTTGCAACATCATCAATCCCACCGTCACAAGGGCGGGACTCTACCTCTTCCTGTGACACTGCTGCTACAGAGGGACTCTCCGGCGGGTGGCTGCGAGGAAACCTGTGGGTTTAAGAGCGCTGAGCGAGTATTGGCTGCGGTAGTACTGAATCGACCAGCACCTCAGGAGCCGATGGTTTCACCCCGACATCTTCCACCTGAGCCGGCTCTGCCTCCAACTCTGCCAGGCATCTCTTCAGCCACACTTCTCCTCCTTCCGATGCCGCTTTCTCCAGGACCTTCGGCACCAGTGTCTTCATGACCTTACACGGCAGATGAGCTCCTATGTGTAATAGCTCTTGTGGAGCTCACCAAGTCATCCTAGGGTAAACTGTGACTTGTGCCTCAGTGTGGGGTCTTATATACCCCCCACATGTGTATAAATCCGGAATCCACGTGTTTTACCTGCTCAAATCAATGTTTTTTCCGCCTTTTTTTATTTTTTTATTTAGACTGCCACAATCCCATGCTGTGGGCACTAATTAATGCCCACTTTTTCATTCCTGATGTATGGGTTGTTTTAAAGTTCCCCAGAACCTTTGAGATGTGAGTCACAGGGCACATGTAGCACCAATGTAAGCAAAGCTTGGCCTGGGTCACTGGCCTTCCTAGTGGTACCTTCACAATACCAAATCTATTGTGTCTAAAGATCTTTGCTGAGTGGTCTTATAGCTAGCAGTATTGCTATGTTTTTGTACTCTGTATTTAGAGTAAATTCTGTTCCGACAGACCTTGGTAGACAGTAGACCACAGCTTGTTACTGTTTACCCTCTCTGCTTGCAATGCCTCTCTACTGCTGATACTGTCATGTGTGTTAGCATTAACTGTTTCTGTTGATCTAGGTACATTCAAGTGTAATTCTACCCACTGACCTTTTCTGGCTGAACCTGACCCTGATTCCGTGTTAATAGATGTGCTGCTCCTGTTCTACTGACTATTGCCTGTTCCAAACAAATCTTATCTAGCCTTCCATCCCAAGTACATTCCAAACTTCATGCAACATTCCTGAACAAAAGTTTTAGACATTACAGCTTATCCATTTTCCACTGCCCTCTGGGTACCTGACAATACCATTTCTTGTATTTTTCTAGTTTTGCTAGGATTTCCACAGAGTAACAGGATCAAGAAAGTCTGCCTTCAGTGCATCAACTTTGTAACAAATATCTGATAACACGCATCACATGTATATACAGTTTCAGTATTCCTTCTGTACAGGGCTCAAGTCCTGCGGGAACGCGTGAGAACGGAGTTCCTGCACTTTTTTCACAGCAGAAACTCAGTTCCCTTTGCAGGACTAGAGCAGCCGAGCCGCCCGAGCCAATCCTTCACCAAGCGGCGATGCCCAGCTCGAGTCACTGTCAGGGGCAGGCGAACCTTAGTAATCCTTTATGTTACTGGCCGCTTCCTGTATATGGATTTATCAGGTAGTGTGCGGGTATTCCGTCACTTCCTCGATGCCGCAATGTCTCCTGGGAGTTTTTTTCATTGTTCCCAGGAGACATTGCGAAGGTCTGCCGCTAGTTATCGTGAGATTTAGAAAGAACTTGCAGACCTCCGCAATGTCTCCTGGGAACAATGACAAAAGCTCCAAGGAGACATTGCGGCATCGAGGAAGTGACGGAATACCCGCACACTACCCGATGAATCCATATACAGGGAGCGGCCAGTAACATAAAGGATTACTAAGATACAGTGGATCGAAAAAAAAAATACATGCGGTTTAGTAATTATGCATATGAGCGTATAATTTTTTTTTTTTTTTTGGTGGGGGAGTGGATCTTGGGTGGGAGTTCCCACACTTTTTTCCCCAGGACTTGACCCCTGCTTCTGTATTTTCTCTTAAAAGTATATCTACAGCCAAACATTTTTTAGTTTTTTATATAGAATAGAGAAGGGTTAAAACACTGTCAGGTTTTTTTTCTTTGCTGTCTGCATCCTATTGGAGGCATTTAGAAAGATTAGAAAGATTTCCTTTCACTTTCTGTCCCATAGACACAACTTGACATGAGAAGAAATCTTGCCAAAGGAGTCTCTCTTCTAGACCTTTGTTACTACAATATGTGTCCACATTGGAGGATCGCTCCTCTATTTTTGTTCTAGAGACGGCTTATAATTTGGTATTTTCTCTCAGCTCTTGTGATGGCGGCCACTAGGACAAATGTTGAAGGTAAAACTTTCCAGTGGGGAAACAGACAGTGATAAAAACCTGACAGGGGTGCTAAACCCTTCTGTACTTTATAACTCTCCTTTAACAATCCACATTTTTGGTCTTGAGTGATCTAATAATACAATTGCTAGCTTACTAGTATTGAAACTAGTACATATATTGCTTAAGACAAAGTAACAAAACAGAAAATCTTATTATTTGATGGCAGATATTCAGAAATAACTTCTAGTTCTCCCCAATAAGCAAAAGTTCCCAATATTCACATTAACTCCCATAGCCAGCCCTACAACCAAACATTTTTAATTGTCAACATATGAGTCATGATTGTTTTGTGTTGAACAAAGGAGTGCTGTTATGTAAATTCATGCATCACAGCTTCTCTGGGACAGATTGTTTTTCCTGTTTATGTTGCAGATCTTACTGTTTATATATGCACAGTGCTTTTTAGTGGCAAAGGATGGTTCAAATCTGCAGGGAATCAAAAGATGTCAGGTTGTATCTCTCTTTTTATGACTCACAGAATGCCCCCTAGCTGTCCTGGATTTTAAACATAATTCGGCATATCCAGGACTTGTCCTGTGGAGAGGGCCATAGGCACCATCACTGGCTACAAGAGCCCTGAGGGGGTGGTCAGGGATAAAGGTACCACTGCCAGTTATTATTGCTATTATTGCTATGCAGCCTAAGACCTGAGAGTTTTGGACAGAGAAGAGGTGTTTTGTGCAGCTTGGATGCTATAGAAAAGAACATTTACATGGCACTTAGAATCCCACTATGTCCTGATATCTTTTCTTAAATACTATTCTCACACCATGTAGGTTAATTGTTTTAGGATGTACAAGCCTCAAAATAAATGCTGAAAGGTGATTTTACATTAGTAATGAAATCTTAGCAGTATTGCTGCCTTGCCCTTTTTTCTGTTTATAACTTATTTGTGTAAGAAACCGAGTCATGTACAGCATAAAATAGCATTATGGCAGTATCATGGTACACAGTATTATGTTGGATTAAGTATACATACAGAATACATACATTGCAATATAAAGTGTAAATATGAGGGTGTTTGTGTAAACACTGCTTAAAGTGGAAGTAAACCCTCCTATCATTTTCAGCCAAGGAAGCTGCCATCTTGGTCATTGTTTAATCGTTAACTGCCATGATGCCGCACATGTGATAAGTTATGACACCAGCCATTGGATAGTTTGACAGTTTGATGGGGCTCACAAGCAATGTGACAGTTACATTCAGGGCATGTGCCAGAAATGTAACTGTTTTTTTTAAAGTATTAAATCGATGGGTTTACTTCCGCTTTTAACTAAACATTTATGGATCAGGTAGTATTCTCATGCCTCATACACAAGATCGGTTTTCGTGACAGGAAAAATGCGATGTGAGGTTTTTGTCAGGAAAAACGACCGTGTGTATGCTCCATCACACTTTTTCTGTCAGTTTTCTTGCCAAGAAAAGATTGACAGCAGGGTCTCAATTTTCTTGACAGGGAAAAATCCCATGGCGAATTGCGTTCGTCTGTATGCAATTATGACGTGCAAAAAAAAACGCATGCTCAGAATCAAGTACGAGATGGAATCGCTCCGTCTGGAAAAACTAGCGTTCGTAATGAAGATAGCACATTCGTCACGCTGCAAATTATTGTATCTTTTAATGCAGCACATTCTTTTCTTCTTTATAATGCTAGAATAATGAAGTTGTTTTGCTGTTGATATTCACACAGAGTTCTGACAAACTTATTTATTTATTATTTCTTGTGATCTCATGAATAATCGTTTTCATTTTTAAAGCCAGATCTCCATAATAATGTTTAAAATTATTTTTATAGTCATCTATTTCCCTTTTTTGTTTTTAATCCAGATCTCCATTTTTTGGGGATTATTTTAAAATTATTTTCTAGTGATCTCCATAATCCTTTTTTTTTTTTGTGTGTGTCAAGTTACCACAACCACATTATTATCTTGTATTTTTGAACCTCAAGGAGGTTGGTTGGTGTCCCTGGTTAATTTGACATAGTATTTTTTAAATGTACCTGCCTACTCACAAACTCCTTTTTTTAAGAAAAACACATAGGCAAGTATTTGCTGAAATAAAAATAACCATTTATTCTGGCTCATAAATAAAATAGAGAGGGAAGGCAACGATGGAGAAACTGCTGGAATTTGTGAAACCTTGGGTCCCCAGGGCAGACATCACATTTTTGGAAAAGCAAATTGTTGACTTGAGGAGCCCATACAATAGGTCATGGACTCCCAGGGATCAGGAACAGCAGCAGATGACATATATGTCCCCAGTCTGTGGTACTACAACAGCCTGCGTCTTCTGTTAGACCAGACTGAACCCAGGCCATCACTTTCTTGACTTCCTTCCACACTTGCTTCCATGCTGTGGCATTGTGGCAGGAGGTGGAGGAAGAGGTAGAGGAGGAAGATGGCGGAGCTCACAAAGGTGGGTGTCTGAAGTAAGTAGGCCCCTTATTTTGGGTTTGACAATGATAACCTCACTGATGAGGCATTGGTTCTGCTCCATGTCCTTCAATTTTGATTCCACCAGGCAGGCATAGGCCTCATGAGCATTGGGTTGGCTCTCAGGGCCTCACTAGCCTCCTTAATGATGCCAAGTGCTGCCACCTCCATGTTCCCCCCCCTCCTGAGCCTTTTTTGTTGAAGGCAGAAGGGAGGCACCTGTGATTGGGTGTGGTGACTGGGCCCGGCCACCTCCTGCCTGGCACTTTCCCCTGCCACCTCCTGCCTGGCACTTGCCCCTGCCACCTCCTGGCTGGCACTTGTTCCCGCCACTTTCTGGCTGGCACTTCCCCCCACCTTCTCCTGGCTGCCACCTTCCACATCTTCATCCAGGCTGATGTCTTCCTGTGTATAAAAAAGGGACATAGTTTTAGTTTTTGGTTCATCAATCACACACAATTATCAGCTCATGACTGTTGCAAATTGAATGTTAATAAATAGAAAAGACTATCATTCTGACCCCAGCAGTTTTCATTCTTGTCCCAATCATTTTTGGCCTCTACTGTCTATTGATATGTAAATCACTTTTTGTTAAATCATTAATTTGTTATCAATAATTAAATCTAGTTTAAATCATTAATATTAGGACAATATATTTTTTTTAAACTATACCTTGCTCCAGCTGGCATCCTCCTCTTATTCCAGGTTGGAAGCCCCAGGTTGGTCCTGGGAAGCCTCAGCTGGGGTGGAAGAAAGGGTGGAAGGAAGAGTAGAAAGTGATGGCCTCACTTCAGTCTGGTCGTCCAGAAAACTCAGCTTGCTGTAGTACCACAGACTGGGTACATAAACAGCTGCTGCTGCTCCTGATCTCTGGGAATCCATTACTTTATTCCACTCTTTCTTGTATGTGCCCCTCAAGCTACCAATTTTACTTTTCAAAAAAGTGATGTCTGCCTCGGGGACATGCAGCTTTACAAACGTCAGCATTTTTTCCATCGCTGTCTTCCTAGCTACTTTGTTTTTATGGAGGTTTTTTTTATTTCCCACAAACAGGACAGATCCCTGTACCTGTCTAGGAATTCACCCAGTAACTCAGGGTCCTTAAATATATTAATTTTCTCTGCAAGACAAAACACAAGAGAAATACTAATGTCAGTCTAAACTTTCATAATCTTATCCCCATATAGGCCTCAATCTAGAAGCATTAAAGGCCACTGATGCCCCAAGTAAAAATCTTACCTTGGTTCTCATGATCAGCGTACTACGCACGCGCATTGCGCTTTATATACAGTGCACATGTTAAACTTTGCCCGCTGCATTCATTCTAGTATATTACCTGCCCCTTCTCTTTCAGTGCACAGTGGGAGACAACATGGCAGAGACACAGCAGGTGGCTGATAATTCCACTAACGATGAGGAAAGCCCGGAGCCAGAAACATCACGATCCAGGAGGAGATATAAGGCCTCAAATATGTCATTTGTAGAGATGGCGGACATCTTGAGGAGGACTGACTATGATGGGAAGCATGGACTATGCAAGAACCCTAATGTGAGAAAAGCCAAGATCATGTCTAAAGTTGTGAGGAGTCTGCACAGGAATTTTGGGGTACGACGATCCAAGGAGCAATTAAGGAAACACTGGTCAGACATGAAACTGAGGGAGCATGATCACTACAGAAGGATCAAGAGAATGCTTCAACATAGTAAGTATTTGTCCTGTGTTCCTATTATTATTATAATTTGCATGTTGCTCCATGTGCTTTTCTTTACTGTTGGACAGTTTAAAAATAAACTTGCAGGCTTGTGGCTACAGTAATCGATTGTAGTAAACATCGTTATTTCGCCCACTAATAATACAATGTTTTTGTCAGATACATTTGGTCATGCCTATTTGTATTAAAATAATTGTATTACATTGTTGTCTAGATGTGTTTTAAACTAAAATTAAATGAAAACTTGATTCAGTGTAAGGGAGAGGACACTCAGCGTCTGTTTTCACATCTGGACTCAGAAGCACTAGTGTGGGACACCAGAACAACCTTTTTAGGGTGTCCCACACAGGTGCTCCAGTGGATACTTGGGGTGTCTCCATGTGTGAAAATTGTCCAAAAAAGGTAAGTATTCCATCTTTGGTAAGGGAAAAATCATGTCTTCAGCTTGGAACTCTGTCAAAACAGACAATTGTACCACACTTCCAAGCAATATTTCATATTACTATTTCTGGCCTCAAATATCTGTGTGCTAAGTATACCTTTTTGTTTCATTGACATAGAGGAGTGCACAATTATAAATCCAGGACATCATGGTGAGTAGTCGGATTTAGAAATCATTAAACAAAAAAGCAAGGATGTTGAACAAAAACTGAAGAACATGATTGATGTATTAGGAAGAATCTAAATAACCCCAAAATGCCACCATTTAGATTTTTTGTTTGCCAATTTGCATAATATTTTATACATTTGAAAAGCCAAATTTTGAAGATGCACACCTTGGGCTGGATTCAGATACATTGGTGTATCTGTCCGCCCGGCGTAATGTATCTGAGATACGTTACGCTGCTCTAACTTTGGGCGCGAGTTCTTTATTCAGAAAGAACTTGCGCCCTTAGTTAGAGCGGCGTAGCGTATGTGTTGCGGCGTAAGGCCGTGTAATTCAAATGGGGATGTAGGGGGCGTGTTTTATTCAAATTTCCCTTGACCCCACGTTTTTTACGTTTTACTTGAACGGCGCATGCGCCGTCCGTAAAATCTCCCAGTGTGCATTGCTCTAAATGACGTCGCAAGGACGTCATTGCTTTCGTCGTGAACGTAAATTACGTCCAGCCGTATTCGCAAACGACTTACGCAAACGGCGTAAAAATTTCAAAACTCGGCGCGGGAACGACGGCCATACTTAACATTAGCTACCCCTCATATAGCAGGGGTAACTATACGCTGGAAAAAGCCGAACGCAAACGACGTAAAAAAAAAAGCGCCGGGTGGTCGTTTCTGAATCTGCGTAACTCCTCATTTGCATATTCCTCGCGTAATAATACGGAAGCGCCACCTAGCGGCCGGCCTGGAATTGCAGCCTAAGATCCGACGGTGTAAGACACTTACACCTGTCGGATTTAGGGATATCAATGCGTAACCTGATTCTATGAATCAGTGAAAAAAGGGAGAGAATATGGGATTCCCACCTAATATTGAGTAGTGTAGTACTTACCGATATTGTCGGGGGGTGCAGTCCAAAATACAATGTAATACAAAAATAAAAACAAAAAAAAGAAAATAGACTGCTGCACACCCTTAAGAGTTAACTACAAAAATGTATTAGAATAAATATCAAAAAAATAACATATGTATATCGGGTATAAAAACTCAGGTCCCCTATAATGTGGTGGACCTACCCAGAAACAGTCCCCCTGGATACCCACTCAAAGAACGGCATATACCAGTAACTAATGCTCGATCATCCCAAGGGAGATCAGAGTCTACAAACAGCGCCCCCACCCTCAACACAACACACAGAACCCCCCCCCCCCCCAAACAGAAAAAGCACACAGGAGCCCCAACTATTGGCAATAATTTCTGATGGTTCCCACAAATAGCAGTGGTTCCCTGTTAAACACAGGTGAAAAAATCCACTGACTAGATGGTGAAATGCCACATGAATGAATACCTGAAATGGGACATGAAAAAAATCCACTAACTAGTGGTAATGGTAGCACTGCTCCAATGGAAGCTAATGAGGGACAAGAAGTCAATGAAACAATAAGAAGGGTTCTGAGCCTAATAGCTCGCTGAAAAAATCCTCCCGTGGAACTCTCCGTTTCAGGCTTATTGTTATTTCCTTATGAGTATGATTTCATTGATAAGTAGATGTAAAGGAGACATTCAAATAATACACTAACAGAGACACTGTGATGATAATCTCCACCATCAGATTCACCTGAAATACAATGATATTGCCGTTGATAGTAGGCAGATACCCATAAACTATGGGTAAAGTCCTTTCAGAACTTCAAAGCAAGTATGTCCATATAGTGCTTACTTATCCTATTAAGCAGCTCATATTCCATGAGATTTATATCAACAAGTATGGATGGATGATAGATGATTGGGCATACAATGTGCTAGTTGGTAGATGACAGTGTTATAGTAATGTTCCTCAGCAGTGTTAGTGCAGGGTTTACTCACGATTTTGCTGTCATTCATAGCTCTAAGTTGTAGTTATTTCATCCAATCACGCACTGCTCAAAGGGATGCAGCCAAGCCATCCATGTATGCACTTAGACAGAGCTTGAAGCACTGCTCCTCAAAGCAGCAATATCCAGTGAATCGGTATGATAGTATCCAAAATAGGACAGTAGTGGTGCAGCGTCTCTGATAGTGAATAGTTGGTTACGATATCCAGAGAAAATAAAGATTGTTCAGTCTCCAAAAGCAGTGGCTAAAAGCCAAGCGTTGTGATTGTCCTCAAAGTGTGCTGTTCATGTCTCCATAGGATATCCTTTAAATAGTGGTATAGCGGCTCAAGGTACAATATTACCGAGCTGATAAAGGAAAAGACCGTGGGGCTGAAGTGTGCATAGGGGGGTCCCTGTTCCCCAAGAGTTTACATGTTTCGTTCCGTGGGCATCGGAACTTCGTCAGAACTGGGGAGCTATGGATCAGTGCTTCTTATAAAGAGGGAGCCAGAGCTATCTGTAATCAACCAGAATGTCATTCAGGTGTATCCGACCCATTATCTGGTTAACCGTTTCATAGAGTACCTGATGCTCAATAAATTCAATTAAAGACTTACATTTAAAGACCCATAACTAAAGAGCCAGTGTCAGTGTGCGCTGCCCCATACAATACATAAAAAAAATTCTCCCTATAGGAGTACATTCATATCGTGCATTTATACGTCTATATAGCATGTGCCCATTGATTATATCTAGAAGTGTCACTATTTTAAACCAATGATAGTTGTAAGCTTTTCCGTATCGGATAGCTTCTCCACACACCATACAACTCGCATTCCATGATCTAATCCAAACGGCAGTATAGCTGCAATATCCAATTGTAGCTAATATTGCCCACTAAATAGGACACTATCATAGTGTGTCCATAGAGTGATAGGAAACTGTGAGTTCCAATAAAGATAGGTTTATAAAACAAATAGACCCAAAAATCCAAAGTGTCTATACAATCTAGGTAACACCTAGTATGATAAATCTACTTTACAATGCAAGTATGGTCAAATAGAGTCTTTTACTCATAGGTATGTATTAATAACACCTTCCACATCAGGTCATATATCTATATGTGATCTATCATATTAATAGACAATGCATATATACAAAATTGTATCTTACAGAAAGCACTGCAGGGATGAGTCACTGTTTAACCCCTTAGGGGTCATACAATCTAAAAGGAATATCCATTTGGCTTCCTTTTGCTGTAGGATTTTATCCCAGTCTCCTCTTCTATTAGATAATTCCAGTTTATAAATCACCATACATTGCATTCCAGTAGCCACTGATTTGTGATGGTCTAGAAAATGCATAGCCACAGGTGATGTGTCATCTTTATTGACTATGCTTGATATATGCTGGCCCATTCTCTTCCTAAATTCCCTGATAGTTTTGCCTACATAAATCTTGCCACAAGGGCAAATAATTTGGTAGACAACAAAGGTTGTAGAGCAATTTACAACCTTTGTTGTCTACCAAATTATTTGCCCTTGTGGCAAGATTTATGTAGGCAAAACTATCAGGGAATTTAGGAAGAGAATGGGCCAGCATATATCAAGCATAGTCAATAAAGATGACACATCACCCGTGGCTATGCATTTTCTAGACCATCACAAATCAGTGGCTACTGGAATGCAATGTATGGTGATTTATAAACTGGAATTATCTAATAGAAGAGGAGACTGGGATAAAATCCTACAGCAAAAGGAAGCCAAATGGATATTCCTTTTAGATTGTATGACCCCTAAGGGGTTAAACAGTGACTCATCCCTGCAGTGCTTTCTGTAAGATACAATTTTGTATATATGCATTGTCTATTAATATGATAGATCACATATCGATATATGACCTGATGTGGAAGGTGTTATTAATACATACCTATGAGTAAAAGACTCTATTTGACCATACTTGCATTGTAAAGTAGGTTTATCATACTAGGTGTTACCTAGATTGTATAGACACTTTGGATTTTTGGGTCTATTTGTTTTATAAACCTATCACTCTATGGACACATTATGATAGTGTCATATTTAGTGGGCAATATTAGCTACAATTGGATATTGCAGCTATACTGCCGTTTGGATTGGATCATGGAATGCGAGTTGTATGGTGTGTGGAGAAGCTATCCGATACGGAAAAGCTTACAACTATCATTGGTTTAAAATAGTGACACTTCTAGATATAATCAATGGGCACATGCTATATAGACGTATAAATGCACGATATGAATGTACTCCTGTAGGGAGAACGTTTTTTATGTATTGTATGGGGCAGCGCACACTGACACTGGCTCTTTAGTTATGGGTTTTTAAATGTAAGTCTTTAATTGAATTTATTGAGCATCAGGTACTCTATGAAACGGTTAACCAGATAATGGGTCGGATACACCTGAATGACATTCTGGTTGATTACAGATAGCTCTGGCTCCCTCTTTATAAGAAGCACTGATCCATAGCTCCCCAGTTCTGACGAAGTTCCGATGCCCACGGAACGAAACATGTAAACTCTTGGGGAACAGGGACCCCCCTATGCACTCTTCAGCCCCACGGTCTTTTCCTTTATCAGCTCGGTAATATTGTACCTTGAGCCGCTATACCACTATTTAAAGGATATCCTATGGAGACATGAACAGCACACTTTGAGGACAATCACAACGCTTGGCTTTTAGCCACTGCTTTTGGAGACTGAACAATCTTTATTTTCTCTGGATATCGTAACCAGCTATTCACTATCAGAGACGCTGCACCACTACTGTCCTATTTTGGATACTATCATACCGATTCACTGGATATTGCTGCTTTGAGGAGCAGCGCTTCAAGCTCTGTCTAAGTGCATACATGGATGGCTTGGCTGCATCCCTTTGAGCAGTGCGTGATTAGATGAAATAGCTACAACTTAGAGCTATGAATGACAGCAAAATCGTCAGTAAACCCTGCACTAACACTGCTGAGGAACATTACTATAACACTGTCATCTACCAACTAGCACATTGTATGCCCAATCATCTATCATCCATCCATACTTGTTGATATAAATCTCATGGAATATGAGCTGCTTAATAGGATAAGTAAGCACTATATGGACATACTTGCTTTGAAGTTCTGAAAGGACTTTACTCATAGTTTATGGGAATCTGTCTACTATCAACGACAATATCATTGTATTTCAGGTGAATCTGATGGTGGAGATTATCATCACAGTGTCTCTGTTAGTGTATTATTTGAATGTCTCCTTTACATCTACTTATCAATGAAATCATACTCATAAGGAAATAACAATAAGCCTGAAACAGAG
Organism: Rana temporaria; assembly: GCF_905171775.1. Taxonomy (NCBI): domain Eukaryota; kingdom Metazoa; phylum Chordata; class Amphibia; order Anura; family Ranidae; genus Rana; species Rana temporaria. The sequence goes on from NC_053492.1 coordinate 346,072,451, forward strand.
AGTTCCACGGGAGGATTTTTTCAGCGAGCTATTAGGCTCAGAACCCTTCTTATTGTTTCATTGACTTCTTGTCCCTCATTAGCTTCCATTGGAGCAGTGCTACCATTACCACTAGTTAGTGGATTTTTTTCATGTCCCATTTCAGGTATTCATTCATGTGGCATTTCACCATCTAGTCAGTGGATTTTTTCACCTGTGTTTAACAGGGAACCACTGCTATTTGTGGGAACCATCAGGAATTATTGCCAATAGTTGGGGCTCCTGTGTACTTTTTCTGTTTGGGGGGGGGGGTTCTGTGTGTTGTGTGGAGGGTGGGGGCGCTGTTTGTAGACTCTGATCTCCCTTGGAATGATCGAGCATTAGTTACTGGTATATGCCGTTCTTTGAGTGGGTATCCAGGGGGACTATTTCTGGGTAGGTCCACCACATTATAGGGTTTTTATACCCGATATACATGTGTTATTTTTTTTATATTTTGATATTTATTCTAATACATTTTTGTAGTTAACTCTTAAGGGTGTGCAGCAGTCTATTTTATTTTTATTTTTGTATTAGATTCTATGAATCAGGCGCATAGATACGCCATCGTATCTCTAAATTTCGACGGTCGTATCAGGAGATATGCCGTCATATCTCTTTCTGAATCCAGCCCAGTGTGTCAACATGTGCTATCTCCCATCACGGGATATCAATGTACGCTTTTTGTTGGTGCAACCCCTTCCTCGCAACTCAAGTAGGTGAAAGGAAGGGGGTTGCACCACAAAACACATCCATTGACCCCCCATGATGGTAGATGGCACATGTTGACATTAGGCATGTGACCAGGAGGAAAATCCCCATTTTGAATCCGTATTTGTGTGCATTTTCAAAATGTGGCTTTTACAGGGGTGACATCACCCCCCCCCCATACTATAATGTCTGAAATTGCCTTCACATTTTGTATGTTGAACTTTGTAAGTTCCAGAGTTTAGTATGTTATGTTTTGAAACATGCCTGTTAAAGCAAACTAAAAAAAAAAAAGTTAATTAAACACAGATGTCTATTTTTGGTAATACTGTTTTATAACGCACATGTGAATGTGCACAGTTTTTAAAATCTACAATGTGTGACTTCTTCTTTCAATGCTCAATACCATTTTTTAAAGTAATTTGGTGTTTACGGTGACAATGGGGGTTATTAAATAAAGGCAAATCCACTTGACACTAGGAGAACCTAAGAGACAGCTAAAAGAAACACAAGCAGTAAATCAAATTCAAGATGATTTCAGTTCATGAAGGCATAGCAATGGCCCCCCTACACGTAAAATAGTTCACATATTTTTGGCACACATCACGGAAGCTTTGGGGGGCAAGCCAGTACGGCCAGCCTCCAGGGATAGGATTTAGATCCTGATTTGCGGCCTTAGGCCCAACTGAGGCTATATAATTGGGAGCATTCTTTCTGTGTGCAGAATACAGCACGCCATGACAATGTGGTTGATTTTGTACTCCGCCATATTTATGGATTTATAAAATAGTTGGAACCGGCTGGCCATTATGCCAAACACATTCTTGACCACTCTTCTGGCTCTGGCCAGCCGGTAATTAAAAACCCTTCTCAAAATGGCCTCAATTGATGATTTCCAAGCCCAAACACTTCATCAGCGACAAACACAAACGGGAGTCCTTCCACTTTGCCTTTCTCAGGTTGCAATCCCAATCCACAAATCTGTCTTGGAAAACACACCACCATCCGTCATCCGGCCATTTTTCCCCACGTCCACATATAAAAAAATCATATGTCGCCGACACCACCACCATTATCACGATACTATGGAACCCCTTGTAGTTAAAATAGTATGACCCCGAATGGGGTGGTGGGACGATGCGGACATGCTTACAATCTATTGCCCCTCCACATGGCAAACTGGGAGGCCATAGTCTGCCATCCCTGTGGCGTTGAAGGAAACTGTGGAGTCAAACAATAAAAAAATATACTGTATTAGTACTTTTACACATAACATTGAAAACAGATTATACAAAAACATTTTTGGCCAACATCAGTATAACATTTATTTGAAGGAGTATTTAAAGACAAAAATATAAGGCCCACTTATCAGATTCCTCACCCCCTCTAATGGCCCATTGTAAAAATTTTAGGGGGGGGGGTTCTAGCTGAGTTTGGGCCCTCAAAAAAAAAAGCCTCTGCCACTCTGTCTGAATTTAATGACAACAAAAACATTTGTACACATTTTAGGGGGTGTTTCGGGTAAAGCACTACAATGGCAAAATATATCATGTGAAATATTCAGCGCTGGAAAAAATAAATAAAAAGAAAATTAAAACTAACATATGCAAGCCAGCACTGAGAATAAATTCATAAAAATTTCCCAAAATACATAAATCAAGTGAAGAAGTGCAGCGCAAATTAAACTAATAAATATATAGAGTGATCCACCCTCTATGTGAAACAATATATCAGTGTCAAAAAATAGGTGTCAATAATACACCCAAAATAACAGGTTGGCAAAAAAAATCCATAAACTGATTGTGTGAACGTAAATGAAGTTCATAAATGGAGAACCCATGATTAAATCAGTATGATGAAACATGTCGGGGCGTGGGTACTAAGTTACAACCGCATACCTTAATCTGAACTGGTCGGGCGTGGAACGGTCCATCTGTCACCAATATAGTCATCTGAAGAGCGACTCCAGTACACCTTCATAGGGCTGTGAGTTAACCTGGGCTATTTGTTGGTCCGCCGTGACCACTGGTTCACCTGGAGGAAAATTTTCGTTTGTGTTTACACCGTGTGATGTTTGGATTTAATCACTGCTTATGATAAGAGTCATTTTTGTGAGTGCATCTATTGGGAGATTTTTAGTGTTTTTATTAAAAGTTGTGTTGCAATATCACACTATTGTGCTCTCTCTCTTCATTATACATGTGGCTGTCATCTTGGAGTTTTTCCTTTTTCCAACGGATCTCCATTTATTTAACTGAATGCTCCAGTTTCCAAAGAGGGAGTTCCATCAATTAAACTGAGTGGTTCAGTTAAAAAGCCTGTGTGCCTTAACACGAGAGTGTCAGGCCATTTATTGTGGTGAGTTTGCATTCTGATGGGTGGTGGAATCACGCAGTCACTGTGGTGTGGTGAAAGCACTGTCTGAAGATCGTGAAGGGATTTCTTCTGTTCTCCATTTATGAACTTCATTTACGTTCACACAATCAGTTTATGGATTTTTTTTGCCAACCTGTTATTTTGGGTGTATTATTGACACCTATTTTTTGACACTGATATATTGTTTCACATAGAGGGTGGATCACTCATTATTTTTCACTTAATAGTCTAGCAATATTATATGTGTGTTTTTTTTATTTGATTCTCTTGAGCGCTGCTTAATATCACATTTGATACCTTTTTTCACATCAGGTAGCACTGTATTTGCATATTACATTTTGATTGTTTAACTTTTAGAGCAGCAGCTCACATATATTTATTTATTAATTTATTTATTTATATTATCAATATCACTATATTTTCACTTATATTCTCCAGTTACGCGCAGTGGGGGTGGCTCAATTAGACGGCCCTTATTTCCACCTTTTTCCCACTAATAAATATATAAATAAAGAATTACACAGTGGAAAAAATTATACACAGTGAATAAAAGCCAGTGATAATAAATGTCCATGTGTCCAAATACAAAAAGATACTTGGTGGGCACACCCAAAAAATGCTATACATCTAAGCTGGTGCTGCTATAAGACCAAATACAGTACAAAACAGATTATAGCGCACACATGCAAAAATGACATTTATCCTGCAAGGCTAGTTAAAAACACCTGAACATATTCAAAAATACGGGGGTTTGGTCACACTATATAGTCATATAGTGCTAAGCCCACTTACTGCGACAAAGTACCCCGAATTAGTGGGTCCTACCCTAGTAATAGAATGAAAGAACCTGGGTCTCAACCATGGGAGATAAACTCCTCTATGTGGGAGAACTGAAGGAAAATAGTCCAAATAGTCCTTATGTAAACGTAACAACACAGGAAGGAATCCAGCAGAAGTGTAGGTGAAAAAGAAACACCGATAGGGAATCCACCACCGCATGCAAGATGGACTCTCACCTTAATGCTTCGACCCGTGAAGGTCACAAAGCATATCAGCAGTAATCTCAATTACATCAGATCTCCAAGGGAAACATCATACCATGGATGGTGAACAAAAAGAATGTAAGATGATGAAACTCTCTAAGGAGTGTCAACAAATTAAAACAGCGCTATCAAATAACTGTGCATATTTGACTATATAAAATACATTACTACAACCCATATGTAATGATATACAGTGATAATAAACAAAATATATCCAGTTTAAGAAATAAACACTAAACTGTGACTGTAATAATAAACACCCGTGATTGACTTAAACGTGAAGTGAACACACTGAAAGTGCAAGAGACAGTCTTTAAAAATAATTTAGAACGTGGCCAAACAAAGCAAAGTTCATGTGTATAAGGATCCTGCGATCTTCAAATTTTTTCAAAAACTTCCACCACACCCGACAGTGCTCAGTGACTCCTCCCCCATCAAATGGACACTCACCGGATAGGTATGCCTCACACTCTCGTGTTTTGGCACAAAAAACCTTATCAGATGTAGTTGTTCCCGTCAATAAAGATGTAATCCAAATATGACATCCAATCAGTTCCACATATATGTCAGAGAGAGACAAAAGAAGTGCAAATAGTGTGATACCATCAAAGGTTTAATAGCACACCAAAATAAAACTTCAAACAGTGCACTCACAAACAAAATCTTGTAAAACAGCAGAATATCACATCAAGAAACTCCTTCAAACGTCAAAATGGTGAGAAGCGGTCACGGCGGACCCCCGATCAGCGAGAAAAAGTGAAACCAATTCTCCTACTCACGGTGCCATGGACTTCTGTCAGAAGCGGCTGCACATCCACTTAAATAAAAAACTTCAAACGCACTCTGCATCCAAAAACGCAGCACTCACTAGTAAAATTAGACTGTATGGCAATACCCCGACATGTTTCGTTATAAAAACTTATTCATGGGACTAACCACACAGTCATAAATGGTTACCTTATATCTGATGTAGTCAGATCAATCAGCCTATCAGTCCTGGGCGTTTTCCCACTTCCTCCAAAACTGTGGGCGGAAGTAAACGATAATCCCAAACTGCTGTGGGCTGACAGCATCATCCACCACCACTGGCTGGTGTATAAATCAATCAGCCAGTGCGATAGGCGTGGTGCCAGTCCCCAGATACCAATAGGTGAGAGAGTATGTTAATCACATCCCCCAACAGCAGCAGTCTGAGCCAATCACGTGCTGCACAGCGCATCCCGCTCCGCCTACAACGATGGGCGGGCCTAGAACACTTATGCAGCCAAAGCTAGGAGGAAGTCAGCGCCTCCTCCATTGGCTGGCTGTCTTACCCAGCAGCCACAGCGGTAAGCCGACCTGATAGGTCGATCAGACGCTGCTCATGATAGGCTCGCCGCGGGGAATGGCTTCTAACAACACAACAGGGGCAAATCAGCTGTTGTATAGGCAGACGTGGGCGGCGGAAATGAGAGGAAAAAAAAAAGCCGATTTCCGGGTGTCCCCGTGACCACGAATCACATCTACAGCACAATCATTACACTGTGTTTATATTGAATAGCCATACAACAGTTCCTAATTAAGTCATCAGCTGATATATATCAATCATGCGCTGGAGTATATCAACAAATACATATAAAAACATTTGTCACTGGATGAAGGCAATAGTCAGTTAAAATAAATTAATAACATTTTGCATTAGTACATATTAGTATCAAACGCTAATTGCAAATTCATATAAATGATTAAATATATATAATTAAAATATATCTAAAATATGTAAGAAATGCATTAAAAATGAAACTCGATAAAATCAATCTAAAACTGGAACTAAATACAAGTGGTGAATTAGTGATCGCTGAGCTGATCGCAAATGGTCACCGATAACACCACCACTGGAGAAGGGATTAATTAATAGCAAAATATCAGATAAATGAATAAAAGAGTACATATACTGAAAAGATGACAGAAAGGGTAATACTAAACCCACGGAGGGAAAGGTGTGGGTATGATAAATGTCTAAGAATTATTGATGAAGCAATTCAAGTCTACCTCTATATTCAACCCCCGCGGAAAAAGACATTTTAGCAAGAATATCCAGTGAGTTTCGCGCTGTGAAAGGTCACGGACTCTGTGTGACCCCCTCCAAGATGGGTAAACCACATCTATGCCACAAAATTGAGCAAGCGTGGGGTCCTGGTTATGTACCTTTTTAAAATGCATGGAAACGCTATGTTCCTCAAAGCCTTTTTTAATATTTGCTAGGTGTTCTGATATGCGGATTCTTAGAAGTCTTTTAGTCCTCCCAACATATAATAACCCGCATGGGCACCATAGCAAATATACAACATATGACGAGTTGCATGTACTGAATTCTTTAATGTCAAACATTGTGCCATCGGAGCTGGTAACTTTGTTAATTCCTTTGTTGTGTTCTTTCACCGTGCGGCAGCAAATACACCTTCTGCAAGGAAAGAATCCTTTCAGATCTATTTTCAATTGGCGATCAGGTGGATCCAATATTTTGCGGACCACTCTATCGCCAAAATTGGGCGCACGTCTATATATAAAACGTGGCTGCTGAGGAATCACTCCACCCAGATGTCTATCTCTGCTGAGGATGTGCCAGTGTTTCTTATATATGGTTTCAATTTCCTTATATTGGATGTGGAAGCCCGTCAGGAAGCTCCACTGGTGTTCATTTGTGGATGGTTCTTCTATTTTCTTCTTAAAACAGTCTTCTCTTGGCTTCTCTGCGATCTCTTGAATCATTGACACCAGGTTGATCTCATCATATCCCTTTTGGGCAAATCTCTTCTTCAGTACATTCGCCTGCTCAAAATAATCTGAGTCATCAGTGCAGTTTCGGCGCACTCAGAGAAATTGCCCTTTAGGGATATTCTTTATCCAAGCAGGGTGGTGTCCACTTCTGATCGATAGATAACTGTTTCGATCAGTGCTTTTAAAGTACACCTTTGTTTTCAACCTGTCATTACATCTTTCTATAGTTACATCCAAGAAGTTAACTGAACACGCACTGATCACATATTCCAGTTTAATGTTGTTCACATTGTTGTTCAATACTTCAAGGAAAACTTTGAGATCTGTTTCCGATCCCTGCCAGATCAAAAAGATGTCGTCAATGTATCTCCGATAGAAGATAAGTTGAGATCTTTGATCTCTGAAGATACTTTTGTCCTCCCACTCCGCCATAAACAGGTTGGCGAGGCTAGGGGCATATTTAGCTCCCATAGCCACGCCAACCTGTTGTGAAAAAAAGAAACCATCAAACCAAAAATAATTATGCGACATACAGAAATCGAGGGCTTGACCCAAAAATCTTTTTTGTGTAAACGGGATCTCCTCCCTCTTACTCAATGCCCAATTGAGTGCCAGAGCAGCGTCCTCATGCTGTATTATAGTATATAGTGAGGCGACATCCGCCGTCACAAGGAAGGTTTCAGTACCTGGATTTATTCTTATATCCTCCAGGGATATGAGCAGATCAGCTGTATCCTTTAAGTATGCTTTGGTTTCCCGCACACTTGGCTGGAGGAATTTGTCCAAGTATTCACCTAACCTTGCCTAGGCCCGCCCATCGTTGTAGGCGGAGCAGGATGCGCTGTGCAGCACGTGATTGGCTCAGACTGCTGCTGTTGGGGGATGTGATTAACATACTCTCTCACCTATTGGTATCTGGGGACTGGCGCCACGCCTATCGCACTGGCTGATTGATTTATACACCAGCCAGTGGTGGTGGATGATGCTGTCAGCCCACAGCAGTTTGGGATTATCGTTTACTTCCGCCCACAGTTTTGGAGGAAGTGGGAAAACGCCCAGGACTGATAGGCTGATTGATCTGACTACATCAGATATAAGGTAACCATTTATGACTGTGTGGTTAGTCCCATGAATAAGTTTTTATAACGAAACATGTCGGGGTATTGCCATACAGTCTAATTTTACTAGTGAGTGCTGCGTTTTTGGATGCAGAGTGCGTTTGAAGTTTTTTATTTAAGTGGATGTGCAGCCGCTTCTGACAGAAGTCCATGGCACCGTGAGTAGGAGAATTGGTTTCACTTTTTCTCGCTGATCGGGGGTCCGCCGTGACCGCTTCTCACCATTTTGACGTTTGAAGGAGTTTCTTGATGTGATATTCTGCTGTTTTACAAGATTTTGTTTGTGAGTGCACTGTTTGAAGTTTTATTTTGGTGTGCTATTAAACCTTTGATGGTATCACACTATTTGCACTTCTTTTGTCTCTCTCTGACATATATGTGGAACTGATTGGATGTCATATTTGGATTACATCTTTATTGACGGGAACAACTACATCTGATAAGGTTTTTTGTGCCAAAACACGAGAGTGTGAGGCATACCTATCCGGTGAGTGTCCATTTGATGGGGGAGGAGTCACTGAGCACTGTCGGGTGTGGTGGAAGTTTTTGAAAAAATTTGAAGATCGCAGGATCCTTATACACATGAACTTTGCTTTGTTTGGCCACGTTCTAAATTATTTTTAAAGACTGTCTCTTGCACTTTCAGTGCGTTCACTTCACGTTTAAGTCAATCACGGGTGTTTATTATTACAGTCACAGTTTAGTGTTTATTTCTTAAACTGGATATATTTTGTTTATTATCACTGTATATCATTACATATGGGTTGTAGTAATGTATTTTATATAGTCAAATATGCACAGTTATTTGATAGCGCTGTTTTAATTTGTTGACACTCCTTAGAGAGTTTCATCATCTTACATTCTTTTTGTTCACTTATTATCTTCTAAACAGCAGCTAGGCATCATCCACTCCTCCATAGGTGGGCGACTTTTTAGGGCGCATTCTATAGATCACCCATTGTTAATACCATGGATGGTATCAGCAGACAACCATACATAGGGAAAAACACAAAGGAATCTAGTGCTCTCCATATAAACCAGGTTTTAATGCTGCATAGAACAATAAAAAAATGGGCACTCACATTTAAAAACACTCATGAGCCGAGTGTATGCTGTGACAGCGTGTCAAAGACCACAACGGCGACGATCGGGGTGACGTTCTGCAAAGCTCCTCCCCTTACGTACGTGTTACATCCCGTGGGCGGGACTTCTTCAGCGTCAAGTGGAGGGAGTACAACTGACGTCCCCAATAGCTTGATATTTATAAGACCCAGGTAACCCATCGACCAATCAAAACCCACATGGATGCGGCCAATAGACGCTTCAGTACGGCAACAACATCCGGGGCACGGTCAGAAGGGTCATCAGGCAACGCGGAAATTAATAGCTGGTTGATAGTAGCAAATGCAAAAACGGGACCCATTGGTGCATGTAAGAATAAAGGAAATAAAAATCCAACATACATCAAATTAATAATGTCCAGCTATAAGCAAAGCCTACCAGCTATATCATCCACAAAAAATGGCAAATATAAAAAAAAAAAAAATTATAATAGGACGTCATCCACGATCATCACCGCCCTGGCAGTACATTACTAATAACAGCAGTATCTCAATAATTAACAAAAATTATTAAAAAATTATAAAAATCTTTATAAGCGATGCCAAGTTACAGACTAGGAATCATTTTAAAGCCACTGGCCCAGATTCAGGTAGAATCGCGCAATATTTGCGTGGGCAAAGAGCAAACATTTTTCTCTGCGCCCACGCAAATATTGCGCTTTGCCCGCGATTCACGGAGCAGTTGCTCCGTAAATTGCGCGGGCGATATGCTAAATAGCCCTGCGTAAGGGCGCCTAATGTAAATGATCCCGCCGGGGGCGGGAATCATTTAAATTAGGCGCGCTCCCGCGCCGAGCGAACAGCGCATGCTCCGTCGGGAAACTTTCCCGACATGCATTGCGGCAAATGACGTCGCAAGGACGTCATTTGCTTCTAAGTGAACGTGAATGGCGTCCAGCGCCATTCACGGTTCACTTACGTAAACGACGTAAAATTTGAACGTCGCGAGCGGGAAGCGCAGCTATACTTTAGCATTGGCTGCGCCTGCTATTAGCAGGAGCAGCCTTATGCTAAAGTGGCCGTACGGAAACTCCGTACCTTGCGTGCGCAGGGCCCGCGCAACTTTTGTGAATTGGTGGTAGTATGCAATTTGCATACTATACGCCGATCACAATGGCCGCGCCCCCTAGCGGCCAACGCAAGAATGCAGCCTGGGATGTGAAGGCATAAGGATGCTTATGTCTGTCACATCCTAGGCTGCAGTCGGTGTAGCGAGGTTCCTGAATCAGGAGCACTCGTTACACCGGAGCAAGTAAGCCCTTGCGCCGCGCAACCTATGGTTGCGCGGGCGCAAGTGCTTCTTGAATCTGGGCCACTGACCGTAACGGGTACATACCCCCGACCAGTTGTCACCATAAGCTCTGGTTATGCAACATCCCTAGGAGTCAGTTTGTCAGATTGCGTAGAAATTGCACTATTGAAGCTGATTAATTATCACAGTGACAGGTGCTTGCCAAAAGATTTGTTCAGAAGGGTTATCCAGCTTCTGTTATTGATCAAGAAATAGAGAAGGTACGCTTAATGAATAGGGATGCTATTATGGTCAGAAGAGACAGGAAGCAATCATGGGTAAGAGTGGGGGGTAAGACCTTGATGGGAGATGACTGAGTTATGTTACCAGCAACTGTCTGACATTGAGATATCAGCTAATAACAGCTTAAACAACTACTGTATTTTGGTGTCTGGAAGCTCCTGTGTTGCATACAGCTACCCATAGACCTGAATGTTTCAGGCAGCTGTTTGTATCTATGTGCTACTTGTGTAAAGCGGCCTAAGTTTCCTAATGATAGGAAGATGGTGGTGATGTCCTACACAGTATAGTGGTACGGAATACCTGGATTGTAGGGCTTTCCAGAAATCGAGGACTTACAGTGGTTTTAAAGGCCATGAAGGAAAAAAGGAAAAAAACAAGATGCGCTAAATATATTAATACAAAGTAAAATCCCAAACCACATGATACAAATCAATGTCCATAAGTGAGAGAAAGGGAATAAAAAGAAAAGATAAAGTCCTTAAGGGAACGGCAAAGTTCCTGTTCACCCGTGTAGTGAAAAAGGGAAAACCAATTAGTCCATAAATAAAAATCCAGGGTTTTAAAGTGACTATCCAGAAGCAGTGATCCACCACCGAAAGCAAATTAAGCCTCTTACCGGATGTCCGGTGGTCTCTTAACTAAAAGAAGACCCCAGAAAGCATGTCAAGGATAAACCAATGATAATCGGAGTGCAGGTGGGCTGAGCTGGAGACCAATCCTTATCTCATTCCTGGTGCTTATCAGACTCGATTTATCAGGTACCATGGAAAGACATATAGGAACCGCAATAGTGTAAAACCAATGATGCGTTTATTTTTTTAAAAAGTCAAAAACACACTTACATTTAAACAGTGTTATAGAGCATGTCAAATTGGAGCTCCGGCCGGAAGCTGTCCAATATAACCCGTCCAAAATGCCCCAGAGGAAGCGATTTATCGCGAAACCGGTCGGGCGGAACGAGTGCTGCACCGGATCACCCCCCGCTACTTGCACGACTTCTTTACCATTTTGGACGGGTTATATTGGACAGCTTCCGGAGCTCCAATTTGACATGCTCTATAACACTGTTTAAATGTAAGTGTGTTTTTGACTTTTTTAAAAAATAAACGCATCATTGGTTTTACACTATTGCGGTTCCTATATGTCTTTCCATGGTACCTGATAAATCGAGTCTGATAAGCACCAGGAATGAGATAAGGATTGGTCTCCAGCTCAGCCCACCTGCACTCCGATTATCATTGGTTTATCCTTGACATGCTTTCTGGGGTCTTCTTTTAGTTAAGAGACCGCTGGACATCCGGTAAGAGGCTTAATTTGCTTTCGGTGGTGGATCACTGCTTCTGGATAGTCACTTTAAAACCCTGGATTTTTATTTATGGACTAATTGGTTTTCCCTTTTTCACTACACGGGTGAACAGGAACTTTGCCGTTCCCTTAAGGACTTTATCTTTTCTTTTTATTCCCTTTCCCTCACTTATGGACATTAATTTGTATCATGTGGTTTGGGATTTTACTTTGTATTAATATATTTAGCGCATCTTGTTTTTTTCCTATGTTACCACTGTTCCACTATACACAGTAAGGTGCAGCTTTAATCGTTCACATCAGTACTCTTTAGGAGTACCTTTGTATTGTACTTGTATTTCATTAGCGCAGTTGCTTCCCAATTTTTCCACATGAAGGAAAACAATCTTCTGTGTGCAGCCCCCCCAGCCCCCCTAATACTCACCTGAGCTCCCTCTCAATCCAGCGATGTGCATGGAAAATGAGCTTCTCCCAGGTCTCTCATTCATCATTGGCTGAAACAGCAGTGGGAGACATTGGCTCCTACTGTCAATCACAGCCAGTGAGGAGAGAGGGGGTGGGGCCCAGCTGTGACTCTGTGTGTCTTATAGATGCATAGAGCATGGCTCGGGAGTGAGCATGCACCAGTGTCCCCAGAGCAAGTTGCTTGCTATTGGTGGCACTGGCTAAGGAGGAGGAGCCAGGAGCGCTGGTGGGGGACCCAAAAAGAGGAGGGTCAGAAAAATGTACCTTTAATGTCACTTTACTTACTTCACGTCTGTATGAAGCCATTTGATATCCTATTTCGAAAGGTGATATTTGGATGATGCCTGCAGCTACATGCATCATTCAGATCTCTTTCTTTTCAGCCAGCGATTCTCTGCAATGAAAAGACCATCCTAGTGACTGGTTAGCTGCTGAATTGCTTTTACAGCCCATCAGTGCCTCTCTGTGCTCTCCCGTGTGATCAGAGATTCTGGGACCCAATCTGCGGTGTCACCAGGTTATCACAAAGCTGACCGAGTGTAATCGGGGCTTTTACGCCGTACTGCATTCCATGCTGGAGCACATACGGTGACCACGCAATGATGTCATCGCCCCGCGCCTCGTGCGTGCGCTCCAGCCTGGAACGCGGAAGTGCCAAGCGTAATTACGCTCTATTCGACATTGTCAGCCGTAGCCGGCCACGCTACAAACTACTAATATCACCAATCCCCAAGCTGCAGATCATGCCTCCCTGGGCCTCTATCACTACCTAACTTATGCCTTCATTAGATCCATGCTGCCATTGCTGGGGACACCCTAAAGATATCTTCCTTTTGGACACCCCACACTATGGAATCCCATTGTTGCTAATATACTACAACACTCATCATCTGCAAACGGATAAGTAGCAATTACTTCTATTGTACTGCTCTAGAATTTCCTGCTTCATACATTGCTTCTACCTAGTACTATATTTAAATCTGGCTTACTGAATATTAACCTACTGCTTGGGATTAATTACTGTGTCTTCAGTTGTTCACTGTGGAATATCTAAAAGGGACATACACTCTTACCTCAGCTGAGCTATACTTGCCTCTCTTATGCAAATATTATTTGCTTACAGTGTTCTTAGGGGGTAATCCACAAAGATCCGGCGTAACGTAAATTTTCCCATTTAAGTTACACTGCCTTAAAATTTCTACCTAAGTGCCCGATCCACAAAGCACTTACCTAGAAATTTTTGGCTGTGTAACTTAAATTCCGCCGGCGCAAGGCGTTCCTCTTTTCATGGGGGCGATTCCCATTTAAATTAGGCGCGCTCCCGCGCCGGCCGTACTGCGCATGCTCGTGACGTCATTTTCCCGACGTGCATAGCGCGAAATTACGTTACGCCGAGCTTTGTGGATCGCGATGGGTCAATAAAGTTGCGTCGGGAAAAAAAAAAGATACAGCGAAAAAAAAAAAATTCAAAACAAAAAAAAAATCGCGTCGCTGGACAGAAGGGTCTGCTTTTACATGGTGTAAACAGTTTACACTTTGTAAAAGCAGCCCTAATTTTGCGTTTGCAAACTAAAACTTACGGAGAAAAAACGAAGCTGAAAAGCTTCGTGGATCTCCGTAAGTGCTAATTTGCATACCTGAGGCGGCATTTCGACACGAAATGCCCCCAGCGGCGGATGCGGTACTGCATCCTAAGATCCGGCAGTGTAAGTCCCTTACACATGTCGGATCTTCTGCCTAACTATGGGAAACTGATTCTGTGGATCAGTTCCATAGTTAGAAACTGGGATACGACGGTGTAACTTCAGTTACACCGGCGTATCCCTTTTGAGGATCTGGCCCTTATTTCCTACGTGAAATGAAATTGGGCTCAGGCCCTAAATTATTGAACATGTTTGCTTTAACTTTTTTATGCTAAGGGTAGAAGGTATTTTATATACCTGCTCCCTTGATGGCCTAATGCATTTCTTTATGTAAGGTGATACGATGTAGAGAACCCCCAAACTCCTGTTCTCAGATTGGAGTGACGCCTGGGGTCCCGTACTGATAATCACCTACATAGAGAAGTGCATTGGAATCTTCACGTGCATTGTAATCTTTTCATGCTAGGGGTTGGAGGCATGTTGTAATACCTCCACCCTTAATAGCTCAACGCATTGCTATATGTGAGAGAGATGATGTAGTGAACCCCCAAACTCCTGTTCTCAGATTGGAGTGACGCCTGGGGTCCAATACTGAAATATCACATAACATAGAGAGGTGCATTGAAATCTTTTGCTAACCGCAGTTGTGGTTCACTCCCGTTCACCATGGTTTGTGATACCGAGGATCTAATGGTTCCCGGCCATTTCTATGATCTTGGGAGGCCTGGGAGTGAGGTAATGACCTCACTTCTGGCTCTGGCAGATGTAAACACTGCCATTTTTTTCTTGGAAAAGCTGAGATCGGTGTTTTTTTTTAATTTTTTTTATTTTAGTCTTTTCAGGTAGAGGACCTGTCATGCCTTATTCTTATCACAAGGGATGTTTACATTTCTTGTGATAGAAATAAAAGTGTAAAAAAATAAAAAATACCCGCCCTCATCCTCTCTTGCCGCATGCAGAAGCAAACTTATACGTAGGTCACACCCACATATGTTAACAATTTTCACACCACACATGGGGTATCGCCACAAATTTTATAGTGAGAGCAATTTGAATAAAGTAAATATAGGACTTTAATGGCACCACACCTCAAAAGTAGATTAAAAATAGTATTTATTGACATTTTACAAAATGAGTTTAAAACAAATCTGAGTACATGTTGTATAAGTATTGCACTATATTTTTTCTCATTGACCCCAATTGCACTTTGTTTTTCGGTGCTGCGACATTGCGACGGACAGATCAGACACTTGACACATTTTTGGGACCATTGACATTTATACAGCAATCAGTGCTATAAATATGCACTGATTACTGTATAAATATCACTGGGGAAGGGAAGGGGTTAACACTAGGGGAAATCAAGGGGTTAATGTGTGTTCCCAAGGTGTGTATGGGGATTGGACTGACTAGGGGAGGAGACATATTGTTGTTCCTACTCAGTAGGAACAAACAACATGTCTCCTCTCCCCTGAAAAAGGGCATGAACAGCAGCGACCACGCGCATCGCGTCTGCCACCGTGGAGAGGTCTAGTGTGGGTAAATTGGGTGAAAGGTTTCAATCTTTTCATTAGAAGCCTGGTGTTGTGAGGGGGGGATTTGGAGGTTATATAAAATATAATGTAGAGTAGATTAATTGGAAGGATTCCCCATGGGGTTGTTTGGCAACGAAGAGTCAAAACTTATTGTAATATTAAAGTAAATTTTTATTGAAAAAGGTTTCATAAAGAGGATATTTGTTTTTGTTAAAACATGAGCTCTGAGAATTAAAATATATACATCATGATACAGCCTTTTGAGTACACATAGAAAAAACATGGCATGATATGAACTATTATTCTTCTGGGGGAGAAAAAAGGAGGAAGGAACTCTAGAAAGAGATATATTGTACAAGTAAATCTGTTTGAGAAACTACTCTCAAGAACAATACATATTAATGTTAATACAACAGTTGTTTCATTGATATATTTACCATTACTGGCTGGAGGAGTCTCCTAATTGCTGTGTCTGAAAGCTGCTCAAAAAGCCGATCACCCAGCATGAGCTCCCACTCACACAAACAGGAGATGGGGGGAGGCTGCAGATGAACGGACACCCCACGGGTTTGCGAGAGGCCACGCTGCTACCCCCACAGGGGGGAGGCCAAGACCGGGAATCAAAGAAATATGGGAACAATCTATACTACCAAGGCTATTTGGAAATATAATAATGAAGAGGATTTAAAACTATTATTCAATGAACGATTGATAAGTGATTGGGTGGAGTGATGTGACTGAGTGAGAGAAAAAGAAAGAAAAAAGGAAGATGTGTGAATATGAAAAAAGGGGATGTGATGTGCACATGTGTATGCACTGGAGAAAATGTGAGGATTGAAAAAGGGACTCTGAGGCAAAGAAAGATGATATATATAAGACATGAGACTGAACCCATAAGGGATGAAGTAAATAAATACAATTATAGAAAATTTAGAAAAAGGTCAATACAAATACTAAAAATGGGAGAAATGCATGCATAAGTGTGCTATAGACCATGTATGTAAAGATGGGTGTGGATGTGTAGTGTTGAGCAAAGATGTCTAAAGGGGAAAGGTGAATGAAGAGGGGGATGAAAATGAGATGCAGGTGGTGACCAAAAATTGTCAAGGGAATGTGCTACAAAAGATCAATTGTTTACCTACACAAATGGGTCATAAAGCACGAATCTTCAAATTTAAGATGAAGAGTTGTGATAGATTTTTTGGACCGCACACTGAATGTCAGTTCAGAGGGACACAAAGTCAAAAGAACCTAAAATCCGGGGGGGGATCAGGGGGGGGGTCTAAAGAAAATATAGTATTCGTTTAGGTTTAAGGACATGTCAAAATAAAAGGGTCCGGTGAGTGACCATATAAAGGGTGAGGCATTACTTCAAGCCGGGCAGAGTGTCAGATCTGTCCATCGCAGCTACTGCATAAGATCTGAGTGTGATTCTCATGCAGCTGGCTTTTATGTGTAGCCTAGGGGTAATTGAGCATGCCTGATTGGTCCCAAGCCCAGTAATTCCACTCCTCCCTTCCATCACCCTCCCCCGAATGTGGGGGAAAGAGAGCCACCAACACATGGCCTCCTCGGTGTTCCGGAAAGGAAACCCACGACCGCTTCCGCCACAAAAGTGTGTGGCGTCATGGCGCGCCACGCACGTCAAAATTATTGCACATGCGTGGAAGGCTATTGGTGCCTGGAGCGATCATGGAACACCGCCGGCAGGAAAAAGCTCCCTCTGGCGGCCAATGGGAAAAGGCAACCCTGGGAGCATATTGGATAGGAAAAGAGGCAAAAGCTTCATATCCCCCCTGCCTGCCATGAAGCCCATGGATGACCAGAAAAACAGCCACACCAGCGCCCCTCCATATGCAGGCCAAAAGGCACGCCGAGCACTAGGGATGAGCCGAACACCCCCAGTACGGTTCACATGAGAACATGCAAACAGGCAATACATTTGTTTGAACATCCAAACACCGTTAAAGTCTATGGGACTCGAACATAAAAAATCTAAAGTGCTAATTTTAAAGGCTTATATGCAAGTTATTGTTATAACAAGTGTTTGGGGACCAGGGCCCTGCCCCAAGGGACATGTATCAATGCAAAAATAAGTTTTAAAAACTGCATTTTAATTTTAAGTGATTTTAATAATGCTTAAAGTGAAGCAATAAAAGTGAAATATTCCTTTAAATTTCATACCTAGGGGGTGTGTATAGTATGCCTGTAAATTAGCGCTTGTTTCCCATGCTTATTACTGTCCCTGCACCAAATGTCATTTCTGAAGGAAAAAAAGTAATTTAAAAGTACTCGCGGCTATAATGAATTGTCAGCTCCAACATGGGGAGGATGCTTTGGGGGTCTGTGACCCCTCAAAGCACCATGTCCCCATGTTGATGGGGACAAGGGCCTCAACCCTACAACCCTTGCCCAGTGGTTGTGGGGGTCTGCGGGTGGGGGGCTTATCGGAATCTGGAAGACCCCTTTAACAAAGGGGACCCCCAGATCCTGGCCTCCCCCATGTGAATTGGTAAGGGGTACAATGTACCCCTACCATTTCACAAATAAAGTGTAAAAAAAAAAACACACACACACACACAGACACCGTTGGGATAAGTCCTTTATTAAAAATAAAAAAAAAGACTCCAATGCTGTCGGTTTCCTGCGATGAATGATCTCCTCTCCAGGCTCCAGCGATGGATGATCTCCTCTCCAGGTCCAGATTCCAGCAATGTTGCGGCAGCCTGACAGTTCTCTTATGTGCTGAGGACAGGTCCACCCATCACGTGACCGTGTCCCCCTCTGACGAAGGGCAAATCTAGGCTTACCCAGTGACGGGTGACCCCGCCCCCCTCTGATGTAACGCAGGTTTCCTGTTGCATCAGAGGGGGCGGGGTCACCGTCACATCACTGGGTAAGCCCGGGTTTCCCCTTGCATCAGGTGGCCCCGTCCTCAGTACATAAGAGACCTGTCAGGCTGCCGCAACGTTATTCCTGGGGTGTCTCCGGAGGAGACAGGATGCTGTTCCTCGCTTGACATCCCATCGCTGGAGCCTGGAACTGGAGAGGAGATAATCCATCGCTGGAGCCTGGAGAGGTGATCATCCATTGCAGGATACCGACAGTGCTTGGAGTGGAGACCGAGAGTGGATTACCACCGCTGGAATCTTTTTTTTTTAAAATAAAGGACTTATCCCAAAGGTGTCTGTGTTTTTTTTTGTTTTTTTTACACATTCTTTGTGAAATGGTAGGTGTACAATGTACCCCTTACCAATTCACATAGGGGGGGGCGGGATCTGGGGGTCCCCTTTGGTAAAGGGTTGTGGGGATAAGGCTCTTGTCCCCATCAACATGGGGACATGGTGTTTTGAGGGGTCACAGACCCCCAAAGCATCCTCCCCATGTTGAGAGCATTTGGCCTCGTACAGTTCAGGAGGGGCTCTCTCATCCCCCCTCTTTTCCTGCAGCCTGCCAGGTTGTGCGCTCGGATAAGGGGTCTGGTATGGATTTTTGGGGGGAACTCCACGCAATTTATTTTTATTTGGCGCAGAGTTCCCCTTAAAATCCATACCAGACCAGAATTTTTTTTTTTTTTTAATCAATGACTTTTCTCTGTATTGCCGGGAGCCGGCAATTCATTATAGCCGCGAGTACTTTTGAATTACTTTTTTGCTTCAGAAATAAAATTTTGTGCAGGGACAGTTCTAAGCACGAGAAACAAGAGCTACTTTACAGACATACTATACCCACCCCCTAGGTATGAAATTTAAAGGAATATTTCACTTTTATTGTTTCACTTTAAGCATTATTAAAATTGCTGCTCCCGAAAAAAACGCCATTTTGAAAACTTTTTTTTTTGCATTGATACATGTCCCCTGAGGCAGGACCCAGGTCCCCAAACACTTTTTTGGACAATAACTTGCATATAAGCCTTTAAAATTAGCACTTTAGATTTCTCCCATAGACTTTTACAGGGTGTTCTGCGGCTTTTCGAATTTGCCACGAACACCACAAATTGCCAAACGGGCAATGTTCGAGTCGAACATGAGTTTGACTCGAACTCGAAGCTCATCCCTAACAAGCACTGCACCCCAGCAGCAACAGGCACATTGTAAATACAAGATTAAATAAACACTTTAGCATTAAAACAATAAATACATTCAAAAATAAATTACATTATAGAATATCATAAACAAATAGTTGTTTCTGCATTCAAAAAGACAATAAGAGATCATACCAACTGATATACATGAAAAAATACATTGAAAAGTCAGGACTGCTATGTCCAATCTGATTGATTTACAATTTTGTGTCTTGCCGGATACAAGGCCCTTCAAGAAGGGTGCTAAATAAATGGATTCATTAAGGCAAGCATAGCCTGTAGCCTAAAGATCCACTTCTGCTCACGTTGCAATAGGGATTTGTTCCAATCACCATCCCTAACTGGAATGTGTATCCGATCAAGAGTGACAAAGGATACTCGTGGCATTTTATAGTTGTGTTCAAAAACGATGGCCCAGATTCTCAAAGGAGTTACGCCGGCATATCTCCAGATACGCCGTAACTCTGAGTGTGGCCCGTCGCAACTCGGCGCCTGATTCATAGAATCAGATACGCCTCACAGTTGCCTAGATACGAGCGGCGTAAGTCTCCTACGCTGCCGTATCTTAGGGTGCATATTTATGCTGGCCGCTAGGTGGTGCTTCCGTATATTTCCGCATTGAATATGCTAATTAGCTAGATACGCCGATTCACGAACGTACGTGCGCCCGGCGTATCAAGATACGTCGTTTACGTAAGGCATACGCTGGCGTAAAGTTACCCCTCATATGTCATGTTAGGTATGGACGTCGGAAACGTACGAACAGTGTTGTTTTTTACTTTGTTCGCGTAAGTCGTCCGTGAATGGGGCTGGACGTAAGTTACGTTCACGTTGACTAGGCATTGAGCGGGCGTAATTTAATTTGAAAATTTGACGTGATACTGGGCATGCGCGCGCATGCGCCGTTCGAAAAAAGCATCATTTATGTGGGGTCATTATTAGTTTACATAAAACACGCCCCCTGTTCCTCATTTGATTTAGGCACGCTTACGCCGGCACATTTACGCTACTCCAACGTAACTTTGGACGCAAGTGCTTTGTGAATACAGCACTTGCCTCTCTAAGTTGCGGCGGCGTAGTGTAACTACGATACGCTACACCCGCTTACATTTACACCGACCTACGAGAATCTGGGCCTATGTGTCTGCCGAGAGGTAAGTATCGATTTCATATATGCATACTGTATATGTGTTTTGCAATGCAACGCCAAAACTCTTGTTTGGTTTTTCCTATGTAGAATGTGTTGCACTCACTGCAACACATCATATACACTAGGCCATGAGTCTGGCAATTGGCAAATTGGAGAGGTGAGAATAGCTCTCCATTAGGGGGCAGGAATGTCTTTTCCTTTCTGATGAGGGGACAGTGAGAGCAGTGGCCGCACGGGAAACAACCTTGTGCTGGACAGTGCTCCTTAACTGATTCCCCCCTGAATTTGCTTTGGATTAATCCATCCTTAATTGATGTGGCCCTTCTGAAAGTAATAGAGGGAACAAATTTCAGAATTTTTGGGTCATCGGTTAGGATTGACCAATGGCGTTGGATAATTTCTCAAAGTTTTTTTTGTTGCTTAGAGAAACGTAAGATTATCCTTGTTGTATCGCCATCTACTGACAGTTTAGACTGAGGCCGCGTACACATGGTCGGTCCAAACCGATGAAAATGGACTGAAGGACCTTTTCATCGGTCCAAACCAATCGTGTGTGGTCCCCATCGGTCAGTTATCCTTCGGTCAAAGATTTTAGAACTTGCTTTAAAATTGAACCGATGGACGCCTAACCGATAGGTCAAAACCGATGGTTAGTATGCAAAAGCATTGGTTAAAAACCCGCGCATGCTCAGAATCAAGTCAACGCATGCTTGGAAGCATTGAACTTAATTTTTCTCTGCACGTCGTTGTGTTTTACGTCAGCAAGTTGGACTTGATCGGTTTTTTAACTGATGGTGTGTAGGCACATCAGACCATCAGTCAGCTTCATCGGTTAACCGATGAGAACGGTCCGAAGGATCGTTCTCATCGGGTGGACCGACCGTGTGTACGCGGCCTAAGATTTGAAGAGAAGATTATTATGGGACTTGGCAGGCCCCCTTTATTAAATAGGCAGGACCGACTATAACCTCTCTCCAAAAGTCTATCTTGAAGTTTTCCTGCTTCCTCCTTAAATGAATTGTCGTCAGAACAAATATTGTCAGAAGGGAATGGAATTTTTAAGTGCAGTAGGATGAAAGCTATCAGCATGTAGCACAGAGTTTCTGGCCGTGCCTTTCCTGAACAGTGTGCTACTTAATTTGCCTTCGGGGGTACAAACAACCCGAACATCGAGAACAGTAATGGTGCTTGTATCATCGTAAATTTCAAATTTAAGTTGTTAATATTGATAAAATTCGAAAAATTCCATCAACAATGCCTCCGAGCCCTCCCAGACGATAAAGCCATTGTCGATGTATCTGAGCCATGTTGCAGTGTGGCTCGTGAACTCGACAAGGTTTTCATTACTGAGAAGGGAGTGCTCCCACTCTCCCAGGCACAAGTTGTACCTGGAGGTAGAGGGAGCCATCAAACAAAAAAGAATTATGGTTAAGAAGGAACTCAAGTCCACTTAGGATGAATTTATTCAATGCTTTATTGTAACGAGAACCCTGTTGCAGGACCCTATATATCACAGCCAAACCTTTTTCATTGGGAATAGAGCTGTACAAGGCTTCTATGTCTATAGCAACCAAGATGGAGTCATCTGTTTTTTTTTTTTTTTATGGATTGTGTCTTTGAATGAGGGCAAGGTCAGGACATACGGTTGTAGATAGGCATCTATTACTCAGATTTTTAGAGATACTACCATTACCCAAGACTATTGGATGTCCTGTGGGGTCTATGGGATTTTTGTGGATCTTTTGGAGGCTATAAAACCTAGCCACCCTAGGATGTTTAGTCCTAATGAACTCCCAAAGATCCTTAGAAATTACTCCTTTGCTGTGTGCTTGATCTAAAAATGTGTAGAATTCTTTGTTGAATCTGTAATTTCGTGAAATTGGAACATTAGTTTATAATGGGTGTTGTTCATTAGAACAACATCCCCACCTTTATCTGAGGCCTTGATTGTAATGGCCTTATTTTTACATAGGCCTTCCAAGGCCTGATCTTCATTAGCAGTTATTTTGCAAGGATGGTTTTTCTTTAATGGCAGTTTACAAATACCCCTGATCGTCTGTTTCACAACGATTGCTACACTAGGATTCGTATTGGGAGGAGGAAACCTAGTGGAGGGTTTTTTGAACAGGGTAATGAGATTTAGGCCGGGTTCCCACCGTCCCCGCATGCGGCTCACAGCAGGGGTCCGGTGTGTGCTGGTTCACCGATTCAGGTCTGATTTCAGCACAAATTTTTGGCTGAAAAAAAAACCTGAAATGCACCAAAAAAGGCACACGTTTTTCCATCACACCACACTGCACCCACTGCGGAGATATGTGAACCGGCTCCATAGAGAGCCAGTCACATTCTCCTGCTATGCGAATTGAATGCAGAGAAACACGCATTCAATTCACATAGGTGTGAACCCGGCCTAAAGTAGAATTGTTTATATCCTCAAGAATTTTATCAAGATCAATTAAATCCACCGTATTTTTTTCTTGAAAAAGGAGAGTGAGATCACGTAATGCCTTGAACTCCCTCATACTATTCTTAGACCAATCTGTGTTGTCAACATTAGTTGAATTTTTACCATAGATACATTTTAACAGCAATTTACGAACAAAACGTTGTATAGTATATCAGTGATAACCTCAAACAGGTAAAAATTTGCCTCGGGGCAGAAACGTAACCCTGGGTAAGCACACTTGTTTCCAATTTTGTTAGTTAATGTGAAGATACATATATTACATTTGGGGGTCTGGTTGGATCCGAATCACATTGTTACATACAGTCTGGGAGAGCCTGACAAGTAGAGGGAGACCTCTCATACAGCCCTGGCTCAAGGACCACTGGAGTTGCAACTGTGGCCACGAGAGCACGGTAAAGTAAGAGCGCGTGCAAAGTCCTCCTTTGGTAGCGGTAGTGGCAGCTGATGAGTAGCAGGACCACACTGGATTTATGAGCAGCAGAAGGTAGCAGGAACAGCGAATGCAGGTATGCTTTGGATGCAGACAAGTTGTAGATGCAGGACGGTAGTACTGGAGCTACACAGGCTGGAAGCAGAAGACTGGAACAGAGTCAGACAGGCCATGTCATAAATGGAGGATCAGTCTATCATAAACAGCAGGCAGAGAATGGTCAGAGTTCAAGCTGGGTTTGGTAACAGGAAATCAGGCAGACAGACAGGAGTTAATCAGGGTCAAGGCAAGCCAAAGGTCAGGTAACTGGAGACAGCAGCATGGTCAGGAAGCCAAGTCAAATACTGGATCAGATACAGATACAGGCACAGGATCAGAACACAAGGTAAAGCTTCAGATCAGACA
Organism: Rana temporaria; assembly: GCF_905171775.1. Classification (NCBI taxonomy): domain Eukaryota; kingdom Metazoa; phylum Chordata; class Amphibia; order Anura; family Ranidae; genus Rana; species Rana temporaria. The sequence goes on from NC_053492.1 coordinate 346,096,613, forward strand.
GCACTGCACTAGTGCAGATGCTGTCCTTATATAGGCCAATTAGTGGCTAACGTGCATGCTTATTTTCGCGCATGCGCATATGCGTCCATCTGTTAGCACTAATGTCTGTTCGCCGTTAGCACTAATGGGTGTTTGCCTGTTATGGCTACTATTCCCGTGCATAGGCCTTAGCCCATGCCCAGCAAAACAGTCACCTACTAATAGGGTTGAGCGAACCCGAACTGTAAAGTTCGGGTTCGGTACGGACTTTGGGTTTTTCCCGAACCCGAATAATTGGAAAAAGTTCGGGTCCGGGATCGGAGTTCGGGGAAAAAAATGCGCGGAGGTCCCCGCAAATTCAATAACCAGACCCTTTAGGTCTGGTATAGATATTAAGGGGAACCCCGCCGTCAATAAAAAAAAAAATTACGTGCGGTTCCCCCTAAATATCCATAACCAGACCCTTCAGGTCTGGTATGGATATTAAGGGGAACCCCGCCGTCAATTTAAAAAAAAATTACGTGCGGTTCCCCCTAAATATCCATAACCAGACCCGTTATCCAGTCACTGGGGAAGCCAAGGAAGAGGGAAGCCGGGGCTTACCCAGTGACGTAGCAGAGGGTACGTCAGAGGGTGCGGGGTCACGTGACGGGTGGCCCTGCCTCCTCTATATAAGTAATGTCACAGCTTCAGCGCGTCATTCGCTGGGCTGTGTCCAGCGGTGAGAGGAGGTCGGGGATGCTGCGCTCCGGATGAATGGATCTTCTCTTAGCTGGAGCGGAGATCACCCGTCGCTGGATCTTCTCCTCGCTGGAGATCACCCGCAGCCGTCGCTGGATCAGGACAACGTTGAAGCAGGAAGCCGGGGACGAGTGGATTATCACCGCTGGAGTTTTTTTCTTTTTATTAATAAAGGACTATATTCTACGGTGTGTGTGTGTGTTTTTTTTTTACAAGACTTTACACTTTCTTCGTGAAATGGTAGGGGTACAGTGTACCCCATTACCATTTCACACAGGGGGGGTCAGGATCTGGGGGTCCCCTTTGTTAAAGGGGTCTTCCAGATTCTGATAAGCCTTCCGCCCGCATACCCCCATAACCACCGGGCAAGGGTTGTGGGGATGAGACCCTTGTCCCCATCAACATGGGGGCATCCTCCCCATGTTGAGGGCATGTGGCCTAGTGCGGTTCAGGAGAGGGGGGGCCGCACTCCATCCCCCCCTCTTTTCTGCGGCCGGCCAGGTCAACGTGCTCGGACAACGGGTCTGGTTATGGATATTTAGGGGGAACCGCACGTAATTTTTTAATTGATGGCGGGGTTCCCCTTAATATCCATACCAGACCTAAAGGGTCTGGTTATTGAATTTGCGGGGACCTCCGCGCATTTTTTTTTCTAAAAGTCCGTGTCCCATTGACTACAATGGGGTTCGGGTTCCCGAACCCAAACTTTTTTTTTAAAGTTTGGGTTCGGACCCGAACATCCAGGTGTCCGCTCAACTCTACCTACTAATGCACATCTGCGCATGCCATGTCCCTGACATACATAGGTGTCCAAACCTTTTCCCCCCTTGTGCGTCTGGGGGGAGCTCGCCCCCTGTGTTGAGTCTAAAGATTTTGTAATTACAGGTTTTAGGCATCCTATCAATTGTGCCGTATTGCCAACATTGCTAGATGTATCAGATTCCCCTGTTCCAATGTTGCGTGTTGGGTTAGTTTGTATCATGGACAAGGATTGATTAATTTGTGAACCCTCACTTGCATGGTCAGAATCGATCTCCATGGTTCTTTTTTTTTTTTTACCATAAAGAATTTTATTGAAAAGATTTGCATATGACATAAAATGGAACGGCTCCATGAGTCCAAACAAAAAGTCGTACAGGTAGATTTCGGCAAAACATAGATACAATATGTCTGAACAAGTCTACACAATAACTAGGTTCCTGGGTGAAATGATTTGTTTGGGTGGGCATATCTTAGGAGAGTTGAGACAGAGAGAAAGAAAGAGAAGAAGAGAAGGGGAGAGAGAGATGGAAGGAGGGAAGAGAGAGAAGGGAGGGAGACAAAAAAAGGGGGGGCGTTAGGTAGAGGAGAGTGGTAGGTGGATAGGGAGGGGATGCATGGGTAGGAAGGGGGGGAGAATATGAGGGGGAATGAGGCTTAATGAGGAGAGGGGGTACAAAAGTCACCAACTACCCTCTCCGACATCCAGTGATCAGAGTGCTACTGTGCGTCAGGCCAGTGGTGTGAGTCTGAATCTGCGTCCTAGATCAAGGGCAGTAATGCCACAGTGCGATACTAATCTGCATTATTAAGGAGATCTTTGAGAGTTTTTAAAGGTTGTCCATGTTTCCCATATAGCAGTGAATTTAGAGATATTATCTGAGGCCGTGTAGATCAGTTCCTCCATTTCAGCGACACGGTTTATTTGAGATGCCCATTCAGCCATGGAGGGCCGGGATGGCAATGGCCAATGTACTGGTATACACATCCTAGCAGCATTAATCATGTGCAATGCTACCGACTTGAAGTACCCCCCCCCTGGAGCTTTTAGAGAAATGTAAAAGGTATTGTGCTGGGCAAAATTCCAGAGGGAGTAAAGACACCATTTTTGTCACATTATGTACTTTGTGCCAGAAGGGTTGGAGTGTTGGGCACTCCCACCAGATGTGGAGAAATGTGCCACGCTCCTTGCCGCATCGCCAGCATTGGTCAGAGACCGACGGGGAGAACTTATGGAGCAGGTCTGGGGTTTTATACCAGCGGGTTTTCAACTTGTACCCATTTTCCTGGATAGAGACATTCAGGGATCCTTTGTGAATGTACAAGTGCATACGGTCCCAGCTCTCCTTGTCCATCTCTAAGCCCAAGGCAGAATTCCAATATGAGCGTTCTGAGTTTAGGAGTGTGGAGGACACCCCATATAAAGAGGTGTAAAGCATGGATATGACATGATTTTGGGGTGTCGAGCGAGAACATCGAGACTCTAGAACTGTAGGGATCCTTGTGAAGTCCTTTCTTCGGGATGGGTCATCTAAAAAGTGTTTAAGCTGGAGGTAGGACCAGAATGGAAATGAGCCAGTGTCAGAGCGTTTAGCAAGTTCAGTTTGCCGCAAAAAGCGACCCCTTTGAAAAAAGTGTTTGGCCAACATTTTAGCATGCGACCATTCAGATCGCAAAAAAGTACCGCAAAGGCCTGGGGGAAAGTCTGGGTTGTTTCTTACTGGAGTGAATGGGCAAAATTTAGCTGAGACTGCCTGAACAGTGCAAGCTCTATCAAATTCCTGAAGGGTGGTACCAACTAGAGGGTGGGTTAAGGCAACTGGAGACACGTGTGACTTAGGGAGCCAAGGGGCATGTCGTAAGTCCGTGTTCGTCGTCATATATTCGACAGTCACCCAGTCCTTGTATCGACTATGTACCTTCCAGTCCACAATTCGCGCTAAATGTACTGCCCGGTAATAGCGTTGTAGGTCAGGTAAACCTATTCCTCCACGCGCCTTCGGAAGCACCAGCTTCTTCCAACTTATCCGAGGGGATTTGTTGGACCACAGGAAGGTTCTACATATGGACCTATAAAGTTAAAAGAAGGAAGGTGGCAGACGAAGAGGTAGTGTTTGGATTTTGTAAAGCAGCCTGGGGAGGATTGTCCAAACCAGGAAATGGTGGATTTATCCCATTTTTGGAGATCACTACGTATGCTCTGTAATTCCGTTTGGAAGTTCCTGCTGTAAAGTTCTGCTAAATCGGCAGGCAGTTGGATGCCCAGATAGGGTATGGCATCCGTTTTCCATTGGAAAGGAAAATTAAGCTGGCATTGCTTCGCCAGTGCTGTGGGTAGAGACACATTTAATGCAAATGATTTAGAGTAATTGATTTTTAAATTTGACAGCAATTTGAAATGTTCCAGGATTTGCAAGAGATTTGGGAGGGACGTGAGCGGCGAGGAAAGAAACAGCAAGACGTCATCTGCGAATGCCGCAATCTTAAATTCACGCTCCTGTATCTTTATGCCTTTCACGTCTGGATTGGCTCGGATGCAACGGAGAAGGGGTTCTAGCGTAAGTATATAAAGCAGGGGGGAAAGGGGGCATCCCTGTCTAGTTCCATTGTGGATGGAGAAGGCGTCCGACAGATGGCCATTGACTTTTACTTTGGCCGTTGGGTTAGTGTATAACGAGAAAATGAATGACCGCATACGGGTCCCCAGTCCCAGCATCGTTAGGACTTCTGCTGTGTAGTCCCAGGCCACCCTGTCCAACGCCTTCTCCGCATCCATTGCCAGGAAAAACCCTTTTTGTCCAGAGGTAGTAAGCCAGTTGTGGAGGTTCAGGGCCTTAATGGTGTTGTCCCTGGCTTCTCTTCCAGGGACGAACCCCACCTGGTCCAGGCCCACCCAGGCTGGTACATGGTGAGACAGGCGAGTCGCCAAAATTTTGGCAAAGAGCTTGACGTCCACGTTGAGCAGGGATATTGGACGATAACTGGCGACATTAGTAGGATCCTTCCCTTCTTTGGGAATAACAGAAATATAGGCTTCAAGCAATCTGTCTGATCTGTAAGAGGAGTCAGTAGGGAGAGAATTAAATGCTTTAAGGAAGTTTGGTGCTATGACGTCAGAAAATGTTTTGTAGTATACGGCCATAAAGCCATCTGGGCCTGGACTTTTGCCAGGTTTTGTGGCTTTAAGTGCCGTTAAAAATTTCCCTAGGGTCAAGGGGGCTTCTAAAGCCAGGGAGTCCTTCGTTGACAGAGCTACTGGGCTGTGCTTACTAAGGAAGTCCCTAATTAGCTTCCGCCGTTTCTCCAGCGTTGCAGGATTCGCATCTCCTGGGTGTAGATTGTAAAGGTTATTGTAAAAGCAATGGAACTGTTGTGCTATGTCCTCGGTTTTGGAGTGTGTCCTACCCATGGCATCTACGATATGATGGATTGTAGAGGCCAATTTACGCTGCTGGGTGGCTCTGGCCAGTAACCTGCCTGCTTTGTTACCTTGTTCGAAAAAAGTTTCTGGGATAATACATTACGTCGGCGTGCTTTTTTAAATAGTTCCTCCCGTAATAGCGTTCGCGTTTCTGCCAATTCTCGTGATGTTTTAAGGGCTAATGTATGTTTGTGTTGAGCTTCTAAAGTGCGTATTTTGGTGGACAGCGCTAGCACCAGGGCTTGTCGTTTCTTTTTTTTCCGGGCCGAGATCGAGAGCAACTGGCCTCTAATGACACATTTGTGGGCTTCCCATTGTGTCATTGGAGATGTATCTGGTGTGTCATTGTGAATAAAGAATGCTTCTATTTCATGTGTGAGCGTCGCTAGGTCTCCAGGGTCCGCAAGAAGGGACGCATTTCGTTTCCAGAACTTGGTGGAAGGGACCATGTCAGGGAATTGCAGGGTGATCGTGACAGGGTGATGGTCAGATAGCGTCATGGGTTTGATCGATGCGGAGTGTAGGAAGGACAAGTCTGCTTGTGTTATAAATAGGTAATCCAATCTTGAATATCGGTTGTGCGGGGCTGAAAAAAAGGTATAGTCTTTGTCTTTAGGGTAGAGAGTCCTCCATGTGTCGTGTAACGCCAGGGACGCAAGCTAAAGTTTGATTTGGCGAAGGGCAGAGTAGGGGAGGGAGGAAGTACTGGTAGAGGTGTCCAGCAGGGGGTCAAGAGGGACATTAAGGTCACCTCCCATAATCAAAAGCCCCGTTTGAAAGAGAGTGAGTTTTGCGAGAGCTTCCCGCATAAATGTGACCTGTCCAGAGTTGGGGCAGTATACATTAGCTAGCGTTACTGGTCTGTTTTTCCATTAGCCCTTCAAAAAAACGTATCTACCTTCCGGGTCTATTAGTTGGTCTTCAATGTCTAAGACTAAAGGAGTATCCATTTTGCTCTGTAAGGGGCTATCTTTAGAGTTAGGGCAGGTGGCATGATAGACCGTAGGGTAGTAATCGTTGTAGAAGCGTGGGACCGAGCCCGATTTAAAGTGCGTTTCTTGAATAAAAAGGATTTGTGCTCCAAGTCGGTGTGCTTCTGCCAAGACACTGCTGCGTTTTTCAGGGACGTTTAGTCCCTTGGTATTCAGCGAATATATTTTGAGAGAGAGGGGAACTGAGCGTGTCGGATTGGACGGCATGGTAAATGTTGAGGGGTGCACCCACGGGGGTGAGCTTAAAAATGGACAACCAGGGCCGTAACGTGCTGGAGAGGGTAGAGGGGGTTGGGATAGGGAGGGGTGAGGAAGGGGGAGAGGGAGGCAAAGGAAAAGAACAAATAAAAAGAAAGGAAAATAAGAAAAAGGAAAACAAAAAAAACAAAGGGAGAAAGAGAAAGGGGGGGAGGGGGCTGAGAGAGATGGGGAAGAGTCCCCTAGTAAGGGCGAGGAGTGGAACCTTGCAGAATAACTACCGGAGGTGGAGACAGGCCTACTCTTCCACCTAGAAAGGTCAGAGAAGGGTTATAGTAGGGTAAAGGAAGAGGAAGCCGGTTATTTTCAGAGAGGAACAAGCCACTCTAAAAGCGGGGTTGTAGTCTAACACCGGGAAGTAGGTAGTGTCGACAAACCAGGACTAACACACTTTTAGAAAATACATAACATACAGTATAGTTAGCCTGTGCCGCATTATAGGAAGTTCGGAGGTCAGTACACGTATAAAGCGCTGCATAGACTGCTGGCGCCAAACAAATCCTGTATAACAATAAGAATATGAATATAAGTACTGCTAACATACAGTGCATATAACTTAACAATATAAGCTGGTCTACCCATCCGCCCTCCTCTATATCAGGGTCATAAAACAGGGGTGCCAATGCCCATCAGAATGCGGAAGTTTGTTTACCCCTCTGGCCATCCTACTCCTCTGGAAGCCCGGCCTCGGGCAGGGCAGCTACATCCCCACCACCAACATATGTTGTATCCTCTGTTAGTCCTGAGAGCCTCTCACTTATTGTCTCGCACATCCCAATGTTTGCTCTGGACCATACTAAACAAGCTCAGCTATCTAAGTTATCTAATCAACACATGTGCATTGTTACCTCTGTGCTATCAGACCGAACTGAAGCTAACATTATGCACGGTTTCAGATGGCAGTAATTCTGTGGAAGTAATGGTGTAGCTTAGGCGTAAAGCAGGGCCACAGCCAAAGGAATCCCAAGCTCCCCCTTGGGAGAACCCGCAGTCCCTTCGGGCATGGCCCAACTCAGGCATGAATTTTGAAAAGGCAGTTATTTACCTGAGACCGGTCCATTGAGCCCTAGAGCATGAGAGTGGCGTTACCCCATAAGAAAAAAAATAAAACATTTTTTTAGTAAAGAAATAAATTAAAAAGGGTAATGGAGGTTGAAATTTTTTTAAATGTGACTTCTGAGCCAAAAATGCAAAAATAAGCTATGGCAGTAAAGTCTCTCAAGTGTGTAGAAGTTCTGGTCTTTGACATGAAGGGGATGATCTTCAGGAGGCATCAGCAGGTTGGGGACCAATCTGGATTATGCTAGAAAGTCTGCTTTACATCAGTCGCTTATGTAGTGCCAGCGAGGGAGACGTCGTTCGCTTTGAAGTGTCTGCGGCAGTTTCAGTCTGGATAGATGCCAGAACATTGGCTGGTGAGTGGGAGTCAAACATGGCGGCGAACATGCCAACAAGAATGCAGGAGTTGGGGAGCGTATCATCACTTACTCAGTCCGCTGACTCAGGTTCAGTGATCTGTTTTTCGGTGAGCCGATGAGGGTGATGATCTCAGGTCACAGTCAGTGATGTCATCAGGGCCTCTTCTCGGTGAGTTGGAGGCAGATCTGCGGCGCCTTTGACGGTTGCGTTGCGAGCGTGGGGTAATTTCTTACTGTGTGTTTATCCAGGGATCAGGTTGCATGAAAGCACTAAACCACTCTGGAACAGCAATCACAGGGATGCCCAGGGTGTCGCAGAATGTCTGCAAATCTGCTGGCGTACGTAGAAAGGCTGTGCAGTTTCCAGAGGTCGCGGATAGGCAAAATGGAAATTTCCAGCGGTACACAATACGTCTGTCTCGCAAGGCATTGAGAAGGGGACGGAGCTCCCTTCTATGCTGGAGCGTAATGGCAGAGAAATCCTGGTAGATTTGTATAGGAGAGCCTTCATGTTGTAATTGCCCCTGGTTGCGTGCTAATCTCAGTATTTCTTCCTTTTGTGTGTAGCTCACAAGCAGCAGACTGTGTCTCTAGGTGGCTCACCTTCTCGGCCCCTCGGTCTTGGAGCTCTGTGGCATCTTTCCATCTCTATGGGAGCATCTGGAGGCCTGCCCAGGAGCGTGTTGCATATTGCCCATACTGCTGGTTGTAACTGGGGGCCTTCTATGTTTTCAGGGATCCCCCTAATCCGTAGGTTCAGTCTCCTGCCTCTAGTATCGAGGTCTTCCATGTTTTGGTGGATCTCAATGAGGTGCCTGGCATGTGTGTCAGTGACTCGCTGTACCTGCTGTATGGCTGCTCCATGCGTCATGGCCGCCGACTCCACCATCTCCACATGTACTGCCACGGCCTTGATGTCAGTCTTCAGGTCCGAGATTGCTGCGGACAGCGTGGTCTTAATGTACATTGCCACCTGCTGCAGATCTGCCATGCTGATGAAGGAGGGTGTCGGCAGAGCGTGTCTGGCGGTGTTCGGGTGTCCCCCATGATCCGATGCGCTGGGCAGGCTGATCTGGCTGGCGGCATTGAGACTGGAGGCCTGTGTGTCTGCCTGCTGAGAGCGGAAAAGCGTCGGGATGGTCCGGCTGAGTGGCGTCGGAGGATCTTCCTGGGAGCGGGTGACTGAGCTGCTCCTCTCGGCCATCTCTGCGTGATCGCGGCAAGGCTTGTGTGTCAGTCCTGGATGCCGGAGCTCAGAGTTCAAGCGGCCATCACAGTCCGGTGCCAGAGAGCCTCTGTTGTTGCGACTTCTTTTTTGTCTCCCTTAACCTCTCTGGGACAGATGAAGTTCCCGTTGGTCAGAGGTGGAGACCTGTGATTTAGATACATTAACATTGGATTTAGAGTTCCTGGCCTGATAAGTTTTTCTTGGTTGTGAATTGATAGTATGCCATTTATACACTCACTCCTCTGAAAAGGCTGACTGGTCTCTCCAAAATGTAATCTCTTTTTTATGTAGAATATTTTTATTGTAAATGGATAAATTATCCTTCAGCAGCTTGACTTGCAATTTATTTTGGGCAGTTGACTTTCTTACCCCTAAAAGTGACAGTGTGCGGGAAATAAAATGAAAACAATTCGTCTTTTAGAGCTTTAGCTAAGAGACTCCCAAATTTATCAAATTATTTTGTTCGTAATAAAGTCAATGTGGAAAGCTTATGCAATATTGTATTTAGAAAGCATTCTCGGTAGGCAAAAGGGAATAAGTTGCTGCCAGGATACGTTTTAGAGCAGTGGTTCTCAGCCCTTGCCTCAAGTACCCCCAACAGGCCATGTTTTGGGAATTGATTCTGATTTAAAGCACTTGGGCAACATAAAGGAGAACCTGAAAACATGGCCTGTTGGGGGTACTTGGAGACAGGGTTGACAACCACTGGTTTAGAGGAACCTATCAGTCCTTTAAAGGGGTTGTAAAGGTATAAAAAAATCCCTAAATAGCTTCCTTTACCTTAGTGCAGTCCTCCTTAACTTACCTCATCCTTCGATTTTGCTTTTAAATGTCCTTATTTCTTCTAAAATTCTCACTTCCTGTTCTTCTGTCTGTAACTCCACACAGTAATGCAAGGCTTTCTCCCTGGTGTGGAGTGTCGTGCTCGCCCCCTCCCTTGAGGGGGCAAGCAGGAGAGTAAGGACGCCCACTAACACACAGCTCCTTTCTCTATCTGCAACATAGAGAGCATCCTGACTCTTCTGCTCGCCCCCTCCCCCCTCAAGGGAGGGGGCGAGCATGACACTCCACACCAGGGAGACAGTCAGAAGAACAGGAAGTGAGGATTTCTCAGAAGAAATAAGGACATTTGAAAGAAAAATCGAAGGATGAGGTAAGTGAATGAGGACTGCACTAAGGTAAAAGAAGCCATTTAGGAAAAAAAATTGTACCTTTACAACCCCTTTAAATTAGAGATATCTGACATCTCCTTCTGCTTTTGTAATCTAATAGGGTCCAGGGAACCTGTCCAGAGATCAATATGGATACACCCTTTTATTTGTAGTTTCTGGTGGTCTCTTAAAGATAGAGCTTTATGCTTCCTAAAATTAATTTATTGGATGTATGCAGAATTGTGTTCAATCTTTTTCAGATTGTTAAGAAGGGTTCATATCTTTTCAAGGAAATTGGGGCCTTTAGCATTAAATGAAGTAATATGAATTGTATTCAACCTCTGACCCTAGGGGAGGAGAGGGGAAGGAAAAGCAAAGGTGAAGGGAAGAAAGGGAAAGGTGGGGAGTGAATATGGTCTCAAATTGAGGTGGGAGATTAGATGGGTGAGGTGAGAAGTAGTGGAAATAGGTTTGCCACCTGTACGGGATTCACCCGTACAGCCCGGGTTTTAAGTCATGTGTCTGGTTTTGAGTTCCCCTCAAAACCAGAAACATTATTCAGACCAGACTGTGGCTCATAGCTGGAGAGAGGATTATGTGTTCTCCTCCCTCCAGCCTGCAGGTGGCAATAGAGAGCCGGAACAGAATGAAAAGTCTCAGCAGCACTGCCAAGGAACAAACAGAGTGTAAAGACTGAAAGAGAAACCAGGGGCTTCTTTGCAGTTAGCGAGTGAGTACAGGGGAAAGGGGTGCTGTGGTTGCACATCTGGTGTATAGGGGGCTGTGGTTGCACATCTGGTGTACAGGGGGCTGTGGTTGCACATCTGGTGTAAGGGGTGCTGTGGTTGCACATTTAATGTAAGGGGTGCTGTGGTTGCACATCTGGTGTAAGGGGGGCTGTGGTTGAACATCTGGTGTAAGGGGGGCTGTGGTTGCACTTCTGGTGTAGGGGGGGCTGTGGTTGCACATCTGGTGTAAGGGGTGCTGTGGTTGCACATCTGATGTAAGGGGTGCTGTGATTGCACATCTGATGTAAGGGGTGCTGTGATTGCACATCTGATGTAAGGGGTGCTATGGTTGCACATCTGATGTAAGGGGTGCTGTGGTTGCACATCTGATGTAAGGAGTGCTGTGGTGGCGACATCTGAGGTAAGGGGGGGGCTGTGGTTGCACATCTGTTGTAAGGGGGGCTGTGGTGGGAACACCTGATGTTAGGGGGTACTCTGATAGAGACACCTTATGTAACCTGGTTCTATTGTCTTTTACTTGAAATATGAATGGGATTAATCTACTTTAACATTATTTTAGAGAGCAATTTGGACCTCAGCTGGAAGAAAATGTTAGCAACTGGGCCTCCGTGAATTTCAGTTTATTGCCCCTGTTCTAGGTGGACATTTTTTTGTTGCAGGGAAATCCCAGAAACCGGGGTATGGTGTGGGATTTTAAAGATGCAAGTCAGAATATTCAAATTATTGATTCCGTAAGTAATACTTTAACCAAAACCACAAAACTCCATGGAGTAGTCAATTATATTTAAAAAAAAAATATTCATACAAAAAATAACATTTTTTTTATATAATTGACTACTCCATGGAGTTTTGTGGTTTTGGTTAACCACTTGCTTACTGGGCACATAAACCCCCTTCGTTCCCAGGCGAAATTTCAGCTTACGGCACTGCGTCGCTTTAACTGACATTTGCGCGGTCGTGCGACGTCGCTCCCAAACAAAATTGACGTCCTTTTTTCCCCACAAATAGAGCTTTATTTTGGTGGTATTTGATCACCTCTGCGGTTTTTATTTTTTGCGCTATAAACAAAAAAAGAGCGACAATTTAAAAAAAAATATATATATGTTTTACTTGTTGCTATAATAAATATCCCAATTTTTTTTTTAAATAAAATATTTTTTTTCTCAGTTAAGGCCGATACGTATTTTTCGACGTATTTTTGTAAAACAAAAAAAAAATCGCAATAAGCGACTGGTTTGCGCAAAAGTTATAGCGCCTACAAAATAGGGGACAGAATTATGATTTTTTTTTATTATTTTTTTTTTACTAGTAATGGCAGCGATCTGCGATTTTTATTGGGACTGCGACGTTATGGCGGACACATCGGACACTTTTGACACAAATTTGGCGCCATTCACATTTATACAGCGATCAGTGCTATAAAAATGCACTAATTACTGTATAAATATGACTGACAGTGAAGGGGTTAACACTAGGGGGTGAGGAAGGGGTTAAATGTGTATCCTAGGTGTGTTCTAACTGTGTGTGGGGAGGGGGGTGACTGGGGGAGGTGACCGATGCTGTGTCCCTATGTACAAGAGACACAGATCTGTCTCCTCTCCTCTGACAGCACGTGGAGCTCTGTGTTTACACACAGAGCTCCACGTGTCCGACGATCGTGTGTACCCGGCGGACATCGCGGCCGCCAGGTACACGCATCGGCTCCCGAGCGATGCGCCGGGACAGTGTTTACCCGCTGCGCGCCCCCCCAGTGGCGCGCACGGGTAATGCTTTTAAATGACGTCCAAAGACATCCAGTTGGCACTTGAGAGCCGCGCTGTTGACGTCTTTTGTCAATAGCGCGGGTCTCAAGTGGTTAAAGTATTACTTACGGAATCAATAATTTGAATATTCCGACTTCCATCTTTAAAATCCCATACCATACCCCGGTTTCGGGGATTTCTTTGATCATAACCTTATATAGTGATATAGATGCAGTTGGACATAATTGTATAGATGTGCACGCTCTATAAGTTACTTATCTTTATACCACACATCTTGCTTTTGTGCTCATTGATCTGCAGCAAAACGTAAGTTAACAAAATAGGATGCGCTTTGGTGCAGCACAATTTTTAAAAAAGGTTATACAGGATTTACATCTATTTGTATTTCATTTTGTTTTTCATTTGTTTTGTAATCTACAGAAAAAAAAAAAAAAATCAGAGCGGCGCTAATGGAAAGGTGGCAACCCTAGGTAGAAAAGGGGGAAAGGGGGAAAATAAAGTGATGATATCGCCTTGTTCATGCAGGGCAAAATTAGAGGGTCTCTGCAAAGACCCCTGCATGGGCAACTGACGATGTCCTTTTAATGTGCAATATTGTACAGCACTATGGAATAGCAGGAAAATAAATATATTGCTCTCCACCTTATGTATATTAGCCATATCACTGCAAAAAAACACAAGAAATTTAGCTACATTTAAACATTAATACAAGCCTTAAATACTGATGGCCTAAGGATTATTTAGTTAATAAAAAGGTAGTGTGACATACTGTATAGGAGCAGTTTATAGTACAGTACATAGTTCACTTTTTCTGCAATGTCTCTTACAGCTCTTGCTTCATGATCATTCTGTAGTATTCCCTGAATGTTTTTGGAGAAGTGATGCTGAATGTGTTAAAAATGTAATCGATGTTCAAAATTTAAAATCATATAATTTCCACATTGTATTTCAATTATGTCTGGCCTACTCTTATTAATCTGAATATTTATGAAGTTTGTTAATTTACTTCCTTTTAATTCTGTGATGTGTATTTACTATTCTCTAGGTACTCTTGTGTCACATGGCTTCTGAACTACAGGCATACCTTCCAACTTTTCAAAAGTCAACTGCGGGACATTCAAGTGACATTTTCACCTGACATCAAAGTTGTTGAGCGCGGGGGGGGGGGGGGTTCGGTCCTACCACGGGACGGCAAAAAAAATTTCACCTGACATCTAAGTTGTGCTACCACGGGATGGCAAAATTAATTTCACCTGACATCAAAGTTGTTGAGTGGGGGGGGGGGTGCTTTCGCGGGATGGCGACCACCAGACATTAGAATACACAAGTGGGGGGGGGCTTCTGCCACCGACTGCCAGACATTAGAGGGTGATATTTTCTTACCTCCTCCTCACCTCCACTGGCTCCTCTTTCTGTGTGGGCAAAATTCCTCCATCGCGGGACTGCAGGAAGACCGTGTCTATCCGCAGAATCCGTGCAGGTTGGGAGATATGACTACAGGTGCCGAGAGGAGCTTTAGGAGGCACAGTTCAGTATAGCACTCACTGGTTGCAGGCAGCAAGAAACCATGAGATATGTATTTAGACATTGAAAGAAACAGCAGAAGAGAAGCTGCAAAGCATGCAGGGAATCCAGTACGTTGTAAAAAGAGATGGCCAGCAAACAGGCAGATCTCACAAAATGAAAGGTTCATTTTCAAGTAAGCTTACGTTCTATTGTCAAAAATAACTATTATTTGTGTTGATATTACAATGCTGATGTTATAAAGTGAAAGTGTATGCTATGACTTTAAATCTTCTGTCATGTGCAATATGTAAACTATTACTACATCAAGACTATGCGTAACGTAATGGGTATATTGGGGTCCTACAGCTTGCCAAGCAAGCATTATGTTATAAGGGAATGCATAGCTTCCTTGCAGGTTGTGGTCCATAGTTTGCTCCACAGTTTTACGAGACCTCAGTTTGTCCTTCAGTAGTAAGATGTCTATGGAGTTCATTTCATGAATGTCCTGCGAAGTAGTATAGCAAAGAGCTTTACCTGCATGGTTTCTCTTTCCCCTTTGGCAGCAATTTCAATAACCGCTTACCCATTTGTATTACTTTTAGTGCTTTGCTCAAAATTTATAAGCCACTACAAAACCAAATTTTAGACCGGAAGGAAAGTAAAATGCAACCAATAGAAGAGAAAATAATTGAAAAGTTGGTGCTGCAGAACAAGTGATATTCCTAATTTAGTTTGTGTTAATGCAATAGTAAATGTAAGGTGATAAATCCATTGATGCCCAGAGGGATGGTTCTGATAAGAAAAATGTCAACTTAATTACGTTGTATGACGTAAAATAAGGGAGGCCTTTAAAACAAGTGATTGAATTCAACTTTTCTATTTTTTAAGATGCCTGCAGTGAATTTCAGTATGTATATGAAGAACATGGAACTGAATGTAAATGGTTTTCTCTAAAGAAACATGTGTTGCTTTTAAGTGGTTTTATTTTATTGTATTTAGAGATGGCCAACTTGTTTTGAAAACTAGGTGAAGATGTCTTTAAGAGCCGGTTCACACTGGGGCGACTTGGGATCCAACTTGAAGTCGCCTCAAGTCGTCCCAAGTCGCGCTGTCGAGAAAAACAATGCAAGTGAATGGGAGCGGTGTTAATACACACGACTCAAGTCGCTCCGACTTCAAAAGAAGTTCCTGTACTACTTCAATCCGACTTGCAGGCGATTTGTACCCATTGATTTCAATGGAAGTCGCCTCCAAGTTTGATCCAAGTCTGATCACTGTCTTAACTGAAGCGAATTTCCAGGAAGATAACATACATTTCTCAGGCAAACCTCTCCCTCCCCCTCCCTTCCCTAGAGCTGATTGTTGTTTGATTGGCCACTGGAAAGTCTCCTGTCCAGGAGTCGACTTCAAGTCGTGTTGTAAATCGCCCCAGATCGCCCTGTGGTTCATGCTCAAGTCGTGTCGGAGTCGCCTCTGAAAGTCGTGCTGGAAGTCGTGTCGCCCTAGTGTGAACCGACTCTAAATAGAAATCTGCATTCCATGTTTGGAGGAAAATTATCATCTGCAACTTAAAGGGACACTAAAGGCAAAAAATGTTTTGATTAAAAATAACAAACATGTTATACTTACCTCGGCTGTGCAGTTTGTTTTGCACAGAGTGGCCCCGATCCTTGTCTTCTGGGGTTTCTCGGCGGCTGTCTCTGGTCCTCCTCGCAAAATCTTTCCACGTTCATGCTCCCTCGCATGGTGGAAAGCTTTTGCGAGCACACTCCCGTGATACAGCGGCGGCCATAGCTGCCGACTGTATCACTCGACCCCGCCCCGGCGCGCCGCGTCATCCGCTGTGATTGACAGCAGCGCCAGCCAATGGCTGCGCTGCTATCAATCCGCCCAGCCTAGCCAATCAGATGTTTTTTTACCTTAATGCACAGGAACTTTTACCTTTACAACCCCTTTAACTCAGCAAAGGAGTCGAAGGAGTAAGAGGTGAAGTGCAGCATTGATGTGGAAAACACACAGGGGTTTACTAAAATGGAAGAGTGCAAAATCTAGTGCAGCTTTGCATGGTAACCAATCAGCTTCTAACTTCAGCTTGTTTAATTAAGCTTTGACAAAAAAATAGGAAGCTGACTGGTTTCTATGTAGAGCTTCACCAAATTTTGCACTCTCCAGTTTTAGTAAATCAATCCCATAAAGAAGTGCTGCATGAGCCATAAAGGTGTGAATGTGAAATTTAATGCATGCAGGAAGCCTCCAGTACAGCTGAAAACAAGCAGGAGGACACAAAAAAACATAATTTGGAGAGGGTAACATGTTGTCAAATTACTAGCCTGTTGGAAATGTTTCTCTGAATTAGCACTATCAGTTATAGCTGGAATCCATTTTGATCAGCAGGGGATCTATGAACAATTCCCCTGGTGAATTGAAGCAGTACAGAATGGATTGTCACATAGGTGTTGGTAAGGTCAGTGGTAGATATGTTTTTTAGTGAAGTCCATGCCAGTCTGAAATGTGTTTTAAGGGCTTGGTAGCCCACTTTTATTAAACAGCTTAATGTAAATTCCACAAACTTGCCCATGCAAGGGTTTCAGCATAAATTGGTAACAAAATACCAAGCCACCTGGCTCTCTCGAAACTTCTATGTACACAGCTTCACTTCAATGAACACAGCTCCTCTTTGAAGTGATTGTAAGGAAAATGTGTTTTTTTTAAATAAACCTGCCTATACTTACCTGCTTTGTGCAATGGAATTGCACAGAGCAGCCCCGATCATCCTCATCTCGGGTCTCCCGCTGGTGCTCCTGGCTCCTCGTCTCTTGCTGGTGCCCCCAATAGGAAACCGATTTCCATGGGGACACACATGCCGGCCCGCTCCCATTCCCTGCTCCTGCATCTATTGACAGGGATAGACGACCTCAGCCCCCCACTCTCTCGTCACTGTAGTTTATTGACAGGAGCGGGAGCCAATGGCTATCAACCTGCCCAGTTAGAAGGGGGACAGCGGTGAGAGCAGCTGAACTTTTGCATGTCACTTGATCAGATCAGGTTTAGGTAGGGATCCTGCAGCAGAAAAGTTTTTTTACCCTAATGCTTGAATGCATTAGGGTCAAGCCTCGTACACACGTTCGGTTTTCGAGTAAACCGAGCGTGTGTTCGAGGCTTTCAGGTTTCTCGTCTGGAAATCTGGCCAGAATCTCGACGAGAAAAATAGAGATCCTGCTCTCTATTTTCTCTTCGAGATTCTTGTTGGCCTGTTTCCCGACGAGAAACCAGAGAGTGTGTATACTTACCTGTCACCGTGGAAACCCGCGCATGCTCGAAATTACTGTGACGCATTCGGGTAGCTTCCACGGCATAGGTAGGGTGAAGCAAGATGGCAGCAACGGCATTGAATGTGACGAGCGCATGCTTGTCGTACGCGATGACGTCACCGCGTTCTTGCCTTTCAAGAGAACTGTTCTTTTGAAATGAGTGTGTGTACACTCGGGTGGCAAGAGATTCTTGCCAAGAATCTCGTCAGCAAAAACAACGTTTTTTTCCTGACGAGATTCTTGCCTGTGTGTACGAGGCCTAACAAAACTTGAAGCTTTAGAACCCCTTCTCCACACACAGCTGCATGGGCCAACAACAGGCATCTAGATAGGAGTTCTTCTGACACCTCAGACTCTCTCACTCTTCTGAGACTCACAGATTCCTTCTGCCCTCTGGTCTCTCTAATGCCGCGTACACACGATCGGTCAATCCGATGAGAACGGTCTGATGGACCGTTTTCATCAGACCAAACCAATGGTGTGTAGGCCCCATCGGTTATTTATCCATCGGTTAAAAAATGTGAAACTTGTTTTAAAATTAACCGATGGATACCTAACCGATAGAAAAAAGAAACGATTGTTGCATGCTCAGAATGCATGCAACGATGCATGCTCAGAATCAAGTCGACGCATGCTTGGAAGCATTGAACTTAATTTTTTTCAGCACATCGTTGTGTTTAACGTCACCGCGTTCTGACACAATCGTTTTTTTAACTGATGGTGTGTAGGTACGACTGATCATCAGTCAGCTTCATCAGTTAACTGATGGAAAAATCCATCAGACCGTTCTCATCGGATTGACCGATCATGTGTACAGGGCATTAGTCACACAGACACTCCCGGCTGATCCGACTTTCTGAGTCCCATAGGCATTGAATTTCTCCCACTTGCAGTAATGTCTCTCAAGTAAACAAGAAAGGAATGTGGGACTTTGAATGAAGCAATTGACTTCTGGATGTAGAGTAAACATTATTTATTTGTGACAATGGTATGAAACAAGTAAAAAAAAGTAATTTCCCAAGGCGTCTTTCAGGACAGCACCTGAATGATAGTGACTCCTCCCACTGGACCAGAGGAAACACCTTCTTCCTACAGAACTTTAAAGGGAGGCACCTCCCTACCACATCTTAGTTGTAGAAGAGAACCTCCGGCCTCGGCTGGAACACATAAGCACATATGTTTTTGCGTTTCTTATGCCCATTTCCTTTACCTGGGGTTTCCAGTCTTTTTTCTTTCCCCCTGGTGGCGAGGTCCTGTCTGGGCACAGGAGGCTGGGTCTCACTAAGGATCCCCTGTTTTTTTTCCCTTGTTGTCCTTTTCTCTCTCGGACCAAAAGCTCTGACCTGAGGAAAAAGAGATGCCCCTCATGCAAGGCCAAGATGGGAGAAAATTGAAAAAGCCATATGCAGTACTTGCATTGCTTCTTTAGTCAAAGAGGAATCTGCTTGTATTGATGACTTGATTGCCTCAGTAAAGAAGGAACTATATGCCATGATTCAGACTCATTCAGACTCCGTGACTCATTAGTTAGTCTGGCTGCTAGTCAGCCTTCCACTTCAGAGTCTTCTCAGGGTTCACTTCCTGTCCCGGTGTTAGAGACTCTATCTGATCAACAATCCCCCCGCACCTTCCATTGATGATTCGGAAGAGGAGGAGGAATTGGCCCCCTCCAAGTTTAAGCTATCCCTGGAAGAAGTTGATGGGCTTCTTAGAGCCATACATGTTACCCTTGGCCTAAGTTAAGAAAAAAAAATAACTGACACTGCACGACCGCATTTGCGCAGGTCTAAGTGAGCCTAAAGTTAGGACATTTCCAGTTCATTCTGTCATTTTTGACTCCATAAAGAAAGGAAAGAATGGCAGGAACCAGAGAATTTTTTTTTTCTCAAGAGCCCACAAGAGACGCAATCCGTTTGAGGAAAACCCCTCTGCAGTATGGAACAAGGTCCTCAAGCTGAATGCTGCCTTCTTCTCTAGATCCATGATCTGGCCTTTGAAGACATGGGGATCCTAAGGGATCCAATTGATAAGCGTATGGATCTCTTGCTCAAGAGATCTTGGCAATTGGTCATTTAAACCTAGCTATGGGCACGACATGTGTAGCCAGAAACCTGGAGTATTGGGTTAACCTGCTTAATGCTCATATAGTAGCAGATTCACCAAAACAGGGGATTTTGTATTCCTTTTCTACCTTGTCCTCTGTGGTAGCCCGAGCATGTAGAGGACTTAAAAAGACACAGCCGGCCGGCCTGTGTAGGAGCGTACGCCCGGGATATCCGGGTCCTTACACAAGTAACGTGGTGTCTCCTGTCTGCACTGATTACTGTGTTGTGGATACAACTGGCACCTAGGATCCACTGTCATTTTCATCACCACACTCTGGGACTCTTTTTAAGCCGTCTGGCTTCACTTTTTCTTTTTTTGCACTATGGTTCATCAAGATGTACTATCACTGTAGAATATTTTTGCTGTAACAATATTTTTGTTGTCATATTAGTCTCACACACTAATTACTATCATCACATTTGACACCTATTGGTGTCTTTCTTCCACATTGGTTTACTAGCGCGACTCCCCTTTTTTTTCCATATCTGTTTGATGTTGTATGACATCCTTGAGACGCAGCTATTATTGTTTTTAGTTATTTGGGTATGCGCAATATATATTCTTTTTTTGTGAAGCAATTAGAATGTCGGCTAGATCAGCAGCCTTAGCAAATTCTGAAAGAATCGCTGAAGACTTGGCCAGGTGAAGCAACTTCGAAGAGTAAACTCTGTAGGATTTCTTTTTCAGGTGACCTTCTCTTTGACCCTGATCTAGATACCATTCTAGAAAGGACTTCCAATAAGAAGAAATCCTTCCTGGTAAAGAAGCAACCCCTGAAGCGCTTTTTTTTTACCTCAAAGAGCTCAGGAGCAGGACAACAAGTCCCAGGAAAGGAGGAAGAATTGGTCCACACAAAAAGCTAAAGGCAAAGGTGGAATCCTTGCTATGGGAAAGGACACATGGGGGAGAGATATAAGCGCTGTGAACCCTGAAATGGTGCAGCAATGTAATATAGTTGAAAAATTAGCAAATGGATAGCAAAAAGGGGTACATTTATTGAAATTGTACAGGTATCACAATGAATGAAGTTACAACATTTAAAAGGCTGGCCAATAGGTAAAATACATAATCCACAATGTAGCTTATATTCAAGTTTACACAATACTGTACACATTGTTACACATCAGATTGCTGAACGTGGTGGAATCCCTGACGCGTTTCAACCTCTGTAGCGGTCATCATCAGGGGGAAATTAGCTCTATAAAATACATTACATAGTTTCAGATATAGGAAAACATCATTATAAGTCCCATTTGGGGTCTAACATGATGAGATATTTACCGCTGAAGTGGATGGTGCCATGGCCAGATGGGCTGTGAATCGCCGGGTAATGAGGAGGACCCCGTAGGGGCACCCAATCCCCTGCAGCGGAAGAGCCCGGTCTGAGGGGCTTGCAAGGAGCCACACAAGATTGACACCCTCCAGGGGACGGGAGAATCTAAAACTGCAATGAATCCCCAATCAATGACCATATATAGAGTATAAATATTATGGCTCTTGGCACATTAACATGAATTATTAGAAGTATATGGACCAACTGCTATCATAATGTCTCATCAGGTACCAAAAGTCCCAGAAGTAAAGTTAACTTCTAGGGGTATGGGTAATATGGTATGTTAGTATGCAATATAAGATGGAGTGTAATTGTAGTAGATTAGGTGCAATCTTGAATTAAAATAGTGTTGGGATTGGTGAGGGTTGTGTGAGTGAGATATGTATGTGATAGAGCAAGCCCAGTAGGGACAATGAAGTGTTAGTGATCAAATTGGAGTGATAAGGTGTTGTGTGTAATGCTGAAGGCGATCAAATGAAAAAAAACAAAAAAACTATGTAAATATAAAATAAGAATGAAATTAAAATAATATGTGAAAATGAGAACAGGTGTGTATGTGTGTGTTGTGTGTGTGTGTGCGTGTAGGTGTTTGATGTTACCCGCATGATATAAGCTGTGGTGTTGAAGCAATGTAAAAACACCACAAAAAATGTAAAAACAAGTGTGTGTGTGTGTGTGTGTCTACAAATGGGTGTTAGAGTGTGAGTGAATAAACCTAATTAGTGAAAGTTAAACAAGTATCAAACAAGTATCAAACAAGTATCAAAAGAGTTGAATCGTAGGGATATATGTGTAATATAGACATTTAACTTGTATTATGTTGATTAATATATGTTGAAATATAGGTTTAACTTCGGTCAGGCAGAAAAGTTGGTAACTGGGAACCAGGAGAGGATATGTGCAATGTGGTCCATAGTGTCTGCGAGCGATCATGGTGTGATCTGCAAGCAGCTGGTCATTGATATATAAGCAATTAGGGTAGACAGATGCAGGTGGTGCCTCCTTCCCCCCTCCCTGGTGATTGGGCGTCCAGGCCGCTAGGGGGCAGCCTCCGTGTGGCTCCCTCTGTGTCCTGGAAGGCAAAGTCGCCCCGGCCGTTGCCGTCATCTCTGCAGCAAAACGCATGATGCCGCTGGCAGGGTGAAACTAAAGTCGGCGGATACATCCACCAAAAAAACAGCCTTAACAAATTCGGCAAGAAGAGCATTATCACTGAAGACTTGGCCAGGTGATGCAACTTCGAAGAGTAAACTCTGTAGGATTCCTTTTTCAGGTGACCTTCTCTTTGACCCTGATCTAGATACCATTCTAGACAGGACTGCCGATAGGAAGAAATCCTTCCTGGTAAAGAAGCAACCCCTGAAGTGCTTTTTTTTACCTCAAAGAGCTCAGGAGCAGGACAACAAGTCCCAAGAGAGAAGGAATTGGTCTACACAAAAAGCTAAAGGCAAAGGCGGAATCCTTTTTCCATCCTACTCAAGCCAAAAAATCCCAATGACTTGACCCTGCGTGTGGGCGGAAGGCTGAAAAATGTCCTTCCGCAGTGGTCAGTCATAACATCAAGTCGGTTTATACTGACCACTCTTTCTCGCAGCCTAATTCATGGCGCGATTGATCTGCCCAAAACCCAAGGAGCCTTGTTTTCATCTTGGAGTTCTTGCAAGATGGGGCAGATAGGGGACTAACAGTCAGTACGTTGAAAGTACAGGTTGCTGCGCAGCCTGCGCTAGTGGTGTTCTTATAAATCTGAGGCCTCTAAACCTGCACCAGTCAAGAATTTCCCTAAGTGGGACTTGTCGATAGTCCTGCAATCCCTAGCAAGGAGTGCATTTGAACCTCTGGAAGAAGTGTCACTCAAATGTCTCACTATTAAAGCTGTGTTCCTAATCGCCAATACTTCAGCACGCAGGATCAGTGAGCTACACGCTTTGTCAATTAGGGAACTTTACCTGCCAGTGTTTCCGGATAGAGTTATTTTTAAGACAGACCCAAAGTTCTTACCAAAAGTAGCTTCAATACATAATCGCTCACAAGACATTGTGCTCCCAACCTTCTGTGCTAACCCATCAGGGGAGAAGGAGACCTTTTTTCATACGTTGAAAGTCAAAAGGATTTTGTTACGCTATCTAGAACTCACAAAAGACTTTAGATCTACAGACTCGTTATTTGTCCTTTTTTCAGGCAGCAAGAAAGGTTGCCAAGCTTTTAAAGGATCAATAGTCAGATGGCTGAAATCATCCCAACTGGAAGCATACTCGCATGCAGGGTTGTCTCCACCAGATAGAAATTTTGAACACTCAACCAAAGCGCTTCCAGCCACTTGGGCAGAAAGAGCTGGTGACACCGCTGAACAAATTTGCAAGGTGGCAACATGGTCAAGTTTCAGGCATTTGGTAGGAAGTTTGGGGTTCCATCTTCCTCGATGCTAGCCAAGCACAGTGCTTTAGCCAACCTGTGAGTATAAACCCCTTTCTCCACATGAGGTCTTTTCTCCCTTTTAGCGGTAGAATATATTAACTAATACTACATACCCATTTGTATTTACAGTGTATCCCTTGTGACAGACTCAGACTCTCTTATGTCTAAAATCATCCTATGACCACTAGGGGCATAGGATGAACTGAAGAATGATATCTTGGACTACCAGAGATGGGATTATTATGTATGTATTATCCACATTATATTCCGAGATATCTGTAGGACTATTTTAAGTTTGCTGATTCTGAACTCAAAGGGTTAATTGTAGATGTGACTCTTTCATACTGCTAAATGCTAATGCCGTCACCACCAGCCATCTCTCTATTCTTTGTGCTAATTGAATCTATTGTGTGTGAAGATGCTCTGTGTTTACGCTTAAGAGATTGTGTAGTGTATAGCAGATAATAAGGAGCCGGGGAGTCTGGTCTCCTCGTCTGGCTAAATAATTAGATAATTAGCTCATGTTAATTATTGTTCTGTGTCTGGCTGTTGTGTACATTGATTGCCCCCTGGGGCTTCCGTCTAATTACACATAACAGTCCTTCTAATCAGCTTTAATGCTGACTCATTTTCAAGTCCTCATTTGCATGGCTAAGGAGGACCTGAAGGAGGACTACATGTACTTTACAATTGACCAATATTCTGTATAAAAGTGTGTTGTGTACTTCCAATAAAGGTCTACCTGTTTGAACTTACTTACAGCCTGTCTGGTGTTTGTTCTAATGGATTCCGAACGGCACATAGCTGTAGTTCGGATCCCGGAGCCTTGGAGGACCAAACCATCAGATGTTGTGATCTGCAAGCTGACTCACTAGTAGCAGAGGAGTATCGGGAGAGCCGAAGCGAGCGAGCAAGGGTCTCGTTACATTGGTTGGCAGCGGTGGGATTTGCTCTCCAGTTACTGGGACACTCCAAACCACCACAATGAATGACCAGCTATGCAGCATGCAGGAGAGCCATGCTGAAAGACTTGCTTGAGAGCCGTGGAGGGACCGGTGGGACAAAGAACAATGCCACCCTGATCAGTGAGCTAGCCGAGATGGATCAGAGGGATGGTGATGCAGGGCCCGGGTCAGTTGAAGACTTGTTTCAGCAACGAGTTCGAGAGCGGTTGGC
Organism: Rana temporaria; assembly: GCF_905171775.1. Taxonomy (NCBI): domain Eukaryota; kingdom Metazoa; phylum Chordata; class Amphibia; order Anura; family Ranidae; genus Rana; species Rana temporaria. Next base: position 346,120,922 of record NC_053492.1, read on the forward strand.
ATTATATGGTGCTAACCCATCAGAGACCGCCATACAGAATGGCATTAGAGGCATCCAGCTGCAGGATGAGCGGCAAGAGAGAGAACAATAGCGACAAGAGAGAGAACGAGAGCGACAAGAGGAGCTGGAGAATGCCTACAGACAGCTGTTACATTCTTTTGAGATTCACTGGTGTTACTGCTTTTTGAAAAATTATCTCTGACGGACCTGTAACTTCCGAAAACATTTATGCACCGGGTGAGCACCGAAACAAAATGTACACTTATGCTTGTGTAGCAGACTGCTACTTTCTAGCCGGCGTTGTTTTAAATTTAGAGGGAAGTCTGAGAGTTAATTGACTCAGACTGTATGATTTTTTTTACTAAATTTGGGCCTCTGTTCCAGCTGTGAGTGGCCACTTCAATTTCGAATTTTCGAATTTTTCAATTTCGAATTTTTCAATTTTTCAATTTTTCAATTTCGAATTTTCGAATTTTTCAATTTCGAATTTTCGCATTTTTCAATTTCGAATTTTCGAATTTTTCAATTTTCGCATTTTCGAAAATTCGAAAATTCGAAACTTGAAAAATTCGAAATTTGAAAATGGGAAAAAATGAAAAATTTGAATATTCGAAAATGAAAAATTCGAATTTTCGAAAATAGAAAATTTCGAAATTCGAAAATAGAAAATTTCGAAATTCGAAATTCGAAAATTCGAAAGTTCGAAATTTGAAAAATTCGAAATTGAAAATGAAAAATTCGAAATTGAAAAATTCGAAAATTCAAAATTGAAAAATGAAAAAATTAAAAAAATAAAAATTAGAATATTCAAAATTCGAAAATTCGAAAATTTGAAAAAGAAATATTCTAAAATTCGAAAAATAAAAAAATCGAAAATTCCACATTTCGAAAATTGAAAAATTCGAAAAAGAAAAAGTCGAAAATTCGAAATTCCCGAAAATTGAAAAATTCGAAATTCTAAAATTCGAAAATGAAAAATTCGAAAAATCGAAAAATAAAAAAATCGCAAATTCGAAAATTCGAAAAATTATAAAATTCAAAAAGTTTCGAATTTTAGAAATTCCGAATATTCGAAATTTCGATTTTTTTATTTTCGAATTTCGAATTTTTTATAATTCGAAAATAAAAAATAAAATTCGAAATTTCGAATATTCTGAATTTCTAAAATTTGAAACTCTGAAAATTTTCGTATTTCCGAAAATCCGAATTTCCGAAATTCGGAAATACGAAAATTCGGAAATACGAAAATTCGGAAATGAAAAAAATTCGGAAATTAAAAATTCGGAAATTCTAGATTTCGGAAATACGAAAATTCGGAAATACGAAAATTCCTGGAAGAAAATGAGATTTCTTTTTCTCTTATATTTTTGATATAACTACTTGCCTTTTGTGTTTTTTCTGAAGACTGTGTGATCGGGTATATCTCCCCCTTTCTTGTACAAAACAAGACAAGGTTTTCTGACAGCCCTCTGTGCTTTAAAACCTTGCTCTATGCCAGTAAGTTTAATTGTTTTCTTTTTAAGTACTTTTTGCCTTATATGATCGGAACACTATACTCAATAGGTGCATTGTGTTCCCTACAGTTTGGTCCCTTTTCCTCCCCTATGGTCCAGCCTATGCCCTTACGCAGCACGGACACATCGGGTTAAGGCGTCTTTCCCCTTCGGGGGCTGATCTGTTCCTGGGGTCCAGGTTATCATGCAGAATTGGTGTCAGTTCTCATTTTCTTCCAGGCTGTCAGGTCAGAGTACATCCTCCTCAAAGAAATATAATATTTGTAATGTAAATATATCTAATTAAAATTATGATGTATAAATTCCTTATATGTTGTTCTCTATCTTTTTGCTTAGAGCTGGCTTTATAAATTCTGGTCGCTCGTGGAACCCCTGAGGAAGCCGTCTACGGCGAAATATATTGGGTCCAATAACATCCTAAATCGACCAGTAGCTCAATATTGGGGAATTCCAGCAACCCAAATCAGAACTCTGACAAATTGTTTTTAAATGATGTATCATGTATTGTACAAAAACCGAATCTTGAGGTTTTAATACATTGTTATAATAATTTAATTTCTATATTGCTTATTGTATAGCACCGTCAACATCCCATTCCCTCTATCGTTTTGAACCAAGAACGATATCTGATCATGCACCAGTGGTGTTGACGTTTGTAATAATTATGATGGAGCATCGGGAGAAAACTTGGCGATTAAATGAAACACTACTGGATGATGAACAGATAGCAGAGGACATACGGCAGAAAATGATAGAATATTTCGAAATAAATACAACAGAAGAGATATCAGAACAAGTGATATGGGAAGCACACAAAGTAGTGATAAGGGGTGAGTTAATATCCCACGGATCCCGAGTAAAAAAAAAAAAAAAGGAGGATAAAGAAAATACATGAAGCAGAGATAAAACATAAAAATAAATTAGATCCTAGAGAGGGGAGCAATTAGAAACTTTAAGAACAGAACTTGCTAATTGCCTAGATAGAAAAGAAAAAGATAAATGTAGATTCTTGGCAAATAAATTATATGAACAAGGGAATAAGTGTGTCAAACTACTAGCTAGACAGTTACAAACCCAACAAGAACTATCAGAACTGATGAAAAATTTGAATTTTCGAAAATAGAAAATTTCGAAATTCAAAAATAGAAAATTTCGAAAATTCGAAAATTCGAAATTCGAAAATGAAAAAATGAAAAATGAAAAATTTGAAATTGAAAAACCAGTTCAGATTCACCAGAACTATCATAACATCCGAGTAAATAATAAGCAGATAAAAGATACGAAAAATATAGCTGCAGAATTTCATCGCTTTTATAATGAATTATATAACATACAAAGGATAAAATTAAAAGAAGATAAAGAAAACTAAATAAGATAATATATCAGGGAATCCAAATTACCACCCCTGGCAAGGGACGTGGTGGAGGAACTAGAAGAATAGGTCACCAGAGAGGAAATTAAAAGAGCAATAGAGGACCTCCCGCATGGAAAGAGCCCAGGACCAGATGGCCTAACTAATGCATACTATAAAAAATATATGGATATAGTGATTACACCACTTTATAATTATTTTAATAAGATCACAGCTGGAAATCCACTACCCTCAGAAGCATTATTGGCATTTGTGACAAATATACCGAAACCAGGAAAGGACCCACAATACTGCTCAAGTTATAGACCCATTTCCCTCCTAAATACAGACACAAAATTATTTTCCTAAATATTAGCAAATAGATTGAAAGGGGAAGATAACAAAAATAGTACACATATATCAAACAGGATGTATGATGGGGAGGGAAACAAAAGACAACACAATACGACCACTTAATATACTCCATTGGATAGAAAAGGGACCCGACAAAACATCTAGAGTAACCCTGTCGATGGATGCCGAAAAGGCATTCGAAAGGGTGAACTGGGTTTATATGATGGAAGTATTAAAATAATTGGGCCTGGGGGAATGGATGAGGGGGTGGATAGCAGTATTATATGCAGGACCTAAAGCCAAAGTTAAAGTTAGCGTAACACTGTCTGAGGGGTTTGATATAGTCAATGGCACAAGGCAGGGCTGCCCCATATCCCCAATCTTGTTCGCTCTCACTTTGGAACCATTTTTATGCAGGGTGAGAGGGAACAGGGGAATAGTGGGGGTGGAAATTGGACAGAGAGAGCACAAAGTGGCAGCATATGCCGATGATTTATTGTTTTTTCTCTCAAAACCAGAAGAATCAGTATATGAGCTGATGCAGGAAGTGATAAGATATGGAAAGATATCCATTTTCAAAATAAATACAGAGAAATCAGTAATATTGCCAAGCCATGTGCCATTGCCTGTAATTAGATCGTTACAGGATTGATACTGGTTTTTGTGGAATAGAGAATCACTGTGCTATTTAGGAGTGCACATAGTGGCTAAAGAAAAGATACTATATGAACGTAACTATGGAGCATTAATTATAGAAATAAGAAAAGATCTGAATAGATGGAAGGAAAACACACTAACATGGTTCGGCAGAATTAATACTCTAAAAATCAATGTGGTACCCAGACTTTTATATGTTCTATATACAGTCCCTATACAACTCCCCCAGATATTTTTTAAAAAGATACGGAAAGCATTCATATAATTTATATGGAAAGAGGGAAATGCTAGGATAGCATATGAAATCCTATGTAAAAGTAAGGGAGAAGGAGGAGTTGGGCTTCCAGATATCGCATCCTATTATAAAACGATGGCTCTGGTGCGTAAACTGCACTGGTGCCATGATGTAGGTAATAGAGCATGGGTACTAATAGAGGCAAATATGGCGGGGAGGAACCTGGCGGGGGCACCATGGATAACAACTAAGGCCAGGGGATTATCAAAATGGACATCCCCATTAACTCGGAACGCACTGGCAGTATGGGACAGGATGAATCAATTTGGCAAATACGCCCCAAAAACATCACCATTGGCACCACTGGGGGGTTACCCATGGTTCCCTCTGTGAGAGGAAAAAGGAGCATTAGGCACATGGGAATTGGAAGGTAATACAATGTGCCTGAGGTATGCACCACTGGGGGTCCTGATGCCACAGGTAGATTTAATATCAACACAAGGAGATATGGTAATGGCAGGATGGAGAAATAGTCAGATTCCACATTTTTTTTAGAAGATTAGACCCCCAAGTAAGAACTCTGAATTCTCTAACTATATTCGAAAAAACATGTAGAAAGATATCACAACTGGACCACTTACTGTCACAAATGTAAAAAATAATATGTAGTGAACAGAATAAAACAACCCCTTACTTTATCAAAGAATGGAAAAAATATTAGGTTAGATGGTACCGCACCCCGGTGCGATTAGCTCAAAGATATCCATCAAGAGATTACCGATGTTGAAGGGGGTGTGGGGAGCAGGGAACATACCTCCATATCTGGTGGGCATGTCCAGGGATAAATATCTTTTGGGAGGAAGTGGCACCATGGATCAGGGAAATGTCTGAGGAAACAATAGAGTTTACACCGCTACACTTCCTGTTCCATGGAACCACAAGAGCTATAAAAACATATAAAAATAGCATTATACTGCATTTATTAAATGCGGCCAAAAGATTAATACCAAGGTATTGGAAAGAAGCAACATGCCCCACCCTTCAAGAATGGAAAAGGGAAGTAGTTATAATAATGGGAGTAGACAAATGGATACACAACATCAGGCACAAACAGGAGAAATTTAAAAAAATCGGGGAAATCTGGGAAAAACATAACCAAGAAATAGATGGATAAAACCAACAATCCACAGCTTTTATTTCTAATCTGTATGTTATATGTATGTTTAGTCAATATGCCTAAGTAGAGATTGTGACACTAGAAGAAAATGGCAAGGTGGCTAACGACCTTCCTCACTCACATTTTTTTCCTTCTCCTTTTTTTTATTCCCCCCCCCTTTTTTTTCCTTCTCCTTTTTTCTCTCTCTCTTCTTTTTCTTTTTTCCCTTGTTGGGGGGGGGGGGGAGAGGAAGAATTTTATAAATGAGAAGACACACATATAAATATAACATTTCAAACACAATTTTATATAAAAAGAATGAGAAGACACATACATATAACACCTCAAACACAATTTTACATAAAAAAAAAAAAAATATTCCCCCTTATCACAGATAAATAAATATAAAAAGGCACAGAGGAAATATAATAAATATAGCACTAGGAATACACATATATTAACACATTATTTATAGTCACAAACACCTTTTTGCACCCACCTCTTCCCCGCCCCCCCCACTTTTTTTCTTTTTTCTTCTTTCTTTTTGTTTGGAGGATTTGAATAAACCACCATATAGTAAAGGAAGATAGCATGTAGTGAGCTACCTTTCAAGTGTCAAGGCATGAGAAATGTAAAATGTTAAATGGTATATGTAAAGAAAAATTTAATAAAGAATAGATTAAACAAAAAAAAAAAATCTCCTTGCCAAATCTTTTCTCTTATTGCAGCAGAAAGGTGGAAACCCAACGGAGAAAGTACGTACGACATACATTCTTTACCTCTATTCTCCTTTACCTGCTTACCGTGAGGAGATTCAAGTACCTGAGGATTAAAAACCACGTTAAAGTGGTTGTAAACCCTTACGAATCACTTTGACCTACAGGTAAGCCTAGATTAAGGCTTACCTGTAGGTGCAACAAATATCTCATTAACCTACACGGTTTAGGAGATAGTTGCAAGAAAGACGGCACTGATGTCTATGGCGCATGCGCCGCAGACAACGGCGCGCAGGCACACTGAGCGTGCCGCTACTAACAGCGGCCATGCCGTTGGTGGCAGCTCCCGCGCATTCGCAGGAGTGACGTCATGGCTGCTCAGGCCAGTCACAGAGCCAGAGCAGTGATACCCGAAAGTCACTCCGGGTATCATGGCGGCGACAAAGGAGGTGTCTGAGGACCGCTGCGAAGGCTTTGTTCTACGTAAGTAATTCATAATGAGCTAGTATGCTATGCATACTAGCTCATTATGCCTTTGTTTTGCAGGTTTTTTTTTGTTTTTTTAAAGAGAGGGTTTACTTCCTCTTTAACCACATTGTCATTTACATTTATAACTTCAGACCAAACTGCCGCTGTAATATCACCACCTGGCTTTTCAACCTGCGCTTCATTATCTTTACACAGAGTATGAATTAACTGCTCTAAAGTTGAAGATAACGCTGAAAGCTGGTTCATGGTGTTGTTCTTACCATTGTCTACAGCATTATGCTGTAATTGTGGACTGTGCATGGGAGACTCACACCGCACAGGAATTGCGCTGCCGGCTTTGTCTGCCCCTGATATGCTTCCTCTCCTTGTCCCCTGAGCTGCTGTCTCCTCAATCGCCTGCTGCCTCCTGAGAAATGCTTCTCTGTCTTGTCTCCACAGTGACGCTCCTCTGCCTTGAGGTGCATGCCCAAGTCTCCGCCCACCTCTGCCTCTCCATGCTGCCTCTGAGTCATGACGGCTACTGCCTGCCTCTGAGGCCGACCTCCCTCTTCTGCTCACAGTGTGAGTGGTGGATACAGGACTGCACTACTATGTCATGTGACCTACTAACCCAATAGAAATAACCCCTCTGCACTACTATGTCATGTGACCTACTAACCCAATAGAAATAACCCCTTAAATAAAACCCTTTTATTTAAATAATAATCTGAGCCACGGCCCCATGAGGCAAGGGGGGCCTAAATTGGCTTACCCCTCTTTTACACCACATGAGTTGAACATAGTTAACTGCTGCACTGTCACTAATGAGGCAAAATGTGCAGCCAAAACTGTATATTTTAGTTTTTGGTAGTGTAGGGAAAGATTAGAATCTGTTTTGGGTTGTTTTTTTTTTCTTTTGCTGTCTGCAATTTCACCAGAGTGTAAATGAGAGGAAAGATCTTCAACAACAAAATATATATACAGTATATATATATATATATATATATATATATATATATATATATATATATATATGTATGTATGTATATATATATATATATATATATATATATATATATATATATATATATATATATATATATATATATATATATATATATATATATATATATATATAGTAGAGTAAGGGAAGGCTAGAACCCGTGTCCATGTTTTATTGCTGCCTGTCTCCTTGTTGCAGATTTTCTCTCACTCCATGATTGGTAAAGCCCCAAAAAGTAAAAAAAAAAAGATTTTACTTGGCATGAACTTTAAGGCAAGTAAATCAGGCAAAATGTTACTGTATGAAATTAATTTGTATAGCTGGATGACAGCAAGTCCAATACAATACAACCCTCTCTGGCCAAACATTTTTCAATGCTAAACCTCTCTCCTCCTATACATGCCATACTGGAATGAAGAAATCTTTGCCCCCATGACATACACAGATGGGTACCAAGACTTCAATCTACTTGAGTTGGAAAGACATATTCAAATGGACACCCTGGATCACATCTTTCAAATGCAGAAGACTGTGTTGGGCTGTGTAAGCAGCACTGATTGAAAGTATGGGGGCAGCCTTCAAGGGTGACAATGCTGGGCATGCACAATGAATGCGAAGGATGACAACCCTGCAGTGAATTAATTGCAGGCTGAAACAATGTTGCCATTCTCATAGAGTATGTCTTGTAAACTCTCAGGATCAACAGTTATTTATTTCATGAAACAAAATTTTATTCAAGTAAAGTTCTGTTTGTAAATATTGCTAGAATGTATTTTTTGTTTCGGCAGAGGAGACTCTGTATGTCTCTGCTTACATAAATCCTCTTTCCTGCCTGTTAGAATTTTTTTTCTAATTTTATACTGACTGCTGAGTGGAGTAAAAGCCGGATGCCAGGACAAAATAAATCTGCAGATTGGCAGGAGTTACATTATTTAACTCTGCCATAATGTGCATGTAAGCTGCTCATACCTGCACATTATGGCAAAAGCTTTTGGAGGACAACTGATGTGGAGTAAAGTTCTGCTTTAAGTTGAATTATGCACTTCTATCTATTTATATTGAAGGATTAACTGGAATAGTTTGTAATCTTGGGTATAGTTGTATTTTTTTCCTATAGTTGTATTGTAGGAGAAAAATAAATGTACCATCACACATCTTAAGTAAATCTCAGTTAAATTATACATTTTATTAATTTCTTTGCGTTTTCTTTCTGGCAGTTATATTTTTTATTACAGAAAAATTGCAGAACGAAAAATGATTACTGTTTGTTTCCACTATAGTTAAATGTATACTTTAGTCAACTGAACATGTTGCTTAATGTTAAGGAGACACAGTCTGCTTTGGGCATATCTCTAATTTAATCCTGGCAGGTATCAAGTGTGGTTGGCTGCCCTTCTAGGTAAAAATACCTATAACTGGCAGTATCTTTTTCTTTTGAATTACCTTGCAAATATGTAGTGTTGGAACATGTTTGTAAAAAACATTCAAATCCAGGAAGCTGTCAACCTTATGTTCCTACATTCACCCAAATTTTCTGACTGTGAGCCACAAACTTTCCAACACTCCTAACTGGAAAACATGCTTTCTCTCTCTCTCTTTAGGAAACCCTTTAGGAAACCGCTGGCATGCATGAACAACCTATGCTACTAACTTTCGGTATATTTCTTTCAGATCCATTCCTGGTATACAGTTACAAACTCTATTAAAATAGTTTGCATTGTTATGAAAAATTGCACACACTTGAAAAATATATATATATATATATATATATATATATATATATATATATATATATATATATTATAATTTAAAAAAATTACAAAAAAGAAGCTGGGGACAGAAGGTAGCAGTACCAAAACACAGTTTAAACAACAAATCAGCGTGAGGCATGCAAAGAGACATATAAGAATAAATAAGAATAAAGGGTAGTACCCTAGCCAACACAGAGATAACTCTTCACTACTTAGAGGAAAGGCCTAAATAGAAAAAAGAAAGAAGAAATACAAAGGTAAAAAAAAAGAAAAAAAAAGGGGTTTAAAGGGGTCCACCAACTCCTGGCTTGTGCCAAAGCATAGGGGTGGAAAAGAGTTAAGGGAGAGACAGATGCAGCTTATATCTATAGGTCAACAGAAGAATTAGAGGCAGAAAGCAGTGGGGGGGGGGGGGGGCTTGCCCGGGAAGAGGGAGAGGGAAACAGAGAGGGAGAGAGGATAAAATTGAGCTTAAGTTGTCTGACCAGGGGGCCTCAGCATCCACAACCAGTATAACGCACAAGGAGAGTAGAGCACAAGCTATATTTGCCTGAGCATAGTAGCCAAACCAAGGGCCCCCAGACTTTAAGGTATTGAGCATGCATGTCCTCCAGGATAGAAATGAGCTTCTCATGTATTATAATACCCATAAATCTGTTTAACTTCACCAAATATTAGGAAAGGGTTATTTCCACGCATGAGCAAGGGTTTACCAAGCAGCAAGAAACACAATCTCTTCCAGTTTCCTCTGATTCTTAGACAGGGAGAGAGTGTAGTAGGGTTTCTCAGGGCTTGCGAGCTAGAGAGACATCAAGGAAGGACCAGATCAGAGTGTAAACACATGTCAAGAATTTCATGAATTGGAAGTCGATTCAAAACTTTTTATCGATCAGGAGAAAGGATTTTTCCTTCTTCAGGGCTATGAAATGAACACAAACAATATACAGGTATATACAAAGTCTGAATGGAGTCTGAATGGATAAAGGAATCATTTAAGAAGTGATGCTATGAGAGAAAAAACATAATGTAAAAACTCATTAAAATGCATAATATTAATACAAAATTCACAATGTTAATAAGAAGTTTGGTTTTATATGTATAATGGTACTATACACAGCAAGATAATATAATAACAAATAGTGATAAAAAATATATAAAGTACAGTATTAAGACTTTAAACGTAAAGTATAAAGATATAGGTAAAATATGTGGTGAACCCCAAGGAGGGTACTCTAAATGGTAGATAATGATAATAAAAATATACAAAAATAGAAAATATAAACAAAATAATAAAAAAGGGACCTGAAGTAGTAGAATTTTAGGTGAATAATGGAACCTTATGTGGATGTAAGGCAATATGAAGTAAAGACAGACCTATTGCTGCATGCTAGTTGTCTAGGAGTAAACTCCAGGCCAGATGTATGTTAACAAGGTTGTCTGTAGAGCGATGCAAGGAGAAACAAGTGAGGAAAAACAATATAATTTTGGTCGGGGTGTCGGTGTAGGGAGTGTGGAGTAGTGCTGGTAGTGTAGGATGGGATGGGGATGTGACAGGAATAGGGATCTATGGTGATCTGGAAGATGGGAGGGGGCAGAGGGGGAGAAGAATAGTGGGGGTGGGGAAGTGGGAAAGGCAAGGGGAGGCAACACCAGGAAGACTGGTTGGGGGTGTGTGGGGTAATGCTGGGTGAGGGGGAAAAGGGTTGGGGATTGTGAGGATAAAAGATGATCTGGGGGAGGGTGGTAGCAGGGAAATAGGGGGCAGGGGGGTTGGGGGTGGTGTGTGGTAGGTGCTGGGTGGGAGGGGGGTTTGGGCTTTAGTGGCTCTTGAATGTTGACAGGATCGACACTGGGCTGAGGGTGGGATTGATGGGGCAGGGATAGGGAGCTGTGAGACTTGGAGAGTGATTGGGCCAGTACATGATGGCAGGATATGCGGCACCTGGGGTAGTGGCTGGTGCAGGAGGAAGAAAATAACATCTGGTGGTGTTAGCTGGGGGCAGATTGTTTGTGCTGCAAGTGAAGCAGCAAGTGCAGGTAGAGAGAGAGAGAGGTAGATGCAGTTTCTGGGGTATTGGGGTGTAATGGGGAGGTGGGATAGTGACCGGACCAGGTGGAGTGGAAGTTGGAGGGAGGAGGTGGCTTGTGGAAGGGTGGATATGAATGACAACAGGGGATGCTGGAAAAGGGATACTGACCTGAGGTAGGCTAGCAGAGTGATAGCTGTGGTTGCAGGGGCAGCAATGAGAGAGGTGTTTGGCGCCATGGATTTAAAAGTGACAGAAGTGGGATGTGGCTGAGGGATTGACAGATGTGGGGGTGGGCTGGGCTCAGGAATGGGAGAGGTGTACAAGCATGGCTGAAAGCAAAAGGTTGTAGTGTTTGGAGGAATATTGTATTCACGTGTACATTTAATGCAAACAAAATCAGGAAAAACAAGATTTGTATTATTAGCAGAACAAGAAGTAATGACAATGTCCAAGATCCACAGGAACCAAAAACCAAGGAACAAAAAGTGAAAATGTATCAGTAAAAAGTGCTTTATAAAAGAGCATGAATTGTGCAAAGAATTTTTTTTTTTTTTTTAAATAACATAAAAAAACATAAAACAGGATCATATAAACAATATATAAAACTATTAAACACAGAGGCCCGGATTCTCAAACGAGTTACGCCGGCATATCTCCAGATACGTCGTTGAAATTCTGAGTCCGAGCCGTAGTATCTATGCGCCTGATTCTTAGAATCAGTTACGCATAGATTTGTATTAGATCCGACCGGCGTAAGTCTTGTACGCCGTCGTATCTTAACTGCATATTTATGCTGGCCGCTAGGGGCATGTACGCTGATTTACGCCTAGAAATATGTAAATCAGCTAGATACGCAAATTCACGAACATACGCCCGGCCGACGCAGTACAGATACGCCGTTTACGTTAGGCTTTTCCCGGCGTAAAGTTACCACTGCTATATGAGGCGTACATGAGGCGTATTAAGTATGGACGCCGTTCCTGCGTAGAATTTTGAAAATTTTACGTCATTTGCGTAAGTCGTTCGCGAATAGGGCTGGGCGTCATTTACGTTCACGTCGAAAGCATTGGCTTCTTGCGGGTTAATTTGGAGCATGCGCACAGGGATACTTTTACGGATGGCGCATGCGCCGTTCGTAAAAAGCGTCATTTACGTGGGGTCACATAAAATTTACATAACACACGCCCACATCTACCATATTTGAATTAGGAGGGCTTACGCCGGCCTATTTACGCTACGCCGCCGCAACTTTCGTTTGAGAATACGGCACTTGCCTGCAAAAGTTGCGGAGGCATAACGTAAATAGGATACGTTACGCCTACACAAAGATACGCGCATCTACGTGAATACGGGCCAGAAAGTCCCACTGGATATAGATGTTTAACACAAGTCTATAACTCAATTTAGTCCATGTGGAGTGAGAGTATTAGGCTGATATATGCAGTAGGATTCCTCTTCCTCTCCTCTGTATAGTCTTTTGTATCTATTTTAGCTGATGGATTTTAGGATGTGCTCTATAATTGTGGCAGTTATTAGGTCTGGGTGTCAGGAGCATTTAGTGCTCCTGTCCCTCATTCCAGCATCCAGGGGTTTTGGCTATGGCACTCTCCTTGTCTGTCTGTCCATCTGCAGGCTGATTAATGTGATCAATCTCTGGGTGGAAACTCAAACCTGTTATAAGCCAGTTGAACCCTCATTTGGATGCTTGTGATACGCTTGTTGTTCCTGATCAAGCTCCCTGTCTGCCTGCCATGCTCTGCTGAACTGGATTTCCCTGTGTATGACTTTGGACCGGATTTTGGACTATTTCCTTAAACTCAGCCTGCCTTTTACCTAGACTGTCATAGAACCACACTATCTGTCTGCTAATCGCAGGTATCCATTTGCTTCGCTCAGTTCGCATATGCTCTGGCGTGATGGCCAGACACTATAGCATTGTGTACAAGTCTTGGGGGCAATCGAGTAGGCCTGCTTGGGGAAAAAAGGGGATGTTTGGATTTTCAATGATGAGGGACTCTTTTTCGCTTTTTGTCAATAGGTTCTCAGCATGTGCTTCGTTGATGAAGTCATGGTATTCTGTAGTGAACTGTTTTGTGGGATCTTTTCTCATTATTTCACTATTACACTTCTGATACCCCAGGAGCAGCATTACCTTTTTCTCTCTATGCATTTTGCACCTGCCACTTCACTCACATTCCAGCACACACAACCTGCCCCCAGCTAAAACCACTAGATGATGTTTTTCTCCTCTGGTACTAGCTATCCCCATCCTGTGCCACCTGTTCAGCTCTACATGTCTTCAGTCAACCCAGTCCATCATCACCCTTCCTCCCCTGCATCCCCCCGCCACCTGGAGGAGCCGCCACTCTCACTTACCATCCCACTCTTAGCCCCTCCTCCTCCCTTGTCATCCAATGGCTTTACATAGCATTCATAGCTCCCCCTGCCTCTCTCCCCCTCTGCTTTTTTTCCCCACAGCACCAACAACCCAGGTGCTGGCAACAGCTGCTATTTTCTTTCCTTCCCTCCCCTCAGGCCCCACATGCCATCCACTGATCTGTTTTGCTCACATCTTGGCGCACCCAACCTGCCCTTAACTGTTACCACCAGATGCAGCTTTCTTGTCTCTGTTAGCGGCTGTACGGGGCCGCTGTTAGAAATCATGGGGCCCTGTACAGCCTACCTGATGAGGCCCCCCAACACCGCCTTGAAAAAGTGATATTTCAAGTGATATTTATCTCTGTCCAGGCTTAGCCCATTCCTGCTAGTGAATGAGTGTGCTGCAGCTGACTTTAAGGATTCCATTTTCCTTAAGCCTTTAGGCACATTTATTATGCCTTTAAATCAGCTAAAGCATGCACTCCAATAATTATTTAAAATCTGTATGACCTAATTCACACTAGCATTGCTCTCTGGAGAGTGATCTGCATGCTGATTGCTCTTCAGACAGCATTTGGCTGGTGGTGAAAAGGCATTGTATCACCTTTTCACCACCTGTTTTAACCACTTAAAAATCCGGACAGTAGTTGAAAAGTATGATGCTCAACAGGAAACATGGTGGGTGGTTAGAGTGGGGACAGTTGTTACTTGGCAAAAAGCATTGTGGTTGCAGCACATGCAGTGGCGTAGCGTGGGTTGGCAGCGCCCGGGGCGAGGCAAGTAATTTGCACCCTCCAGACATGCAGACTTGCCTATTTTGAGCTAGCTCCAGTCTGGTCACATGACCCCCTGTGTGAGAGGCGAGGATGCTTGACAATGACTGGTAAAGCTTGGAGTGGTGACATCATTCATAGGTTCCTATGTTTCATCTGTTGCTGGCGCTCCCTCCCCTCCCCTGCATACACCACTGGCTCACACAGGGGATAACATGACTGGACAGCCTGAAAATAGGTGTTTACATTTTTTCTACACGGGTTAGCCATCATAGGCATTAGGAGGGGGATTTGATAATATTTCAGTTAATGGGAGCTACATATGTACATATGTCAATACTTGTTGCAGCACTGTGCAGTTGGAGTCAATACCCAGTAGGGTTTTGTATTTAACCTTTTTTCAATTATATTTATATATTTGCACAATTGTGTGTTTTTGCAGCACTGGTGATTTTGATTCACTGAGAGGCAGAAAGAGACATTGGGATCAGAGAGACGGTGAAGCTGAGGGAAAGAGGGGGGGCTGAGAGAGGGAGAGGGGCCTGAGGGGGAGATGAGAGAGACTGCTAGCTCTACCTTCCATGCTAGTCTGTCTCCTTGATCTGGGGGTGCTTTGATCCTTCCAGTGAAAAATAAAAATACTACAGCGCTACTATAATCTAAGTCACGTAGGCGTGGCTTGGCGCGCGGCCAGGATGGCAGCACACTAGAAGAGCTCCGGTCAGCCCACAGCCTACCTGCTCGTTACCCGACCACAGAGGCTCAGATGCCGGGCAAAAAACTATTCTTTACGCCCCAGGCTTGTTCCCGACGAGGACAGTCGACCCCCGCGACGCGGAGCATCACAGAACACTTCTCCCAGACTCAGGCGAAGTACAGAGCCACTGGGCCCAAGATGGCGCCGACACGACATGCGGAGGAAATCAGTGGAGACTCTGATTCTGCTGCCGAGGACACAGGTAGGGGCACCTCCCGCTCTAACAAGCCCCTAACCTACGATGATATGTCAGGCTTCACGGCAGACATTAAGTCCACCTTCTCTGCTGCAATCACAGACCTGAAGACCAACTTAGTGGTGCTCACAGAGAAGCTGGCAGCAGGCGGGCAAGTTACGTGACAAGGCCATACACCGGCTGGAGGACATCACAGTGTCTCATGCAAATCACTTCATAGAAATAAACAGACATCTAGAAGACCTCGACAATAGAGGACGGAGGTCCAACATTAGGGTGAGAGGCATTCCAGAATCTGTTGAGCCAGACCACATCATTCCTGCCCTGAAAAGACTTTTCAATAGTCTCCTGGAAAGACAAGAGGACATAGAGATAGACTTTGTACGCGCCCATATAGCCCTCAGGCCGAGGGGTTCTGACACGGCACCGCCTAGAGACATTATCTGCTGCCTCCAAAATTTCCAGCTCAGAGGAGATCATGCGGAAAGCAAGGAGAAACGAGCGCGTCGTTTTCAATGGGGAGTCCATTATGCTATTTCAAGATCTCTCACAGATCACTTTAAGGAACCGCAGGGCCCTGCGTCCACTGCTTGATGCATTGAGAGAAAAAGATTTAAAGTACACTTGGCGCTTCCCCTTTGCGCTCATTGTCACGGCAAATGGCCACCAGCATGTACTAAGAGTCCCCGCAGACTTGCAGGAGTTTTGTGAAGGTCTGGGGTTGGGAGAGATAGCCCTCCCTGACTGGTATGCAGAATTTGCATTACCTCCACGCGAAAGGAGCCCTTCCCACTCGCGGCTTTCATCTCCTGAGAAGAGACATTCAAAAAAAGCAAAGCATTCCAAGAGCGGAGGATCCAGAAACGGGACCCCAGGACGGGGGTTCGCTCAAGCTCGTGACAAAGGGGACGACTGATGAGACACTTACCCATGAATAAGTCACGTGGCAAGTGACACAACGCGTGGGGGAGGAGTCTGCCGTGACGAGACCCTTCGGAGTTCCCGAGTGAGGATCTCATTGCATTGGTACTGAGCGGCTATTGCAAAGCGGGGAAATCGTGAGTGTATCGGAGCGCAGCTAGTGTATTGTTGCTTCACGTGGTGGTTGCAGTATCACGCTATTGTGTGTTTTCTCTCCCCCATTTTTTATATTCTGTCATGATTGATGTGGAGTGGAGTTGAAGCTGTCTTATTGCATACTATCCAAGGCTGCATGCTTTCTGATCATTCAGACTCTGAAGCTTTCTGCTGTGGATTACTGACTTTCTAACTATTGGTAGCATCATCCTATATGCTCAGGGACATAAATTAGGAGAACAGTTCCATGTGAATTTGCTTCTATGTGGATTGAAGTTAATTTATCATTTATTCACCTTTGTATGTTAGTGATATTGTTTTAACTCATATACTTATTTGTTATGGTATTCACTAAGCTTATTTGAATCCGCCCTGTGGATTCATCATTAGTATCAATTGATATTGATTGATCGCACCTGATTTAATGTACTTGGTATCACATTATTAGTTGTTTTTAGCGCAATTTGTTCTATTTTTTATTGATCCTTCCAGTGGCTCCCTAGCAGTGTGCACCTCCTCGCCCATCCTCTGGGTCTCCAGTCAGCCTTTTCTCTGGGCCACATGTTACTGCAGAGAGGAAGTTGGAGCAATGCATGCACTGGAGGCATGGGAGACTGTCCACACTCATGAGAGTGCCCCTCTAAATTTTGCGCCCAGGATGGTGGTCCCCCTTGCACCCCCCACGCTACACCACAGAGCATATGTACTGTCCCCACCACTGCCTTTCCAGCATGAGGGCTCTTTCAAACAGTTCTGCTCCACTCAAAAAGTGATCAGTGAGTGGATTATCTGCTGAATTGGAGCTAAATGGGAAAGCTGTCAGTGTTCTGATGTCCAGGTCTGTTCAGTTGCATCTGCATACAACACACAGCAGACAGGGGAGGACTTGTGATGTCTCTATGGGGGTTATTTACTAAAGCCAAATCCACTTTGCACTACAAGTGCAAAGTCCCAGTGTATGTCGATTACAAATAACACCTCTTGTGAGTCTTATATTAAGTGAGAGCCCACCACCTAATGTAAAGCCGCTTACCAGAGGGCATGCTTAACCAGCGTTGATACAATGCCCAGCCGCAGCCACCGTCTACAGGATTAGACCCCAGGTATTACACTAAGGTGAAGCTGCTAGGTTCTTACATACATATGGTCCATGGGTTGTAAACATATGGGAGAAGAGGAGACCATAGCATAATTCCGTATAGAAGGAATTTATTTAAATAAAAGAAACGCACTTACAAAAAAAGTCGTAATTAAAAACATGTAAACAATGCCGGCCGGTGTGTTGTCTATGTAGCGCCTGTGTACTTTCGTACAGGTGCTATATTAAAATTTAGTGGGAAAATGAGAGAGTTATGTTGCTCTCATTCTGTGATTTGGCAAATTTGGCTGTCGCCAAATCTGGATTGTCCTGTGGGTCACTCTGTGCCCCAGAGATGCAGTCTCATCTCTGGGCGGCAGGTGGCGCCAGAGGGGTCCAGGCGGAGCCGCTTTTCCCAGCAGCCAATTGGAGGAATTTTCCCTCGCGGGGCATGTGGGGGAGGAGTATTTCTGTGGCGGAGGCCATTGTTCGGGGTTCTTCGCGGGTTCCTGGTTCCAGGTGCGGCACCCACCTTTAGGGTGTGCGCACATCACAGGCCCCATCACTATGGCCTACCTGGCCGGGATCACGTGCTACGCGGAGTTCCCGACTCTGGGCCCTCATGGCCTGGAGAAACTGAAACTACAAAGGGGCCCCAGTGACTTACTGGGTCCCCACTTCTATTGAGAAGATCCCAAGTTGGGTGCTGTTCGGTGGGGAATCGGAGGAGAACCCGGAGGCAGGTGATCCAACAGGGCTTGACCCAACCACCGGGGATATGGGCACTGGACATTGACAGGTCATATTCAAGCTGTCAGTCGTTGACCCCAAAGACATACTGGGATTACTGGGAGGATTTGCTCTACCGTCCTAACTTCCAAGCACTAGGCCTGTGGCAGAGGTCTCATCTGGACATTCAAATCTAATTTGGAGCCAAGTCTTTGGCAGAAACTTGTTTTTCTTGCCCAGAAGCTTTAAGTGGCGCTCTGGCTGCCAGGCCTGTGAGAGAGGTCTGTCCAGAGGCACTTCACCCACTCCGGCTGGAGTTGTGAAGCAGACAAATATAATTACAGAAGGCAGGACTGCCTTTACTATGCATAGCCTGATACTGTGAAGTTGCTCTACCTTCACCAACCTATCCTGTCTACTTCAAGTTACATGTTGGTCGTGTTTGACCGGGAAAATAAAGCATTTGAAAACGCCAACTAACGGTCCTGGACATTCTGTTATAGCTCCCAGCACCACCATCACCCCTAGACACAGTGAAGAGGTAACTTAAATACGCCGATCCCAAATCTAATCAGCGGCTCCTCCGGGGGTAGCGATACATCATATTCTGCTCCCTATCGCAGAATGCTACGGAAGTGACGTTGCGGCCAGAAAAATCAAACTGCGCATGCGCGATGCTTTCCAACCGCAAGTGCGATGCGTTCCAAAAGATTTACGACATCAGAATATGTCACGGAAGTGACAACCATAGACGGAGCAGGAGGGGGAAGAGAGAGAGACATACAGATACAGATATATAGATACAGAGAGCGTTAACCGGGGCTCAGGGAGGGGATTACCTACGTGCATTACTTGCCCTATGTGATAAATATGTACACGATCCCCGCAGATATATTCACATCCCTCCTATCCAGACCAACCTGCTGTGCAATGCTGGGACTTGTAGTGCCTATCCAGAGCAACCTGTAGTGCAATGCTGGGACTTGTAGTGCCTATCCAGAGCAACCTGTGGTGCAATGCTTGCACCACATGTTGCTCTTGATAGGCACTACAAGCATTGCACCACAGGTTGCTCTGGATAGGCACTACAAGTCACAGCATTGCACTACAGGTTGCTCTGGATAGGCACTACAAGTCCCAGCATTGCACCACAGGTTGCTCTGGATAGGCACTACAAGTTCCAGCATTGCACTACAGGTTGCTCTGGATAGGCACTACAAGTCACAGCATTGCACCACAGGTTGCTCTGGATAGGCACTACAAGTCCCAGCATTGCACCACAGGTTGCTCTGGATGGGCACTACAAGTCCCAGCATCGCACCACATGTTGCTCTGAATGGGCACTACAAGTCCCAGCATTGCACTACAGGTTGCTCTGGATAGGCACTACAAGTCCCAGCAAGCATTGCACCACATGTTGCTCTGGATAGGCACTACAAGTCACAGCATTGCACTACAGTTTGCTCTGGATAGGCACTACAAGTCCCAGCATTGCACCACAGTTTGCTCTGGATAGGCACTACAAGTCCCAGCATTGCACCACAGGTTGCTCTGGATAGGCACTACAAGTCCCAGCATTGCACTACAGGTTGCTCTGGAGGGGCACTACAAGTTCCAGCATTGCACTACAGGTTGGTCTGGATAGGAGGGATGTGAATATATCTGCGGGGATCGTGTACATATTTACCACATAGGGCAAGTAATGCACATAGGGGAGGTAATCCCCTCCCTGAGCCCCGGTTAACGGTCTCTGTATCTCTATATCTGTATCTGTATATCTCTCTCTCTCTCTTTCCCCCCCGCTCCGTCTATGGTTGTCACTTCCGTGACATATTCACTGGTGTGTACTGACGTAAATCTTTTGGAACGCATCGCACTTGCGGTTGAACGCATTGCGCATGCGCAGTTAGATTTTTCTGGCCGCAACGTCACTTCCGTAGCATTCTCTGATAGGGAGCAGAATATGACAACACACAGGCACTATAGGAGCCTTTCCTTCTTCGAATCGACGCAGTGACGTCACTGCATCCCGTCCAGACACGTTTCGTTATACGCATACGTTTTTCAAAACTATAATACTTGTTGCAGCCCTGTGCAGTTGGGGTCAATCCCCAGTAGGGTTTTGTATTTGGACCGGCGTGCAGTGACATCACCGCGTCAATTCGAAGGAGTAAAGGCTCCTATAGTGCTGGCCGGCATTGTTTACATGTTTTTAATTACGACTTATTTTGTAAGTACGTTTCTTTAATTTAAATAAATTCCTTCTATACAGAATTATGCTATGGTCTCCTTTCCTCCCATATGTTTACAACCCACGGACCATATGTATGTAAGAACCTAGCAGCTTCACCTTAGTGGAATACCTGGGGTCCAATCCTGTGGACGGTGGCCGCGGCCGGGCATTGTATCAACGCTGGTTAAGCTTGCCCTCTGGTAAGCAGCTTTACATTAGGTGGTGGGCTCTCACTTAATATTAGACTCACAAGAGGTGTTTCCTCGTAATGGACATACACTGGGACTATATGTAATACAAATTGGGACATTGATTTGACGTCCTTTACACATCAATCAATCCTGGTGTTGTGTTTTTTACCATTGGCACAGTTTTTTTTTTATTATTACTGTTGTTTGTGCTTATCCCACCATTACTGCAGCCTTTTATATATTTTTATACATTTTTTTATTTCAAATTGTATTTTTATGTTTAAAGTTTATTTAGGATAGCGTGGTTTTCCTTTTGCATTAAAAGTGCAAAGTTTTCTAGGAAGACGTTTTTTACATTTTAATTGTTTCCTTTTTTTGCAATGGACTTAATTTACTAAAACTGAAGAGTGCAGCTTCAAGGTTTATTTGTCAAAGCTTAATTGAACAAGCTGGAGTTAGAAGCTGATTGGCTACCATGCACAGCGGCACCAGATTTTGTGCTCTTCAGTTTTAGTAAATCAATCCCAATGAGTTATATTGCAAGCTACACAGCCAGGCTTTCTATTACTGAATTTAGTGATATGAAATTTTGAGCTTTTTTTTTTTTTTTTTACAAATCATTATAGTCTATCTCTTATAGTGAATTTTAAAACATTTTCCACAAACTACATATAGCTGGTTTCAATTACAGGATTAGATTGTATGGTAAACCAGTTTAATACATTATATCCTTTTATTTAGCAGTATATTTCACCTTTTATTACTAGTACACTTCTGGATCTTGGAGGCCTAACACATTTTCCTGAGCTGAGAGTTTTCATCCTCATGCTGACTAGAACAAAGAGGAAAAGTAAGACAAAATAGCAGTCAGTGGCAAAATACAAGCCCATCATAATGCGCCTATTGATAATAACTCAAATAACCAATACCACTTATGGTTTCCTTGCAACCTTTAACTGCAGAAAGGCAACCATAAGTGGGTATGTTATTGATAATAAATCAAATAACCAATACCACGTATGGTTTCTATGAAACCTTTAACTGCAGATTGGCAGCTAATAGTAGGTATGCATGGATACCTGACAGCCCTGGTATAACTGTGATAAGTAGATGTACTTTCATCTCATAGTGTAAGCACTTACCTTTACAGCTCTTGATAATGTTATTATGTTTTTTTTATTTTCAGTGCAAACATATCATGTTTATTTATTTTTATTTGACATTTATAATTAAATGATATAATTAATCATCTTTTTAACTAAAAAAAGAACCTTTAGTATTTTTCTCAGTCTTCGTTATTTTTAAAAGTCGCGTAAACATTAACACCCTTAAAAGATGCTTGTTAAATTACACACTTACTGTTTCTGCATGCACTTAACCTTCATGGACTGCACTTCCAATTAAAGCTCATTCACTCTTGCCTTTTCTATGTTTTCCATTTCACACCAATCCCCTAAGGGTTTATCTTCTTTAGATGTATGCTATTATGTACTTCCTGGCTGTTTGTACTTGGTTCATGTACATTGCCTGCCTTTAAATACTTGATCTTCTATTAACTTGCATAATAACTTACATCTATAATGTGTGCCCTTTTTTTGCTTCTGTGAAACCTCTAACAGCACTGAACTTTCTCCACCACAATAAAGGGTCTGGAGGATATAAGTTATGAGGAAATGTTGTGAGCAGTGAACTTATTCTCTCTGAAGAAGAGATCTTTGAGAGGGGACATTATTTAAATTTACAAATGCAGTACTGGTGACCCCACAATAGGGATAAAACTTTTTCGTGGAAGGGAGTTTAACAAGACATGTGGCCACTCATTAAAATTAGAAGAAAAGAGGTTTAACCTTAAACTACGTAGAGGGTTCTTTACTGTAAGAGCGGCAAGGATGTGGATGATCTTCTTATCGCTGGACCGGAGAGGAGATCATCCGTCGCTGGATACAGACAACGTTGGAGCAGGAAGCCGGGACCGAGTGAATTACCACCGCTGGATTTTTTTTCTACGGTGTGTGTGTGTTTTTCAACTATTTACACTTCCTTCGTGAAATGGTAGGGGTACAATGTACCCCATTACCAATTCACATAGGGGGGGGCAGGATCTGGGGGTCCCCAGACCCCCACAACCACCGGGCAAGGGTTGTGGGGATGAGGCCCTTGTCCCCATCAACATGGGGACATCCTCCCCATGTTGAGGGCGAGTTCCCCTTAAAATCCACACCAGACCTGAAGGGTCTGGAATGGATATTTGGGGAAACCCCATGTCATTTTTTTTAAAATTGACGGCGGGGTTCCCCTTAATATCCATGTCAGACCTGAAGGGCCTGGTAATTGAATTTGGGGGGACCCCCACGTTTTTTTTTTTTTTTATGAATCCTTTCTAAATTGCCAGAGCCGAGAATTCATTATAGCCGCAAGTCCGGTTTTAAATGACTTTTTTTCTTTCAGAAATTACACTTTGTGCAGGGACAGTTCTAAGTACGGGAAACATGCAATATTTCACATGCTAACTTTACACCCCCCCCCTAGGTACGAAATTTAAAGGAATATTTCACTTTTATTGTTTCACTTTTAGCATTATTAAAATCACTGCTCCTAAAAAAACAGCAGTTTTTAAAACTTTTTTTTGCATTGATACATGTCCCTTGGGACAGGACCCAGGTCTCCAAACACTTTTTAGGACAATAACCTGCATATTAGCCTTTAAAATTAGCACTTTAGATTTCAAACGTTCGAGTTCCATAGACTTTAATAGGGTTCTGAAGTTCACACGAAGCGTTTGGTGTGTTCACAAGTTCTGGTGCGAACCGAACAGGGGGGTGTTTGGCTCATCCCTAGTAACAAGTATATAAATAAGAAGGCCAGTATGGTGGCCTGAGTTTATGGGAGGAGCCCGGAGGGTATTTAAGCAGCCCACTCACACATGCTCTTTGTCGGTTCAGTGTGCGGTACTACACGTCACTGGGCCGACTCTTCCCAGCTCACCTCATGTCCGTGAGTCTGCGCATTCAATCGCATTCGACATCGCAAGCGCTTTGCAGCTTCTCCCTTCATGGTCTTCGCCGGCGGTTCCCGCTTACTTCGCAGGTAGGATTCAAACCTTTTCGTATCTTGTGCAATCTTGCAATTCGTTATGCTTCCTATCCTGCATCCCTTTTGGGAAAAAATCTGCTTCTGAGTTACTTTTGCTCATGTTTCAACATCATTTGGCTCAGGCGTAGTACATTTGTAACTTCCTTCTGCCAAACATACGATTCATTTGTAAATCCATTTGGAGATTGACATGTGTTTGTATGGGTTCTTTGGCAGATTGAGGTGGTAATTGGACTCACATGGTGCCTTGTCTGCACTTGATTAGCCAGGGGGGATGGGTGGTTGGTAGGTGTTCGGTTTCAAAGCAAGGGGTAGCATACACTCTACAACCAATTCGTATCAGATTCGTTCAATGCTCCTTACTATCAATTCGTATCGGATTCATTTCATGCATTTTACAACCATTTTGTATCAGATACATTTCATACTTTCTACCGTTGTCATTCATTGTTTCCCCCATGTCGTGTGTTTTAGTTCCCGCAGCGGAACTTACGAATTGCTTGTACACGGCTCTTATCTCTCATTTATTTACCAAAGTTATTGCCTGTGTGTCATGCATGGCGCCACACCACACTCTTGGGATGTGTTGCACATCCACTCCAGTCCAAAGCAAACCCAGTCGCACGTTCACTATCCCAGGTAGGATTCGTTAGCTTGTTTGTCATGTCAAATTCGTGGCCACTCATGGTGTCACCTGTACCATATGTTTGGTTCCCGCAGTGGAGCTTACAAAGCATTGATACGCACTTCTCGTGTTCTATTTTCTACACCCGGCATCACGCTACACGTTCCCGACATGTTTCACTCCAGCCACAGTCCGCCGCAAATTCACTCGCATGGCCCACTGTCGCAAGTAAGATTTGTTATTACATTCTTTATGTCTTATCAATTTGCTACCATTTGTTGTCTCCCATATCGTTCATTAGTGGCCCCTGTGGAACCTACGATTCAAACAGGCGTTGTCCTTCTACCTTATACTGCTTGCTTAAGGTACAAACAAACCAGGTGTTTCTATCCTTTCTCAGTAACCCAATTCTTATTGATTGAGACCTTGCAACCATGCAAATCATCTCAGCAGTCTGATACCCTTGCTGAGACCCTTGCAACACATGACCCTTACAAAACGCAAAAAAAAAAAAAACAATTGCCGCCACGTAATCTCAGTCCAGCAACCTGACACCTGTTGAGACCGTTGCAACGACGCAAAATTCGTCTCCACAGCCTGACACCCTTGTTGAGACCCTTGCAAACGCAATACCCACACTCACACCCACAGCAGCCCCACACTCATCGAGACTCTTGCAACCACACAAAATCGTCTCAGCAGCCTGACACCCTTGTTAAGACCCTTGCAACACATGACCCTTACAAAAAAAAAACGCAAAAATTATTATAAAAAAAAAACTCAAAAATAAATAAATAAATAAAAAAAACGCAAATAAATAAATAAATAAATAAAAAAAATGCAAAAAGAAATAAAAGTGCAGAAAAAAAAATTGCCACCACACAATCTCAGCCCCGCAACCTGACACCTGTTGAGACCGTTGCAACGACTCAAAATTCGTCTCCGCAGCCTGACACCCTTGTTGAGACCCTTGCAAACGCAATACCGTTTTAGCAGCCCCACACTCATGGAGACTCTTGCAAGCACACAAAATTGTCTCAGCAGCCTGACACCCTTGTTAAGACCCTTGCAAACGCAATACCGTCTCAGCAGCCCCACACTCATGGAGACTCTTGGAAAGCACGCAAAATTCGTCTCTGCAGCCTGACACCCTTGTTGAGACCCTTGCAAACGCAATACCGTCTCAGCAGCCCCACACTCATGGAGACTCTTGCAAGCACACAAATTGTCTCAGCAGCCTGACACCCTTGTTAAGACCCTTGCAACACATGACCCTTACAAAACGCAAAAAAAAAAAAAAAAAAAAAAACGCAAGAAGAAATATAAAAAGTGCAAAAAAAAATTTGTCACCACACAATCTCGGCCCAGCAACCTGACACCTGTTGAGACCATTGCAACCATGCAAAATCGTCTCAGCAGCCTCACACCATTGTTGAGACCCTTGCAAAAGCAATACCGTCTCAGCAGCCCTACACTCATCAAGACTCTTGCAACCACGCAATACCATCTCAATAGCCTCACATCATTGTTGAGACCCATGCAAACGCAATACCATCTCAGCAGCCCTACACTCATCGAGACCCTTGCAACCACGCAATACCGTCTCAGCAGCCTTACACCATAGTTCAGACCCTTGCAAACGCAATACCGTCTCAGCAGCCCCACACTCATCAAGGCCCTTGCAACCACGGAATACCGTCTCAGCAGCCTCACACCATAGTTCAGACCCTTGCAAACGCAATACCGTCTCAGCAGCGCCACACTCATCGAGACCCTTGCAACCACGCAATACTGCCTTGAGCAACCTCCCACTCGTCAAACACCTTTGTGACCATGCAGTCTCGCCCCAGCAACCTGGCATTCATTGATACCCTTGCAGCCAGACAAATCATCTTTGGCCTCATGTACACTGCTGTTGGTAAAAAAAAAAAAATGGGTTCAGACGGATGTTCAGAGGCATTCGAAACGCATTTGAAACGCCAATGCCTGTAACAGCTTGTAAACACTGCCAGATGCGGTAACTCATGTTTACCAGCGTTTCATTCACAGTCGTTTTCATAAAAAATTTAAAATAAAGGGGAATATTGTCTCAGCAACTTGACACTCATTTGAGACCCTTGCTAAATGTAATATCATCTCAGCTACCTCACACCCGTCTAGACCTTTGCAACCACACAATCTCATCTCAGCAACCTGACACCCGTTCAGACCTTTGCAGCCATACAAAGTCGTGGCAACCACACAATGCCATCTCAAAACAAACCTCATAATCATCGCGACCTTTGCAACCACGCAATATCGTCTCAGCAAACCAGACTGAGACCCTTGCAAACACGCAATGCCGTCTCAAAACAAACCTTCATACTCAAGGCCCCTGCAACCACACAATATCGTCTCAGCAACCTGACACTCACTGACACCCTTGCAACCGCACAATACTGTCTGCAGTAGTATAAAACACTTTGCGGCAGGCACCTACGTGCAAACCCGAATACAAACTAAACTTGCAAACACACCTCAGTGACAAACAATCAGCCACACAAACACACAGTGTCACCCAGTTGGCCACTCATCTTTTCTCTGTGTTTTTTCCCTGCGGTTAGTTCAGGTTTTCATCCAGCACCAGCGAGTGCACGTTGGCCTGCGAGTGCATGTATATCGTCTTGTTGAGCACCTGTGTATTGTCTTGATTTTCTCACACCGAGATCCAGTCCAAGTTCCCAAACTAGACCAAGCATCAGTAGCAGACTTAGCTATGTGGGACAACTTCCCCACCTGATAGAACAGCATTTCAATCTTCATCCCGGCAGTGTCAGCCGAGCCACCAAAGGCTTTTGCAGCCATTTTTAGGCTGCCATTGGTTCTCCAAAACTTGGCCCCCAGAAATTCTCTTAAATTTTTGCTTCACCCAGTCTTCATCACACCTCGTACTGCACCCCATCGTGGCTGCTGCCCAGGTCTGGGACCACACTTGAACAGGACAGACACTGTTCTTCACCAGGTAAGGTAGATTTAAATCACTCCCCATCACTTCCTGCGCAGGCTCGCGCAGCTGTCACTCCGTCACCAGTTAATATCTTATGTAGACCTTTTCCAGGCAAATGCAAAAAGCAGCTGATGCGCTTTCCTATTCCAACCTTGGAATGGATGTTTTTTCCAGCAAGAGCCTGGAGCCGACCCAACAACTATCCCTGTCCCACCATGGACATTGCTGACGATGGGCTGTCACATCTCACCAACGCAATCCAACTTATTAACCACTCCTTGGCACGCAACACACTGAAGGCCTATCGCATTGCTTGGAACACTAATCGCACATTTTTGGCCCCTTGCCCCGGAGCAGCAATAGGCAACGTTGGACACATCCTAGCCTTCATATCGTATTGCCACATGCAGCTGACCATTTCTCAATACTATCACGCCATATCTATATGGCATCCAGCATTTCCTGTCCCTGCAGGACCCCAGTAAACCGTCAGTATTCTTGAGCCCATGCAGTCAAGTCCCTCCTACAGGGCATACAGAAGCACCAACCTGTAGTCAGTGGCAAGCGCCTACCTTTCAAGAGTCCCCTCTTTAGGGACATGTCTAAAATCCTTACTCGTTCCCTGTTTAGGGCTTTGCCCAGACTAGTCACCCAAACAGCCATCTACCAGGCCTTCTACGGTTCCCTACAACCTAGTGAATTTAGTCAGCGGCTCCGGCAGTCACACACTGCTCCGACACCACCCGACTCGCTTTCGAACCACTACACTCTCACAGTCTGCAAACGCAACAAACCAGCCCCTGGGGTTGACATCAACCTGTTTCAGACTGACAACGCCTGACGCCCAGTGACAGTGCTCGACCCACTACTGCTCCATCTACCCAGCCAATCTGATGGTAGCTCGTTGCTACCCTTTCTAAACCAGCTCCCTGAGTGTCAGCCAGTGTGTCAAGCATGTCAGAATCCTCCTAAGTAACTTGGGCTTCAAACCCCAGTCAGTTCTCTGGACATTCTTTCCGAATTGGAGCAGCCTCAGTTGCCTCCCAACAGGGAGTACCAGACTACGTAATCAAAATACCAGGCTGATGGAAGTCTCCTTATTTTGCCACATACATCCCAAATCCTCATGAAGGAATGGCACAAGCCTTTACCAAGCTGGCTCAATAAATACAAGAAATCAATATAAACTATTTCCCTATCTGAGTCTTTTGCCCCCTTTTCTTGGCATACTGACCAGACCACCAAGGCACACTTCAGGTCTATTTATGTTGTAAGTCTTGTCGCGTGTTTATGTGATCCACATCTCTCTCTCAGAGGGTACGACCATAAATAAGAAGGCCAGTATGGTGGCCTGAGTTTATGGGAGGAGCCCGGAGGGTATTTAAGCAGCCCACTCACACATGCTCTTTGTCGGTTCAGTGTGCGGTACTACACGTCACTGGGCCGACTCTTCCCAGCTCACCTCATGTCCGTGAGTCTGCGCATTCAAGCGCATTCGACACCCTCCCGCCCTCCCCTTTTTCAGGGCACTTCTCAGCATATCCTTCTTCAATTAACTACCCATTACTTACCTTGGGTATGCCCCCTTTTCTTGGCATACTGACCAGACCACCAAGGCACACTTCAGGTCTATTTATGTTGTAAGTCTTGTCGCGTGTTTATGTGATCCACATCTCTCTCTCAGAGGGTAACGACCATAAATATAGTAAAGACACAAAGTACAAATAAATCTTATTGACTTATTTGGGCTGATCTACTAAAGAAGTTGAGACTCTTCACACAATAAATAAACAATAATTTATGTCTTTCACTTTAGTTTTCCAAACATGAATTTGGTCTTCCCCTGATTAGATAACTGAAGCGAATATTCACACAATTTGCTGTGTGAAGATTCTCAAATACTTTAGTAAATCATTCCCACGGTTATAGCATTGCCATTATTCAGTTTTATAAAAGGAAGCAAGGGTAGTACGTGTGACCTATTATACATCATTAGGGATGAGCCCAATGTTTGAGTCAAACATAAGTTCGACTCGAACATCGGGTGTTCGCCGAATAGCGAACAATTTGGGGTTTTCGCGGCAAATTCGAAGGCCGCAGAACACCCTTAAAAAGTCTATGGGAGAAATTAAAAGTGCTAATTTAAAGGCTTGCATGCATGGTATTGTCATGAAAAGTGTTTGGGGACCTGGATCCTGCCCCAGGGGACATGTATCAATGCAAAAAAAGTTTTAAAAACTGACGTTTTTTCTGGAGCAGTGATTTTAATAATGCTTAAAGTCATACAACCCATTTGGGTCTGGTATAAATATTAAGGGGAACCCCGTGCCAAATAAAAAAAAATAGATTTTAATGGGAACCCCGTGCCAAATAAAAAAAATTATGTGGGGTTCCCCCAAAAATCCATACCAGACCCTTATCCGAGCACGCAACCTGACAGGCCACAGGAAAAGAGGGGGAACGAGAGAGCTCCCCCCCTCCTGAACCGTACCAGGCCACATGCCCTCAACATGGGGAGGATGCTTTGGGGTCCAAAGCACCATGTCCCCATGGGGGATTATCAGAATCTGGAAGCCCCCTTTAACAAAGGGGATCCCGCCCCACCAAGTGAATTGGTAACAGGGTACATTGGACCCCTATCATTTCACAAAAAAGTGTAAATTTTCTCGAACGGAGAATATGGAGGAAAAGAAACGCTGACACGATCCGCCTCCATGGGAGGCGCCCACCGAATTATGCTATACCTGCCGTGACAGTTTTTAAATACATGAGGGGCCAGGTTCTGGGGGTTCCCTTTGTTAAAGGGGGCTTCCAGATTCTGATAATGCCCCATGGGGACATGGTGCTTTGGACCCCAAAGCATCCTCCCCATGTTGAGGGCATGTGGCCTGGTATGGTTGAGGGCATGTGGCCTGGTACGGTTCA
The DNA here is from genome assembly GCF_905171775.1 of Rana temporaria. Classification (NCBI taxonomy): domain Eukaryota; kingdom Metazoa; phylum Chordata; class Amphibia; order Anura; family Ranidae; genus Rana; species Rana temporaria. The sequence continues at coordinate 346,151,199 of NC_053492.1, forward strand.
GGAGGGGGGACGCTCTCTCATTCCCCCTCTTTTCCTGTGGCCTGCCATTTTTTTTTTGGGGGGTTCCCCTTAAAATCCATACCAGACCTGAAGGGTCTGGTATGGATTTGAGGGGGACCCCTACACCATTTAAAAAAAAAATTGGAGCAGGATTTTCTTAATATTCATACCAGACCTGAAGGGCTGGGCAAGGGTTGTGGGCAGTGCCGATCCTGACCTCCCAGGGGCCCTAAGCAAAATGACATGGCACATTAAATATGAGAAACGGGGGGCGCTGACATGTCACATTAAAGAAAGTTGAGAAGCTGGGGTAGGGGATGTTCTGCTGTCGAAAATGACATCTTACATAAATTGAGAAGCAGGGGGTGCTGACTTCTTACCTCTTCTCCCATGCAGCTAGCGAGTTGAGAAGCGGGGTGAGGGGGCGAAAATGACTTCTCACCAGGCGGGGCCTCTAGTAATTTGGGGGGCCCTTCGCAGCTTTGCGGGGCCCTTCGCAGCTTGCATAGCGAGCCTATAGGGCGGATTGGCCCTGGTTGTGCGGATGAGCCCCTAGTCCCCATCAACATGGGGACGTGGTGCTTTGGACCCCAAAGCATCCTCCCCATGTTGAGGACATGTGGCCTGGTACGGTTCAGGAGGGGGCGTTCTCTCGTCCCCCCTCTTTTCCTGCGGCCTGCCAGGTTGCATGCTCAGATAATGGTCTGGCATGGATTTTTTGGGGGGAACCCCACGGCATTTGTTTTTAATTTTGGCACAAGGTCCCCCTTATAATCCATACCAGACCTGGACAACAGTTCGATATAGATAGAAGATTCAACATGACGGTGACAATAGCGTTCTGTGTCTATAGAATCTGCAGTCGATTGTGCCTAACCTAACTCTATTAGTCCAAGATTATTCGACATAGAGAGAAAAGATTTGACCTTATAGAGACATGAAGATTTGACGAAGCAGCTAAAAACATATGATCGCTGCAAGCAGGCATTTATGGTCAAATGCTCTGCCCATAGGCTATGGAAGAATTCTACTGTTAGTTGACTAGTAATAATAATAAATATTATTATTACTAGTCATATAACATTAGAATTCTACTATAGCTTTTGGGCGGGGCATTTGACCGGAAATGTATGATTGCGGCATCGTACAGTTTAGCTGCTTCGTCGATTCTTCTTAGAACATTCGACAAACACCATAAGCCTTTAATTGACAGATTCAACCTTAATTCGGATTTTCGGACGAATACATTTTTTAACGAAACAAAATAAATAAAAACAAATTTCAGGAGTGACTAAATAAATGCATTTTTCGGACAAAACCGAAATTCCGAAACAAAATATTTCAGTGTGCACATGTCTATAATATAGTATCTGGAACTGCCTCCTTCCAGCCGCGTACAATCCCCAAGGTTTCTGGGGACTGAAAACCATCTCTAATGCCGCATACACAGGACTGTTTTTCATGACGAGAAAAAAGCAATTTTTTAAAATGGTCATTAAAAACGATCGTGTGTAGGCTCCAGAGCATTTTCTCGACGTAAAAAATGGGCATTAAAAATTTAGAACATGCTCTATTTTTTTCTCTACGTTTTTTCACGTCGTAAAAAACGGTTGTGTGTATGCTTTAACGACGGGAAAAAAACGCCCATGCTCAGAATTAAGTTATGAGACGGGAGCACTCGTTCTGGTAAAACTAGCGTTTGAAATGGAGATAGCACATTCATCACGCTGTAACAGACTGAAAAGCACAAAGACTGAAAAGCGCGAATCGTCTCTCACCAAACTTTTACTAACACGCAGTAACACGAAATCAGCAAAAGCAGCCCAAAGGGTGGCACCATCCAAATGGAACTTCCCCTTTATAGTGCCGTCGTATGTGTTGTACGTCACCGCGCTTTGCTCGAGCATTTTGTTTTCACGATCGTGTGAATGCAAGGCTGGCTTGACAAGATTCACGTATAGAAAAACTTCATTTTTTTTTTCATGACATTAAAAACTGTGGTGTAGGGGTTTGACATATATCTTTCTCAATGCCTCCAAAACTTCCAGAATCCTCCTCCCGCTTCTCTTGTGTGTTCTGTGGCACCACAAGAATGGTGTCTGCATAAAGTGGGTCACCATTCCTGGCTTAAAGTCGATGTAAACCTGATTTTTTTTTTTTTGCTGCCACAATTTAGAGTATATGATTTCTTATCATCTGTGCCCAGTGTTGCCATACAGATAATCCAGCTCTGAGCAATCCTCTTTTATTGTTCAGTGCAATAAATCTTGACAAACAGAGAAAAACTTTGTCAAATCCTCCCCCTTGCTGTGAGTGACAGGTTATTTACATATCACCTGCACTATCCCGAGACAGGCACATTGTGTGTAAAAAAAAAAAAAAGTTCACAATTCACATAACCCTCCCCTCCTCTCCAGCTCTCCCAGGATTGGCTGCCTTTACTATGTTTAACTGTATACACTCCGAGGAGTGTGTTTCCTCAGTGGGACTTTAAATTGGGAGGACTAGGTTGATTGAGTGACGAGACAAGTCACGAAGTATTCAAAAAATATATAAATTGGTTTTATTGACAAAAAAGTGTGTATATGTATATATATATATGTATGTATAGAAAACTTTTTCTTGTTCGTAATAAAGGCTACACTACACATTGGAATGCATCCAAGAGATCAAAGGGCTGAACAAGAGGGGACAGCACAAAGTCGGAGGCAAACAATTATTATGTTGAGAACACTGACAACACATAAACAGACAAAAAAGATAATGCAGAGCCCAGTTCTGTCTATAGGGTGAATACAGATACGGTTATCTGTCTTCACCCTATAGACAGAACTGGGCTCTGCATTATGTTTTTTGTCTGTTTATGTGTTGTCAGTGTTCTCAACATAATAATTGTTTGCCTCCCACTTTGTGCTGTCCCCTCTTGTTCAGCCCTTTGATCTCTTGGATGCGTTCCAATGTGTAGTGTAGCCTTTATTACAAACAAGAAAACGTTTTCTATACATATATATATACTTTTTTGTCAATAAAACCAATTTATATATTTTTTGAATACTTCGTGACTTGTCTCGTGACTTGTCTCGTTACTCAATCAACCTAGTCCTCCCAATTTAAAGTCCCACTGAGGAAACACACTCCTAGGACTGTATACAGTTTTTAGGGATGTGGTAGGACTTACAACATTGGACACCTTCACCACCTTTACTGTGTTTTGACTGGATGTTTCTCATCATGGGGTGTGATCCACAGTTCAGTGTAATGAGGAAATGTATGGTGCAGTGAAAACACAGAACAGAACAGAACAGTAGAATATACACAGACACATGATGTAGGGTACATGTATCTAGTGAGAGCTGGGCAGAGGAGAAGCTTGAGTGATCTGGATTAATGTTTTAGTGCAGTGTGTGTGTCTGAGGTCACCTGATCACAGTTGCAACATTCCTTTCCATCACCAGGATGTGTTATATGGAAAAGGGGTGGATTTCTCACTTTTTATACTTACACCAAGTAAATGAGCTTAGGGCCGGTTCACACTGGTGTGCTGTGCGAGATCGCACTGCAGTGCAAATCACATGCGATGTCCGTGCAGTGCGATTTCAGCCATACAGATAGTATGGCTGATATCACACCGTACTCAGACCAAACTCGCACAGGACACTTTTTTTGGTCCGCACCAGAATCGGATCGCATGGGTGTTCACACCTATGCGATCCGATTCATGTCCTAACTGTCAGTTCGCAGTGCGATATGCGAACTGCAATGGGGGTGTCGTTAACATTGTATGACACTCCCCAGCAGTTGGCACATGGCAGTGTGAACTGCTGTGCGAGTTGGGTGCAATGTGGGAACCCGCAGTGGTTTTGCAGGGTTCCTGCATCTCACCAGTGTGAACCAAGCCTCAAAGCATACAGCTTACAAATGTCACCTGACTGCTCCCACCAAGGCTCGGTTCACACTGGTGCGATTCGAATCCACTGTGGGTCCCACATGGCGCCTGACATCACTGCCATATGCAAGCTGCTGGAGACTGTCATACAATGTTAACGACACCCCCATTTCAGCTCGCATATCGCACTGTGAACTGACAGTTTGGACATGAATCGGATTGTATAGGTGATCCGATACTGGTGCGGACCAAAAAAAGGGTCCTGTGCTTGTTTGGTCCAAATGCGATGCGATTTCAGCCATACAGTTTGTATGGCTGAAATCGCATCGCACAGACATTGCATGTGATCAGAACAGCAATGTGGTGCAAATCACATGCAATGTCTGGCATCGCACCAGTGTGGACTGGGCCCCTGTCCCTACAAACATCTCCTGACATTATTTTTTACAAATTATTTTTGTACTATTATTTTCACAATGATGGGGGGGTTGAAGTTTTATTTTTTAACCACTTAAGACCCGGACCTTTAGTCAGCTAAAGGACCTGGCCAGTTTTTGTGATTCGGCACTGCGTCGCTTTAACTGACAATTGCGTGGTTGTGCGACGTGGCTCCCAAACAAAATTGGCATCCTTTTTTTCCCACAAATAGAGCTTTCTTTTGGTAGTATTTGATCACCTCTGTGGTTTTTTATTTTTTGCGCTATAAACAAAAATAGAGCGACAATTTTGAAAAAATTCAATTTTTTTTACTTTTTGCTATAATAAATATACCCCAAAAATATATAAAAACATTTTTTTTCCTCAGTTTAGGCCGATATGTATTCTTCTACCTATTTTTGGTAAAAAATCGCAATAAGCGTTTATAAATTGGTTTGCGCAAAATTTATAGCGTTTAAAAAATAGGGCATAGTTCTATTGCATTTTTATTAATATTTTTTTTTTACTACTAATGGCGGCGATCAGTGATTTTTTTCGTGACTGCGACATTATGGCGGACACTTCGGACAATTTTGACACATTTTTGGGACCATTGTCATTTTCATAGCAAAAAATGCATTAAAAATGCATGGTTTACTGTGAAAATGACAATTGCAGTTTGGGAGTTAACCACAAGGGGGCGCTGAAGGGGTTAATTGTGACTTTGTTTGTGTTTCTAACTTTAGGGGGTGTGGCTGTAGGTGTGACATCATTGATTGTGTTTCCCTATAAAAGGGAACACACGATCAATGACGGCGCCACAGTGAAGAACGGGGAAGCTGTGTTTACACACAGCTCTCCCCGTTCTTCAGCTCTGGGGACCGATCGTGGGACTCCAGTGGCGATCAGGTCCATGGGTCTCACGGTCATGCGCCTGCGACCCACGGTTGGGAATTTAATGAGGACGTACCTGTATGTGCTTGTGCCCAGCCGTGCCATTCTGCCGATGTATATGTGCAGGAGTCCTTAAGTGGTTAAATATATTTTTTACAGTGCTTTTGGGAAAGGGGTGGGGGGACGTGTCAGTGGTCGGTGTCAGTGGTCATTTCAGTGGGGTCGTGGACAGTGTCAGTGGACGGTGTTAGTGGGGTAGTGGTCGGTGTCGGTGGTCATTTCAGTGGGGTAGTGGACAGTGTCAGTGGACGGTGTTAGTGGGGTAGTGGTCGTGTCAGTGGGGTAGTGGTTGGTGTCAATGGTCGGTGTCAGTGGGGTAGTGGCTGGTTTCAGTGGTTGGTGTCAGTGGGGTAGTGGTCTGTGTCAGTGGATGGTGTTAGTGGGGTAGTGGTTGGTGTCAGTGGACAGTGTTAGTCGGGTAGTGGTCATGCCAGTGGACGGTGTTAGTGGGGTAGTGGTTGGTGTCAGTGATCGTGTCAGTGGTTGGTTTCAGTGGTTGGTGTCAGTGGGGTAGTGGTCTGTGTCGGTGGATGGTGTTAGTGGGGTAGTGGTTGGTGTCAGTGGACATGTCAGTGGGGTAGTGGTTGGTTTCAGTGGTTGGTGTCAGTGGGGGAGTGGTCAGTGTCAGTGGATGGTGGTAGTGGTTGGTGTCAGTGGTCATGTCAGTGGGGTAGTGGTCGGTGTCAGTGGTCGGAGTCAGTGGACGGTGTTAATGGGGTAGTGGGTGGTGTCAGTGATCAGTGTCAGTGGGGTAGTGGTTGGTGTCAGTGGCTGGTGTCAGTGAGGTAGTGGTCGGTGTCAGTGGGGTAGTGGTCGGTGTCAGTGGATGATGTTAGTGGTCTGTGTCAGTGGTCGGTGTCAGTGGAGTAGTGGTCGAAGTCAGTGGACGGTGTCAGTGGGTTAGTGGTCGGTGACAGTGGGTAGTGGTCAGTGTCAGTGGGGTAGTGGTTGGTGTCAGTGGACGGCGTCAGTGGGGTAGTGGTCAGTGTCAGTGGGGTAGTGGTTGGTGTCAGTGGATGTGTCAGTGGTCTTGGGGCTCTGGACCGTGTCGGTATTGGGAGGGGGCAGTTGTGGTGTCAGTCTTTTTTTTTTTCAATTTAATTTTTTTGTATTTTTTTTTACAATTTTATTTTTATATCTTTATATTTTTTTGTTGTCAGCCCTGTTGGGGGCTTTGGTGACAAGTCAGGGGTCTAAACAGAGACCCCTGACATCTCCCCTTTGAGACAGAGAAAGGACAGAGGACAGATTCCCCAGTCCTTTTCTCTGAATTGAAGACAGTGGCTCCTCTCCATTCATAAACTGAAGCAGAATAACACACAGGTTACTCTGCTCAGTTATCACAGGACATAGAGCAATCAGTAACGTACGCTCTGTGTCCTATTCAGAAAAGACAGGGGCAGGTAATTGATATACCAGCCCCTGTCTCCGCTCTCCATTCTGACAAATTCCCCTGTGCGTCCCCCCTCCTCCCCCCTCGCAGCCCACGGTAGAGGAGAGGAGAGGGAAGTCGGTGACTGCTGGGAACAAGGTGGGGGGCAGAGGAGGAAGAAAGCAGGGGATGTGGAAGACACGGAGGGGGAAGAGGGGGGGCAGAGGAGTAAGTTCTGCCTCTGTCTCAATTATCTTCCTGTTTCTTGTGCACATGCGTAGGAGTAACATGAGCGCGCTCTGCTTCTTCACAGAACACGCTCTGTCACTCCTGCAGATGCACTTCAGTCTCCTCTGGCATGAGGCTCCTGCTCTCAATGCTGGCTGGCCAGGGGAGTGTAGTGGTGGGCAGAGGAGTCCTCTGACTTCATGACTTCACTGAGCGCCAGGAATGAGAAACGCCCACCAATTCAGCGATATTGCTGGGAAAATTACAGCTGTGGGGGTGAGTGATAAAAAAAACAATACATGCAGGAGGCATGTATAGCATTATAGATATTAACTATATTAATATCTTGCAAATGATGGTAGTGGGTTTACATCCACTTTAAGCTGCCATGGCGTGAACCACCTCTGGGCCTGCCCCTGCAGAGCTGAAAGAATCTCTGCTCCGGTGTGACTCCTGGCCCCTATACAAACCAGCTGAGGCACTTCATGGCATATTTTAGTCTGGCTCATCATTAAATAGCCCCTTGAACGCTTAAGGGGCACTGGTGGTTCATAGGACAATTCAGCAGAGGAGGGCATGGACGAGGAGGAGGAGGAGCAGAGGGTGGAGCTGACAGATCTTGCATCATCACCAGCACTGAGCCCTAGCCTGCATTCTTCTTAGTTGCAAGCAGAGTAGGTGCTGTGAACAAAAAATATTGTTCCTGACCAAGCTTGCTGGACCAAGTGTCAGCAGTAATGTGGTGGACCTTGCTGCTGACTGCCTTGTTGTGCGATGCCAAAATTTTGCCTTCCCCATGACAATATATATCTGAAATTGCCTTACGTGAAAAGCAATAGCAACTGGGAATCTGACATTGTGATACAGCACATTCTGCAAATTCATGGGGGCAGAATCCACCAGACGGAAAAGCAGGAGTTGTAAAACCAGCAATTTGGATAACTGGACATGTGGGTGGCAGGGAGTAGGGATGAACAGCGAACAATTTGGGGTGTTCACGGCAAATTCGAAAAGCCGCAGAACGCCCTGTTAACCACTTCCGGACCGCCGCATGTACATTTACGTCGGCAGAATGGCACGGACAGGCACATTGGCGTACCTGTACGTCCCTGCCTAGACGTGGGTCGGGGGTCCGATCGGGACCCCCCCCCATACATGTGGCGGTTCCCGTGGCTTCAGGAGCGATCCGGGACAAGGGCGCGGCTATTCGTTTCTAGCCGCCCCCTCGCGATCGCTCCCCGGAGCTGAAGAACCGGGAGAGCCGTATGTAAACACTTCTCCGTGCTTCACTGTGGCGGCTGCATCGATCGAGTGATCCCTTTTATAGGGAGAATCGATCGATGACGTCAGACCTACAGCCACACCCCCTACAGTTGTAAACACACACTAGATGAACCCTAACTCCTACAGCGCCCCCTGTGGTTAACTCCCAAACTGCAACTGTCATTTTCACAATAAACAATGCAATTTAAATGCATTTTTTGCTGTGAAAATGACAATGGTCCCAAAAATGTGTCAAAATTTTCCAAAGTGTCCGCCATAATGTCGCAGTCACGAAAAAAATCGCTGATTGCCGCCATTAGTAGTAAAAAAAAAAAAAATAATAAAACTATCCCCTATTTTGTAAACGCTATAAATTTTGCGCATACCAATCGATAAACGCTTTTTGCGATTTTTTTTTTACCAAAAATAGGTAGAAGAATACGTATCGGCCTAAACTGAGGGGAAATTTTTTTTTAGATATGTTTTTGGGGGATATTTATTATAGCAAAAAGTAAAAAATATTGCATTTTTTTCAAAATTGTTGCTCTATTTTTGTTTATAGCGCAAAAAATAAAAACCGCAGAGGTGATCAAATACCACCAAAAGAAAGTTCTATTTGTGGGGAAAAAAGGACGCCAATTTTGTTTGGGAGCCATGTTGCACGACCGCGCAATTGTCTGTTAAAGCGACGCAATTGTAAAAACCCCTTGGGTCATTTAGCAGCATATTGGTCCGGTCCTTAAGTGGTTAAATTCTATGGGAGAAATCTAAAGTGCTAATTTTAAAGGCTAATATGCAAGTTGCTGCCCCCCTCCTGAACCGTACCAGGCCACATGTCCTCAAAATTGGGAGGATGCTTTGGGGGTCTGTGACCCCTCAAAGCACCATGTCCACATGTTGATGGGGACAAGGGCCTCATCCCCACAACCCTTGCCCGGTGGTTGTGGGGGTCTGCGGGCGGGGGGCTTATCGGAATCTGGAAGACCCATTTAACAAAGGGAACCCCCAGATCCCGCCCCCCCATGTGAACTGGTAATGGTGTACATTGTACCTCCTACCATTTCACTACGAAAGTGTTAAGAATTGTAAAAATAAAACACACACACCGTAGAAAAAGTCCTTTATTAAAAAAAAAATAATAATCCAGCGGTGGTGATCCACTCTCGGTCTCCGCTCCAACGTTGACGGTATCCTGCGACGGGTGATCTTCTCGCCGCCGGGGTCCAGCGATGAGAAGATCTCTTCATCCAGGCCTGGGATCCAGAGCGCATGCATCGCCGGCCGCCTGTCTCCACTGGAGACAGCCCCGGCGAATGACGCGGCTTGAGCCAGTGACAGCTCTTATATAGGTGAGGTGGGGCCACCCGTCACGTGACCCTGTCCCCCTTTGACTATGTCACTGGGGAAGCCCAGGCTCTCCCTTGCGTCAGAGGGGGGTGGGGTCACGTGACAGGTAGCCCCGCCTCACCTATATAAGAGCTGTCACTGGCTCAAGCCACGTCATTCGCCGGGCTGTCTCCGGTGGAGACAGGTGGCTGACGATGCGTGAACTCTGGATCCCGGACCTGGTTGAAGAGATCTTCTAATCGCTGACCCCGGCGGAGAGGAGATTACCCATCGCAGGATACTGACAACGTAGGATCGGGGACCGAGAGTGGATTACCACCGCTGGATATTTTTTTTTTTAATAAAGGACTTTTTCCATGGTGTGTGTGTTTTTTATTTTTACAATTCTTTACACTTTCTTAGTACTAGTAATGGTACCCCATTATCAATTCACATGGGGGGGGACGAAATCTGGGGGTCCCCTTTGTTAAAGGGGTCTTCCAGATTCCGATAAGCCACCTGCTTGCAGACCCCCACAACCACTGGGCAAGAGTTGTGGGGATAAGGCCCCCAAAGCATCCTCCCAATGTTGAGGGCATGTGGCCTGGTACGGTTCAGGAGGGGGGCGTTCTCTCGTCCCCCCTCTTTTCCTGCAGCCAGCCAGGTTGCGTGCTCAGATAAGGAGTCTGGTGTGGATTTTTGGGGGAACTCCACGCCATTTTAAGGAGTTCCCCTTAAAATCCCCAATAGACCTGAAGGGTCTGGAATAGATATTTGGGGGGAGACCCACGTCATTTTTTTTTTATTTGACGGCGGGGTTCCCCTTAATATCCATACCAGCCCTAAAGAGCCTGATAATTGATATTGGGGGGACCACCACCAGTACCAGCAGTACCAGTACCAGCCACCAGCAGTACCAGTACCAGCCACCAGTCCCCAGTACCAGTCATCAGTACCAGTACCAGTCATCAGTACCAGTACCCACCAGCAGTACCAGTCATCAGTACCAGTACCTGCCAGCGATTCCAGTACCCACCAGCACCAGTCAGCAGTACCAGCCAGCAGTACCAGTCATCAGTAGCAGTACCAGTACCTGCCAGCAGTACCAGTACCCACCAGCAGTACCAGCCAGCAGTACCAGTACCAGTACCAGCAGTACCAGTACCCACCAGCAGTACCAGTCATCAGTACCAGTACCAACCAGCAGTACCAGTACCCACCATCAGTACAGGAAACCCACCAGCAGTATCCGCCAGCAGTATCAGTACCCACTAGCTGTACCAGTACCAGACAGCAGTGCCAGTACCAGCCATCAGTATCAGCCAGCAGTACCAGTACCCACCAGCAGTACCCTCCAGTAGAACCAGTACCCGCCAGCAGTACCAGTACCAGCCAACAGTAGCCGCCAGCAGTTACTGCCAGCAGTACCAGGACCAGCCAGCAGTACCAACCAGCAGTACCAGCCAGCGGTACCTGCCAGCAGTACCAGCAGGCAGTACTCAACAGCAGTACCAGCCCTGAAGGACAGCCAGCAGCAGCCACCAGCCATATCCACCTGGTGGACAGAACAACTATCTGCAGGAATCCTGAGCAAGAAGTGAAGATTGAGGTCAGTTAAGGTTCAGGTAAACCGCTGTGCATCAGTGTGAAAGCATCCTTAAGTCCGATCGTGTCTGCCTGTCTGTTTTTCAGGTAGACCCAATCGGACCATCCATTCACCTCTATAGAGCGGCAGATGTAAACAGACTCATCTGCAATCCGATCTGCTTAAAAAAACAGAAGGGGATCGGAGAGCCTTTAGGGTAGAGCGGGCTGTGTCTGTGTCTGCTCTACATATGCAGAGTGGAGACAGACCTGCCATCCGCCCCCACTACACTCACTGTGGCCCGTGACCGGTTACCAAGTCGCTAAAGTGGCCCTCGCCCTTCAAAATGTTGGGCACCCCTGATGTAATGAATTCTGTGTTAAACCCTGCACTACACTAACACACTGCAGTATACTCACACTATACTGACGCACTATACTATACTTACACACTATACTTACTCTACACTAACACCCTACACTCAGTCACAATAAGTGAACACAATAACTCGCTAGTAGCAAACTGAGCTCTGCTCTATCTCCACTCCAATAACACACTGCAAAAGCTTCCTGCGAGAAGGAGCCTTTTATAGTGTGGGGTGGCACTATGAGCACTAAGCCTCAAATCAACAAAGTCATCATCACTTTGTCTAATCAAAGAAAGCTCTGACAGGGCTCTCTGCCCTAACTGGAAAAGCCTTGCACTTGACCAGCGGTCAGGTGCATTGCTTCATCCAATTAGGGCCCTAGAATTCACTGTGAAGCGTGCAGTGCATTGTGGGGCGCTCGGTGGGCGAGTGCCCACAAATTCAGGGAACGGGCGATATTAGCCCAACTCTACTCTATGCTGGGGATACATTTTTAAATGTTGTGTAGGCAGTTTGCCTACGGTGTTTGTTAATGTGAGTTATGCCGCGTACAGCATAAAAACAATGTTTTAAATCATGAAATAAAACAACGTTTTTGAAACTTCATTTTCAAAAACTACGTTGCCTACACACCATCATTTTTTCAAAATGCTCTAGCAAAGCGCGGTTACATTAAGCACTCTTTTCCATTGAAGCTAGCTTCATAACTTGCTTCTGAGCATGCGCGCGTTTAAAAACGTTGTTTTGCCCACACACTATAATTTTAATTGACACAAAAAACAACGTTTTGAAAAACGACACAAAAAATTCAAGCATGTTCGATTTTTTTTTTGTCGTTTTTCAGAAGACATAAAACAATGTTTTCCCCAAAACATGGTCATTTTAAAAAACAAAGTTTTTTTTCATCACAAAAAACGACCGTCTGTACGCGGCATTGGATTGATGTGGCTGCCCATATTGGGGAGAGGAAGAGTAATTCTGTTATGTTTCACTGCTAACATTTCTCTGGCTTTTGGGTTCCAGCCTCCTATCCTGAGATAAATATTGTATAAGGCATTGGGTCGGGTCAAACCATCGACAAGAGATCAGGACTGTGCTGAAACCTGCAGTTATTCTCTGAAGCACCGGTTCTCAGAATTCACCCAAGCTTGAACTTCTCCCATCAAGACATGCCAGCTATGGACTTCACCAACAAGGACATTACTTGCACAGGTACTCTAGGGCAGCCACTATTAGCACTATGCCGCGTACACATGCTCGGAAATTCCGACAAGAAAAGTCCGATGTGAGCTTTTGGTCGGAAAGTCCGAACGTGTGTATGCTCCATCGGACTTTTGCGGTCGGATGTTCCGCCAACAAAAGATTGAGACCAGGTTCTCTATTTTTCCAACCGAAAATTGGAAAATCTGCTCGTCTGTGCGCAAAAAAGCACTCATGCTCAGAATCAAGCAGAAGAGCCGAACTGCCTATTGAACTTCATTGATCTCGGCTCGTTGTATGTTTTGTATGTCACCGCGTTCTTGACGGTCGGAATTTCCGACAAGATTTGTGTGACCGTGTGTATGCAAATATAAAAATGTGAAAAATTCAGCGCTGGGAAGTACAAATAAGAATAAACAAAAAATAATAATATGCTAGCCAGCACTAAGAATGAATTCATAAAAAATTCTCAAAGTATACGTGAAAAGTGCAGCGCAAAAATTAAATTAACACATAAAATCAATGTAAAATATAAAAATATGCCAGTGAAAAAAATATATATATATGCCAATGAAAAAAATGTGTGTCCAAGTGTCCATAGATGATATCCTTAAGTGAAAAAATCACACAAGTAAATCCAGCAGGGGTGAGGGTGAAGAGGAGACACCAGAGGAAAATCCACCACCAAGGTACAGATGGACTCTCACCTCATTGCTTCGACCCATAAGGGTCACAGACCTTAACCCTTAACAGACCTCTGACATCTCCCCTTTAAGACAGAGAAAGGGACTAGGGAAACAGATTCCCCAGTCCCTTTCTCAGCAGCATCAGCTGAAATGAATGGAGGGAGACTCCTCTCCATTCATAAACTGCAGCATCGTAATCACAGGTTACGATGCTCAGTTATGTGAATGGACAGAGTCGGTGATCACTGACTCTGTCCATTCGGAAAAAGGTAGGAGCCGGGTTTAGCGGCTCCTACCTCCGCTCTCCCCCCTGACAGATTGAGGGGGGAGAGCGGCACGGACAGATGGAGAAGACTGCACGGAGGACGGAGAGCGGCACGGACAGACTGGGGGGGGGAGAGCGGCACGGACAGACGGGGGGAGAGCTGCACGGACAGACGGGGGGAGAGCGGCACGGACAGACGGGGGGAGAGAGCGGCACGGACAGACGGGGGGGAGAGAGCGGCACGGACAGACAGGGGGGAGAGAGCGGCACGGACAGACGGGGGGAAAAAGCGGCACGGACAGACGGGGGAGAGCTGCACCGATGGATGGAGAACATGGCACCGAGGGGTGAGAGCTGCATGGACAGACAGGGGGGAGAGTGGCACAGATGGACGGGGGAGAGCGGCATGGATGGACGGGGGGAGAGCGGCACGGATAATCGGGGGGAGAGCGGCACGGATGGAGAGTAGCACGGATGGACGGAGAAGACGGCAAGGAGGGGGAGAGCTGCACGAATGGAGGGGCGGAGAGCGGCACGGACAGGGGGGGTTGAGAGCTGCACGGACTGGGGAAAAGACAGCATGGAGGGGAGAAGACTACCAATTCCCCTGCCTGCCCAAGTATTGGGTGAGGCATCGGAGCATTTCCCCCGAGTACAAGTACTCGGGGAAATGCTCAGTATCTGTACCGATACCGATACTAGTATCGGTATCGGGACATCCCTAGCTTTCATATCTGATTCTTCACATGATCGCAGCCCTTGTTTGGTCCCGACAATGATGAGCATGCCTTTGGGCAAGTTGTAGACCCGCTGATACAAAACATCACCCATTTGGTTGCCTGGCATAGCCCAGAAGAACCCACCCCAGGGTTGACCCATACCCTTGGCACCCAATGCTAGCTATGACATACTGATCATATGCAAGCTGGCGGGATTTAAAAAAAAAAAGCAGACTAAGGTTTTTATTTAAACAATCTACAAAATAAAAGCTGTATATGTACTTTAAAAAATAAATATTCTTTAGGTGTGCAAATTAGTTAATCATAGCACAACCTGCCTGATGTTTTCTTCCCCCTGTGCCTGCTTTGGTTTCCTCTGGCACCCTTTGATGTACCCTCTGCTACGTCACTGGGGAAGCCCAGAAAGAGGGAAGTCAAGCTTCCCCAGTGACGTAGCAGAGGGTACGTCAGAGGGTGCGGGGTCACGTGACGGGTGGCTCTGCCTCCTCTATATAAGTAATGTCACAGCTTCAGCGCGCCATTCGCTGGGCTGTGTCCAGCGCTGAGAGGAGGTCGGGGATGCTGCGCTCCGGATGGATCTTCTCATCGCTGGAGCGGAGATCACCCGGCCGTCGCTCGATCTTCTCATCGCTGGAGATCACCCGCAGCCGTCACAGGATCGGGACAACGTTGGAGCAGGAAGCCGGTAACGAGTGTATTATCACCGCTGGAGTTTTTTGTTTTTTTATTAATAAAGGACTTTATTCTACGGTGTGTGTGTGTGTGTGTTTTTTTTACAAGACTTTACACTTCCTTTGTGAAATGGTAGGGGTACAGTGTAGCCCATTACCATTTCACACAGGGGGGGGGGGTCAGGATCTGGGGGTCCCCTTTGTTAAAGGGGTCTTCCAGATTCTGATAAGCCTCCCGCCCGCATACCCCCACAACCACCGGGCAAGGGTTGTGGGGATGAGACCCTTGTCCCCATCAACATGGGGACATCCTCCCCATGTTGAGGGCATGTGGCCTGGTGCGGTTCAGGAGAGGGGGGGCCGCACTCTGTCCCCCCCTCTTTTCTGCAGCCGGCCAGGTCAACGTGCTCGGATAATGGGTCTGGTTATGGACATTTAGGGGGAACCGCACGTCATTTTTTTTTTAAATTGACGGCGGGGTTCCCCTTAATATCCATACCAGACCTAAAGGGTCTGGTTATTGAATTTGCGGGGACCTCCGCTCATTTTTTTTCCCGAACTCCGATCCCGGACCCAAACTTTTTCCAATTATTCGGGTTCGGGTCCGGGTTCGGGAAAAACCCAATGTCCGTACTGAACCCGAACTTTACAGTTCGGGTTCGCTCAACCCTACCTGTAATACATTTTCTTTCTTTTTATGCTCTGTTAATGGGAAAATGAGGAAAAAAAAAAGTTTTAAACTTTACAGCAAGCAAACATTTATCAGGAAATGAGCACATGATTTATTTTGAAATTATGATTTCCATGCTAGCCTTTGTGCCCTTATGACATGGTACATTTTGTTTTCTACTCATTAAAAACTGTATTCAGCATATTTTAGTACATTGCTGTCTCTGCTAATTTGTAAAGATAGTAGAGAGAGGCATATTTTCAGGAAAAAGCCATCTATACATTACAATATTAGTGATCACTAATCGAGAATGGTACAGGTTCCTGTTTTCTTTGTGCTGAGTGTGCATTTAGTAACTAAACACATCAAATAAGCTAATATACTAAACAAAATCCAGTGCAAAATTATAATTTTGGTATTTTTGAAGCTGGAGTTTACTGTGTATATTTTGCTTTTCCTGGTTCTTCCTTTTTCTGTCTCATCAACATGCTAATGAAACTATTTAATAAAATATTTCTGTTTTCTTTCCGTACCTAATATTTAACCCAGTGACATCTCAGTTGTACATAACTGTTGTACACAACTTCTTGAAAACAGGAAGCTGTAATAATGCTAACATGTGAAGTTGAGCCTCTATAATTGAAAGAACAGAAATCCAATGAATTAAAGGGGCTGATACAAGGCAAATCGGCTGGGGATGAAAGGGCTAGATGATGCTGAACATTCTCCAGCAAGAAAAAAAAAGAAGCTGTCTCTATCTGACTTGATGTCTAATTCAACCTATGAGCAGCTAACAGTGTGTAGTGAATGAGTAGAATAAGACATTCTAGTACAGGAGAGGAGTCTGTACAACAAGGTAGTGCTGGAGTTCAGCTATAAGGTTAAAAACAAAGATATGTTACAAAATGAGAATATTTTGAACTGAATTTCAAAGACTGACCACTACATTACAATGAAAAGACTTCAGAACTCTAGTCATTCAGCAACTGGCACTTGCATGACCACAATAAGTCAGATGCCTTTGTGTATTCCTTTAGTCTGACAGCAAAAGATTTCACAATCTAAAGGGGATAAAGAAAAAATACTGAATGAGTTTTTGTTTGGTCAAAGGTTAATGTGGACTGCAACACTGTGAAATTGCATTCCATATTCTGTACTGTAAACACCTTCTTACTGCATTCCAGATCAATCAAGCTAGACAGGCATTAACATTTTGCAAAGAGCATTTCCTTTAGTAGTGAATATACAATAGCGCTGATGCATAACACATTCAGACTTCAGAATCTGAAAACATTAGAGAGTTGGCCTCAGCACAACTAATCGACTTTGCACTGTACAACTACACTGGGACAGCCTGCCCTAAAACATTATAAAGAAACTTCAAGCACAGGAAAAAGTTGCTCTTGCCATTCTCTGCTTGGGTATGTTAATATAACTAATATAAATCATTCAATCATTCTAGAACTTACAGCTCATGCAAACTTCACAGAATCTGAAAACATAGTACTAAAAGCCCAGTTTTACCAGATAACAATCCTAACTACATCACGCAGAGATTTCTTGAAATCTTATGCCGCGTACACACGAGCATTTTTAATGGTCTAGAAAAAAAGACGTTTTTTTTCAACCCGATTATTGTTAAGCCTGCCTTGCCTACACACAATCGTTAAAAAAAAAAAAATGCTCTAGCAAAGCGCAGTGACGTACAACACGTACGATGGCACTATAAAGGGGAAGTACCATTCGGATGGCGCAACCCTTGGGGCTGCATTGGCTGATTTTGTGTTAGTAAAAGTTTGGTGAGAGACGATTTGCGCTTTTCAGTCTTTGTGCTTTTCAGTCTGTTACAGCGTGACAAATGTGCCATCTCCATTACGAATGGTAGTTTTACCAGAACGAGCGCTCCCGTCTCATAACTTGCTTCTGAGCATGCACGCTTTTTTCACGTCGTTAAAGCCTACACACGACCGTTTTTCACAACGTGAAAAACAATGCAAAAAAATACAGCATGTTCTAAAATTTTAATGTCCTATTTTTCACGTCATGAAAAATGCTCTGGAGCCCACACACGCTTGTTTTAAATGACATTAAATTTTTTATTTATTTTTTCACGTCATGAAAAACGGTCGTGTGTACGCGGCATTAGCTTTTCTTGTTTAAAAGCTTATATGGTGCTTGCCTTCAACCAATTGGCAGGTAGGGGACCTTTATTGTAGCCCAGATGATTAATTTCATCCCAGTTACTAACTTTAAAGGTATTATAAAATTGTAAGGGTCCTTTAGAACTCTGTTAAAGTCTATGGGACTCGATTGTTCGAAATCAAAAGTGCTCATTTTAAAGGCTTATATGCAAGTTATTGTCCTAAAAAGGGTTTGGGGACCCGGGTCCTGCCCCAGGGGATATATATCAATGCAAAAAAAGTTTTAAAAACTGATTTGTTTTTCGGGAGCAGTGATTTTAATGATGCTTAAAGTGAAAAAGAGTGAAATGTCCCTTTAAATATCGTACCTGCTGGGTGTCTATAGTATGCCTGTGAAGTGGCACGTGTTTCCCGTGTTTAGAACTGTCCCTGCACAAAATGACAATTCTATAGGCTTTAATGTAAGGTCTGGTCCCGGCAATATGGATGAAAATCATTGAGAAAAATGGCATGGGTACCCCCCCCAGCCCATTACCAGACCCTTTGGGTCTTGTATGGATTGTAGCACTACCCCCATAGGAGTTGCTGATTTGAATTTGGGCATGTCATTACCTCACTGTTCACCATGTTCGTCTTAGGGATCCTCCTTGAAGAGTTATTCACAAATGTCTGCACTAACACTTATGCCGCGTACACACGATCATTTTTCAGCATAAAAAAACCCTACGTTTTTAAAAACGTCATTTAAAATGATCGTGTGCGGGCTTCACATCGTTTTTCTGCTTCTGAAAAATTTCGTTTTTCGGGTTGTAAAAAATTATCGTGTGTGGGCAAAAACAACGTTTTAAACACGCGCATGCCCAGAAGCAAGTTATGAGAAGGGAGCGCTTGTTCAGGTAAAACTACCATTCATAATGGAGTAAGCACATTCATCACGCTGTAACAGACAAAAAAGCGTGAATCGTCTTTTACTAACAAGGGGTCAGCTAAAAGCAGCCCAAAGGCGAATAGAGCTTCCCCTTTAGAGTGCCGTCGTGTTGTATGTCACCGCGCTTTGTTCATCATTTTTCTGTGTGGGCAACATCGTTTTTAATGATGAAGTTGGAAAAAATGTAGTTTTTTGGACATGCTGAAAATGAAGTTTTTTTTTCATGCCGAAAAACGATCGTGTGTACGTGGCATTAGTCTCTTTTTCTTCAATGTTTTATTAAACAAACTCCGACAGACGGATGGAGTGTTAGGGGAGATTCAGGTACCATGCTTTACGGATCACAGGTACGTTCTTGGATCCAGAGGACAAACTGTTTTCGCACTGGATTTACCAACCACCGGATAGGCCTTTCTAACTTACCTATCAGCCGGTGCGAAGCTCGTTCAAAAGTCTCTGCCACAGACTTGATAAGTGTAAACGAGTCGTTGCACAGTCATCTGCCACAGGACCGCAATAGACGATGTCCTCATCAGCAACGATGTCCTCATCAGCAACGATGTCCTCATCGTCGAGAGAAAAAGAATTACTCTCACTCCTGAGAGTCGGCACCTGAATCCCAAAACTTGGATGGGAAGGGGAGAGTGGTAAAGTGGTAAAGAAAATACAAATTTAACATACACGTACAGTAAAGTCACATTAATGTACATTTCAATATATCTCTCTCTCTCTCTCTAAACCACCCATTCTCCAGTAATTTGACAGAAGATCCAAAACAAAACACAGGCAACAATATAAAACGCCTCACTATACAATGGGAAGCAAAGCCTCACTTCCGGAGAAATTAGCCTCTCTTTCTCCATATATATTATTATGTGTGGGTAGCTAAATGTAAAAGAGAAAAATCCAGTTTTGCTGAGAAACTCCCAATACCTAGTGGCAGAAGAGCAACATGACCAAAGTCCCCAAATACAGGTGCTGAACCTGATAGAGGAATCTTGACTCTGAAGTTTTCTGGTAACCTAACACTACCTAGCTATATACCCCACAGTCCTTCAGAAAATAAAATCTTCCTCTTTCAGTAAAGTGAAAAACCCGGATATTCACTGTAAATTATCACTAGTAAAATCGGGGATCAGGCAAAGTCAGAGTTTCCCCTTGCTTATTCAGGGTAGTGATGAAGTAGACAACATTGTCCTTCCCTGGTCAGCAAATGACCACTTTGTTAGCGTGAATGTGTCTATCATAGTTCCAATGCATCAGGCACCCCTTTAAGCGATCATTCATAGCAGGAGAGTGACCGGCTCTCCGTAGCGGTTTTGGTACGGATAGATACTCCCAAACAGCCTTGCTGTACCATTGCTTCCTGCAAGACTCGATTTCCTGCATGATCTCCCTGGGAACATAGAGAAATTCCAGTCCATATTCAATGGCTACCTGCTTGTTGAGTAATCTTTGTGACCAGGCAAGCCTTGGCAGAGCTCTGGTACTTTCAAGTCCAGGAGGTACACAAGAATTTGGAGACTTGTGCACCATAGCATTAACAAACAGCTTTCCCGACCCAAACAAACTGCTACCTCTGGCCAGCATCTCATTGGTAGCAACTGGGGGTTCCACACTAGGTGATGTCTTCCCCATGTCCATAGCTGTGTAATCAGAAAGAATAAAGGCTGAAGCGACATCATCACTGTTTGCCCACAACAGCTCTTGCGACATAGTGTCGAATAAATCATCATCTCCGGAGACATCTGACAGAGACTCTGGCCTGGATTCACATACATTGGCGCATATTTATGCCGCCGTAGCGTATCTCATATACGCTACACCGACGTAGCGCAGAGAGGCAAGCACTGGATTCACAAAGCCAGTGCTGCCAAATCTGCGCTGGGTTTCCTAGACGTAAGTCGTCGTAAGTGGAAGTGGGCGTGAGCCATGCAAATGAGGCGTGACCCCATGCAAATGTTGGGCCGAGCGCCATAAAGATACGAATAACGAACGTTGCATGGATGCTGCTGAGTTACACCTCCTTTATGGGGCATAAATTTACGATGGACGTATGACTTAACGCGCACTGCATCGGACGGATGTACGTTCGTGAATCGGCGTATCTCCCTCATTTGCATATGTGAATAGAAAATCAATGGGAGCGGCAAATGCGCCCAGCGTAAATATGCGCCCACGATACGACGGCGTAGGCAAGTTACGTCGGTCAGATGAAGCCTATTTTCAGGCGTATCTAGTTTTGTGGGCACAGCGCACAGATACGACGGTGCATATTTGCACTTACGCGGCGTATCTCGAGATACGTCGGCGTAAGTGCTTTGTGAATCCGGGCCTCTATCTCCAAATCCCCCAGCTCCTCCACCGGTAAATAGTTACATACAGTCACGGACATGTTTTTCCCTGATCTCTCACCCGTTCCTGTCGTAGACTTCTCGGGAATCAGACTTTCCTTTGGGTCTGGTTCAGGTAGTCCTTGGGGTAGGCCTCGACCAGGGCCGCGGGAGGCTTTCACATATTCCACCTTCCTTTGGGCAGGTGCAGCGGGAGTAGATACAGTTGAGGTAACACTAGCGGCGATATCCGCTGATGACTCTTTCATAGAGGTAACAGCGACATCCCCCTCGGGAACACTCACGATAGCAGATGTGGCGAGCGTAGGCCTAGCTACTGGATTGTAGGCAGCAACTTCCTCTTTTACATGGGCGTCCGCTCCATAGGGCAAGGGAGGGCCCTTGCCCCCCCTAGAAACCAGTGCCATGATCTTCGGGGAGAAAAACAGCAGGCAGGAAGCAAGGCAGCGGCACGGAAAATCCAATTAGAGCCGCTCTCTCGCTTCTAGCTCCAGCTGACAGAGGAGGAGCGGGGCGATCAGGGGAGATATACAGTACAGCCAGCCCATTTACCAGAGAACTCAGCAGCAGCGATGTGACAGGGAGAGGAGAGGAGAGCCGCGGGCTGGCTGTACTGTATATCTCCCCCGATCGCCCCCCTCCTCCTCTGTCAGCTGGAGCTAGAAGAGAGAGAGCGGCTCTAATTGGATTCGCCGCGCCGCCGCCTTGCTTCCTGCTTTCCTCACCATGATTGGCCACAGCAGAGGGCCAATCAGAAGATTCTGGGGACTGGGGGCATCATGGGAAATGTAGTCCCTTAAGAGTGGCGACCCTAGCGTGTCCACAGACACCATGCTAAAGCCCCCAGCATGCAAGCACTCTGCTGGGGGGGGTTACAAGAGGAAAAAAGAGAATACTGTGCTCATGCTGGGGGAAGCCAGAGAGAGAGCCACGGTGTGCCCGCACAACCAGAGAGCCACGCTGTATCCGCACCAACCAGAGAGCCACGCTGTACCCGCACCAACCAGAGAGCCACGCTGTACCTGCACAAAACAGAGAGCCACGCTGTACCCGCACCAACCAGAGAGCCATGCTGTACCCACACCAACCAGAGAGCCACGCTGTACCCGAACCAACCAGAGAGCCACGCTGTACCCGCACCAACCAGAGAGCCACGCTGTACCCGCACCAACCAGAGAGCCACGCTGTACCCGCACCAACCAGAGAGCCACGCTGTACCCGCACCAACCAGAGAGCCACGCTGTACCCGCACCAACCAGAGAGCCATGCTGTACCCACACCAACCAGAGAGGGAGTCACGCTGCACCCGCACCACCAGAGAGAGAGAGAGTCCAGCTGTACCCACACTACCAGATAGGGAGCCCCACTGTACCTGCACGACCAGAGAGGGAGAAAGATCGAGCCGCTGCCAGGGTACAGGCATGCTACACTACTGACTAGAGTCACCCCAGAGCGAGTGAACTTCCAGCCAGAGGGATCACTGTTGCGGTCTCATCAGGTCTGGTAAGTTGGCCATTATCCATTACTGTTCCTAGGGACTCGAGCCATTAGGAAGTGTCTAACCTGATATACTCCCATCTATGCTGGGGGCAATTATTGCAGAAAATTACACCAAATGCTGGGAGTTTTTAGTGCGGAAACTGACACTAGTGCTGAGGGTCATTATTATGTACATTGGTACAGATGCTGAAGTTTTTATTCTAGAAATCTGAACCGATGTGGGGGGTTATTGTTGTTGCTACTGACACCAATGCTGGCAATTTTTATTGCGGAAACTGACAGCAAAGCTGGAGATTGTTATTGCAGAAACTGCCACTGATCCTGGGTGTTGTTATTTCCTCGGGGGGGTCCACCATTTTTTATGATATTGTTATTCAAAGTTGCTAGTTGCTTGATAGTTGCATCAGGTTTCTCAAACCTTTGCATGCCTGCGCTTTATGTGATAATGATTAAGCCCCTCCCCTTCATGACAAGGGACCAAGCATGGATGACCTTAAAATGATGCTCCCCCTGAAAAAAGTTCAGCGGACGCCCATGCTCTGTTACATTGCCCGAGGCCCAGTCTACTCTGTAAGCATGAGGCGGCATGGTGGGTTGCTCTACAGCGAATAGGTACTCCCCGCAATGTAGACACCGAACAAATGGACGGGGGTGAATAGCCAGTCCTTCACATCTGTTGCACAGCATACCCAATGCTTCCACATCACCAACTGTGTACAGTACGAACCGCCCATGTGGTTTCAGACGAATGCCAGTGTCCGTCAGCACAGTTCCTGGCAGCAAGGCACTTGTGGTGGTACCCTCAGGAAACATCATGGGCCCCATGGTAGACTGCATTGACAGAACTGAAGACATGGTGGTGTTCCGATTCTCTCTGAGTGTTGGACACACATCAGTCGTCTCACACGGCAAGTAGGCAGGAACTCCTCCCACTTTTTCCTTCAGTCACGTAGCTCGCAGGCTCACAGGCTCACTAAGAAGTGATCCGCAAGTTTTAACCCCTCTTTTTTTAAGAAAAATAACATAGTCCAAAGCCCTCTGTAGTATAGGCGCCTCGATGAACAGCTTACGTGAGTTGTGAGAGGTAACGACAAATCCCGGAGGGCGCAGCTACCTAGTGTATTACCGTTTAAAAAAGATTTTAATGTATGAATTAACTACTTGCTGACCAGCCGCCGCAATTATACGGCGGCAGGTCGGCTCCCCTGCGCGAGAGCCCATAGCTCTACGTCGGCTCCCCAAAGCGGCCACTAGGGGCAATCGTGCGCCCTCCGCTTGTCTCTGACTCCCGTGCGCATGCCCAGCGGGCGCGATCGCCACCGGGCACCCGCGATTGCTCATTACAGAGCGAGGACCGGGAGCTGTCAGGGGAGAAATGCCTGACCGTCTGTTCATACAATGTATGAACAGCGATCAGTCATTTCCCCTAGTGAGGCCACCCCCCCTACAGTTAGAACACACCCAGGGAACATACTTAACCCCTTCCCCGCCCCCTAGTGTTAACCCCTTCCCTGCCAGTGGCATTTTTATAGTGATCCAAAGCATTTTATAGCACTGATCGCTATAAAAATGACAATAGTCCCAAAAATGTGTCAAAAGTGTCCGATGTGTCCGCCATAATGTTGCAGTACTGAAAAACATTGCTGATCGCCGCCCTTACTAGTAAAAAAAATATTAATAAAAATGCCATAAAACGCTATAACTTTTGCACAAACCAATCAATAAACGTTTATTGCGATTTTTTTTTTGTGAATAATATGTAGAAGAATACGTATCGGCCTGAACTGAGGACATTTTTTTTTATATATATATATATTTTTGGGGGATATTTATTATAGCAACAGTAAAAAATATTATTTTTTTTCCAAATTGTCGCTCTATTTTTGTTTATAGCGCAAAAACTAAAAACCGCAGAGGTGATCAAATACCACCAAAAGAAAGCTCTATTTGTAGGAAAAAAAGGACACCAATTTTGTTTGGGAGTCCGCACAATTGTCAGTTAAAGCGACGCAGTGTCGAATCGCAAAAAGTGCTCTGGTCTTTGACTAGCAATATGGTCCGGGGGTTAAGTGGTTAAAACAATGGTCATACTCACAAAATGAGTTGTAAAACAGTGCTTAACCACTTCCATACAGGGCAGTTATACACCCATCCATACCGGGCCTATTCTGGCACTTCTTTCCTACATGTACAAATCATATTTTTTTTGCTAGAAAATTACACAGAACCCCCAAACATTATATATGTTTTTTTAGCAGACACCCTAGGGAATAAAATGACGGTCATTGAAACGTTTTATCTTGCACGCCATTTGCGCAATAATTTTTCAAACGCCTTTTTTTTGGAAAAAAATTGTTTCATGAATTAAAAAAATAACAAAACAGTAAAGTTAGCCCAATTTTTTTGTGAAATATGAAAGATTATGTTACACCGAGTAAATAGATACCTAACATGTCACGCTTTAGAATTGCGCACACTCATGGAATAGGGCCAAACTTCGGTACTTAAAAATCTCCATAGGCAATGCTTTGAAATTTTTTACAGGTTACTAGTTTAGAGTTACAGAGGAGATCTAGTGCTAGAATTGTTGCTGGCACTCTAACGCACGCGGCGATACCTCACATATGTGATTTTAACGGCGTTTACATATGTCGGCGGGACTTGCGTGTGCGTTCGCTTCTGCGCGCGAGCTACCGGGGACAGGGACGTTAAAAAAAAAAAAATTATTTCTTTTTTTTTTTTACATATTTATTTATTTTTTTACACTTTTTTTTTTTATTTTTTTTTTTTATTATCACTTTTATTCCTATTACAAGGAATGTAAACATCCCTTGTAATAGGAATGTGTGTGACAGGTCCTCTTTATGGAGAGATGCGGGGTCAATAAGACCGCACATCTCTCCTCCAGGCTGGAAAGCATGAAATCGGTAAAAAAAAATTCACCGATCTCATGCTTACGGTTGCTTAGCAGCCGCAATTGCGGCTTTGTTTACTTACGGGGACCCGGGCGTGACGTCATCACATCGCGCCCGGGTCCTCCGACGGTCATAGAGATGACTGGTGACCATCTGGTCACCAGTCATCTCTATGCTTCCTGCCAGCGCTGGACGATTCGTTCTCCGGGCCCCCGATGGCACGGGAGAGCCCGGAGAAGCACCGGACGGCGGCGGGAGGGGGGGATGTCCCCTCCCGCCGCCTGTAAGAACGATCTAGCGGCGGAATCGCCGCTATGATCGTTCTTACGTTGTGCAGAATCGCCGGCAGGAGAGAAGGATATCTGAATGATGCCTCTAGCTGCAGGCATCATTCAGATATCCACCCGGAAAGCCCAGGACGTCATATGACGTCCTCCTGGATCGAGGAGGGGTTCCTGCCGCCATCATTTCACAATGACGCGGTAAGGAAGTGGTTAACAATCAATGCAACTGGTACACAGCATCACCAAACGAACACAACGACAGCACGGATCAGATAATATCAGACCGGCGATATGACTGACGCGTTTCAGAGCGAGCCCCTTTCATCAGAGCCTTGGTGGGAGCCCACGGACCACCAAATATTTTTTAACATGAGCTGTGGCATTTATACTATATTTGTATACACAATACTAAAGTAGATCTATTTCAGGTTGGGTTGCCCCTCA
Source organism: Rana temporaria (assembly GCF_905171775.1). Classification (NCBI taxonomy): domain Eukaryota; kingdom Metazoa; phylum Chordata; class Amphibia; order Anura; family Ranidae; genus Rana; species Rana temporaria. The sequence continues at coordinate 346,177,395 of NC_053492.1, forward strand.
GTAAACAACTCTGAGTTATATTTTAGAGGTCCTACGTGTTCAGACCTAGTCTTTTTACTATTAGTATATTTAAAGAAGTTTTGGAGGTTTGTTTACAATGTATATCAGTATGTTCTCACATTGAATTTTTGCCAACCTGATTTCCTTTTTTTAGATTTTTATGTATTCAGCTATAAATAAAACATAACAATGAAATTAATGTATTATACTAGCTAGAAATGTAGTATCAGTTTGCTAGAAGGTTTATTCTAAAGGACAAGGAGCAAAGTGCAGTAACCCTGAGCAACTGATCACAAATCATTTTAAGTGTTCCATGGCAATAAAAAATGAATTTGTATGTAGGAATTACATTGAAGTAGTGTTATATATTTTGGCATCCGTATATATGAACTGCATGCACTTAACTTGGGACACATGCCATTAAAATTGCACCTTATGTTTATAATGCAATAAATGCTTTCAGATAGCTATTATCTAAAATACAGTATATAATAGTGCTGGCTGGCACAAAATACTTCTGCATCAGTTTCAAACTTTACCAAATAATTTCTTCCGTTGGAATCTTCTAGTTAAAATACAAATCTGGAAGTCTTTGGGCATTTTAGCTGAAACCTCTAATTTACCCATACTCTGTCAATCAAAAAAAATGACAACACTATTAATATTTATCCCTACAGCTCACTCTCTGGAAATATTTTCTTGCATATATTATACTTTATCGCTCTGCTAGTCAATTTAATGTACCGCATTAATGGCAGAATAGCATATAAAGGGGGCCTAAGTGTAATTTGAAAGTATCACATTAAGGCCTATTAAGACATCCGTGTCCCTCTATTCTGCTTGCCTAATATAATACCAATATATTATGGATATTTTGTTAAAGTATCAGTAAACCCCTAAAAAAGTAGAATGTTTCTACTAATATATATAATGTCTCTGTGCCATTTTTTACATTTATTAACACTTTATCTTTAAAGATAAATTATCTAGGGGCGTGGACGCGGCATGAACGAGTGAGGACGTGCTCTCCCTGAGCTCCGTGTGATCCGCGCTTCTCCTTAGCCTGTACAACGGTTTCCCTGGGGGGATTTAAGCACCAAACCATGCCACCAAAGCGCAGGCAATCCCCGCAGCCTCAACGGACACAATCCGAATCGCTTGATGCCTTCTTTGGATCCCGAGGGGACACGGCAAGTACTGCCAAGATCAGGGGTGGGCAATTATTTTTTCGATGGGGCCACATGAGAAACTAAAAATATTTTGGAGGGCCGGGCCAAAAGGCTAAACTCAATACTGCATAAAATCAATTGTATTTCTTTATTTAAAGCAGTAAATATCATTGTTGGACAACTGGTACGAGTACTTGTACTTTATATATACACATAGCAATAGGGTACAGCGGTACAGTATAAAAAAAAATGTATATATAAGTATAAGTTGCCCATCAGAGGATGGGCAACTACAAGCCCCAGCATGGATTCAGTAAGGGCGGTCTAGCTGTGTAGCAACAAGATAAAGAAGATTAGAGTTGAAATTGATTGATATTCTTTACTAGCTAACAAAAGTTATTAGGCAAAATCAAATGTTAGGTTTCTTCAAAGAGAGGGTTTGTAATATATATATATATTGTACCACTGTACCCTATTGAGACATATATATATATATATATATATATATATATATATATATATATATAATTTTTTACTTTTTAATACTGTACTGTATTGAACACTGGGGCTTGTAGTTCCCCATCCTCTGAAGAGACACAGGTTGGCAGTTGCTGGGTGAACCCTGCCTCTTGGGTCTGTCACCCTGTCCCTCAGCTGTCAGCAAAGGGGTTTTAGGGTTGTAATATACATGGCATGCCATGGGTGGACTCACCTGTGTATTACACCGGAATGACATCTCACACTCACAGCGTCTACTCCTCACATTCACGCTGCATGGATTGCTCCTCACAGGCGCGCGGAAAGGCAGCTGACGTCATCTGACGTGACGCCAACTCCCTGCCTGCACCTGCACGTACGGCTCAATCCGTACTCTGCCTATGGCCCCGCCCCCCCCACTAGCTGCTGGCCGGCCCAGCCACTGACTAGCCAGGAGGAGGAGACGCTGTGAGATGTCACTAGGCCCAGGCACTACCGTAGCTAGTAGGGGTGCAACGTATCAGAAAACTCACGGATCGGATCGATCCTCGGATCAGTCGTCACGGATCGGATCATTTTCAGTCGGCAAAAAAAAAAAGACAAATCTTGTTACACACACCAGAGTTTTAGGTTTCACAGTTATTCTCAACACAAAACGGAGCTTATGTGCTTAAATACAGTGTTTGGAAATCCGCCGGACTGTTTATTGCTAATGTGACAGAACACCTCTGATTTTCACATTAAATTTAACATTTAAACAGTCCGTCGGATTTACAAATATTGTATTTAAGCACATAAGCTCCGTTTTGTGATGAAAATAACTGAATCTAAAACTCTGTTGGGTGTAATAAAAGATGTCCATTTGCCCCCTAATCACATTCACTATCATTACTCCGGTGTCACCCCCACCCCCCTTCTCTGGTGTACAGACAGCCATGCTCCCCGGGTGATGGTGTAGCTCCTACCTGCAGAGCTCACAGATGATGTCTCCACATGTCTGCAGGCAGTCCCGGGACTGTAGTGAGCGCGCTGAGGCGGGGAGGCGTGTCACGCTGTGCTCTGGGCTCTGACAAGCACACGGGGGTGGGGCAAGATGACCCGTTCGAATCACGGATCGGTGACGATCCGTTGCACCCCTACCTTAGACCCAGACCCAGAGCTGGGAGGTGGGATGGACTTCTTGATCACATAGTTGCTGGGATTGGCCATCACATGATCAGGAGCTCATCCTAGAAATCATAGTGTCTGTGACAGTGCGGTCACCTGGGTGATAGTGACCGCGCTCTCATTACAGAAACCTCGGCTGTCATGTGTGCGCTACGATTCGCCACCCCCACCACCACACGTGTGTCACATTATCAGCAACAGGTTAAAGGAGAACTCCAATAACAGTAACCGACATATAGGGAGAGGGGTCACTACATGGGACTCTCATATCACAGGACAGGATGACTGGAGGACTCCTATACAAAGTCACTACTCACCTGTAGATAAGTCTGAGAGTGTGAGGTGCCCCCTAATGGAGGAATGCATTACTGCAGATGAGGGGAGCACTCTTCTACCTCAGCGGTAAGAAGAGGCTCGGGGCAGGGCGTGTGACACGGAGCTATGCCAGTCTGAGCAGCCACTGAACACACAGAACTACACTGAGGACCGGGTAAGACTGGAGCGGTCTATGGAGGTGAGCTGCCCGCCCCCCCCCCTCAAGCCACCCGCTACACACAGGGAGCGCCGAGTAACTACAACTCCACACTCGGCTACTTCCGGCAACAACCCCGCCCACGCCCTCCTCCAGCCGGCTCCGCCAATCACAACATGGCGCCGGGAGGGACACTTCCAGCCCCGCTCTGTGATTGGTTTTCCACCCAGTGAGCGCTGGGTTTGTCTCTCGGGTATACATTCTGAGTTGGAGGTGACACACGATGGCGGCCAATCCGTGAGCGCTCCGCAGATCACGGATCGGTGACGATCCGTTGCACCCCTAGTAGCTAGCGATCCGCGGGCCAGATTAAAAGGTCCGCCGGGCCATATACGGCCCGCGGGCCGTAGTTTGCCCAGCTCTGGCCAAGATGGTGCCTGGAGCCCACGCTGCCAGGGCTGCCTCCCCCATCAGCTCCCCTCATGTGCTTGTTTCTGCCCTGCCTCACTCCCTCTCCCCCTCCGCCTCTGAAAGCATTGATGAGTCTGTGACTGGGGATGACTCATGGAAGGATAAAGACCCTCGCACATACTCTCCCTCCCCACTAAAGCTGACTTAGAGCGGTTTGCTCACACTGTGGAGAAGGCCCGGAGGCAAGACATTGAGGATTTTCAGATTGACACAGCTCACCTTGGAGGCAGAGTGGAGACATTAGAGACACAGTGGGAAGAAACTACCCCTGCTTTACAGGTTCTTACTGAACATTGTAGGAGGCAGGATCGCAGGCTTGAGGCCCTGCTTGATCAGATGGATGATTTTGAAAACAGGAGCCGCAGGGTTAATATTCGCATCAGAGGCTTGCCTGAAGTGACAGGCCCGAGGGATATTATCCCTACTCTACAGGGAGTTTTTAAGCAAGTCTCGCTGCCTAACATTATGGCGGAGTTGAACGAATTCAATCTCTTGTCCAAATTTAAGATAAATTATGCCGTCAGAGATTCTGTCGCTGAATGTTCCTCCGGGGCTGCGCACTCAGCTGCAGTCCGCCTTCTCTTTTACTTGGTGCCATTCCTCAATGAAATATTTGGGGGTCCATCTGCCCGTGAGTTGCTCGCAGCTCTATGACTGTAATTTTGCACCGTTACTCTCAGCTATTAGAATGGACCTGAAGAAATGGGACAAGGTTGTATTTTCCTGGATGGGCCGAGTCAGTGTGTTAAAGATGAATGTACTCCCCAAAATTTTGTTTCTCCTACAGATGGTGCCGCCGATTGCCTTACCCAGGGCCTTCTTCTCAAGCCTCAACAGCTTATTCATTCAGTATATTTGGAATGGGAAATGCCCCCGGCTGGCACTCCGCACTTTGCAGCGCCCTAAGTCGGCAGGAGGGATGGGGGTCCCGGTGGTTCACAGATATTACGAAGCTGTGGCCCTACAGCACGTTTTAGATTGGTACCATAATGTTCAGCACAAATTGTGGGTGCCCCTGGACAAGTTTCTGGCAGGGCGCAACCTGTCCCATGCCCCGTGGATGCCTAGGGAGAATAGGGGTCTGTCGGCGCTGGTTTCTCTGTTGGCCGCTCATGCTCTGACGACCTGGGATGCCCTGAACAAAAAGGGGAGTTCGTTTTGCCGACTTCCCCACTGGTATTCCATGACGGCTTTCCCTGGTTCACTCCGGGGGAGCACCCGTCCTTTTTTTTGGACGTTGGCGGCGGATGGGGAGTCCAGATGTGGGAGGTTTGTTTAGGACCAGGGCCTGCTGCCTTTGGCCCAACGCTGAGGGAACAGTATGGCTATTTCCCTATGGATGAGTGGCGCTACAAGCAACTCAGACATTTTCTCACCACCCTACCCCAGGGGGTTAGGTCGCCCACCTTGGCATCCCCCTTTGAGCGGCTATGTATGTCCTCTGCTGCTATCCCCATGCCATTTCTCTGCTGTATACCCTGATACAATCCCTGCATACTGAAGGGAAGCTGGGGTTCATACGGGAGTGGGAGAGGGACCTCCGGCACGTCTTCACTGAGCCCCAGCTGGACCACATGTATAGACTTACACACTCGAGCACGGTGGATACGAGGATGCAGGAGAATAGCTATAAGGTACTGACCAGATGGTACAGGGTTCCCTCCAAACTTACTAAGATTTATCCTTCTCTCTCTGATGCGTGCTGGAGAGACTGTGGCCACAGGGGCACCTTCCTCCACATCTGGTGGGAGTGCCCCAAGCTGCGACCCTTCTGGCAGGATGTCCACGCACAGATCAAGCTCATCCTGGACGTGGAATTACCGGATTCCCCGTTGGAGTCCTTACTCCACTTCCCCACTGTCCCGGTTAGTCAGTATCGCAAGTCCACACTGCCTCATCTGCTCAACGCGACCCGTCGGTTGATTCCGAATCATTGGTATTTTCAGGTACCAACCCATTCTGAATGGGTGGCTTTGGTGAATAAAATTATGGAGGCTGAGAAGTGGATGGCGCAGTGCAAAGACAAATATGACACATTTTACTCAATTTGGGCTACTTGGATACACTACGCAGGGCCGGATGCGTTGCTCGCATCGGGGCCCTCTCCAGGGGTGATTTCCTCTGGCGAGGGGACTAGATTTGATGGGAGAGGCGATGTCAGGGGTCCCGATAATGAAGGATGATAGAGCCTAGATGGATTTGTTACAGTTTTCTTTACACTTTGTAATATTCGTAGCAGATGTCCCCCCCCCCCCATACTTTGTGTTTTTTGTTTTGTCTTGTTATTTTATTACTTCAATGTCTGTTTTTCCTCCCTCTCAATTCTCCTTCCCCGTTCCCTTATTGCATGTGGGTAAGATACCCGGAGATATGTTCTGATTATTAAGGTTACGTGGAGGTGTTTTGCCTTCCGCACGGGTGTGCCAGGTAGAGACAGCAGGGGTGATCCACGATGGAGCAGATTTATAACGTGGCTTTCATATGTCGTTAATTATTCCCCCAGATGTGTTCCCAGGTATAGGCACACCCTTGGAATGTTTTTTGCCCCTATGTTGCACATGGGTACCTGGTACATGATCCGTTATGTCGTGCAATGTCTTTGTCTTTCTCCTTTTTATGAGCCATGTTGGCTGACTATATGTATGTTTTTTCTCTGAAAATTTTCAAAATAAAGATTATAGAAAAAAATAAATAAAGATACATTATCTGTTGATCCTGCCCATCATTCATCCTTTCTTGTCATTGGTGGCAATGATCTGTGATCTCATAGAGCCTCCGCAAAATTGCAACCACAGTGCAGATGGTCTGCTTTTTCTACTCAATAAGCCATGTCTACTTTCAGCCTTATTGCCTCTGGGGTGGATCAAATGATTGAAAGACAGTCCCAATCTGCTCTGCATCACTTTATAGGAAGACCAGAAAAGGCTGAAACAATGTCGCCAGGACATGTGACCAGCTGCACCTTAGACCCAACCCTGACCTAGGTCATGCTAAGTGGAATAAAGAAAAGACATCACATGATAAAAAGCGCCCAGAGGCGATTCAGTTCGCATGAGTAGCGCTATACAAGTCATTCATTCATTATTTCATTCATTCATGATCTGTAAATAAAACTGAAAATAAAGGTAATTATTCATTTATTTTCACAGTATTTTTTCTGAAAATCAATTGCTGGTGGTTTGCCTTGTTCTTTAGATGTGGGAAAACATTGTTGGTTTAAATGTTTAATATAGCTATACATAGATTCAGATCCAATCAGTCAGTTTAACAATATTTATCAATCTTAAAATGGAAAAGTAATTGCAGAGCTAAAGGGAGAAGACTATTTTCCAGTACCCTGGTTTGAACCTGCGACCTCTGCTTTGTCTGCCTGAACCTTGAACCCTTTGACCCTTTACTTCCTATATTTATGGTTTAATTATTTTCATTGACTACACACATTTAGGTTCTAGTGTTTTAATAACTGGAGAAGCTTACTAAACACTGGCCCAGATTCAAGAAGCAATTGCACCCGTGTAACCATGAGTTACACGGCGCAATTGCTTACTTGCTCCGGTGTAACGAGTGCTCCTGATTCAAGAATCTCGTTACACCGGCTGCAGCCTAAAATCTGCATGGCATAAGGCTCTTATGCCTCGCAGATTTTAGGCTGCATTCTTGCGGGGGCCGCTAGGGGGCGCTCCCATTGTGTATCAGCGTGTAGTATGCAAATTGCATACTACCACTGATTCACAATCTTGCGCGGGCCCCGCGCAAGCCAGGTACGGAGTTTCCGTACGGCTACTTTAGCGCAAGGCTGCCCTTTCTAATAGCAGGGGCAGCCTGTGCTAAAGTATACCGCCGCTCCTGCGTCGCGACGTTCAAATGTTACGTCGTTTGCGTAAGTGCTTCGTGAATGGCGCTGGACGCCATTCACGTTCACTTTGAAGCAAATGACGTCCTTGCAACGTCATTTGCCGCAATGCACATCGGGAAAGTTTCCCGACGGAGCATGCGCACTACGTTCGGCACGGGAACGCGCCTAATTTAAATGATCCATGCCCCCTACGGGATCATTTAAATTACGCGCCCTTACGCCGGGCATTTTTGAGGAGCGCCCACGCAAATTACGTGGCTACTGCTTTGTGAATGAAGCGTAGCACAGATAATTTGCGGGGGCGCAGGGCAAAAACGGGACGCTGCGCCTCCGTAAGAAGTGCGCAGCGGTACCATTGTTTAATTATTTTTATTGACTATACACATTTAGGTTCTAGTGTTTGAATAACTGGAGAAGCTTACTAAACAATGTGTACTATATCAATCAACAACAAGGAACAGAAACTAATTGAATGTCCATTTTTTTTATTTTAACTGACAGCTTACAATGACATATCCAGTGTTTGAGACACTAAATACAAATGCTGCATGACCAACACTTTTAGAAAAATATTTACTGTCATTGCAACCTAAATGTTCAGATCTTACATGGGAAAAATAATAATTTATTTTAGTGTTAGTGCTTTGGGGAAAAAAAAAAAAAAAAACACCCCATAAGGTTGGTCAACAACAGCAACAGTAAACCAAAGGGTGTTGCCATATCTACAATTATAAGAAAATAAAATGCCTTTGGCAACTTTTGAATGAGGGTTAATGCATCTTTACTTTTTTCTACTTAGTAATTAATTATAATTACATTTTAGTATTTCATCTTATTGAAGCTTTAGTGGCTAAATTCTAATAAAGTCTCATTTGTAATGTAGGAATGAGAACATGAGAATCCAAACAAAGGCGTGTTAAGCATCATTATACAAAGTTTTGGTGTGCCAAGGATAATTACAAATAGTTGTTCAATTTGTCAGCAGTGAACAATGCAAACATGAAAGAGATGTTTTTTGACGATTAGCATATTTTTATTGTGCATAATGAAATAATAATTATGTGTTAAAGAAATGCAGAATACTAAATCATTTTTTTGGTTGGAGAATTATTTTTTGACAGTTCCATGTAAAGGTTTGCTTGCATTACTAATTGGTCCAAAAAATACCCTTCCCTCATATTTGGGAGATAAAGACAATGAATGGTTAAAAGCTTAATGCTCTTTTAAAATATTTCACATATTTCATTACCCCAGCTCAGCATTCACTTTAGAAGAAAAACAGCCTATCCTATCTCCCCTAATTTATTCTAATGCCGGGATTGGGAACAGTCATCAGTAACATGTCACGTGTAGCCAGGCCCCCTAACAGTAAGAATCACTCCCTAGGGAACACTTAACCCCTACAGCGCCACCTAGTGGTTAACCCCTTCACTGCCAGTGTCATTTTCACAGTAATCAGTGCATTTTTATAGCACTGATTGCTGTAAAAATGACAATGGTCCCAAAAATGTCCAATGTGTCCGCCATAATGTCGCAGTCATGATAAAAATCGCTGATCACCAACATTACTAGTAAAAAAATATATTAATAAAAATGCCATAAAACTATTCCCTATTTTGTAGACGCTATAACTTTTGTGCAAACCGATCAATAAACGCTTATTGCGATTTTTTTTTACCAAAAATATGTAGAAGAATACGTATCGGCCTAAACTGAGGAAAACAATGTTTATTTAAAATATATATATATATATATATATATATATATATATATATATATATATATATATATATTTATATATTGGGGATATTTATTATAGCAAAAAGTAAAAAATATTGTTTTTTTTTTTCAAAATTGTCGCTCTATTTTTGTTTATAGCGCAAAAAATTTAAAAACGCAGAGGTAATAAAATACCACCAAAAGAAAGCTCTATTTGTGGGAAAAAAGGACGTAAATGTTGTTTGGGAGCCACGTCGCTTGACCGCGCAATTGTCAGTTAAAGCAACGCAGTGCCGAATTGCAAAAAGTGGCCTGGTCTTTGACCAGCGTAATGGTCGGGGGCTTAAGTGGTTAAAGCCTCAATTCAGTAATCTTATCATGTGACGCTCTATGATTTGATGTTTCTGAGCAGGGTTAGTCAAAATTAGAAAAGATTTCTGTTTCACAGTTTCAAACATTTGCAGTAAGCCACTTCCATCAAAAAAGAAATGAGTAGATATTTGTGAAAACATTTCAGGTAATAATAAATTAGAGGACTGACAGGAGGGGGATTGAGGGTTTTTATTATAATATAAACCTTTTTTTTAAACAAATTTTATTGTAAGGCTGCGGCATTTGTGAAACAGCCAACCGCTGTTGTACCAATGGACATAATACCCATACTTTACTTTTCTATTATATGGACTTGTTGAAATTACAATATGTTAGTAAACGAATTACCTAATAACCAGTGTATACTTCAACTTGTTGCATGGATGTATTTATGTGATCCCCCATTGTTCTCTGGTCAAAGCAATAAGTCAGATCAATAAAAAAAAGCACCAGCACCAACACATACCAATTGATATTTATAAAAATGTAAGGTCCACTTTTTTCCTACCCTCCCTCTTTCAAATAAAATCACTGCTGTGGTTGACTATATTTGCAGGCAGATCTCAAAAATATTGAATATACATTTTATTTATTTCAGTAATTAAATTCAAAAAGTGAATTCATTACATGTAAAGTGATATATTTCATTTTTTTTCTTTAAATATTGATGATAGTGTTATGACTTACAGCTAGTGAAAACTCAAAATTCAGTATCTCAGAAAATTATAATATTACGTAAGACCAATAAAAAGGATTTTTAATACAGAAATGTTGGCTTACTGAAAAGCAATTCCATGTACAGTATAATATGCATTCAATACTTTGTCAGGCTCCTTTTGCATGAATTACTGCATCGATGTGGCATGGCATGGAGGCGTTCAGCCTGTGGCACTGCTGAGGTGTTATGGAAGCCCAGATTGCTTTGATAGCGGCCTGCAGCTTGTCTGCATTGTTGGGTCTGGTGTCTCATCTTTCTCTTGACAATAACCCACAGATTCTCTAAGGGGCTTATGTCAGCTGAGTTTGCTGGCCAATCAAGCACAGTGATACCCTGATCAATAAACCAGGTATTGGTACTTTTGGCAGTGTGGGCAGGTGCCAAGTCCTGCTGGAAAATGAAACCAGCATCTATATAAAACTGATCAGCAGAGGGAAGCATGAAGTGCTCTAGAATTTCCTGGTAGAGGGCTGTGCTGACTTTGGACTTGGTACAGCACAGTGGACCAACAACAGCAGATGACATTGCTCCCCAAATCATCACTGATTGTGGAAACTTCACATGCAACCCAATGCGACTTCACACAACTTTTTGTCTGTGCCTCTCTACTCTTCCTTCAGACTGGTACCTTAATTTCCAGATGAAATGCAACATTTACTTTCTTCCAAAAAGAGGACTTTGGACCACTGAGCAACAGTCCAATCCTTTTTCTCCTTAGCCCAGGTAAGATTTTTCTGATGTTGTCTCTGGTTCAGGAGTGGCTTGACACAAGGAATGTGACAGTTGTAGCTAGGGTTGCCACCTCATCCCTTTTAAAAAGGAACACATCAGAATTACACAGGTTCTGTGGCTGATTAAGGTGGTAATAAAACTCACTTGGTGCCTTATCTGCATTAAATTAGCCTCAGAACCTGTGTAATTCAGATGTGTTCCTTTTTAAAGGGATGAGGTGGCAACCCTAGTTGTAGCCCATGTCCTGGATATGTCTGTGTGTGGTGGCTCTTGAAGCACTAACACCAGCTGTAATCTACTTCCTGTGAATCTCCCCCAAACTCTTGAATGGCCTTTGCTTCACAATCCTCTTAAGGCTGTGGTTATCCCTGTTGCTTGTGCATCTTTTTCTAACGCACATTTTCCTACCACTCAACTTTTCATTAATATTCTTGGATACAACACTCTGTAAACAACCAACTTCTTTAGCAATGACATGTCGTGACTTACCCTACTTGTGGAGGGTGTCAATAACTGTCTTCAGGACACAGTGTCAAGTCAGCAGTCTTCCCCATGATGGCGTAATCTACTGAACCAGACTGAGAGACCTCTTAACCACTTTAGCCCCGGGCCTGTTTTTCAGAGTCGGTGTTTACGAGACAAAACCATTTTTTTTTGCTAGAAAATTACTTAAAACCCCCAAACATTATATATATTTTTTTCTAACACCCTAGAGAATAAAATGGCAGTAATTGCAATACTTTTTGTCACACCGTATTTGCGCAGCGGTCTTACAAGCGCACTTTTTTTGGAAAAAATTCACTTTTTTAAATTAAAAAATAAGACAACAATAAATTTGGCCCAATTTTTTTATATATTGTGAAAGATAATGTTACGCCGAGTAAAATGATACCCAACATGTCACGCTTAAAAATTGCGCCCGCTCATGGCATGGTGTCAAACTTTTACCCTTAAAAATCTTGATAGGCGACGTTTAAAAAATTCTACAGGTTGCATTTTTTGAGTTACAGAGTAGGCCTAAGGCTAAAATGATTGCTCTCGCTCTAACGATCGCGGCGATACCTCACTTGTGTGGTTTGAATACCGGTTTCATATGTCGGCGCTACTCGCGTATACATTTGCTTCTACGCGCGAGCTCGTTGGGATGGGGCGCTTTAAAAAAAATTTTTTTTGCTTCTCGCATTTATTTTTATTTATTTTAGAATTTTTAACACTGAAAAAAAAAAAATGATCACTTTTATTCCTATTACAAGGAATGTAAACATCCCTTGTAATAGAAAAAAGCATGACAGGTCCTCTTAAATATGAGATCTGGGGTCAAAAAGACCTCAGATCTCATATTTGGGCTTAAATGCAAAAAAAAAAAAAAAAATTTGGAAATGTCATTTTTTCAAATGACAAAAAAAAAAAAATGTTTCTTTAAGACGCTGGGCGGGACTGACGTTTTGACGTCACTTCCGCCCAGCAGAACTATGGGGACGGGGGAAGGAGATTTTTCCTTCAGTCTCGTCCCCGCTCAGCTGCCGGATGGTCGCGATCTCCTCCGCCGCTACCGACGGCTACGGTAAGCGGCGGAGGGCGCGGGAGAGCGGCGGGAGGAGGGGGGCCCCTCTCCCGCCACCGATAACGGCATCTAAAACGACCCTTTCCCCAGATTGACAATGCTGTTGTCCAAAGGTGTTTCCATTACTCCTCTATCCAGAGAGGGGACACCCTAAGACGGAAGTGTTTTACTAGTCAGATAACCAGATGAAAGGGGGGGGGGGAGGTTTCAACCCAGCTGTGCAACCACAGCGCTAAAGCATCTTCTCTTCATGCTTCAGCCAGCAGCCATGCACCAAAATGATCAAGTACAATGCAGGACCAATAGTCCTGCATTGTATGTGACCCTAGGACTAAGCCCTGATGGGCAGGGCGAAATGCATCAGGTTATGTGGTTTGGTGGAGACATTTAAACTGAGGCCGCTCCTCATCGTTTATTCTCCTGTGCTGATCAGGAGTAGTGATAATCCTTTCCTCTTTACATGCAATAACCCTCTGCACTGGTAGCAAGACAAGCCTGCACCCCATGGTTTGGGACACAGGGATATGCTTTTACCTCTATTTTGAATGGAACCAAAAGCAATATAAACAGATCACAGTGAAATGACATAGTTACATAAACTTTAAATACGACTAGAGCAAAATAGCACATAAGAGGAAGAAAGCTAAGAGGCGATTCAGTTCGCATGTGCCGCGATTCAGTTCGCATGTGCCGCGCTATATACGTTTTTTATTCATTCATTCATTCATCTCATGTAGTAAAGAATTTTCTCATGTAGATCGCTCTTTCTACTGACGCAACTAAAGTCTAATTATCCTCTATAGTCTTTGGTATAAAAAGTATATTTCCCAAATCTTTTTCACTGACATTAGTCATCAGTACAGTTAAGGCAGTGGAAATTACCAAATGGGTAAACAGAGAGCAAAAACATAACCCGTTTTAAAAAAACGTCTTTAACCACTTCAGCCCCGGAAGATTTGGCTGCTCAATGACCAGGCCATTTTTTGCGATTCGGCACTGCGTCATTTTAACTGACAATTGCGCAGTTGTGAAAACCTGTACCCAAACAAAATTGATGTCATTTTGTTCCCACAAATAGAGCTTTCTTTTGGTGGCATTTGATCACCTCTGCAGTTTTAATTTTTTGCGCTATAAACAAAAGAAGAGCAAATTTTTTTAAAATGAGGGTTATTATTTACGAAAGACAAATCCACTTTGCAATACAAGCACTTGGAAGTGCAGTCGCTGTAAATCTGAGGCCTTGTACTCACGACCGGATCTGTGCGCTGAAAACTGTCTGCCGGACAGTTTCCGGCGTACAAGGCTGATTTTTGTTTGGTTCCGCTTGTACACACCAGCGGACCAAATTACCGTCGTACCGGAACGCGTGCACGTAAACTACGTACGACGTCGCTATAAAGGGGAATACCAAAGTTAATGGCGCCGCCCTCTGTTCCTCTTTTGCTAGTTACGGGTTTGCTCGTGTTAGTGAAGGTTTGGTTAGAGCTGATTCGCGCTTCTCGGTCTCCAGGCTTTGACAGCGTGTATTCACGGGTTCAGTGCGTGTGCTTGCGGTAACGTAGTTGTCATTCGGCTATAGGCTAGCAGGTTGTTTCTGCTTTAGCAGTTGCATCCTGTGCGCTCGTATCTGTTTGTCACACGTTCGTCGCAGGTAGTGCTGGATTTGCGAGTGCTTTCTGTTTGAGTGTGTTCTTGACTGACCAGCCGGCCGGTTTGAAGCCATGATGGAGCAGCAGCGTCAATTTTCGTGAGTTGGTGCTGTTTATGGGATGGCTGCTGGATATGTTCATTATTCCAGTACTTTGGCCAGAAACAGGGGGCGGAGGCGTTTCTGGACCAAGAATTGGTTGCGCCAGCGTGACCAGTTCTCACATATGCCTCTGCTTAGGGAACTCCAGGAGAATAATCCTAATGACTTTAGGAATTTTCTCCGCATGACGGACCCCGTATTCAACAGTCTGCTGGAACTTCTGTCCCCCTATATCACGAGGCAGGACACTGTGATGCGCCAAGCCATCACGGCCGAGCAGAGGCTTATTGCCACGTTGCGGTACCTGGCGACTGGGAGGAGCCTGCAGGACCTCAAGTTCTCGACAGGCATCTCTCCGCAGGCGCTTGGGGTCATCATACCGGACACGTGTGCTGCCATCATCAAAGTTCTGCATGAGGAGTATATTAAGGTAAGTTTCCTGGCTGTAATAATGTGGCCAACTAACTTTATTTTTAATTTCCCAGATATGCTGTGTGTTTAACTAACGTTCCCTTTTCTCCCTATGCATGTTGATATAAGCTTTACATGTTTTATTCTTGACCTACCTGCATATTTGTCCCTTACCCAATATTAACCTGTCCAGCATGCTATCCTAGGGACAAACCCACCTTGCCATTTTTTAAAACAGGACTTTTTGGTTTTTGTGTCCCCCCCCCCTTCAAACTTTTATTGTCCCCATCAGAGGGCTGTGGAGTCTCTTAATGAAGTGGCCCTATATATTTCATTTCCCAAATTCTCCATGCACATTTTTCTAATGCAATTTTAATACTGTGAAGTGTCACAAGGATGCTTGTAGGATGTTTTTGTTCCAAAGTACTAAATCTCTTTTTTTGTTTGTCCCCACAGCTACCCTCCACACCACAGGAATGGCAGTCTGTGGCTTCCCAATTTGCCCAGCGGTGGGATTTTCCAAACTGCGGTGGAGCAATAGATGGGAAACACGTCCGCATTGTGCCCCCACCCCACTCGGGGTCCTACTATTATAATTACAAGGGTTATCATAGTATTGTGTTGATGGCGGTGGTGTCGGCACAGTATGAGTTTCTATATGTGGACGTGGGGAAGAACGGCCGGATGTCTGATGGGGGAGTGTTCGCACGGACTGATTTCTATGATCGTCTCCAAGCTGGTGGTCTGGCATTGCCACCAGATGAAGAGAATGTGGAAGGACTTCCGTTTGTGTTCCTAGCGGACGAGGCTTTCGGGCTTGGTCCTCACCTCATGCGGCCTTTTCCCCAGAGGACCCTCACCTCAGAGAGGAGTGTGTTTAATTTTCGGTTGGCCAGGGCTCGGAGGGTAGTCGAGAATGCCTTTGGGATCCTCACCAACCGGTTCCGCCTGTTCAGGACATCGATACATCTGGCGGAATATAAATTGGACACCGTTGTATTTGCCTGCTGCATTTTGCACAACTTTTTACGCAGGCACTCCCAGACTTACCTACCCGACATCGGTTCTGAGGCAAGACTACCCTCAGATCCCCTTCCCGGGCTGGACACTGGTCGCGCTGGCTTGGCCCCCCAATCAGCTCGTGAGGTACGCGACAAATATGTTGAGTACTTCATGGGTCGGGGGGCCATTGCTATGCCAGATCATATTTCTTTCTAATTCGGCCCCCAAAGAAAGGAATATTCTCACAAATAATAAATAATTAGACCATTGGACTTTATACAGTTGTTTGTCATTAATGCTTTTTCTCTTTTTATCTGTCTTCCTGGTTCTCTAACTAACTTCTTCAATTTTACTGCATAATTGATTTCTCCACTTTTAGTAAATAACCACATTTTGCACAGTATTCACTCATCTACAAACAGGGTATTGAGTCTAGAAATAAGAAGCAACTCCATTGTAAAATTTGGAGGTCAAGTTTTTTAATTTTTGCTTGTTCATGACCCCAAAAATTATTTTATATTTTTTTCATTACTCCCTGCTTTTGTACTTAGGAGTGTACAATATTATTTTTTTTATGTTTTTTTTTTTCAGGTAATTCAACAAAAAATATTATGAAGATTATACATTTTTTAACAAGTTCACAGTTTTGTTTATCAAATATAGTTCGATTTATTGTTTACATATATATATATATATATATATATATATATATAGAATATTTTTGGTGGGGTGTTTACCGCCTTAGTATTTTTTATTCTCGGCATATTTTTTATGCACAAAAACCAATATTTTTTTGATTTTTTTTTTTTTTTTTTTGGTGTGTTTTTAAATACGAATATTTGTTGTGGAGATTTAGGAGTCAAATCTCGACTTCACTAAATTCAGTGATTAGAGAGATTTATAATTCTATATATATATCTTTTGAATTTTTTTTCGGTGTTTATTCTTTATGGTCGAAACTTTATAGTATCCAAAAATGTACAACATGGTCAAAAAGTAAAAAAATAAAATTATTAAAATATAAAAACTCACAACAGCAGTCAGTCATGGTGTGCTTTCACACTGGAACACGCCAACATTTGAAGATACACACATTCAGTGCAAACTCGCCAAATGTCATTGGTTCAACAGACAAATGGCCACATGTGCTATCTGACATCATGGGTGATCAATGTCTGTGTTTTGTGGGAGCAAACCCTTCTTCTCAACTACTTGAGGATGGAGGAGGGGGTTGGACCCACAAAGCACAGACACTAGATATTCTGTGATGGCAGATAGCACATGTTGGCACACTGTGTGTGTATCTTCAAATTTTGGCGTATTCATTATTAAAACAGTAAAAATGTTTGTGGGGGCGGGGGATGGGCGGGGGGTGTTTCAGTCTTTGACACGGCCCATCATGTCAATAATATTTTTAAAATTAGATTCGATGACCATCATTCTTTGCCGCATATTGTCCATTTCCGTGCTGCATTCCAAAAGGACATTTGTTACATTCTGTTCCATGACAACCATCCTTTCACGCATATTGTGCATTTCAGTGCTGCACTCCATTACCTGCTGAATAATTATAGCAGCACTTGCACGTGAAAATATTGCCACACCATCCTCCTCCCCTAAAAAAAAAAAAAATGGTCATTTCCAAAATTATTTTTCGATGAGGCCTATCTACATATGTTTTTTTTAATCAAGCTAGGGTGACACTGACCTGATGGGCTTCTCCTTTCCACCTCTTCGACATCTTCTATCACTCCTCCTTCTTCCACCACCTCCCCATCATCTTCTATCACTCCTCCTTCTTCCACCACTTCCCCATCATCTTCGACTCCTCCTTCATCCATCAATCCACCTTCTTTCAATTCGCCAAATTGTTCTTCCGCCACTTGCCCTTCATCTGCTATAAATTCTAAGTCCAAAATTACTTCTTCCTCCTCTCTTCCTTCCTCCTTTCTTCCTTCCTCCTCTCCTTCCACATCCTCTTCTCCTTCCACATCCTCTTCTCCTTCCACATCCTCTTCTCCTTCCACATCCTCCTCCTCCTCCACATGTTGAGATGGAAGATTTTGGCCTTGTCTGGCCCTCTCTGCCTCCTCCAAATGCTGGCGACTTCTTTCCCCTTAAATAACAAAAAAAAAAATGTAGACTCATCAGCACACAGATATTGGAGAGCATAAATCGCACACATTGCTTAGAAGAGGCTTTCATTTAGTTACTTTTATCTTTCACCAAACCTACATTTTGGAATTACTTCTATGGCAAGCTCTGATCCTGCCCCTTTTTAGCAAAGTGACACACATGGATGTCCCCCCTAAACAGTATTTCTGGGAGACCCTACCAAAACCCATTTTTGATTTGGGGAGACACAGGTGCTCTGCATTGCAGATGTGAAAACATCTGCTTTATTACCACTGTTTTTAGAATGAATCCTGTTTGCCTTTCCCATTCTCTAAATTTTATTTTTTAGAACTAGCTTTTACACAATGTTTACAAACAAAGTTTTTGGCCAGTGAGCCATGTCCAGGTGTGTTGTTCCTGGAATAACCGAGCCTTTCTGAGAAACTATGTGATGTTACGTGGTTTACTAAGAACACTATTTGTAAATATGTAGTTATTTATGTCCTAAAAAATAAATGACAACATGTCTTTAAAATTACAAGCAGGCCAAGGAGGCAGATGGTGAAATATACATGGCAACACATTATTGCAGACAATCACCCCCCCCCCCCAACCCCAATATATATTTACTTACTTTTACGCAGAATTTTAAGTATTTTCTTCATCTGATGTGGCTCCCTCAATTTTAAGTCTGACCAGCGTTTCCTCAGCTGTTCCTTGGACCTGGTGATCCCAAACATCCTCTGCATTCTCCTCGCCACCTTGTCCATAATATGTGCCTTTCGGCGGTTAGGGGTCTTGTATGGCCCTAATTCACCATCATAGTCCTTCTTTCGCATGATGTAAACTAACTCCACCATTTCCTGGAACCGCATATTAGTGGCTTTGTATCTTCTTGGCCTTGATCGGGACGTCCCTGCCTCTGTCCCTTCACTTGTGGCATGAGAGCATCGTGCCCGCTCGTGTGACATCGCCATCTTTCCTTTCCCACAGAGATTATGGGCGGGGAAAAGATGAATTGTTACGCCATGGGCGGAGAAGAGGGCGGCGTTTAATACATACGCGGAGTGTAGAGAATGCAAACAACGTGTTTACGTAGGTTACGCGGAGAATCTTCGAGCGCATCCAGAACATACACAGTTAACGCCATATTTCCTAAACTCATTGATTAGGGGCCTAGCAAAGGTGACGAGGGCGGGGTTTAATAAATACGCGGAGTGTTTAAAAGGTGCACGCCGTGATTACGCATCTTACGCGGTAATTGGGCGAGCGTGAGAAACGAGGAGCGAGAGACAGGAAGGTAAGGAAATTAAAAATGGGATCAGCAGAGGCCTGGAAAATGTAGACACATGGGATGGGGGTTTGGGCTGTTGGTTGCACCCTTTTTAAGCTATTCTGTCTATGGGGTACCACAATGTTATTTTGGTATCCAAATGCTTTTGGACAACTCACAAAATAGAGATGTGAACAATGCTGTACCTCATTGACAAGTTTTTGAATGGTGTATTCAGATCAGGCAAAGTATTGTTCAAGTGTTGGTTGTACAGAGGTCATTAGGAAGTGTCTTTTATGTCATCCATTGTCAGGGGCATGAGATTTACACATGAAAGAGTGCATAGATGAATACTGTCATTTGTAATCATTGTTTATTTTTCTATATTAAAAATAGTTACTGCAATGTTAACAATGGCTCTGCATCTAGCAAATCAATGTTTGGTACAACCAATGCGGCCGAGCTGCCAATCATTGTTTAAACAAGAGAGACTGTGTTTGTAATTAGATATAGGTAATAAATTTGAAGACACATATTATATCAAGGTCAACGCTGATCCTTTTGAATATTTATTTTTCTTTGGTTTATGTTTTGCGAATCTAGACTCAAAAAGAAATATCATAATTCACAACGGGAAATGGACCAACTACAAACTAAGGAAGCTATAGAGGCCTTACTCCAAAAATATCAGGACACGCCCATCCTGTGGAATTCCAAGCACTCTTTATATTGTAATAAAGATGTACGAGCGGCAGCACTAGAAGAGCTAGCAAACTATATGCAAACATGGGTGCCAGGATGCACTGCCAACATGGTGAAGGATAAACTTGCCAACCTCAGAAGCACATACAGGAGAGCATACAAAGCTAATAAAAGCAAAAAATCGGGAGCAGCAGCAACACAAGCAAAGGAACCCAAACTGTGGTATTACAAACAGATGGCTTTTTTGCGGGACGAAATGGAAGGCAGGAAAACGATGTCGAGTCTTTCTTCCAACCTTTCCTCCATGCTACCTTCCAGCAGACATTCCCCAGATGACCACAGCCCTGCAGAGTCGGAGGAAGAGGGCCTGGCTGACAGAGATGCAGATCTGCCACCCTTCGATGAGGAGGTATAGTAGTTTCCGCTATATTTCTGGCGTAAATAATTCTTGGTGGATTAATGATTTGATATTGTAAAAGAAAAGCCAAGCTGGGAAAAAGCAAAAATAAAGGTGTACAGACAAATAGGTGTCAGGGATGACAACTGCAGGGGTCAGAAGTAGAGTGTATTCAAGTAATAATGAACAGAAAATACTAAACGAAAAACATGAAAATGAGTGTGGTTTTATTTTGCGAAATTGTAAAAAATGTCCTTTTTTTTCCACACAGGAAGAAGAGATCAGCCAGGAGGTGGCAGATCCTCAGGTGTCTGTCAGCCAGGAGGAGGCCGGGGTCAGTGGCAGCCAGGAGGAGGCCGGGGTCAGTGGCAGCCAGGAGGAGGCTGGGCCCAGTGGCCTGCAGCAGGTCCCCCCGGCCAGGAGAACCACCACCAGCCAGTCTTCTCCCCCCCAGGTGAGGCCATCAGGCCGAAGGAGGCAGTTGAGGCCTGTGGAGGAGGCAAGCCTCCGCATGATACAGGAGGCAAGCGCCATCATGAGGGCCCCCCTCAACCCCACAGAGGCCTTCAGTGCCTCATTGGCCCACGATTTGAATGAAGGGGAGGAGGACCAGAGAAGACTGGCAAAGGCCCTGATGAACCAGGTCCTTTGGTGGATGCAGAAGGGCCTGCTGACCCCAGACACTGGGCTATGTGACCCGGCCCGGCTTGCGGAACACCATCCTCCTGCTGCCACATCGACCCCACCTGCAAGAGCCCGTGTTAGATCCGCTGGAAGGCTGCCTGGAGGGAAGGCTGGAAAGAGGAGGAAACGTTGATTCTCTGCCTTCCATTTCCTTCCACATAAAGGACATATTGTTTGGACTACCACAGTTTGGGTTCCTTTGTTTCTGTGCTGCTGCTTCATATTTTTGGGTTTGGCTCCTGAGGCTTGGAAGTTTATCCTTCACCATGTTGGAAATGCAAGTTTGCATATAGTTTGCTATCTATTCTAGTGCTGCCGTTCTGTTTATTTTTTGTGATGACATTTGCCTAAATAAAAGGCTTTTTTACTTTCATTTGAAAACATGTCTATTGTTTGTTAGTTATACTGTGGGGATTATTAGGCAGCAAACCTTTAATAAATATACAATGGGTCATTTACAAAGGACACACTCCTTGGGGGGGGGACATTTGGTGTGCCAACATGGTTTAATATTCTCAAATGAAACACAAAAAAAAAAAAAAAAAAAAATTAAACTAAATGGTGACATAACTAGAAACAACAAAAAAAAAAAAAAGATGCACATTCCTTTACAAAAATGACTAATATAAATTATGGAGGACCACCAACCAAAACACACGTCTGGCATAGAAAACATTATTAAAAGATTACATCACAAGCAAGAAATGTGACATTTCAGTATGGGACAACTCTATTGAAATTGCATCAGCAAGAGAACGGGGTTATTCTAGCAAGAGAAGAATTAATAAAACGAGGCAAGAAACTGTGGTTTAGTGCGCCTTTTTAAGACATTGTTCTCTTGCTAGAATAAAAGGTTTCTAATGACGAATGTGCCATATCCCAAACAAACGCGAGTTTTACCTGAACGAGCGCTCCCGTCTCCTCATTTGGACTGAGCATGCGCAGGGTTTTTGTACGCTGCTTTTGTGTACAGACGACCGAACATGTCTGACGGACACGATTCCAGCAGACTGTTTTAAAGCAAGACCAGGAAACAGTTGTTCGTTGGAAAACGGTCTGGCCGACGAATGTTTGCTGGAATCCTGTCCGTTACTGCCTACACACGAACGAACATGTCCGCTGAAACTGGTCCGCGGACCAGTTTCAGCAGACATGTTTGGTCGTGAGTATGGGGCCTGAGGGGTAGATCTGCTGATTTTATTATCCAATCATGTGCAGAGGCGTATCTAGTGAAAATGGCGCCTATGGCAAGCACTGAAACTGCGCCCCTGTCAAAACATTTGAAACCCATCTTTCAGATAATACTGTCAGTATATACAGGTATATAGGGAGAACAGTAGGTTAGTGGTTGGGATTTGCCTCACTTGGTTTGAATTTGGGCCAGGAAGTTATCTGCATGTAGTTTGCATGTTCTCTTGGTGTGGGCACACTCCATAGCCATGTTGGTAGGTGATTGTATTGTATTGTGATTTTATGTGATAGACCAACACAAAGTGCCAGGTTAGGTGATATACAGTAGTGCCAGGTTAGGGTGGCATAGTGGCAGGTTAGAGTAGTATAGTGCCAGGTTAGGTGATATACAGTAGTGCCAGGTTAGAGTAGTATAGTGCCAGGTTAGGTGATATACAGTAGTGCCAGGTTAGGTGGTATAGTGCCAGGTGATATACAGGTTAGGGTGGTATAGTGTCAGGTTTGGTGGTATAGTGCCAGGTTAGAGTAGTATAGTGCCAGGTTAGTGTAGTATAGTGCCAAGTTAGGTGATATACAGTAGTGCCAGGTTAGGTGGTAGTGCCAGGTGATATACAGTAGTGCCAGGTTAGGGTGGCATAGTGTCAGGTTTGGTGGTATAGTGCCAGGTTAGGGTTGTAGTGCCAGGTGATCTACAGTAGTGCCAGGTTAGGGTGGTATAATGTCAGGTTTGGTGGTATAGTGCCAGGTTAGAGTGGAAGTGCCAGGTTAGGTGGTATAGTGTCAGGTGGGATAGTGCCAGGTTAGGGTGGTATAGTGTCAGGTTAGGGTAGTAGTGCCAGGTTAGTGTAGTAGTGCCAGGTTAGGTGGTATAGTGTCAGGTTAGGGTAGTAGTGCCAGGTTAGGGTGGTATAGTGTCAGGTAAGGGTAGTAGTGCCAGGTTAGGTGGTAATAGTGCCAGGTTAGGTGGTATAGTGTCAGGTTAGGGTGGTAGTGCCAGGTTAGGTGGTATAGTGTCAGGTTAGGGTGATAGTGCCAGGGTAGGCGGTATAGTGTCAGGTTAGGGTGGTAGTGCCAGTTTAGGTTGGTATAGTGTCAGGTTAGGTGGTATAGTGCCAGGTTAGGGTAGTGCCAGGTTAGGTGGTATAGTGTCAGGTTAGGGTAGTGCCAGGTTAGGGTAGTAGTGCCAGGTTAGGTGGTATAGTGTCAGGTTAGGGTAGTGCCAGGCTAGGGTAGTAGTGCCAGGTTAGGTGGTATAATGTTAGGTTAGGGTAGTGCCAGGTTAGGGTAGTAGTGCCAGGTAAGGTGATATAGTGTCAGAGTAAATATATGACATGAATAGATAAGAGAATGCTGGTCCTGTCCTGTCACATGCACTAAAAGCACAAATCTATGACTGCAGAGCCTCCTTCTCCCCCTCCCTGAAGTAAACATGAAAAAAAAAACCTCACATGGCCTCAGCAAGCAGAGGACTGATTCTGTCTTCTTCCTGGAACTAAAGGCAAAATGTGGGAGGGGAAGAGGGAGGGGCTGCAACAGGGACAAAGCATTATTGGCTAACACCTGAGATGAGATGCAAATATCCCCCTGCCTTGGATGGTCGGGAGTCGGGACAGTGAATTATCATCATGCAGCCTCCTGCTGTGAGCACTTCTCCACACAGTACAGGTTGGAGATGAAGTTTTGCACACACACGGGGGGGGGGGGGGGGGCTTAGGGTGGAAGTGCTGCTGCTTGGTCTGCCTTCTCTGACTGTCATTATGACCCTGACTGCAAATGTTGAACAGGACACAGAGGAATGGATGATCAGCACGGCAATTACAGATTCTCTGTGTTCCTATCCCTCCAGAGGCTGAGAGCTCACAGGAGGAAGAGGGAGACGCACACAGAGAATAGCTTTGTAATTGCTGTGATGATCGTTTTAATAGGGAGGGGTACAGATGTGCAACAACTCCTCTTCTTCCCATGGACAGCAACTTCACTCGCCGCCCCCCCCTATACACTGCACGGCCGTGGAGAGTGAGCGCCTACCCTGCAGGGAGAACAGTGGGATGTGCCAGAGGGGGGAGTCACCTGACCCACACAATGAAACACTTTCCCAGACCTTCACGGGTGAGGAGAGCACAGATTGTGTGCTCTGCTGGGGATCCTCTCTGAGCAGTGTGTGGACTGTAGCCACTCACCAGCGCCCCCTTCCTGCGGCGCCCATGGCACGTGCCACATCTGCCATACCTTAGATACGCCATTGATCATGTGCAAGCTAAAATGCTGTTTTTTTATCTTCCTTGCATGTCCCCCTCGGATTATACAGCAACTGCACTACCAAGTGCACTTTTAGTGCAGTTTCAATTGCACTTGTAGTTTGCATTTGTAGAACAAAGTGTATTTGCGTTTTAGTAAATAACCCCCAATATCTTTTACTTTTTGCTATAATAAATATCCCAATTAAAATAAAAATAAAAAAATGTTTTCCTCAGTTTGGGCCGATATGTATTCTTCTACATATTTTTGGTAAAAATGTACACCATTACCAATTCACATAGGGGGGGCGGGATCTGGGAGTTCCCTTTGTTAAAGGGGTCTTCCAGATTCCGATAAGCCCCCTGCCCGCAGACCCCCACAACCACCAGGTAAGGGTTGTGGGGATGAGGGCCTTGTCCCCAACAACATGGGGACAACCTCCCCATGTTGAGGGGATGTGGCCTGGTACGGTTCAGGAGGGGGGCGCTCTCTCACCCTCCCTCTTTTTCTGCAGCCTGTCAGGTTGTGTGCTCGGATAAAGGGTCTGGTATGGATATTTGGGGGGACCCCGTGCCATTTTTGAAGGGTCTGGTATGATTTTTTTGGGGGAAGACCACGTAATTTTTTTTTAATTATGCGGGGTTCCCCTTAATATCCATACCAGACCTGAAGGGCCTTATATGGAATTTGGGGGGACCCCCACACATTTTTTTTTTTAAGTTTGGTTCCCTGCACAAAAAGTCATTTTTGAAGGGAAAAAAAGTCATTTAAAACTACTTCCGCTATTAATGAATTGTCGGTCCCAGCAATACAGATAAAAGTAATTGAAAAAAATGGCAGGGGTTCCACTTAATATTCATACCAGACGCAAAGGGCCTGGTAATGGACTGGGGGGGGACCCCTATAATTTTTTCCAATTACTTTTCTCTGTATTCCCGGGACCGACAACTTATGAATAGCCGCTAGTAGCTTTAACTTACTTTTTTTCCTTCAGAAATGACACTTTGTGCAAGGACAGTTCTAAACACGGGAAACATGTGCTACTTTACATGCATACTTTAGAACCCCCCGGTACGAAATTTCAAGGTATGTTTCACTTTTATTTTTTCACTTTAAGCATTATTAAAATCACTGCTCCCGAAAAAAACGGCCAATTTTAAAACTTTTTTTTTGCATTGATACATGTCCCATTGGGCAGGACCCAGGTCCCCAAACACTTTTTAGGACACTAACTTGAAAATTAACCTTTAAAATTAGCACTTTAGAATTCTCCCATAGACTCTTACAGGGTGTTCCGCGGCTTTTCGAATTTGCCGCAAACACCCCAAATTGTTCGCTGTTCGCCGAACTCATGTTCGACTCAAACTCGAAGCTCATCCCTATTCAGAAATATGTGCCCATTTTGTGTTGGTCTATCACATAAAATCCCAATAAAATGCATTAACATTTTTGGTTGTAACGTGACAAAATGTGGGAAATTTCAAGGGATATGAATACTTTTTCAAGGCACTGTAGATACCCAGAGAAATAAGGAAATATCCATGAAGAAATTCTTTAATATCCGGTCAAGATATATGTTTAAAGAGCTGCCTGCAGATCAAGAAATATTGACCACTTTTCAATACACTACATTGAAAAGTTAAGGGGTACTTTGGGACAGCTTGAAATATAGTGTAGTAAATTTGTTTCAGTAGTGTCCTACTACTTTAGCTTGGTGAGTTTTCTCTTATAGCCCTTTCACTATTGTATTATACATATGTTTAGCACCCTGATCCTAAACAGGGCTGCTCAAAAATTTAGTCTGCTAGGTGGTAACTAGCCTGGCTAATTGTTAGGGTGATCTACTGACTTTTGCCCTAAAACTAAATTTGGGGCACCTCTCTCTTCTGTCATTAGGTGGTATTGCTGCCTGTGGCTTTAGAATGACAAAGGCATAGTGAGTTTGGCTGGGACAACCTATCCACTCCTAACCCAATTGTTATGAGTCTCTTTGGCCCCATGGACTGCTGGGAAAGCCTATTTGGTGATCAGTGTTTTGTGACACCCGGACAGCTGTCTGGGTGGACGTGTGTTGTATTGCTCCTGGTTGCTAGGCCAGAAGCCTGAGTCCTGTCTGAGAGCACCTGACTGCTAAACTGTCTGAGGCCTATCCAGCACGTGGTTAGAGCTTCAGGTCTGGAGCCTAACCAAGCTGCAGAGGTTCAGCCAGGAGGGGAACTGAATGCTCTCTGTGGTGAAGGAGAAGAAGTTGCCATAAGGGATGACCACTCCTATTACCAGAGGCAAATGAGGATCAAGGTCAGAGGTAAAGGGGAAGCAGTTGCCACCAAGGGACAACCACTCCTGTTATTAGAGGCCAGTGCATGAAGTCTGAAGAAGTACCAGAGCACCCTGTTACTCTAGCCGGGGACAGTGAAGAAGGGGGAAAGCTTTAGCAGAGTCAAGTCAGGGACCCAGCGGGGTAGCGTGGGTGAAGCTTGAGAAGTATACAGCGGGTTAGTTGTGGAAGAGCTCAGGGGTTCCAGCGGCAGCTGGGATCTTGGAAATCTAGTGAGAGACTAGGTCTCAGTGTGAAGATCTACAGTGGGATACTGTGATATGTGAGAGAAGATCTACAATGGGATACTGTGAATTACATGTGCAGATCTATATTGACTGTTGAAAGTTCAGTTGCTATAAGAGACAGCAGTTCTACAAAATACAGTGGGCTGCATTCAGCTTAAAGGCCCTCTACAGTTATTGCTGTCTGCCTATTAATATTTTTGGTCCTCAGAGTCTGCCAATTGCTATTGCATTTGTCTAAGAGTGTCCTGGCCCTAAACCATCTGTAAAGACCCTGCTCTCTGTATTTGTTAATAGGTTTGGATCTCAGCTGCGGAGGCTTATCAGGTCTAACCACCAATTAACTCTCAATACTGAAATGAGATTATGGGGTTAAGTCATCATATCCTCCTTGGGAGACCGAAACATGAAAAAGGGACAGCGTATTACTTCATAAGCTATCGTGAGAAATAAACTAAATATACAGTCTCATGAGCACAGAATCAGTCACTATAAGAATATGCTGCAGCAGTAATATTAGGAATGTGGTTCTATGGTTAGTTATTGTTGTATCATTATGCCAACTTGCTACCAAATGTCAGAGTTCAGTTCACAAGAGAGTATACATTGCATGTGCAGAGGTGAGGCATATAATTACAGTCCCTTGTATCTATGAGCAGATAATAGACAAGACAGCTTGTTATACTGTTGTCCAGATACTTGCGGTTCTGTTGTTATTAAAGATGAGGTTGAATTGCTGAGAACTTTATCCAGGATTCAGCAGACTCTTGGGAGATGAAGATCCAGGCTAAGGTGAGGATGCAAGGGTGCTGGGTTGGTATCAGGGCCACCAGAGGATACAGGTAAGTGAATCCAAGCTTCTGCGGTAATGGTGAGTGATGGCCTGGAGGAATCACAGCGTGCATTCGTCAGGGCGTTTATGCAGGAGGGTCTCCGGTCCCAGATGGCGGCAGGGGTCCAACGAGAATATCGGAACACCCTGCCGACATCTCTCGGAGTTTAAATAGCCCCGAATTCGCGGGGAAAAGCACAGCTCCACGCTGGGTCGCACTTCCGCGTTCCAGCGTGGAGCGCAAACGTCCGCGCACCGGAAGTGACGCGGACGGAACGCGGCTGCCTGAATTGGACAGAGGCGCGCTCGCGAGGATAACGGCAGAGGCGTTACACCATCTCTCCCCCAATCTCTTTTGTTGCATTCAAAAAGTGACTGGTGCCCATGTTTCTAACTTGCATTACACCCACCATGTCCAATGACCTGCACCCTGAGGAGGAATGTCAGTTCTCCCTGGCTCTGGGGGTCACCATCAGGCCCTTGGAAGTCGGGAAAACCTGTACATATGTATTAAGATAACTGTGATTCTATTCTAGTCTTTACTCGTTTACATAAGTTAGAAATCAGAAATACAGTGGTGTTATGTTTTTATTTTTTGTTTGTTTAGTTTGGTTTGTTGTTGGTTTATGTTTTATTAGTGTCATATTGAATATATCATTTAGCTGTCATATATATATATATATATATATATATATATATATATATATATATATATATATATATATATATATACAGATGGAATTTCTATGTTAGATGACATATTTAACAACATTCTGTTGTAAGTATCAACAAAAAAAGGATGTCTGCTTGTAAAATATTGTTTCTGATCAACTGTGAATGAAGATATTTGTGAAAACTGCTAGAGTGTGGTGTTCAAATAGGTATACTATGGATTAGTGAAGGTCATAACTGTAATATACTTATTGGGGTTTGCTATAAACCACAAAAATAAATTACACTGCTGAAGTTCAAATGTTACTACACATTGAAAAAACATTAACCACAATTACAATCTTTTTTTTATTTTAACCATTTACCCCATCCAACAACCTTTTGATTCGATCCGTCATATGTCAAACCTGATAACACAGAGGGGATAACATACTGTTCTGCATTTCCAGTGTTCCTAACATTACCTATTGCTAGAATTATTTTTAATGCTTTTAGAAATAGAAATGTCTGGCAAGACTTAAAAGCTAAAACTCTGTTGAGTAGCTTTTTTCCCTAAAGTATTTTTATTTATTATTGTGGATTATACAATAATGTTCATCTAAAATACTTTGAGGCAAAAGTCACAGCACTGACCCTGCATAAATAAATGATCCTAGGAATTTTCCAAGCGTCACATATCTGATGCATACTTCCCATTCCTCTCTACATGGGGTTGCAGTTTGACTCATGTGATACTTGAATATTTGATGTACCTAGTTAGCAAAGTTTACCTCAAATGCTAATAATTACTCTATGTCTAAGAATTAACTATTTATATGACATACTTTGCAGCTGACCTTCAGCTGAAAAAGAAGTAAAAGTAATTTTTTTGACAACAGTGGAATATTTTATGTAATATATAATTTCATATTTTTATACATGTCAACTGGAGAACTGGTGGAAACCAGTGGGACCCATATGCACCCATCTACTGTTCAGAGAAGTCTGGTCAGAAGTGTTCTTCAAGGAAGAATTTCAGTCCAAAAGGCAGGGAGACAAGGCTAATGCCTCCTACACACGACCAGTTTTCCCGAGGAGAAAACTGCCGTGACAGCTTTTGGCTGGGAAAACTGGCCATTTGTATGCTCCATGGTAGTTTTTCCGACAGGAAAACCGATGGTAATCCCGGCGGGAAAAATGAGAACATGTTCTCTTTTTTCCTGAAACACTGTCAGGTTTCCCGACCAAAGCTCTTTTGGCAGTTTTCCTGCCAGGAAAACTGGCCATGTGTAGGGGGAAAGAGCTGCCGAGCCGGTTCTCGGCTTTCCCCTCGGGTTTCCCGGCGGTAAAAAGTCCGCCGGGAAACCCAATAGTGTGTACGAGGCATAAACGACTCAACTATGTTTTGTTTCCTGAAGATACAAGTAAAATAATGAGTGTCTGAAGGAAACAATGAAGCATGATAGAGGTTTCTTGCAAGTTTGGGGCTGCACTTCTGCAAATGGAGTTGGCTATTTGGTTAGGATAAATGGAGTCCTCAATGCTGAAAAATACAGGCAGAAATGTATTTGTTATGCCATACCATCAGGGAGATATGTGATTGGCCCCAAATTTATTCTACAGCAGGACAACAACCCCAAACATACAGCCAATGTCATTAAGAACTATCTTCAGGGTAAAGAAGAACAATGAGTCCTTATGGTTTGCCCACCAAAGAGCCCTAATATCAGCATAATTGAGTCTCTGTGATTAGAGACAGAAAGAATTGAGGCAGCCTACATCCACAGAAGATCTGTGGTTAGATATTCAAGATGTTTGGAACAATCTACCTGCGGAATTCCTTCAAAAACTATGTGCAGGTGTACCTAGAAGAATTAATGCTATTTTGAAAGTGAAGGGTAATCACACCAAATATTGATTTGATTTGGATTTCTCTTTTGTTCATTTACTTTCCATTTTGTTAATTGACAAAAATAAATGTAGCAACACCCCGAAGGAGCTACTCTTGTTTGTTCAGTCCGTTACTCTGCCCTTCAACCCCAATGAACTGTCCCAGCCCCTCTGGCACACCTAGAAATTTAATTAATGGAATAACTCAGCGGGAATACACAACACAGTTCTTCTTGTAGTTTACTTGAAGAAAAGTAAAATTCAGATGTGGGCAAGTGCTGGGGCTCTCTCGGTTATCTTGCTCCTCATTGGCTCTGATACAGGAGCAAGTGCTATTGGCTACCACTTTTTTCAATCATAGCCAGTGGCAAGGAAACAGGGACAGGATTGAGTGTCTTATGAAAACACAGAGCAGGATTTGGGGATTGAGCATGCATGAGTGTCCCCATAGCAAGTGGCTTGCTATGAGGCACTTGGTGGGAGTAGCCAGTGACGCCGACAAGTGACCTGAGAAAGAAGAGGATCAGGGCAGCTCTGTGCAAAACTATTTCACAGCAGAGGTAAGCATAACATGTTTGTAAAGCTTTATTTATTAATTTTTTTCAGTTAAATCAACAATCTCTTTAATTTAATTTACAGCTCTTTTCATACCTGCCTAAAACTTCTGCACAGTAGCATAGGTCAAACTGTCCCTTTAGGAAGTGAGCAGGAAGCTGTGGCCAGCAGCCTCTTACCACTAAATGATCTGTAATTATACCTCCTTTCACTCCCTTGTGTCTCAAACTGGTGACAGAAGCTACGACTCAGGACTCTGTGATTGTTTTTCCCATGGAACTGGTAATGTCAGCAGTGACTCAAGACCTACAGTGGCAATCTCCTATAGCTGTAACTTCTGGATGGAGTCTCACTCTCTCCATAGCCAGGGCACACAAAAAGACATGTGGCTCTCCAAGACAAAATCCCAGATATCCACTGATCTCTCAGTCTTCACAGCAGCTAATGGGAAGGGAGGAACTGCCGCTCCAGGTGAGTGCACTGTGCAATCAGTGTCCTCTCAGAAACGTGGGTGCCGGCAATGCACGAGGCAAAACTTGAAGAGAAAATATGGACGCTGCACACCACAAAAACCTTAAAAAGGTAGCTTTTAATGGTAAAAAAAGGAATAAGCTGACGCGTTTCACACTGGGGTTTCAGTGCTTAGTCATAGCTATGACTAAGTACTGAAACCCCAGTGTGAAATGCTTCAGCTATACACCCCACTGCTTGCTGTGCTTTGTAGTGCTTTATTCCTTTTTTTACCATTAAAAGCTACCTTTTTAAGGTTTTTGTGGTGTGCGGCCGTCCATATTTTCTCTTCAAGTTTTGCCTCTTCACAGCAGCTAATTATCACTATCCTGAGGAAGTGGATGGGCTCTATACTCAATCACAGTAATGGGTGGGCTCTCTAACCAATTACAGTGGCTGCAGACACAGCCTTATCAGCAACCTGTGTTCTCTTTCTTCCTTTCCTTCTAGCAGCCAAGGAGAGGGAGAGCAGCTGCAGCATAAGCTGTGTATGTAACATTTTAGTGACGACTCAGTCCATTCGGGAGAGGGTTGAATCACCATGGACTGGGGCTATTTTTGGTTTGCCCATGCAGGGCAAAACAATGTGATTACTTAAAATCTGCCTTCCAAGCTGCTGGTACTCACCCTAGTCGAAGCCTGCACTGCTCCCTGACCCATGTGATAGCACTGGGGGTTGACTGCTGAAGTGCTTACCAGTGCATTGTGGAGGTTAGAATCCCCTATATATAACTTTTTTCAGCTGCCCTTCAACTGATTACCACCATCCAGATATATTTTATTCATAATAAATGCACATTTGTGCAAAATGTACACATTTTTAAAAATGTTTTTTAATTGTCTGGATGTTAAGAGCCGGTTCACACTGGGGCGAATTGGGATCCGACTTGAAGTCGCCTCAAGTCGTCCCAAGTCGCGCTGTCGAGAAAAACAATGCAAGTGAATGGGAGCGGTGTTAATACACACGACTCGAGTCGCTCCGACTTCAAAAGAAGTTCCTGTACTACTTCAATCCGACTTGTAGGCGATTTGTACCCATTGATTTCAATGGAAGTCGCCTCCAAGTCTGATCCAAGTCTGACCACTGTCTTAACTGAAGCGACTTTCCAGGAAGATAACATACATTTCTCAGGCAAACCTCTCCCTCCCTCCCCTAGAGCTGATTGTTGTTTGATTGGCCACTGGAAAGTCTCCTGTCCTGGAGACGACTTCAAGTCGTGTTGTAAATCGCCCCAGATCGCCCTGTGGTTCATGCTCAAGTCGTGATGGAGTCACCTCTGAAAGTCGCGCTGGAAGTCGTGTCGCCCTAGTGTGAACCGACTCTAACATGTTCGAGTAAAGTAACCACATTACTACTGGAGTGAAGGGCTTAGTTACACTTCAATATAGTATTCCTGGATATTATTTTAAACTATATCTTCAGCTGGTAACCTGTAACCATGAAAAAAAAAAAAACTCAGGAGAAGCAGCTGGCATTCATTATGTAAAGGCCTGCTATAGAAAAAAAGACTGTATTTCTATATCTCTATGTGGTGAATACCTATAATGATATAAAACAAGCATTTTGTATGCTGAATACTTTCATAGGCCAAATATTTCATCACCTTTACACACAAATCAAGCTATCCAGCAAAAGTGGCAGTTACAGGGGATGGCACAATCCATTATACTGACTGGGGCGGTTAATTCAGTCAGCTTTTGGTTTAAATCTCTCCTGTGTTTGTAGCTACATAAAAAAGTGTTTTCTGGAGTTGGGCTTTAATTTTGATTGTCACTTGCCTAAAGCTTAACTCCATGAAAACATTTAAAGCCAGTCTGGTGACCTAATTTACTTTTGTTGTAGTTTTGCAGAACATTCAGGTCTCCTCCCTGCCCAAAGCATGTACTTTAAGAGTCGGTTCACACAGGGGCAACACGACTTCCAGCACGACTTTGGGAGGCAACTTGAACACGACTTGAGTATGAATCATCAGGCAACTTCAAGTTGCCTCCAGGACAGTACAAGGCAACTTTAAGTCGCCTCCAGGACAGGAGGCTTTCCAGTGGCCAATCGAACAACAATCAGCTCTGTGGGAGAGAGGGGTTTGCTTGAGAAATGTATGCTATCTTCCTGTATTGTTGCTTCAGTTAAGACAGTGATCTGACTTCTGAGGCAACTTCCATTGAAATCAATGGGTACAAGTTGCCTACAAGTTGCCTTGAAGTAGTACAGGAACCTTTTCTGTAGTCGGAGCGACTTCAGTAGTGTGTATTTAGACGCTCCATTCACTTTTATTGATTTTCTCAACCACACGACTTGGGATGACTTGGGGCAACTTCAAGTCGGATCCCAGGTCGCCCCTGTGTGAACCGGCTCTAAAGGAGTAAAGGAGCAGCAGCAGACTGATAATCTTAGCAGACTGCTCTCTCCCGGTATATGCATGTTCCTTGTCAGTATATTAGCAAGCAGCACACAAGAATGGTCTAAGAAGGCTTAAGGCTTCAAGCCTGACAGCATGGGCATGCGGTCGCCCCCTCCTGCTTGATAAAAAAAAAAAAGATATATATGTATTATATAAAGGGTAAGGTCCCTTTAAGAAATTTTTAAATGGGATTGGGGCTGGAAAACAAGGTCACGTGACACGGGAATTTCACAGAATGTCATGTGATGCCTTGGAATGTTCTGGGAAAGGGGTTTATTATATAAGACCCTCTCACATGAATTTCCCCGTCAGTGTCAGTTAGTCAGCGTCGATGTATAAGCTCCCCAACCTCCCTCCCTAGTCGCTAAGCACATTATGTGGTCTGTCATCCTCCATATTTGTAGGGGGGAACTTTGGTTATAAATATTTTGTATGCTCGAGTCCTTTAAGACTGAGCTGTTTTAAGTTTATTGTTTGAAAGTTATGATGATGTTATTATTATTTATTGATTTGAATACACCATTAAACGTGTCGTGGCAAATTTTTGGCCAATAAGTTATGTGTCATTATTTAAATAGGTATTTGACATTATGGTATTTGGGGAGGATATGGTGCGGCCTTCCCATGGTCTCTAGTGCTTCCCTTTCTAATATTAGCCATAGGCCCCTTTCACAGTGGGCAGGGGAGGTGCGGTGGCCGTATACCGTCGTAATTACCACGATATTCGGCCACTAGCGGTGCGGTTTTAACCCCCGCTAGCGGCCGAAAAAAGGTTAATTTCCCATTTATTTGGGAAGGAGCTCCTCTATCGCTCCAAAGATGCTGTTTGCAGGAGATTTTTTTTTCCTCCCGCCAGCGCATTGCCTCAGTGTGAAAGCCTTCTGGCTTTCACATTCAGAATGCTGGGGCAGGATTATTTCAGGCATTATTTATGCGCTATTTTTAGCGCTAAAATGCCTGAAATACGCCTCAGTGTGAAAGGGGCCTTAGTTTTACTGTCCAGACAACTATTAGAAGTATAACTTTGACTTCAGACAGTGGACAGTATATGGTAAGGCTATCAGCTAATACATTTCTGGGGCCTTATCCCTTTCATCAGACTATGTATATGTTGGCAGGTGTTACGTCCCTTTAATCATTATCCTTTCTTTTGTGATGTAATGGGTGAAGATAGTGCCCCTTTTTATGCTACCTGTGGGTGGGGCCCAGTGCACTTGGGGTATGGGAGTAGGACATCCTCTTGCATGCTTTTTTATTAATATGTAAAATGAATGTATAATTCAAGGTTTGTACAGTACCTTTCTAATGATACCTATGGGCCAGATTCACAGAAGAAATACGCCGGAGTATCTACTGATACTCCGGCGTATTTTCAAATTTGCCGCATCGTATCTTTAGTTTGAATCCTCAAACCAAGATACGACGGCTTTTGGCTTCGATCTGACAGGCGTACGGCTTCGTACGCCTTCGGATCGTAGGTGTAATACTTCGGCGCCCGCTGGGTGGAGTTCGCGTCGTTTTCCGCATCGGGTATGCTAATTAGCTGTTACGGCGATTCACGAAGGTACGCGCGGCCGTCGCATTCTCTTATGTCGTTGCTAGTCGGCTTTTCCCGGCGTATAGTTAAAGCTGGTATTTCGTGGCCTATCTTTAGACTTGCCATGTTAAAGTATGGCCGTCGTTCCCGCGTCGAATTTCAATTTTTTTTTTTTTGCGTAAGTCGTCCGTGAATAGGAAAGGACGTAACTGTAACGGACACATGCATGCTGCCGAGACAGTTATAATCTTCGTGCAGGGGGACTACAAGGAACTGCATGGCTTGTCACAAGTGGATGTACCACATTGTATTCTGAGCACAAAGGGTTAATTGGACAAGTCTCTTTCATTGCTGGAATGCTAATGTTCCCTTCACATACCTAATGAACCCTCTTTTGTGTGCAGGTAAACAGCCCCCTGTGAGGTGTATGCTGATGGGGATTATGTGTGAGTGATAATTGTTTTAAAGGTTAATTGAATTCTATGTGCCTGGCCAGGAAATGTTA
Source organism: Rana temporaria (assembly GCF_905171775.1). Taxonomy (NCBI): domain Eukaryota; kingdom Metazoa; phylum Chordata; class Amphibia; order Anura; family Ranidae; genus Rana; species Rana temporaria. The sequence goes on from NC_053492.1 coordinate 346,213,319, forward strand.
AGTGGGGTGAGGTGCCAAAGCGGCTAGAAACTGGCCAAGTGATTAATTCAAGGAGATGTCATTGTTTCAGGGGGTCTGTGTTGAAGCCCCCTACTGGGAAAAGGGGAGGGCGGAAACTGTCATTGTTCTTGTAACAGTTGTAACCAGATATAAGCAGGTGAAATATGCCAAATAAAGTCAGTCTGCTTGACCCTTCAAACGTAGCACGTCTCGTTTCTTGGAAGGGCGTTCGATGGGATATACCGGCGGTACCTGCATATCATAACTTGTCAGCAAAAAGGACGTCTCCAACGGCCGATACCCCTCACTACCAGTGGGTAGCCGTTACATTGGTTGGCAGTAGTGGGATGGTCCTTTTATCCAAAGAGCAAGTTCTGAATGGAGTCGCAGTACGCCAGGCTGAAAAGATCCACACTGAAAGATCTATTGGAGATTCGTGGTAGGAGCGCCAGCAACAGACCACGGAGGGAGCTGATAGCTGAACTGCTGGAGCTGGACGAAATGGATGGATCCATGGAAGGAACGGAGCCCCTTGCACCGGTCAGCGAAGAAGATGTAATTACTGGGATTGTACAGCGGAGATTATCCTTGTATCCAGAAACGTCCGTGGAACTAATCAACCAGCTGTTCCGGGAAGCAAGGGAAGAAATACAAACGAAGAGGGGACAAGAACTGGAACTGGTAAGAGCGAGACAGCCCATTACACCTGCAGTTCCTACCCCCCCACCTGCTGCTACAGGAAAGAAAATACCGTTCACTGCATTTAAAGCTTTTGTAGAAAGTGAGGAGGAAATCGATGGATATTTGGCGGACTTTGAGAGGCAGTGCTCACTACACCAGGTACCAACAGACCAATGGGTCACTATTTTGTCGGGGAAATTGTCGGGCAAAGCCAATGAAGCCTTTCGGGCTCTCGCCCCAGAGGATATTTTACAATACCAGCAAGTTAAAAAGGCGCTGCTAACCCGATACGCCGTAACTCCAGAAGCCTACCGCCGTCGCTTCCGGGAGTCCAAGAAGAAGGCTGTGGACTCCCACATGGAATGGGCAAACCAGTTACAAAGGGTGGCATCCCATTGGGTCCAAGGGTGCAAGGCCAACACCGGGGAGGAAGTATTACAGCTGTTCCTAATGGAACATTTCTTCCAAGACCTGGCCGCAGACATACAAGACTGGGTACGAGATCGCCGTCCCGCTAACTTAAACGAGGCGGCTCGGCTAGCAGATGAGTACGCGGAGACAAGGAAAGTAAGCCAGGGTACTATGCGGCTGGCTCAGAAGGTGGTACCGCGTACTCCAACCGTCACCCCACGCCCAGAGTTTCGGGCTCCAGTCCCACCAGGACCACCACGTCCTCAGGGGCCTAACAACTACCCCCGGGATTCGTCTAGGGTGACGTGCCATCACTGCAGCAACACGGGACATATTGCTCGTTATTGCCCTCTAAGAGCTACAAATAACAATTGGAGACGTACAACACCCAACACAGAAGTCACTCCATCACGTCCCTCTGCGGCCCACTGCCTGGAGACCGAGGGGGGCCCGGAGGAATGTCTGGGGATTTTGTATGAGGCAGACCCAATACAAGCTGCCTCCCCAGATAACCGTCAGCATCACCGTCAGGAGGTACGGGTGAATGGACAAGTAGCACAAGGCTTAAGAGATACCGGGGCCACTATCACTCTGGTTCAAAAACATCTGGTAAAGCCAGAGAACCTCTCCACTCGTACAGTTGCCGTCCGGGTCGCAGGGGGCGCTGTATTCCGCTTACCCACCGCCCGGGTGCACTTAGACTGGGGAGTCGGGTCAGGAAAGACCACCGTTGGTATCATGGACAACCTACCGGCCGAGGTTGTGCTGGGCAACGACATTGGCCCTCTGACTTCGGCGTATCTACCTACACCTGATGCAGCTTGCCCCGTGACCACCCGCTCACAGACCCGTATCACAGATGATCCTACAACAGGCCAGGAGACCCAGGTAAGCCAAGAACCGACATGTAACCCCACTACGGTAGAGAGACCCATAGCTTGGGACACCCCAGAGGAATTTGGGAGGGAAACTAGGGAGGACTCCACCCTTCAAAAGTATCGAGAATTAGCAGACAGTAGAGGGGATGAGCGGGAACTTTTTATATGGGAGGGTGACAGGTTATACAGATTGACTGAAGGCAGAAAGAGAGGCGGTGTCCCTTCGCAAAAGCGCCAACTAGTGGTACCCAGAAAGTACCGGTTGGAACTTCTCCGAATCGGCCACGACATTCCGTTGGCAGGGCACCTAGGGGGTAACCGCACCACCTACAGGATCACCCAGACTTTCTTTTGGCCAGGGATCTCGAAGGATGTGCGACGTTACTGCAGCACCTGTGACGTATGCCAACGGGTAGGAAAAAGAGGGGACCACCCTAAGGCTCGACTGTCACCTATGCCCGTGATCGAGGAACCGTTTAGCAGGGTAGCAGTCGACCTAGTGGGACCTCTACCTAACCCCAGTCCCTCAGGTAAGAAATACATTCTTACCGTAGTAGACTATGCTACCCGCTACCCGGAGGCCGTCGCTCTGACGAATATTCAGGCGGACACTGTTGCCAGTGCGCTCGTCGGGATATTCACCCGAGTGGGGTTCCCTCAGGAAATCCTGTCCGACCGAGGGACCCAGTTTACTGCAGATCTAACCCAACAGTTATGGAAGGTCTGCGGTATTAAGACCCTGCTTAGTTCACCGTACCACCCTCAGACCAACGGTCTCTGTGAACGCTTTAATGGTACCCTCAAGCAATTGCTGCGGACCTTTACGGCGGAATACAGAGACTGGGAGCGATTTTTGCCGCACCTCTTGTTTGCCTATCGAGAGGTACCGCAGGAATCCACAGGGTTCTCTCCCTTCGAGCTGCTCTATGGACGGAGAGTGCGAGGCCCCCTCGACCTCATCCGGGAGCACTGGGAGGGCGAGACAGAACATGAAGGTGTCCCCATTGTGCCATATGTGCTGGAAATGCGGGACCGCATGGAACATTTAGCTCGGATGGCACGGGACCATCTCCAAACGGCCCAGGGACGACAGAAACACTGGTACGACCGGGGCGCCCGTCAGAGAACGTTTCAAGTGGGCCAGAAGGTGCTGGTGCTTAGGCCTGTCAAAGGGAATAAGCTCCAGACCTCATGGCAGGGCCCTTACAAAGTGGTAGCGCAAGTCTGCGATACTACATATGTAATCGCCAGCAGCCAAGATGAAAGGGTCCAGAAATCCTTTCATGTAAACTTATTAAAAGAGTATCAGGAAAGACCAGAGGATGTAGCAGCCATATGTATTCCAGCCACTGAAGACCCCGACAGCTTACCCATCCCAGATCTATTAGCAGATTCGGAACCTAAGACTCTGCTCAATACGATACAGCTAGGGGAGCGGTTACCTCCCGCAGAAAAGGGACAGATGCGACAATTGATAACTGAGAAAGGACTGACATTTTCCCAGGAGCCCGGGTACACTCTCTTAGCGACTCACTACGTAGAGACCCCAGGACAAAACCCGCTCAGACAGACTCCCTACAGAATCCCTGAGGCAGTAAAAGAGGAGATGAGGAAGGAAATACAAGAAATGTTAAGACTGGGGATCATAGAACCATCTGACAGCCCCTGGGCCTCGCCCGTTGTCCTACCGTAGTACCCAAAAAGGACGGAACAACCCGATTCTGTGTCGATTACCGATGCCTCAATGACAAAACCGTGACAGATGCCTACCCCATGCCCCGAGTAGACGAGCTATTAGATCGTATTGCCAGGGGACGTTATCTGACCACAATCGATCTGTGCAAAGGGTATTGGCAGATTCCCCTGTCCAAGGAGGCTATCCCTAAGTCGGCATTTGTCACCCCATTTGGCTTATTCCAGTTCAAGGTCATGCCATTTGGGATGAAGAACGCCCCAGCCACATTTCAGCGCTTAGTGGACCGCCTCCTTGATGGCTTCCAGGATTTTGCTTGCGCGTACCTGGATGACATTGCGATCTATAGTGAGACTTGGGGGGAACACTTGAGGCATGTTGAGGCTGTACTGGATCAGATTAGGGCCGCAGGCCTAACCCTGAAACCAGAAAAATGTAATTTCGGGATGGCAGAAGTCCAGTACTTGGGACACAGAGTGGGGTGTGGGAAACAACGACCAGAACCCGCTAAGGTTGAGGCTGTAGCCAATTGGCCAACTCCCCACACTAAGACCCAGGTACTGGCATTTCTAGGGACAGCGGGGTATTACAGAAAATTTGTCCCTGACTATAGTACCATTGCCAAACCCCTGATGGATTTGACCAAAAAGAATTTGCCTAGAGTAGTCCTGTGGTCTCCCGCCTGTGAAACAGCATTCCAAACCTTGAAACAAGCATTGATCAACGCACCTGTCCTATCTGCCCCCGTCCCTAACAAAAGATTTGTCGTTCATACAGATGCGTCCATGTATGGACTGGGGGCAGTTCTAAGCCAGATCGGGGAGGATGGAGGAGAACACCCTGTCGCGTACCTGAGTAGAAAACTATTACCCAGGGAAGTGAGCTACGCGGCCGTGGAAAAGGAATGTTTAGCCCTGGTTTGGGCCTTAAAGAAGCTCACACCCTACCTGTATGGTCAGGAATTCACCCTGATCACGGACCATAACCCACTAGTATGGCTGAACCGAGTAGCCGGAGATAATGGGCGCTTGCTAAGATGGAGCTTGGCCCTACAACCCTACAATTTTTCTATCCAATACCGCCCTGGCAGATTCAATGGGAATGCCGACGGCCTGTCCAGGCAAACTGAACTTTTACCCTAACAGCAGACCGGACATCCCCAAGTTGATCCGAAAAAGATCAATCCGGGTCTGCCGGAGTGTTCCACAAAGGGGGAGTAGTGTAACGGACACATGCATGCTGCCGAGACAGTTATAATCTTCGTGCAGGGGGACTACAAGGAACTGCATGGCTTGTCACAAGTGGATGTACCACATTGTATTCTGAGCACAAAGGGTTAATTGGACAAGTCTCTTTCATTGCTGGAATGCTAATGTTCCCTTTGCATACCTAATGAACCCTCTTTTGTGTGCAGGTAAACAGCCCCCTGTGAGGTGTATGCTGATGGGGATTATGTGTGAGTGATAATTGTTTTAAAGGTTAATTGAATTCTATGTGCCTGGCCAGGAAATGTTAAGTGGGGTGAGGTGCCAAAGCGGCTAGAAACTGGCCAAGTGATTAATTCAAGGAGATGTCATTGTTTCAGGGGGTCTGTGTTGAAGCCCCCTACTGGGAAAAGGGGAGGGCGGAAACTGTCATTGTTCTTGTAACAGTTGTAACCAGATATAAGCAGGTGAAATATGCCAAATAAAGTCAGTCTGCTTGACCCTTCAAACGTAGCACGTCTCGTTTCTTGGAAGGGCGTTCGATGGGATATACCGGCGGTACCTGCATATCATAACTTGTCAGCAAAAAGGACGTCTCCAACGGCCGATACCCCTCACTACCAGTGGGTAGCCGTTACAGTAACTCACATAAACGTTCAAAAAATGACGTCGGTGCAACGTCATTTCGCACAAAGCACGGCGGGAAATTTCAAAACGGAGCATGCGCAGTACGTTCGGCGCGGGAACGCGCCTAATTTAAATGATACACACCCCATTTGAATTAGGCGGGCTTGCGCCAGACGGATTTACTCTACGCCGCCGCAAGTTTCCAGGCAAGTGCTTTGTGAATCAAGCACTTGCCTGTAAAACTTGCGGCAGTGTAACGTAAATGCAATACGTTACGCCGCCGGAATTCTACGTGAATCTGGCCCTAAGTATTTAGGATTAAAAAAGATAAAAACTAAAGCAGGGGGAGTTTGATTGGTAATAGAGGTGTTTAATTTGTTTTTTAAATGTATTCTTTATCCTGAGGTTTACATTCATCAGTGATATATTCACTGGTGGCACTTTTAATTAAGACAGACTTTGCAGGCACCCAGACTGCAGCACACTGTATGTGTGCAGTGCATGCCTCAACTTTGGCTTACATTCTTTTTAACAAACCCCTTACGTACACTGCATAATTATTCTCCTGGGTGCTCTAAGGCAGGCAGTGTTTTTTTTCACAATTGTAGCAATGTCCCTGAACAGAGGTGAGTTTGATGTGTGGCCTGTAATTAACATCCTGGATTCATCTTCCATATTGATGGTGTGAGAGGCAGGATGTTGACTTCCAATGAAGGAATAGCTGGATCTCTGGGGACAGACTGGACATTTTGTTCATTGATTTTGTTAATCGATTTGGCACTCCTTGGTTGTAAAGGTAAATGTTTTTTCACCTTAATGCATTCTATGCATTAAGGTGAAAAAACATCCGAGTATTAGCAGCCCCCCAATTACTTACCTGACCCCTCGAAAGTCGCGCGCCGTGAACGAGCAGGCTTCTCGGCCGTCTTCCCGGCTCATTCATTGGTTGATTGAAAGCAGCGCAGCCATTGGCTTGCGCTGCTGTCAATCACATCCAATGACGCGGCGTGTCGGGGGGAGGGGCCAAGTGATACAGTGAGCGGCTATGGCCCCTGGCTGTATCACGGGAGAGCGCCCACAAGCACTTAACACCATGCAAGCTTGCTTGCATTAAGGTGTTAAGTCCTTGCGGGGGGGAGCCGAGACAGTCGCCGAGGGACCCCAGAAGACCAGGTTTGGGGCCACTCTGTGAAAAACGAGCTGCACAGTGGAGGTAAGTATAACAAGTTTGTTATTTAAAAAAAAAAATCCTTTAGTGATCCTTTAAATAAGCTTGATTGTTCATATCTGGCTTTGTGGCATTCTTTGGAAAAGTGGGTAAATCTACCAACTGAGTTGAAGGTAGAAGGTAATATAGAACAGAGAGAGGAGTCACAATTCTTACTATATATTCCATTAACACAGTGGCAATCTTTTGTTTTGAAGAATGAATCCAACATATATTTTTTTTGTGTGTTAATGATCATGCACTATGTGTAAAGAATAAGTGTAGCGCAAATGAGTGGAGTTTCCATCCCAAATTATTTTTTTCATTATTGTGCTTATTAGACCTAAAAAAGAAAAAAAGAAAAAAATAAGTTTTTTACTAATCTGGAAATTCCTGTTGCTATGCAGTCCCACAAAATCTGCCTTTGGAATCACCTAGGATCCTGACATCATCTCCCTCTAATGCTCCTGGGAAATGTGTGTCATCATTTCCCAGGATGCAGTGCGCTACCCAATTATCACTCACCATCCAAGACTTCCAGAAAGTAAGTGCTTGTGGGCTTCACAATGCCCACAAGCAAAATGACAACGGTGTGGACATAGTTTTATAAACTATCTTTTTTTAATAACTATGCAAAGCGGCGGCGGATTGTAAAATAGTAAGTGACCGGATTTATATTATAAAAACCCATGATGAAAGGACATACATTTGACATACATTTAAAAAATTCTAATTGTGGTTGGAACCCCGCATTAACTGTAAAGTGTTGAAAAAGGGGGGGACTTCAAACAAATAGTGTCCAAAGAACATATCACTAGTAAATAAAACAGTCGATGAGAACGGTACAACAATGTAATAATAGAAATGTCCAAAAAGTAATTCACAGTCATTCAAGAAGGGAACTAAACATCATTGTGACTTGAAGACAAAAGAATGTGCTGAAAACTTGCTGATAGATGATCCACCACCAAAAAATCCAAAGCCTTACCAAAAAGATTGAACTCAAACAGGTACAGTTGCAATAAAAAGTATGTGAACCCTTTTGGAATGATATGGTTTTCTGCACAAATTGGTCATAAAATGTGATCTGATCTTCATCTAAGTCACAACAATAGACAAGATATAAAAAGTTCCTTTTATGCTTTGTTGATAAAGGCGTTAATGTCCCACTCTATGTTCAACCCAAATGGAGAGTGGGACTGTAACTTGTATAGCCAGTATGTTCCTCAGCGTGAAACGCCCCTTGTCATGGCTTCTCCACTCCAAGGAAGAATATATTTATCAATGATTTGAAACTCAGAACCTTTTGGGTCACGGTTATGATGTTCTCTATAGTGCCTAGGTACATTGGCCCAGATTCAGGTAGATTTGCCCTTTAGTTACACCTGTGAAGAGCAGGTGATTTGCTCTGCGCTGGGGCAAATTGTAAAGATTGCCACCTGATTCAGGATTCCTTTTGTCAGGTAATTTGCTCCTTTATAAGGCAAAAATCAGGGCGCAAGCCAGCGCAAGTGAAAGTGGGTGTGCCCCTATGCAAATGATCTTTTTTCCACTTAGCAGTGGTTTGCGCCTATTTTCAGGGCAAATCCTGCTCAGCTGCTTGCACTGAGCAAATAAATAGGGGCAGACCTGCGCAGGTCCTGTGCAAAATTACATCCTGCTTCCCCCCCCCCCCCCCCGAGCAAGGTCATTTTGCCCTTTTTAGAGAGATGGCACCTCCTTAGGAGAAAAAAAAAAGAAAGGCTAATTTCGTAGCTTCTGAAAATGAGATCTTACTTGCGGCACTCACGCGCCATAGTGATGTGCTATATGGTGCCCAGCGGCAGCACTCAACCGTTGCCCAAAGGAGGGCTATCTATGATGGCATTACCCTTGATATAAATGCCCTGGGTAATGAAGAACGGACCTGGGAGGACATTCAAAAAAAATTGAATGATATGAGGCGTAGGGTCCGGGATAAGCTGGTGCTTATCCGGAAACATACCAGTGGCACGGGAGGAGGACCACCCTGCAAGATCCGACTAAGTGCTGATGAGGAGGTGATTGCGCAAAGTCTCGCGCTGGAGCAGGTGGAGGGAGTTGCAGGGTACGACTCCACTGTTGGGTACTTGGGGACTGGTAAGTGAACATATGAGGGGGTAGAAGGGAACATGTAACAAGTTTTTGTTTCTCATATCTGCTGTGTATCATGGGAGGGGGTAGAAGTGAACATATGAGGGGGTAGAAGGGAACATGTAACAAGTTTTTTGTTTTCATATTTGCTGTGTATCATGGGAGGGGGTAGAAGTGAACATATGAGTGGGTAGAAGGGAACATGTAACAAGTTTTTATATTCTCATATCTGCTGTGTATCATGGGAGGGGGTAGAAGTGAACATATGAGGGGGTAGAAGGGAACATGTAACAAGTTTTTTATTTTCATATCTGCTGTGTATCATGGGAGGGGGTAGAAGGGAACATATGAGTGGGTAGAAGGGAACATGTAACAAGTTTTTATATTCTCATATCTGCTGTGTATCATGGGAGGGGGTAGAAGTGAACATATGAGGTGGTAGAAGGGAACATGTAACAAGTTTTTTATTTTCATATCTGCTGTGTATCATGGGAGGGGGTAGAAGGGAACATATGATAAGTGTGTTGCTCCAGCAACATGTGTTTTTTTGTGTCATCCACAGGTGGTGATGATGAAGCTGGGCCGTCGTCGGCTGCGGGGCGACCCACGCCATCCCCACATGAGCATGGGGTCCAGTCAGGCCCCATGGAGATACTGGCCATGTTGGTTGAGGAGGATATTGAACATAGGCCAACTATGGAGGAGGAAGTGGAGGAGGAGTCCTTTATCCTCAACCTGGAGGACACTGTCTTACTCCAGGAGGATTCCACCATCCCTGACCAACCCACCACCTCCCAGACCATCACGTCATCCCCCTCCAGGGCAAGCCCCTCCAGTGTCCCCCCCTCCAGTGTCCCCCCTCCAGTGTCCCCCCTCCAGTGTGGCCCCCTCCCCTTCTTCTCCCTCTGTTCATGCCCCAGCCTCTCCTCCTCCCAGGAAGGCTCTTTCAAAAATGAAGGGTGTACCCTCCAGCCTCCGTCAAGGTCTGCAGGAGGAGCAGGCCCGGCAGACCCGCCATCTAGGGGCCATGGTGGTAGATCTGAGGCGGGTGGCGGACAGCCTGGCATCCTCCTCCTCCTCTGTTGATCATGCTGACCGGGAGAAAAAAATTGCAGAGAGCCTGGAGGAAGTCAGTGTGAACTGTTCAGCCATGGTGACCTGCATGGTTGACCAGCAGGGCGCCACCGCTTTACTGACAGCGGAGGTGAGCAGGTTGGCAGGTGCGGTGGAGGCCAACACTGCTGCTGTGCGTGAGGAGGGGAGACTTACCCGGCGTCACCACCGGAACACCACCACCCGGCAAATGCTCATGTTGGCCCAGACCAACACCGTCCTCACCCGCCTGGCCAACGCCATGGAGGGCATGCAGGCACCACCTGCCAGGAGTGTTGAAGTAGGGGTTGATGCTCCTCCCCCCCTCCATCCCCACCCCATGCTTCATATCCACCACAGGCTCAACCACGGAGACTGAGGAGCCAGAGCCGGGGCACCCTTGGCCCAAAGATGTCCAAAAAAAAAAAAAAAAAATTCTTGGGCTGAGATTATGAGTTTTTGATTCTTTTGTATATGCTCAGAATATGATTTTTTGTTGGTTTTGTATATGCTCAAAGTTTGAGTTTTTATTTTATTTTGTAGTCCCTACACACGGTGAGGAGTGTATACTACAGTGTGACTGGTGTGTGAATGGGGGGGGGGGTGTCACTCCTGCTGGAAAAGGGGTGTCACCCTCTGCCATGTGAAAGGTGTATGAATGGACAGCAACATAATTGGAGCCTTGACGCGGCGTTGCTGCTCCCTAATACCATGTGGTATCGTTGGGTCTAATCCAATTTTGGGTGCATGTGGGGTGTGTGTGCTAGGGACCACAGTGGTGTGCACGCGTGCATTCTACTTGTGACATGATTAATGTGTGTGTTTAACGTGAAAAGAGACATTCCACGAGACATCTCCTGATTGTTCTTCCCTCAGTAGACCGGGTAGAGTTTCTTGGGGGGGGGGGATTGCGTGGTTCAGGGGTCAGGTCATCACGTATGTCAATCTGCATGCCCCTTCTCTCGGCAAAGTTATGCAGAATACAACATGCCCCGATGATCTGGCATACAAAGTTGGGTGAATACAACAGGGTCCCCCCGGATTTATCCAGACATCTGAAACGGGATTTAAGGATGCCAAATGTGTGTTCCACCACTGCACGGATACGTGCGTGAGCTTCATTAAATCTTTCCTCTCCTGGGGTTTGGGGGTTCCGGAATGGGGTCATCATGTGAGGTCCCAGGGCATATGCAGAGTCACCTGGAAGGGAAAAGACAGAAGAATGTTAGTCATGCATGTGCCCCTCGTGATGTGTGCATCATGGGGGGGGACAGTCATACCTGACACCCATGTCACTCACCAACCAGCCAGCTGTCCCCATACATGTTCTGGTCAAACTCGGTTGGGATGGGGCTCTGACGGTAGATAAAACTGTCATGGCTGGACCCGGGGGGGTTTGGCACGGACATGCCATATGAGGCCATGGGCATCCACGATCACCTGGACATTTATGGAATGCCAATGCTTCCTGTTACAGTAGATATGCTCTAGGTGACGGGGGGGGGGGGGGGGGGTGTAGTGCAACATGGGTACAATCAATTGCACCCACAGTGCGTGGGAATCTGTCTATTGAATAGAAATCGGTGATTGCCTTCTGCCGCAGGTCATCCGTGGTTGGTTTGATAAATTGGTTGGCCATGCGCCTGAGTATTGCAGGGATCACTTGGTGGACACACCTGCTCATGCTGGATTGGGACATCCCAGCCACCATTCCACCTGTGCGCTGAAATGATCCACTTGCCAAAAAATGCAGGGTTGCCACGACCTTCACCAGTGGCTGCACTGCCTGGCCACGATGTGTCTGGCTGCTGATGTCATCCTGCAGGATTCTTGCCAATTTAAGGATTACTTCAGGGCTGAATCGAAACATGCGATACACCTCAATATCACTCATGTCAAAGATGTTGTGGCGCAATCTGTATACCCTCTCCCGTGCCCTCCTACGAGTCGGTTCACTCAATAAGATAGCAAGAACCATAGCTGCCCCTGGCATGTTGGCACACAGATGTGAGATCCAGAAAGTGTGGGTGCTCTGCTTGTTCAGCTCGTCCGTCTTGGTGCTGCTGTAGTTGCTCTCCAGCTGACCTGTGGCCATCTGTTGCTAACTTGCCCCTGCTTTTATAAAGTGCAAATTTGCCCCGGCCAAACAGCTTGCGCGCTTTGGGAGCAAAATGCTCCTCACACGCGCAAGTTTATGAATCAGTGGCAGTTCCTCATTTGCATATTTGCTGAGGGAAAACCATGAGAGCGCAAGTTGCTCCCTGAGCAAAATTGCCCCTTAATTGCGCCGGGGCAGAGAAACTGCCTCTGTGCAAAAATGGCACATTTCAGGCTTAGCTTGCTTTCTGGGTCACCCGCAAATTTGCCTGGGAGCAAATCCGTACTTGCGCGGCGCAAATCACACTTGCTCCCGCGTAAGTCGTACCTGAATCTGGGCCATTATGTTTAGTGTCACCACGTGTTTAACATAATTTGAAGTTAACACATGCCAGCAAAATCTCATTGATCTGGTAATTTAGGGCTTACCTTAAAAACATTCAAGAACTCGTTGCAAATATTTTTTTTTGTTGTTTTAATATATAATGTGTAATATGCCCTTGCAATATTGATGGCAATTGCCTTGGAGATTTTCTCCCTATCTTAGGCCCCTTTCACACTCGGGCTGGAGGTGCGGTGGCGGTATTTTTAGCGGCACTATACCGTCGGAATTGCCATGGAATTGCCATGGAATTATGGCGGTATTCTGCCACTAGCGGTGCAGTTTTAACCCCCGCTAGTGGCAGAAAAAGGATTAATACCGCCTGCAATGAGCCTCTGCAGAGGTGCATTGCCTGCAGTATAGCCGTGGTGTCCCATTGTTTTCAATAGGAAGGAGCGGTGGAGGAGCGGTAAACACACCGCTCCTCTCACTGCTCCGAAGATGCTTCTAGCAGGACTTCGCTCAGTGTGAAAGCATTCGGGCTTTCACACTGAGACTGCAGGGTAGGAGTTTTTCAGGTGGTATTTAGGCGCTATTTTTAGCACTAAAATGCCTGAAAAACTCCTCAGTGTGAAAGGGGTCTAATACACAAAGTTACTATTGTAACTTCCCAGCTAAAATTTTTAGAAATGTTATTTTAAACTGTTTACTAAAACTGTAAGGCCCCATACACACGAGAGGATTTATCCGCGGATACGGTCTAGCGGACCGTATCCGCGGATAAATCCTCTCGAGGATTTGCGCGGATTTCCATCCGATGGAGTGTACTCACCATCGAATTGAAATCCGCGCCAAAATCCTCTGTCGATGACGTGTCGCGCCGTCGCCGCGATGATGACGCGAGGCGACGTGCGCGACGCAGTCATATAAGGAATTCCACGCATGCGTCGAATCATTACGACGTATGCAGGGGATCCCCTCGGACGGATCGATCCGGTGAGTCTGTACAGACCAGCTGATCGATCCGTGGGATCCGATTCCAGCGGATAGATTTGTTGGCATGTCAACAAATTTTTATCTGCTGGAATTCAGAAATATCCACGGATAAAGATCCGCTGGAGCATACACACCATGGGATCCATCCGCTGAAAACGATCTGCTGAGATTTTTCAGCGGATGGATCCTCTTGTGTGTATGAGGCCTAAGGCTAGGTGCACATGCATGGATGTGTTTTTGAGGCATGTTTTGTGTTTTTTTCATGCACATTTTTGGTGTTTCCTTTTGCATTTGAGTTTTCCAGGAAGTGTTGATGTTGTTAGGAGGAGGTGTCTGTTGTCATGCAGGAAAACACACAAAGCATGCATTTTTCTTTCAAGTCTATGGTGTAAAAAGCGCACTGTGCTGCATGCAAAAAAGTCCCAGTGTGCAAAAATGCATTGCAGGAAACCGCATAGATGTGATGGTGCAAATGCACCAAAAAACTATGCCCTGAAGACTCACTAAAGATGTGAACCTAGCCTTACATCAGATGCAGTATTGCTGTGCTACTCTATGTAGCAGTCATGAGCTGAGCCATCTAATAGGAACACACAGTGATATTTTTCCTTGCAGATTGTGTCTGTTTTTGTGATTCTGAGACTCTCTGGGCCAGATCCACATACATCTGCGCCGGGCTCAGCGTATCTAAGATACGCTACGCCGCTGTAACTTACTTTTGTTTGGTTTGAATCCTCAACGAATTTGTGCCGTAAGTTACGGCGGCGTAGTGTATCTGTTGCGGCGTAAAGACGCGGAATTCAAATGGAAGTGATGGGGGCGTGTTTTATGTTAATACGTCGTGACCTGACGTAAACGACATTTTTTTTTAACTACGCATGCGCCGTCCCTGGGGGTATCCCAGTGCGCATGCTCGAAATTAAACCGGAACCAGCCAATGCTTACGACGGTGACGTCATTCTACGCAAATTCCTATTACGCAAACAACGCAAAAAAATCTAAATTGTACGCGGGAAGGACGGCCATACTTAACATTCAGTGCGCCTCAGAACAGCAGCTTTAACTATACGCTGGAAAAAGCCGAACGCAAACGACAGAAAAAAATACGCCGGGCCGACGTACGTTCGTGGATCGCCGTAAATAGCTAATTTGCATACTCGACGTGGATTTCGACAGAAACGCCACCTAGCGGCCGCCGAAAAATTGCATCTAAGATCCGAAGGCATACGAAGACGTACGCCTGTCGGATCAAGCCAAGATGCCGTCGTATCTTGTTTTGAGGATTCAAAACAAAGATACAACGCAGGAATTTTGAAATTACGCCGGCGTATCAATAGATACGCTGGGTTAATTTCTTTGTGGATCTGCCCCTCTATCTTTTTTCATCTTCTCTCTCAACTGTCTCTTACATTACAAATATATTCTTATTTGAGCATATCTGCGTTAGTGTCACACTAACCAAAAAAATACTTATCAAAATGTAAAGATAGCTGGTAACTGTAACTTATGCACAGAGATTCGGAGAATTTTTTATTTTCACCCCCTCACAAATTATCCTACTATTTCCTAATACATACAATAGCCCTGGCTTTATGTGAACTGCCTGTGAATATTGCATGGCCAAGCTGCATGTCCACTGCACATTTTCATTCTAAGCTCTGCCTGTGTGAAATTTTGAGATTTATATGATAAGTAGCCTAACGCTGTGTGACATCAAAAACCTACTAAATAAAACATGAAAACATAGCTTTGCTTGGCAGGGAACACAGCCTGCCTGCTTGTTATATCTTGTGCTGGTAACCAAGTAGAAGCATCAGGCAGTATTAGAATTTGAAATCAATATGCTGAAGATGACAACAAAGACTTAATTCCTATTTTTATTTTTCCATGTAAGCATGATTTCTTCAGTGTGTGTGTGTATATATATATATATTTTTTTCTTATTCTGCAATTACTAACATGTTTTTATTTCTTCATCAAAGAAAATCAAATTTTGATGTTTCCTTTAAATTCTATCTGCAACTGTAGTTGTAACAAATGTAGCTTTATTTTTACAAATAAGGGCATAAACTGAGAGGCTGATAAAACTTTATTTATGTACAGTACTGTAGTGAAATGTGAAAATTGTTGATCTCGGTATGGATTGGTATATATACATATATATGGTTTGAAAGGAATTTCCTTCTATTTTGAACCAGATTACCGACAGCTGGCATTTGTCCTTTTAGGGCTCCCGTGCCCTCCGGGGTGGGTTGCCTCCTTTCTGGGTCCCCGGTTCTGATGCCCCATTCAGTAAGACATATAAAATACTAGAACATCCTATGCAGAAACACCCATGTGTCATTTATATGTAATTTAACCATATGTACTCACAAAATGTACCTTATAAATAACATGTATGTGTTTTCTTTTCTAGTCGCATGACAAAACCTTTTATATGCTATCCAATTATAGAAAAAAGCTCCTGAAGAAGCGGTAAACACAAACCTGCGAAACACGTACAGCACCCTAAAAATAATACATGGATGGTATTTATGTCCTAACTTGCAACGATAGTATATACAAAATATTCTCTCTGTTTTGTTTGTCATGATCTGTTTTTATTCTGTGAATATGTGAATATTTATATATATTTTTTTGTAATACATTTTTGTAACTATTCTGATTCTGACTATTTTATACCAGTTAGTATACAGTACCATCAAAGTCCAAACATAGCCTCTCCCCTTCTTTGCCAAATTTCCAGGTACCTCGTCTGACATTTTATGTCTGTAATTTAGACATAATAGTATTAAACATTATAAGGTGGATGTAGATATTAATACGGGAAAAAAACAGGGAGGGGAGGCGCCGACCAGAGTGTAGTATTAAAATGATGTACTCTTGGCTGGTACAGCCGTTAAACGCAGAAAATAATCAACACAAATCGAGGTGGGAGGGGGCCCTGGGTATCCAAATAGAGGATGTACAGTGGGAAAAGGCATGCATCATGTCACATAAATGCTCTTTGAGCACTAGATGCCAAGAGATCTCATACAAGATACTCACCCAGTGGTATATTACGCCACAGAGGGCCAGAAAATGGTCCCACGCAGCCTCAGACACGTGCTGGGAACGTTTTTACACATTTGGTGGGATTGCCCCCCTATCTATGACTTCTGGAGAGGTGTCATTGAGTGGATCAGGCATATCACTGAAACGACAATAACTCTTGACGCCGCTGCCTGCCTGCTCCACATCAACCACCTCCCGATAAGCAAGTACAAGAAGACTCTCACTAGACACTTACTAAATGCTGCTAAAACTCTCATTCCCTTGCACTGGAGGACAACACAGGCTCCGAGGATCAGGGATTGGTTGGACAGGGTAGCTTACATTTATAAAATGGAGGAAATATTAGCAATGAAACATGAAAACAGCACTAATTTTAATGCCTTATTGCAACCATCGTTCCTGTTTACCTACTCTGCCGAATACCAGACATTATGCAACTGAATTTGCCTTACACCTAACTCAGCCTTAAGTGCCTTCTACTTTTTACTACGTATTGTTGTATGAGATGCATGATCTATTGTGATGATATCCAGATACCAGTCTTCCTGGCTAATACCCCCCCCCCCCTTCCAACCTTCCCTTTCTCCCTCTCACCTCCTTTCCCCCTTTTCCCCACCTCCTTCCTTACCCTCCCCCCTCACAAATTATTATCTTGTCGTTTTAATTTCACCTGTACTATTTATAATAAGCTATTCCAATTAATGCTACAATTGATTGTAAACCGACATATGTTGTTCTTTTACCTGTTTTGGATTTATGTGCATACTGTAAAGGATATGTCTGTTGTACACTTTGTTTAATCTTCCAAATAAAAACCTTGATTGTGAAAAAAAATAAAAATAAAATTATGACTTTAGTAGGCTAAGATTAAAAACACTTACAAGATGATAGAAGATGCATGCTCATCATTGTAATGTGCAGTCCCAGCATCCGTCATGGCTCTGCAGGTCCCACCACTGTTCCGGGTAGTTGAAAAGGATTTGGCAGCTGGCAGGAATGGATCACAGTGTTTCTCCAGGAACCAAGAAGCTCCATGCTGACCTGGAAGTGACATCACCGGCGTCTGATTGGACCAAGGCAGGGCTGGAATCTTGTCAATCAGGGCTGCAGTGGTGAAGGCTACGCACTTGGAGCTAGCTGCTCCTTCTATTGGCCTGCCTTTTTTTTTGCAGGCCAATCAGTAAACAGTTTAGGGAAAACATTTATTATATCAAGGGGCAGGTTAAGCAGGGGGTTCACCGTCTTGTATTGGCTCAAAAAGGTAAACTGATACAAATGGTAATATTTGAAGTATAATTATCTTCTATATAAATAGAAGCCTATTGAAGAGGTTAACAATGTATGAAGGGCCAGGCAAGTAAAATAGAAAAAAGGGGTTATTATGCATGTAAACATGAAGAGGTGGGGGTGGGGGAAAAGGCTGTAGTGTAAATAATTAATAATAATGAACGGTAATAAAAATAGCATGGTAATAAAAAAAATGGTGCTCCATTCCCCCTAATTGGCATACAAGGAATGTATATGTGTGTGTTTCCCCTCAGGGTATACATACCAAGTGGGGTGCACCCAATGATGGATCATGCATATAAATATATATACCATATTTATCGGGGTATTGCACGCTCCGGCGTATAGCGCGCACCCCTAAAGTGGACCCGCATTCCTGTAAAAAACATTTTAGTACTTACAGTTTTGGTGTCTTGCGCGGCGTCCATCGGCGGCCTCGTCGGGTCCGGCTTCCGTCTGCGGCTTCGGTGGTGTCCTCCTTGTCGGGTCTGGCGTCCTTCTGTGGTGTCCTCCCCGCTCGATCCCCGCTTCCCGCGCTGAGTTTGAACTACTGCGCCAGCATATACCGAGCGCAGTGCACTCGTGTATAGTCGGGCAGGCTCGGCTCCTCTCGCGGTCACGTCCTGTGCGTCCTGTACGTCCAGGACGTGACTGCGAGAGGAGCCGAGCCTGCCCGACTATACACGAGTGTACTGCGCTCGGTATATGAAGGCGCAGTAGTTCAAACTCGGTGCGGGAAGCGGGTATCAGGGTATATCGCGCACCCACGATTTTGCCCTGAATTTCAGGGCAAAAAAGTGCGCGGTATACGCCGATAAATATGGTATATATATATATATATATATATATATATATATATATATATATATATATATATATATACACACACACACACACAGTTGTGCTAATAAGTTTACATACCCTTGCAAAATGTATGATTTCTTGGCCATTTTTCTGAGAAAATAAATGATAACACAAAAACTTTTCTTTCACTCGTGGTTAGTGTTTGGCTGAAGCCATTTATTATCAATCAACTGGGTCATTTGGGTAGTTTCTGTTATGATTATGATTTAGTAAAACACAGTTGACTGATATATAAACGGCTTCAGCCAAATACTATGAGTGAAAGAAAAGCTTTTGTGTTATCATTCATATTCTCTGAAAAATGGCCAAGAAATCATAAATTCCACAAGGGGGTATGTAAACTTATGAGCACAACTGTATATCTACAACTAACAACAGAGCAAGCAATGAGAAATTATAATATTGCACTGGAGTTCTTGCACAAACAGCATGATAGAAAACAAGCTATTGTAATATATTTATATACGGTAAGCTGGACCCAGTAATGAAGGTTCACCCCGATATATCAGAGCTGTAGCTTTATGCAAAGGTGCTATTATACAAAGTTACAGACATTATTTTGGTCAAATATTGAAATTTTAATGGTCCCACATTTGTACGCAGAAAATATACAGCTAACTAAATGTTTGTCTAATGAAAGGTTCAAAATAGGAATTTGTTTTGGTTTTGGTACAAATCTAACAATGGAAAATGTGTACATTTGAATCCAGCCACCTTATTGCCTCTATTGGAGGAGGCTGGAGACAAAGAAAAAAAACGTGTTAAATTGATGTAATTTTTTGTAGATTTGATCCCGGATTTATACTAAGTATGCAGTTTATCACCCTTTTCCACAGCTCAAGAAGCAGAGCTCTGTGTTTTAGCAAGCCTGTGAGCTATAAAAAAGAGTATGGCCCGGATTCACAAAGCACTTACGCCAACGTATCTTGAGATACGCCGCGTAAGTGTATCCATGCGCCGTGCCCACAAACTGAGATACGCCTAAAAATAGGCTTCCTACGAACGACGTAACTTGCCTACGCCGTCGTATCGTGGGCGCATATTTACACTGGGCGCATTTGCCGCTCCCATTGATTTTCTATTCACATATGCAAATGAGGGAGATACGCCGATTCACGAATGTACTTGCGCCCGGCGCATAATATACGCAGTTTGCGTAAGTCGTACGTCCAGCGTAAAGTTATTCCCCATATATGAGGCGCAACCCATGCAAAGGTATGGACCAGGGAACACAGCCTTCGTATTTTACGTCGTTTACGTAGTACGTGAATAGGGCTGGACGTAGGTTACGTTCACGTTGTAGGCAGTGATCCGTTGTATTCTAGGGAGTAGTTCCGACGTGATTGTGAGCATGCGCACTGGGATACGCATGCGCTGTTCGTTTTAAGTACTTGGATGGCACTCGGCCCATCATTTGCATGGGGTCACGCCTCATTAGCATGGCTCACGCCCACTTCCACCTACGACGGCTTACGCCGAGGGAACCCAGCGCAGTTTGGGAGACAAGTGCTTTGTGAATTCGGGGGTTGCCTCTCTGCGTTACATCGGCCTAGCGTATATTAGATACGCTACGCCGGCATAAATATGAGCCAATGTATGTGAATCCGGGCCTATATATTTATATAGATAGTCGAGATAAAGAGAGCTTTTGGTTCCATTGGAAGGGCCAGAAGTTTGTTTTTACTTCGGCAGGTAAACCAATCAAACATGCCAAGCTAAATTGATTGGCTGTTTTCAGTCTTCCAGGTTCTTGCTGAGGTAAACATACTAACATTAAAGCTCACATATGGAAGCAGACCAGGCAACTAAGGATGCTGTATTACAGCCCCAGACTTGCTGGGTCTGTGCAACTCACAGATTCAACCCTAGTTCTGGCCCAGTATAGCTGGGATTAATAATTCAACTTTAACTGCTTAAGGACCGCCGCACGACTATTTACGTCGGCAGAATGGCACGGTGGGCACATGGACGTACAGGTACGTCACCTTTAAGATGCCCAGCCTGGTCCTGTCCTCCGCGACCGCGGGACCCGGTCGCTGCCGGTGTCCCGCGATCGGGTCACAGAGAGGAAGAACGGGGAGAGGTGAGTGTAAACAAACCTTCCCCGTTCTTCCTAGTGTGGCTGCCAGTGATCGTCTGTTCCCTGTGTTAGAGAAGGACGATCAATGACGTCACACGCACAGCCACGCCCCCCCTCAGTAAGAACACTCCCTTAGAACACACTTAACCCCTACAGCGCCCCCTCCTGGTTAACCCCTTTACTGCCAGTGTAATTTTCACAGTTATCAGTGCATTTTTATAGCACTTTTCGCTGTGAAAATTACAATGGTCCCAAAAATGTGTCAAAAGTGTCCGATGTGTCGGCCATAATGTCGTAGTCATGAAAAAAAATCGCTGATCGCCACCATTAGAAGTAAAAAAAAAAAATATTAATAAAAATGCCATAAAACTATCCCCTATTTTGTAAACGCTATAAATTGTGCGCAAACCAATCAATAAACACTTATTGCGATTTTTTTTACCAAAAATATGTAGAAGAATACGTATCGGCCTAAACTGAGATTTTTTTTTTTTTTTATATATTTTTTGGGGATATTTATTATAGCAAAAAGTAAAAAAATATTGCATTTTTTTTAAAATTTTGCTCTATTTTTGTTTATAGCGCAAAAAATAAAAACCACAGAGGTGATCAAATACCACCAAAAGTAAGCTCTATTTTTGGGAAAAAAAGGACGCCAATTTTGTTTGGGAGCCACGTCGCACGACAACGCAATTGTCAGTGCCAAATCGCAAAACGGGGCCAGGTCCTTAACCACTTCCCGACCGCCTCATGTAGATATACGTCGGCAGAATGGCACGGACAGGCACATCAACGTACCTGTACGTGCCTGCCTAGACGTGGGTCGGGGGTCCGATCGGGACCCCCCCCCCCCCCCGCTACACGCGGCGGTCGGGTTCCCTCAGGGAGCGATCCGGGACGACGGCGCGGCTATTTGTTTATAGCCGATTCGTCGCGATCGCTCCCCGGAGCTGAAGAACGGGGAGAGCCGTATGTAAACACGGCTTTCCCGTGCTTCACTATGGCGCTGCATCGATCGAGTGATCCCCTTTATAGGGGAGACTCGATCGATGACGTCATTCCTACAGCCACACCCCCCTACAGTTGTAAACACACTAAGTGTACACTAAATCCTACAGCGCCACCTGTGGTTAACTCCCAAACTGCAACTGTCATTTTCACAATAAAGAATGCAATTTAAATGCATTTTTTGCTGTGAAAATTACAATGGTCCCAAAAATGTGTCAAAATTGTCCGAAGTGTCCGCCATAATGTCGCAGTCACGAAAAAAACGCTGATCGCCGCCATTAGTAGTAAAAATAAATAAATAATAAAAATGCAATAAAACTATCCCCTATTTTGTAAACGCTATAAATTTTGCGCAAACCAATCGATAAACGCTTATTGGGATTTTGTTTACCAAAAATAGGTAGAAGAATACGTATCGGCCTAAACTGAGGAAAAAAAAACTTGTTATATATGTTTTTGGGGGATATTTATTATAGCAAAAAGTAAAAAATATTGCATTTTTTTCAATATTGTCGCTCTATTTTTGTTTATAGCGCAAAAAATAAAACCCGCAGAGGTGATCAAATACCACCAAAAGAAAGCTCTATTTGTGGGGAAAAAAGGACGCCAATTTTGTTTGGGAGCCACGTCGCACGACCGCGCAATTGTCTGTTAAAGCGACGCAGTCCCGAACTGTAAAAACACCTTGGGTCTTTAGGCAGCATTTTGGTCCGGGGCTTAAGTGGTTAACCTGCATAATGGTCCGGGTCTTAAGTGGTTAAGGACCCCGGGAACGAGAAGAACAAGTGGTCCACAGGGGGAAACTTCTTATGAAACAGGACTTTGGAAACATTTGATCTTTTATGTCTGTCAGATACTCTTTTCCCCTCCAGCTTGACACATGGAACCTGTCACAAGCAGTTATGGCTGCCTTAGTAAATTAACATGGGATAGAGACAGGGTTCACAACAGTTGTTTTTTATTACATTCCACTTCTTGTTTTACCTGTTACCAAAAGCTGAACATCCCTCCCAGAGATTACAAAAAGATACAGTACAGACCAAAAGTTTGGACACACCTTCTCATTCAAAGAGTTTTCTTTATTTTCATGACTATGAAAATTGTAGATTCAGACTGAAGGCATCAAAATTATGAATGTGGAATTATACATATCAAAAAAGTGTGAAACAACTGAAAATATATTTCATATTCTAGGTTCTTCAAAGTAGCCACCTTTTGCAGCAGACACATCTCTAGAACTGTTAAGAGGAGACTGTGTGAATCAGGCCTTCATGGTAGAATATCTGCTAGGAAACCACTGCTAAAGAAAGGCAACAAGCAGAAGAGACTTGTTTGGGCTAAAGAACACAAGGAATGGACATTAGACCAGTGGAAATCTGTTCTTTGGTCTGATTAATCCAAACTTGAGATCTTTGGTTCCAACCCCCGTGTCTTTGTGCGACGCAGAAAAGGTGAACGGATGGACTCTACATGCCTGGTTCCCACCGTGAAGCATGGAGGAGGAGGTGTGATGGTGTGGGGGTGCTTTGCTGGTGACACTGTTGGGGATTTATTCAAAATTGAAGGCATACTTAACCAGCATGGCTACCACAGCATCTTGCAGCGGCATGCTATTCCATCCGGTTTGCGTTTAGTTGGACCATCATTTATTTTTCAACAGGACAATGACCCCAAACACAACTCCAGGCTGTGTAAGGGCTATTTGACCAAGAATGAGAGTGATGGGGTGCTGCGCCAGTTGACTACCTCTTGAAGCTCATCAAGAGAATGCCAAGAGTGTGCGAAGCAGTAATCAAAGAAAAAGGTGGCTACTTTGAAGATGTAAATATGTAGAATGTAGATGTAGAATATGAAATATATTTTCAGTTGTTTCACACTTTTTTGTTATGTATAATTCCACATGTGTTAATTCATAGTTTTGATGCCTTCAGTGTGAATCTACAATTTTCATAGTCATGAAAATAAAGAAAACTCTTTGAATGAGAAGGTGTGTCCAAACTTTTGGTCTGTACTGTATATCCAGATGCCCAAGTCAGGATCTAACAAGTATGCATTTTGTCTGTATGGACATGTTTTCTGGATGTCCAGTGGCAAATGCTACTGTAAAGGCTCCAGTAAAAAGTGTTAACATCCCCCTACTGTGTAGCGAAGAAAGTAAGAAACTAAAAATTTGCCTAAAGGTTTTCTTATATTTTTTCAAGCCCCTAAGGGGTTATTGGACTCTCCCCTATGGGATTTTGTTTGGGAGTGTGTTACTCACTTGCTTATATTTTTTGGGCTAGATTCAGGTAGGGGCGCGCATAGTTACGGCGGCGCAGCGTATCGTATTTACGCTGCGCCGCCGTAAGTTAGAGAGGCAAGTGCTCTATTCACAAAGCACTTGCCTTCTAAGTTACAGTGGCCTATCGTAAATGGGGCCGGCGTAAGCGCGCGTAATGCAAATGTGGATGAGGGGGCGTATTTTTTTTTGTTTCATACGTTTTTTAGGGGGCGTATTTTATGATAATGTATGATGACCTGACGTGATTGACGGTTTTTACGAACGGCGCATGCACCGTCCGTGTACATATCCCAGTGTGCATTGCTCCCAAGTACACCGCAACGACGTATTGGTTTCGATGTGAACGTAAATTACGTCCAGCCCTATTCGCAAACGACTTACGCAAACAACGTAAAAAAATTCAAAATTCGAAGCGGGAACGACGTCCATACTTAACATTGGCTGCGCCTCTTAATAGCAGGAGTAACCTTACGGCGAAAAAGCCTAACGTAAACGACGTAACTAAATTGCGACGGGCGTACGTACGTTTGTGAATCGGTGTATCTAGGTCATTTGCATATTCTACGCCGAAAACAACGGAAGAGCCCCTAGCGGCCAGCGTAAAATTGCACACAATTATACGCCACCGTATTCAAGTTACGTCGGCGGAGAAAGCCTATTTTTTGAACATATCTGCCTTTGAGAATCGGCGTAAAGATTTGAAATTACGGCGGCGTATCTGGAGATACGCCGCCGTATCTGCTTACTGAATCTAGCCCTTTGTCTCAGCAGCTGAAGTCCTCCATTCGGATCTCACAGAGAATGTTGCTGATCTTTTAAGGTTTTTGACAAACTAATTTATGTGTTTTCTCGCCAATTCCAGATCCTAAAAGTTTGGAAGGATCTAAAACTAAAGCCAGATGACTTATGGATTGCTTAGAGACATATATATATATATATATATATATATATATATATATATATATATATATATATATATGGAAATGTTTGGAGACGCAATACAGCAACTATTTTTTCATGTACAGTTGTGCAAAACTTGAAGGAAAAGTCACCTGGTTCCACACCAGATACTGCAAAAATTATTAAATAAAAGAAATCTCTGTGTTTGATTTGTTTCCCTCTTGGAATCACAGTATAGGGTACTATTTATTCAAATTATTTAATTGTAAGGGATATATACAATAATGAAAAGTAGTTTAGCCATGTTGAAGCCATATTTGTCTTTTGCACGTCTTCTATTTTATGTAGAATTGTCTGTGTTTACACATGCTGATAAGTCCGCATGCCAACAATTTAAGCTAGAAGGCCATTCTGGCCACAGGAGTGTACAGACAGTACTCTGTAAATATGTCTTATCAATCATTTGTTTTTCACAATGAAAAGTCATTTGTAATGAAAAAAGCTACTCAGCTATTATATTCTCCACAATGAAGTTTTGCCTCTTTGGCCAGGACTACTTTCACCTAAGCGTGTGAATGTCCCAGGTTAAAGGTGATAGCAGGTATGGTTAGTGATCAAAATATTGATCAAAAGAGAGGAGACTGTTAAGGAAATGTGTAAGTTCTGTATATAATTGTTTTCTATTTTGTATTACACACTGCCCTCACTGTGCACACGACACTAATAATGTTTTCATTACATGTTTAATTCTAATCAGCACACAAAAGAATGCAGTCTGCTTATGTTACGCCCCTTGTTACCATAAACGTACAATTGTAATATTAATGTGATACCTACGTAATCATGTGTATAAAAACCTTTCATTGCATCATAATAAAGCAGTTTTTTTTTTTAAAGATGCTGAGTGTATCTTTTGTGTCTGTGTCTGTACACTGCTGAAATGCTCAAAAAATTAAAGGAACACTTTAAAAACATATCAGATATCAACGGGCAAAAATCTCATGCTGGATATCTATACTGATATGGACTGGGTAATGTGTTAGGAATGAAAGGATGGCACATAATTGGATGGAAATGAAAACTATCCACCTACAGAGGGCTGAATTCAATGACACCCCGAAAATCAAAGTAAAAAAATTATGCAGCAAGCTAGTCCATTTGGCTGAATTTTCATTGCAACAACTCAAAATGGTCCTCAGTAGTTTGAATGGCCCCCAAGTGCTTGTATGCATGCCTGACAACATCATGGCATGCTCCTAATGAGATGACGGATAGTGTCCTGGGGTATTTCCTCACAGATCTGGACCAGAGCATCACTGAGCTCCTGAACAGACTGAGGTGCAACCTGGTGGCACTGGATGGACCAAAAACATAATGTCCCAGAGGTGTTCTTTTGGATTTAGGTCAGGTGAGCGTGGGGGCCATTCAAGGGTATAAATGTCTTCATCCTCCAGGAACTGGCTGCATGCTCTCGCCACATGAGGCAGGGCATTGTCATGCACCAGGAGGAACCCAGGACCCACTGCACCAGCGCCTAACAAAAAGTAAAAAAAAAAATCCTGTCTCTTGAAAAGTGCTACTGCAGTGTAAATCTCTAAATATACCTGTCTGTGGTGACAGTGTGTGTTACAGATGTTTCTTAGATTCATATTTGTCATTGCTATTATTGTGAAGGGTTGATAGGCCCATAGCTATCTGGGGGAAGTTTGGGGTGTAAATGGTTAATTGCCTATTTAACTACACTCAGTGATAATCGCTTTCAGTCTGTTGGCACACAAGAAGAAAAATCTTTGTGCAGGGTGAGACTGATAGTGTAATTGTTGCGAATCAGTGACAGTGCAGTGTAAGGTTGACCAGCCAGTTGTCACAAGTTGGTGAAAAGGCCAATGTTCTGACCCACCTTTGTCATAAAGACACTCTGGTACATCTTTTACATTAATACAGCACCAATATGTCAATTTAGTTGGCTAGTTAATATGTTTAATCTTTAGAATCTTGATGTAAATGATGCCTAATGTATAGCACCATTTGTTTTTATATATTTTATTGTATTTTTATTGAAACATTCATTGGAATAATAAAGTAAATAAAGTAAAAATTGAAGTGGAAACAAAAACATGTTCATCGTCAAACTGGCAAGGCTACTGAAAAGGCCATGGCCAGTAACATTTGAACGTTAGCTGGGTAGACCCCGTGAGCACAGACCCAGGGGGTATATAAGCAATGGGCTGCTTTGCATGGCCAGGTCCACAGAGAGAACGGGAGGGTGGGTGTTGACAGGGCGACAAGGAGCTGTATGTGGGTTACTACAAAGCTTTTAGGGGGGGACCGTATACATAATGGTCCCATAGATCCCATATCTTGTCAAACCTATCAACAGCATCCTCTACCACGGCTGTCATGTGCTCCATTCTGCGTATGTCATCGATAACTTGTAAAAACTGAGCTTGAGTTGGGGGGGTAGATAACCAACATAATGGAATGACTCCCTTTGCATCTAATAAGATATAGGAAGCCAATTTATTCAAGGTCTTTCCCAGACCAGGGAATGGGAGGCCTAGGAGGAGATGTAAAGGGTCCAGTGAGATGGGGGACTCTAAAATCTGCTGGAGCAGAGACATCACCATGGACCAGAAAGGAACGAACAATTCACACTACCAAAAGATATGGTAGTGAGTTCCTCTGGGTTTCCTGCATCTCCAGCAGAGAGGAGAAAGGGAAGAGTCATAGGGACCTTGGGGGTCCTATACCAGAAATATAACACTTTGACTGTTGTCTCTCTCTGCACCACACATCTGGATATTTTGGAATTTGAGGTCCATATTTTAGCCCACTGGTGGGGGGAAAATTTGTTGCTGTGTGAGTTGAGACCATTTGCGCATGTAGCAGTGGGAGTCCACTGAAAGCGGAGGTTCTCCTGAAGTAATTGTTATAGAGTGGATATTAGTCACGTTTGGTCGGGTCCTTGAGAACAAATTAGTTCAAAAGTTGTTGGTTTGGTAAGGGTAAGGTAAGAAGAGAGTTTCAATAAGTAGTGGGTTATTTGGAGGTAGGAGTATGACATATGTTTTGGAATTTGGCATTTGAATTGGAGGTCCGAAAAGGAGCGAAGTTTGCGGGTGACTGGATGCACAAAATTATGGAGTTGGAACAGGCCAGCCTGTGCCCAGGGGAACATTCACTTTTGCTCCATTGTTGTATATATGCGGCACACTTTGGCCTCTCTGGCAGCATGGAGAGACCTTTGTAAAATATCGTTTCTACCCTCCAGTCGAATGGCAATTCCCGTGCCCATAGCGATTCTCTCCCAGGCTATCCCTGACCTTCCTGTATCTGATTGGCAGGACAAGGGGGTTGTAACTATAGACGATTTATATCATGGTAACACCCTTCTCTCATTCGCTTCGCTACAAAGCAAATTCGCCTTATCCCTTACCGATCAGTATAAGTACTCTAGAATTTTCCATTTTCTTAGTTCTCTTACTTCCCACCAGATATACCTACCAAAAGAGGTGTGGCGCTTTTACACGACTAACCATGCTCCCCTCAAAGGCATTACCTTTTTCTATAATCTCTTTCAACATAAATTACAATTTACAAAGTCTCAACCCTATAGAAAATGGGAAGAGGATCTAGGGGTAGTCATTGCAGAGTAGGGGTGAGCTTTGTATTCGAGCCAAACTCATGTTCGACTCGAACATCGTATGTTCGATCGTTCGTTGAAATACGAACAAAACGGGGCGTTCACGCCAAATTTGAGTTACATTTTACAGACCATAATTCACTGCGGCATCACTGGCTGATGATTGGCCAAGCACTATGACCCACATGCTTGGCCAATCACAGCTTGCAAAAAACAGAGAGCCATAATTGACCAAAGCCAGGGGGTTTAGTACACGCCCCACACTATAAAAGGCCGCCTGCAGGTCATCCTTGTGTAGTGTGTTGCGGTGGTTAAGAGAGGACAGAGAGAGTGTAATTTTTGCAGGTAGATAGAACAGGCAGGCAGGCAGGCTAGTCAGTTAATGTTACAGTGTGTAGAGGATATATATACATCCCAGGTGTTGTACATATATTTATACACTGTATAGTTTAGCTAGATCAGTTCTTCCTAATTTACTGGCAGACAGGTGATTGTGCTAGCTGCAGTATTCTTACGTGGTTTATTGCCTGTGTTCTCTGTAGTTTGCACCTAAAGCTACTTGGTGAGTACTGGCCGTGTGCTCTGTAGTTTGCACCTAAAGCTACTTGGTGTGTACTGGCCGTGTGCTCTGTAGTTTGCACCTAAAGATTCAGGAGCAGTGATTTTAATGATGCTTAAATAAAAAAATGAAAAATTCCTTTAAATATTGTACCTGCTGGGTGTCTATATGCCTGTGAAAACGTCTTTGAGAACCTGGGTCTTGCCCGAGGGAACATTTATCAATGGAAAAAAAGTTTTAAAAACGGTCGTTCTAGGATCACTGAGTTTTTGACCCGATCTAATCCCAGCCTGGCAATACTCCATGTTGGCATTGAAAAGTTCCCCCTCCGATCTTAGAGTAGTGATAACTCACATTCTGCTGGCAGCTAGGACTCTGATTGCAAGACATTGGAAGGCAGATAAGGCTCCCAACGTGTCAGAGGTTCTGGTGGTTACTCTGCTGGCGAATAGGAGGGGAGACAGGAAAAGGTTTGGTAATTGGAAAACGTGGACGACATGGTTTAAAAATAATAGTTGAATTTCCCGTATGGACTATGTATTGTATGGTATATCCTATATTGACATGTGCTAATTTTTTCTCGATTGTTGGTTAGACCGCAGGTAGACTCCTCCCCTATGCTTTCCTTCCCCCCTCTCCCTTCCCTCCCTTTTTACCCCCTATTATTTTGAGTGGGCTAGGTTGCACTTTCTGAACGGATCACTGTTTATGGGATTATTTGCGTGTCCCTAAGACCTTCTCTTTGATGTGTAAATGTCAATGCATTTTTGATGATCAGGTTCGTGTGATTGCTGTAATGCTTACCTACTGTGCCTTTCTTTCTGTATTATATCTCTTATGAAAAATGTTCAATAAAAACGAATTGAAAAAAATAATAAAACCCAACAGGTAAAAACAGTGGGCCAGATTCAGATACACTATCGTATCTATCGGCGGGCGTAGCATATCTCAGATACACTACGCCGCCGTAACTTAGGGCGCAAGTTCCGTATTCAGTAAGAACTTGCGCCCTAAGTTACGGCGGCATAGTGTAAATGTGTCGGCCCAAGCCTGCCTAGTTCAAATTTGTCTGGTAGTTGGCGTGTTTTATGTTAAACTATCATGACCCCACGTAATTGATGCTGTTTTCGAACGGCGCATGCGCCGTCCGTGGACGTATCCCAGTGCGCATGCTTGAAATCACGTCACAAAATAGTCAATGCTTTCGACGTGAACGTAACTTACGTACAGCCCCATTCACGGACGACTTACGCAAACGACGTAAAATACGACGCTGTTCGTACGTTTCCGACGTCCATGCCTAACATGACTTACCCCTGCTTTATGAGGGGTAACTTTACGCCGGAAAAAAGCCTTACGTAAACAACGTAAAAAATGCGCCAGGCGTACGTACATTTGTGAATTGGCGTATCTACCTAATTTGCTTATTCCTCGCGTAAATCTACGGAAGCGCCACCTAGCGGCCAGCGTAAATATGCAACTAAGATACGACGGCGTAAGAGGCTTACGCCAGTCGGATCTTAGAAAAATTCCGGCGTATCTTGTTTTCTGAATACAGAAAAAAGATACGCCGGCGCAACCTAGAAGTTATGCAGCGTATCAATAGATACGCCAGCGTAACTTCTTTCTGAATCCAGACCAGTGAAAACACAAAATAAGTCCACACAGTGAAGGTTGTATGGTGACAATGTCTGTCACAAATTGGTGGTGGTTCTCACGATAAGGATGATAAAGTGGATGTGTAGACCATCACAAGGGACATGCCTTCAAATGAATGATAAGACTGAACACTCTTACCGGAACCATTGGACAGACATTGTCACCATACAATCTTCACCGTGTGGACTATTTTTGTTTTTCACTCTTTTTCCCTGTTGGGTTTTAGATTGCTAATGATTTTGATATATTTCACAGTTGCACATTTCTTAGAGCAACATATTTATTCCCACTTGCTTTTGAATTTTTGTCATATTCTTTTGTAGCTGCATGCCCCCCTCCGTATTTTAGGGATAGCTCAATAATTGCTTCCGATCACATATGCATATACATGAATAGACATCTCTGCATAGAGGATCCTATTCATTAATTTACTGATACATAGTAAAAACTTTGAACTATGCTCCAGAGATACTGATCGCTGTCTGTATTCATTCGGGGATAAAAGCCCCCACTCTTCATCCTGACAGCTATATCCCTCCCGAGCAGCAACTGCAGCCCAGTTGAGGAGGAGGAAAAGCTGCCCGGCTGCACTGTGAGGAGTGGTGCAAATGGATCTGTGAAGTGGGGGCACTAGAGGGGGGTGAGAATGATGGCATGGGGCTATATTTAGATTTTTTTCTTCTGTATCTGTATCCCATGGATGGATCAGTATTGAGGGGTGGATTAGGATCAGTGCAGGGGTAGAGTGAATTGGTGCTGCAGGATTAGTGCATAGAGTGATTGGGGTACTTCTGGCCAGTTGGAAGAAGTGCTGTAGGTCCTTAGACCTACACACAATTATTGAAATGTAATCTATAACTTTGATATATGCATTACTAAGTACTTGAAATTCTTTAATCTCATTTATATTATCTCAGTTATATTAAATTTAAAATACTAAGGCATTAAGTGGGAGGTTGGGTGTCCCATAGCTTAAAAACTTACACTATGGGCACCAACATCTGCAGTTTTCATTTATTTCAATTTTTCACATCAATGTGCTTGGCACATGGTATCTAGTGCAGGAGTTCCACAGGATTTACTGCTTAAAACTAATGCCGCGTACACACCATCACTTTATGTGATGAAAAAAAATGACGTTTTTAAAAACGTCACTTTAAATGACTGTGTGTGGGGGAAAACGTCGTTTTATGTCTTGTAAAAAACGACCCAAAAAAATTGAAGCATGCTTCAATTTTATGTGTCGTTTTTCAAAAGTGCACTTTTTACTTCACAGAAATTGACCGTGTGTAGCAAAAAACGTCGTTTTCTAAGACGTTTTTTCATCCACGCATGCCCAGAAGCTACTTATGAAGCAAGCTTCAATGGTAAAACGTGGTGGAACGTAACCTCACTTTGCAAGATCATTGTGAGAAAACGATGGTGTGTAGGCAACTTCGTCTTAGAAAATTGAAGTTTCAAAAACGTCATTTTTTACTTCACAGAAAGTGTCGTTTTTTTTCATCACATAAAGTGATGGTGTGTACGGGGCATAACAGGTGTTTGCAGAGCTTTATGTGCACCTAGGACCGCTACACGATTCTCTCCAATTTTCCAGCATCTGCATAATTAAATATCAGTTGTCAGACCCTGTAACTCAAACATCTACCAAATACTGCATTTTTAGTTTTGGGTGGACTGATTCCTTAAATCCAATCCTGCAGTAGTAAAATCCTTCCACAATAGTTTGATGTATTTGCATAGGTAAAAATGCAATAGATTACATTTGATTTTCTAGCCGAAAACATTAAATGCTAAATCTTGAATTGCATTACAATAGCATGAGCTCTATCTGTTAAAATAATGAGTCCATATTTAAATTGGAAAAAGGAGAATTCTTCACTAAGCAACAATAAGTACCGTAAGTTAAAGCTAAACTTTTTTCCAAGCCTATGATTTCTCTATCTTAAGGACTTCCATAATGCATCTTTCTTGCTTAGTTCTGCTCTTTTTTATTTTGTGTTCTCAAAAAAGGGGAAATATGTTATTGTAAATGCTTGTAAATGCAAGCAATTTTTGCATTGAATATAGATTAACATGTATTACTATAAATGAGCAAGACTTTACAGAGCCTAAAGCTAATTGAAGCAACCACAATCCTTTGGAATACAATGAACCATTTTGGCAAACTTACACATTGCATAAAATACTTTTCCTTCAAAAACAAGAATGAAGCACGAGTAATGCAAACAGAATCTTCAGTCACACTACTGAAGGACTATTATTCTTGTAAAATCCTTGGCAGCCATCCCAGCATTGTTACCACTAAGGAAAGTTAATACGTGTAACTGCAGTACTTATCTGTTTAAGTTCAATTTAGGTGAAACTGCAAAGTACATTTTATAACTTTAGCTCCAAAGGATAAATTATTGATCATACCATATACACTGTTACTTATCAGCTGATCAATACACTGATAAAGTAGACTGCATCAACTTTTTTGTTTTATGTCAAAATAAATGCTTTTTGGAAGTTACAAAAATACAGATTTTGGTCAGAAAGCAGAAAATATTACATTTTAGGCACAAAGAGATTTTAGACAGATGTTAGATTCACCACTGATTTACTGAAGTAGGTATTGAATAGGTCAGTATTTATTTCAGATAGTAAGGTTCAGGGGAATGATAATAACAACATTTAATATTAACAACCACCTAAACCAGAAGTGAATAGAGGTCATTGTAAAAAATGATACCTTTAGTAAAAAGCCCCAAGGCTTGTTAATACCAGAATATACTAAGTTTTACCAAGTCCTTAAAGCGGAGGTTCACCCTAAAAATCATCTATATACCATTACATCCAGCATACTGCAGTACAGTATGCTGGTATTTTTTTTTCGCTGTACTCACCGTCTTATAGTTCTTTTCACCTGGCTCCGAGTTCTCTCTTCCGCGGAGAATAGGCGTTCCTATGAAGAGGCGTAGTTGATTGACGTACGGGTAAGGCGCATCACGCATTTCGAAAATAGACGAACTAGGACTCGGTTCTATATGGCGCTATATGGCGCCTGCGCCTGCCGTGTAGAGCTGACTGTGCAGGCGCTGTATAAAGCCGAGTCCTAGTTCGTCAATTTTCGAAACGCGTGACGCGCCTTACCCGCACGTCAATCATCTACGCATCTTCATAGGAACGCCTACTCCCCGGGGCAGTGAGAACCCAGAAGCCGGGTGAAAATAACTATAAAAAGATATGTACAGCGGAAAAAAAAATACCAGCATACTGTATATAATTGTTTTAGGGTGAACCTCCGCTTTAACAACATAACATTCATATTGTGGCCAGACATAGACCTGATATGATGCTTTTCTTTAAAGGTGTTCTATTAATATATTTTTTATTATAATTTTTATTAATATACATAGTTACATAGTAGGTGAGGTTGAAAAAAGACACAATTCCATCAAGTCCAACCTATGTGTGTAATTATATGTCAGTATTAGCTTGTATATCCCTGTATGTTGTGGTCGTTCAGGTGCTTATCTAATAGTTTTTTTAAACTATCGATGGCCCCTGCTGAGACCCCTGCCTGTGAAAGGGAATTCCACATTC
This sequence comes from Rana temporaria, assembly GCF_905171775.1. Lineage (NCBI taxonomy): Eukaryota > Metazoa > Chordata > Amphibia > Anura > Ranidae > Rana > Rana temporaria. The sequence goes on from NC_053492.1 coordinate 346,247,563, forward strand.
TCGCCGCTCTTACAGTAAAGAACCCTCTACGTAGTTTAGGGTTAAACCTCTTTTCTTCTAATTTTAATGAGTGATCATGTGTCTTGTTAAACTCTCTTCCGTGAAAAAGTTGAATCCCTATTGTGGGGTCACCAGTACGGTATTTGTAAATTAAAATCATATCCCCTCTCAAGCATCTCTTCTCCAGAGAAAATAATTTCAGTGCTCACAACCTTTCTTAATAACCAATATCCTCCAGACCCTTTATTAGCTTTATCGCCCTTCTTTGGACTCACTCCATCTCCAGTGCATCCTTCCTGAGGACTGGTGCCCAGAACTAGACAGCATACTCCAGGTGCGGCCATACCAGAGTCTTGTAGAGTGGAAAAATGATCACTTTATCCCTGGAGTTATTCCGTTTTTTAATGCATGCCAATAGTCTGTTTGCTTTGTTAGCAGCAGCTTGCCCTTTGCATGCCATTGCTGAGCCTATCATCTACTAGGACCCCCAGGTCCTTTTTCATCCTAGATTCCCCCAGAGGTTCTCCCCTAGTGTATGGATTGCATTCATATTTTTGCCACCTAAATGCATTATTTTACATTTTCTCCATTAAACCTTATTTGCCATGTAGTTGCCTACCCCATTAATTTGTTCAGATCTTCTTGTAAGGTTATCACATCCTGCTGAGAAGTTATTGCCCTGCTTAGATTAGTATCATCCGCAAATACAGAGATTGAACTGTTTACCCCATCCTCCAGGTCATTTATGAACAAATTTAATAGGATTGGTCCCACAGACCCCTGTGGGACCCCACTACCCACCGCTGACCATTCTGAGTACTCTTCATTTATCATCACCCTCTGAACTCGCCCTTGTAGCCAATTTTCAATCCATGTACTCACTCTATGGTCCATGTCCACGGAACTTATTTTGTACAGTAAACATTTATAGGGAACTGTGTCAAATGCTTTTGCAAAATCCAGATACACCACATCTACAGGCCTTCCTTTATCTAGATGACAACTCAGCTCATCATAGAAGGTTAATAGATTGGTTTGGCAAGAACTATTCTTCATGAATCCATGTTGATTACTACTAATGATACTGTTTTCATTACTAAAATCGTGTATCTAGTCCCTTATCATCCCCTCCAAGAGATTGCATACTATTGATGTTAGACTAACTGGTTTGTTAATTCCCAGGCATGTATTTTGGGCCCTTTTTAAATATTGGTGCTACATTGGCTTTTCTCCAATCCACTGGTACCATTCCAGTCAGTAGACTGTCAGTAAAAATTAGGAACAATGGTCTGGCAATTACTTGTCTGAGTTTTCTAAATACCCTTGGGTTAAAGGGGTTGTAAAGGAAATGTTATTTGCCTAAATAGCTTCCTTTACCTTAGTGCAGTCCTCCTTCACTTCATCCTTCGATTTTGCTTTTAAATGTCCTTATTTCTTCTGAGAAATGCTCACTTCCTGTTCTTCTGTCTGTAACTTAACACCGTAAGGCAAGGCTTTCTCCCTGGTGTGGAGAAAGCCTCTTGAGGGGGGAGGGGGCACGCAGGCAAGTCGGGACACTCTCTACTTTTCAGATAGAGAAAGGAGCTTGTGTTAGTGGGTATTATGACACTTATGCTTGCCCCCTCCCCCCCCTCAAGAGGCTTTCTCCACACCAGCCATCTTAGCCGTCCTAACACCCTTACATTTCTTGTTACATTCTTTATAAAGTCTGAATGCTGATGATGATTCTTCAACCTTGTATTTTTTGAAGGCCTTCTCCTTTGCTTTTATATGCATTTTTACATTGGAGTTAAGCCACCCAGGACTTTACATTTATTACCTAATGGGATGCACTGGCTAATGCCCTTATTTAATATATATAACATTAGCACCACATGCCAATGTGTACATTCTTTCAAGAACGTTTTCAAATAATATATAATCTCCAGTATATTTGGTGCCACTTTACTGAGAATTATTATTATGGAAAAGACAAACAATGCCCACGCTCAACCACAAATTTCCCTTCTTGTGAACTGGTGCTCTGCCTAGGGTGTTTCTGCACTCACATGGCAAACTGTAGTAACCTTAAGCTGGCTACTCAATATCATCCATAAAAATGTCAATCTTTTCTGGCTACATGTAGAACACAGCTGTATCAGGCTAACGTGGTTTGGCTCTATCAGCTTTCCTCATAGCTGTAGCAGCCTTTCTTATGTGTTAGTAGAAAGGCTGTTACAGTAGAAATGTGTTAGACTAATTTAGCTGTCTTTTACATGTAGCCAATAAAGATTTGCATTTTTCTGGATGACACAGAGTGGCCAGCTTAAAATACAACTAAAGGGGAAAGTGGACAAAGTGGAGAGGGAATAGAATTCCTGACAGGTTTTTGTTGCTTTACGTGCCTCCCATTAGTAAGAGCCACTCCCTCTATTTGTCCTGTTTATCATTATCAATGAAAGTGAAAGTAAAAGAAAATCCCACATTTTGGGTTGTTCCCAGAAAAGTAGAGGGAAAATCTTCCAATGGGGACACTAGTTCTGGTGATGTGGGGTCCCCAATGTATTCCCTATTACTTCCTGTTTAGCTATGGGAAAGGAAGTGAATCACCACAATGGGACACAGATGGCAAAAAATAAACTGACAAGAGTTATAACCCTCCTCTACTCCCCTGCTATCCAAAATGAAAAAACATGTGTTGCCTATAGTTCTACTTTAAGTTTACTACATTATTATAATAATTATTATTAATATAAATATTTATATAGCACCAACAGTTTGCACAGCACTTTACAGCATGAGGACAGACAGTGCAGTTACAGTACAATTCAATACAGGAATAAACCCTGTTAGAGCTTACAATCTAATAGGGAGGGTCAAGTGATACAAAAGGAAATAACTATGGAGGATGAACTGATAAAGAACATGAAAGTAAAATTGTTATGATCAACTAAAATGATCATGGGTTAAATGTTCCCATGTTCATTATATAGGGCAATAAAGATAAAGGGTTTGATTTACTAAAGGCAAATAGGATGCTGACTTCACAAGGGAAATTTTAGTACGCAATGGAATTTCCCCCCGGAGATTTGTGAATGTGGTAAAATGTCACTTCCATCATCATCAATCATTGGCAAGGGAAATAAAAAACAGCATTTTTGCTTGCACATGATTGAATGATGAAATCTGCATTTTCACGTCATTCACTAAGCTTTGAGGAAAATTTCCTTGCAAAGTGCAACTTCCCTTGCAATGTGAACACCCTATTTGTCTTCAGTAGATCAGGCCCAATAGGTCCTTTTACACTATAGGGCAAACAGGTATACATTAACCTCCCTGGCGGTATCATTATGTCTGATTTTTGATACTGAAAGCGATAGATTGTTTTGCATGGAAATTTGTCGTTTTATATTGTAGACCTGTAATTCTTAGGAATAACTCACTTAAATCTGTCCAAACAAGAGTCTAGTAGACATCCCAGGTATGATAAAGTTTGAAACACAAAATGATAAATCATAATATAATAAATAACTATAAATAGTAACAAATAATAATATAAAATTGTATTCAACAAATTGTATTCAATAATATAATCAAATAAAAAACACCGAAATTTGTCCAAACAAGGGTGCAATATTACTAGTCATATTGGTTCAGTAAACACCACGGGTATGAACATTTTTGCAACATGGGACTGCACAAAGTCCGACGTCACAATCAGGACAATGGAACCTGGTTGTCTTTCAGATTTTCTTTCCACTGACATCTCGCTTTGAGCAATAAACCACGCACATCCTTGTAGGTGCTGACTTTTTCTCAGTTGTGGGGATGTGGTCCATGAAGTGATGACCACAGGTGTTCCGGGTTGACAACACCAGCAGCACAACATCCAGCTCTATTCACAGCCATTGGTGTTCCGGGGTTCACGAAGATCAGTTGGGCAACTTTCATATTAAGTCAGAATGAATCATAGGCTTGTCACTATATTTTTTTTTTTTGTACAATGTAGGCATTCCGCAAGCAGATGCCTGAAGATCTTCTTGTAATACTTTTTTTGCTGTTTCCACATTGCTAGATAGAATGTCATTGCTTGGTCGGCTCTGTCAGCACTAGGGATGAGCTTTATGTTTGGGTCGAACATGAGTTTGACTCGAACATTGGCTTTTCACCCCTTCTTTGAAAAACAAATAAATTTGGCATGAACGCCAAATAATGAGTGGCGCAGAATGCCCCATAATGCACTGTGACATCGCAGTGCATTGCTGGATGATGATTGGCCAAAGCATGCACTGGCCAATCCCAGTGCCCTCAGCAAAGAGAGCCATAATTGGCCAAAGGGAGGGTGCTCTTGGCCAATTATGGCTCAGGGGGACTAAGTCCATGCCCCACACTATATAGGGCCACCTGCACATCGGCCCTGTGTAGTATGTTGCTGGCGTGGACCAAGAAAGTGTCATTTAGATTGAGCAGGCAGTTTATTCACTTAGCTGCAGTGTATTTAGTATATACAGTCCTGATAAAAAGTTTAAGACCACTTGAAAAATGGCAAAAAATCATATTTTACATTGTTGGATCTTAACAAGGTTCCAAGTAGAGCTTCAACATGTAACAAGAAGAAATGAGAGTGAGACAAAACATTTTTTGAGCATTTAATTTAATGAAAACAATGAATAAACTGAAACAGGCTGGACCACACCTCCAAAAAAAAACTAAACCCCCCTCAAACCAGAAATCCAACTTCCAAACATGAACTCAGTAATGAGTAGCTCCGCCGTTATTGTTGATCACTTCAAAAATTTGTTTTGGCATGCTTGATGCAAGCGTTTTTATGAGGTGAGTGGGCACATTTCTCCAAGTGGTGAAGACAGCCGCACGAAGGCCATCTACTGTCTGGAACTGTTGTCCATTTTTGTAAACTTCCCTTGCCATCCATCCCCAAAGGTTCTCAATTGGATTTAGATCAGGGGAACACGCAGGATGGGCCAAAAGAGTGATGTTATTCTCCTGTAAGAAGTCCCTTGTCCTTCGGGCATTGTGTACTGTAGCGTTGTCCTGTTGAAAAACCCAGTCATTACCACACATACGAGGGCCCTCAGTCATGAGGAATGCTTTCTGCAACATCTGGACATAGCCAGCGGCCGTTTGACGCCCCTGCACTTCCTGAAGCTCCATTGTTCCACTAAAGGAAAAAGCACCCCAGACCATTATGCCGCCCCCTCCACTGTGGCACGTAGAAAACATCTCAGGTGGGATCTGCTTGTCATGCCAGTAATGTTGGAAACCATCAGGACCATCAAGGTTACATTTTTTCTCATCAGAGAATAAAACTTTCTTCTACCTTTGAATGTCCCATGTTTGGTGCTCTCTTGCAAAGTCCAAATGAGCATTTCTGTGGCGTTCAAAGGGACAAGGTTTTTGAAGATGTTTTTTGTTTTTGAAGCCCTTCAGTCTCAGATGCCATCTGATGGTTATGGGGCTGCAGTCAGCACCAGTAAGGGCCTTAATTTAGGTCGAGGATCGTCCAGTGTCTTGATGAGAGACCCTGCTTATGCAGTTCAGCAACCCGACCATGTTCAAAAAGGGAGAGTTTTTTTGCCTTTGCCATCACAACGTGTGACTACCTGACAGAAAATGACAATGAATCCACATCTTTGCACAGATTTGGCCTTTTAAAGGCATGTGGTCCTAAACTTTTGATCAGCTGAAAAACAGCCTGTTTCAGTTTAATCGTTATTTTCAATTAATTGAATGCTCAAATAATGTTTTGTCTCACTCTCATTTCTTCTTGTTGCATGTTGAAGCTCTACTTGCCATTTTTCAAGTGGTCTTAAACTTTAATCACGACTGTATATACAGTATATACACGAGACGGTATATATATATATATATCTATATATATATATATATATATATATATATATATATATATATATATCCACTGCATCTAGTGTAGCTAGATATGACTGCAGGCTCTTCCTGGTTTACATCAAAAATGGGAGAGAAAGAATTGGTCAGAAAGGAATACGGATAAATATGACTGCAATTTATTAATTATCCACATAAAAACACATTAAATAACACAAAGGTGCCAGTATCTCCACAGTACTAGTAAAATTAGACGTTAGTCTAAACAAGGACAGGTGGCCACCACAGCCATACACACAGCTTACATACACCTGCAGGAATCAAAGAGCTGGGGCATGGTAAAGAATATGACAGGGCTGGATTGAAGATAATATAGCCGCAAACAAAGCTGTGAAGCTAGGTACAGTTCCAGTCAAATTCTATCACCAGTTCATAGAGGACTATTCCACATGGAGATGAAGTAGATTAAACTACAATTCAATGGTTGACAACAGCAAGTGAGTCATTGGAAACACTACTAGTTTGGCAGTGATACGTGTGATTACCATGTTATAGGATCTGTTTGAACCAAGCAAGGATTGCTGTAGAGGCTGCAATCAGCAAGGTGTACCATAGATCGGTACAGCTGAAAAACAAGATCACAATATCACAAAAAAACTGCTTATTGCTCAGATCTTACCACCCTTGGAAGATAGTTTGTTTCTGTAGATTACAGAGCTCTCTCTGGTTACAAAAGCCGGCGTTTCTGCAAGTTCCTCCAGCAGGAGTATAAGAAGTGCACCTTCAATTGAGATCCTCGGCATACGGGAACCAGAGGGTTGAGTTCCAGGATTTTGGTTCCAGGGTGAATGGATGCCTTTGTAAAGAGGCCAGTAGATGGCAGTGTAAATAGGCAATGAGGAGTCAGCATGCAGTTTCAAATCCTTGCTGTGTATCTCAGGATAATGTCCATACAGGGATGTATGCTGGAGTATAAATAAATTCTCAATTTGGGAGAGAGGGCCCCCAGTAGAAATATAATTGGGTGGCTGGAATGATGGTCAGTACTGCTTCATCGCTGATAAGCGTAATGCTTACATGTTTCGATCCTAACAGATCTTCATCGGTGTACTCTTTCTAATTTATATACAGTCTCTTACATATATATATCCACTGCATCCAGTCTCGCCAAGCCTATATTTGACTGCAGGCCATTCCTGGTGTACTTTTCTAAATATACTCTAAGGCAGTGTAACAGGCACCGTCGCGCTGCCTGTTCTCTGTTATACAGGTGCTCTCTGCGCCGTAATGCGTTCCACGCTGGAACGCATACGGCGCCCGCGAGATGACATCATTGCCCGGCTGCATTGAAATCAGGGCTGATGCACTGCACCTGTTAGTTGCCTATAAAGCCATTCATTTGAAATAAGAACCTTGTTCTATTATTGTCAGCCGTACCGGCCACGCTACAAGACAGGCAAGATTATGGCTAGCTAGCAACAGACCTTCACTGCGTTCAGCCTGCCATCGCTGCGGACAACCTGGGAGTTCTTCCTTGCTGATGCCCTACACTACAGAGTCCCTTGCTTCTAAACACTGAAGCCCTGCAAACGGATAAGTAGGAATTATGTCACTACAGACAGCTCTGCTGTATACTTTCCACATAAAACAATTGCTGTTGTTTATTATGGCTTGTGGCTATTAATATACTACTTGGGATAGACTGTTGTGCCTATGGCTCTTTGCTAAGGAATATCTTAAAGGGACTCTCAAATTACCTCTGCTATATTTGCGACTCTCATATGCAACTATTAGTTGTTGCTACAACTCCTATTTACTATGTGTACTCTCAAAGTACCTGAGCCTTATTTGCCTCTTATATGCAACTATTAGGCCCCGTACAGACGACCGAACATGTCTGCTGAAACTGGTCCACGGACCAGTTTCAGCAGACATGTTCGGTCATCTGTACAGCCGAGCGGACAGGATTCCAGCGTACATTTGCCCGCCGGGCCTTTTTCGAGCGGGCAAATATTTCTAAACATGTTTAGAAACATGCCTGCTGGAATCCTGTCCGTTGGACATGTTTGGTCGTCTGTACAGACCTACCGTACATGTCCGAGCGGCCGCCATCCCTCGCATGCGTCGAATGACTTTGACGCATGCATGGAAGCATTGAACTGCCAGGGCCGCGCACGTCGCCGCGTCATCGTCGCCGCGACGGCGCGGCCTCGTCGCCGCATATCGAGTACGCTTGGATTTCTGTATGATGGTGTGTACAGCCATCATACAGAAATCTCCGGGCAGACATGTACGCTGAAAACGGTCCGGCGGACCGTTTTCATCGTACATGTTTGCCCGTCTGTACGAGGCCTTAGTTGTCGCTACAACTCCTGATTACTACGTGTACTCTCAAAGTACCTGTGCTATTATTGCCTCTCATATGCAACTATTAGTTGTCGCTACAACTCCTATTTACTACGTGTACTCTCAAAGTACCTGAGCTATATTGCCTCCTAGATGCAACTGTTAATTGTCGCTACAACTCCTATTTACTACGTGTACTCTCAAAGTACCTGAGCTATAATTGCTTCTCATATGTAATTATTAGTTGTCTCAACAACGCCTATTTACTACGTTCTTGACATAAGTACTACCTGTTTATGGGCCTATGCCCTAAGTTGCGGAACATGTTTGCCTAAACTTTTCTATGCTAAGGGTTGACGTATTTCATACCTTCTCCCTTAGTGGCCTAATGCACGATGCTATGTAATACTGATAATCACTTGCATACAGTTGTGCATTCGTATCTTTTAGTGCATACTATAATTTTAAATGCTAAGCTCTGGTCGCAAGTTGTAATGCGTCCAAGCTCAGCAGCTCAACGCCTATCTTATGTGAGAGAGAGATAATGTAGAGAACCCCCAAACTCCTGTTTGTGTGGAGTGACGCCTGGGGCCTAATACTGAATTCTCACATAAGAAGTGCATTGAAATCCTTGCTACCGCAGTTGTGGTTCACTCTCGCTCACAAGTGCCGTTACAAGCAGGCAGGCAGGTACTTCAGTGATCTGCAGTGCATTAAATATATATACAGTCTCCTACGTATATATATCCACTGCATCCAGTCTCGTCAAGCCTATATCTGACTGCAGGCCATTTCTGGTGTACTTTTCCAAATATACTTTTAGCCGGGCAGGAGCTTCAGGTATCTGCAGTGCATTAAATATATATACAGTCTCCTACGTATATATATATATATATATATATATATATATATATATATATATATACATATATATATATGCTATATATGCTGCATCCTGTCACCAAATCTCAGAAAGAGGCTTGGTTCTTAAGTGGTTAAGTGGCTCTATCTTTGGTTAAATGTAACAGCCTGCTTTGACCTTCGGCTTCTCAGGAAACTGTTCTTTTAGTTCATCTCTCTATACTGTATCTCCTATATATTATTTTTTCTTATTTTGGGTAAAATCTGTTCTTTAAAAAAAACCTGCTTTGCAAACTGATATTGTGTTTTTTTTTCCTCCCAGCAGGGCCAATCCTAGGCAGGGTGCACAGACACCTGCCGAGGTGAGGGCGCCAGAGTGCCAGGGTTCTCCCCTCCCTCCTCTCATTGTTTGTGTCTGTCCAGAACTAGCATTCTGAGCATAGGTGTATGTCCGTCTAGAACTGGTGTGTGAGCATAGGGCAGCCCATCCAGCCTGGCAGTGCTCGGGGAGGGCCATTCCTCTTCCTGACTCGAGAGTTCTAGTTTTCAGTGGCTGCCGAGTGCTGATGTGCAGGAACACGCAACCACCAACTCCAGTTGGAATGCCTCCCCCTCCCATCTCTATCTCAGGCTGCACAGAGAGAGAACCGAGGTGAGTCACAGTTTTCAGTGTGCTGTGCACTGGAGGATGGCATCCCCAGCATCCCTTTACATGTGCTCTGGGCTGTCCCTGCTCTAGATGTTTTATGGCATGATAGATTGCATAGGATACACAGCCCCTGCCAATGCCTCAGTAGTCCATCTAGAGATGTGATGTATAATGAGATGTACCAAGAGCCCTTTCACACTGACAGTGCCGGGGCGTCGGTGGTAAAGCGCCGCTAGTTTAACAACGTTTTACCATCATTTTAGAGGTACATTTATGTTTAACTTGTTCTTTATTGGAGTTTCAAAGATACATACATGTTATAGCCACACAGTAATAATAACAGAAACAGATGTTCCAACTAGAGACAAGCTCTTCTAACAAGCATTATCGTGTTAAAGCAAAAAGTGAAATACTAAAGAGGGTGGGTGAACCTGGGAGGGGGGTAAGAGTTAGGGGTAGAATGAGTTTAGTGGTACATTAAACCCCCACTAGCTGTCAAATAAAGGGTTTAAAGGAGCCAGTGCCGAATCGCTTTAGAGGCGCTTTACTTCACTTCAATGGGCAGGAGCGCTCCCAAAGCGCCTCAAAGAAGCTACTTGCAGGAATTTTTTTGACGTCCTGCCAGTGCACTGCCCCAGTGTGAAAGCACTCGGCTCTCACACTGGCATTGCAGATGAGGCTTTTTTCAGCGCTAAAGCACCTGAAAAATGACTCCAGTGTGAAAGGGGTCTAATGGACCATCTCCTGTATTATGTCTTCAGTCTCTGATCGTCTCCTGTACTATGTCAGCGATCTCTGACCGTCTCTTGTACTATGTCTGCAGTCTCTGACCATCTCCGGTACTATGTCTGCAGTCTCCGACCATCTCCTGTACTATGTCTGCAGTCTTTGATCATTGCCTGTACTTTGTCTGCAGTCTTTGATCATCGCCTGTACTATGTCTGCAGTCTCTGACCATTTCCTGTACTATGTCTGCAGTTTCTGACCATTTCCTGTACTATGTCTGCAGTCTCTGATCATCTCTTGCATCATGTCTGTAGTATGTCTGGGGGTCTTTCTAACAGACACTCTAACAGAAGACCTCTCTGTGTCCATCAGAGAGGCCCCCCTCAAGGTCCCAATGAACTACTCTGCTTCTCTTCCTGTATTTTGTTTATTGTTAAGAGATCATGTAAGCATCCCAGGTTGATGGAGAATCTCTGTGGTTGAGTCATTGCCATAGAAACATTTGTAAAGGGGAGGAGTTAGTAAAATGACCATGCCCATGTGGGGGCGCCAGAAAAATTTCTGCACCCAGGCGCCTGTGACCCTAGGATCGGCCCTGCCTCCCAGTTAATTTAGCTAAGGTGGCACTGCCATCTGCTTAACAAGTGTTCAGATAACAAATCAGCCACTTGGTAATGCATTTAATTATTGAATTAGGCTGACTTACATATATACATTTCGAGAACTATTGCTGCCCCTATGTTCATATATAATTACAAACTATACATGGAAAGAAGAGTTTTAAAACCTTGCCAGTCACCCTTTTTTAAATTGAGTTGATCTCTTTTACATGTGCATCTACATGCACATTTACAACACTTTACATTGCCTCAAAGTGGAGTTCCGCCAATTTTTTTTTAAGTCGGCAGCTACAAATACTGCAGCTGATGACTTTTAAAATAAGGACACTTACCTGTCCAGGGAGCCGCGATGTCAGCACCCAAAGCTGATCTGTCCCTCGGCTCTCGGATTCTGCCGCCGCCGTCTTCGGTAAGGGAATCCTAGTGAAGCCTAGTGGTTTCACTTCCTGGTTCCCAACTGCGCACGCTGCGTGATCCCACTGGTCCCTGCTGTCTTCTGGGACCTGTGTGTCTCACAGAAGACAGCAGGGGGCGGAGGAGGCTTGGACGTGGCGTAGATAGCCGCGGGTGGCTCGGCCTTCTATGCCTGGAGTGGGAGAAAAATACCTGTATTAGACAGGCATCTGCTCCCCCTCACCCCCTGAAAGGTGCCAAATGTGACACCGGAGGGGGGAATTCCGAAAAGTGGAAGTTCAATTTTTGGGTGGAATTCCACTTTAACTACTTGCCGACCAGCTGCCGTAGTTCTACGGTGGCAGGTCGGCTACCCTGTGCAAGAGCCCGTACAATAACGTTGGCTCGTCCCTGACTCCCATGCGGGTGCCCAGCGGGCGCGATCACCGCCGGGCACCCGCGATTGCTCGTTACAGAGCGAGGACCGGAGCTGTGTGTGTAAACACACAGCTCCCGGTCCTGTCAGAGGAGAAATGCCTGACCGTCTGTTCATACAATGTATGAACAGCGATCAGTCATTTCCCCTAGTGAGGCCACCCCCTACAGTTAGAACACACCCAGGGAACATACCTAGCCCCTTTCCCGCCCCCTAGTGTTAACTCCTTCCCTGCCAGTGGCATTTTTATAGTAATCCAATGCATTTTTATAGCACTGATCGCTATAAAAATGCCAATGGTCCCAAAAATGTGTCAAAAGTGTCCAAAGTGTCCGCCATAATGTCGCAGTACCGAAAAACAATCGCTGATGGCCACCATTACTAGTAAAAAAAATATTAATAAAAATGACATAAAACTATTCCCTATTTTGTAAACGCTATAACTTTTGCGCAAACCAATCAATAAACGTTTATTGCGATTTTTTTTATGAAAAATATGTAGAAGAATACGTATCGGCCTAAACTGAGGAAAACATTTTTTTTATATATATATTTTTGGGGGATATTTATTATAGCAAAAAGTAAAAAATATAATTTTTTTTCATATTTGTCGCTCTATTTTTGTTTATAGCGCAAAAAAATAAAAAACGCAGAAGTGATCAAATACCACCAAAAGAAAGCTCTATTTGTGGGGGGGGGGAAAAGACGCCAATTTTGTTTGGGAGCCACTTCTCAGGACCAGGCAATTGTCAGTTAAAGCGACGCAGTGCTGAATCGCAAAAAGTGCTCTGGTCTTTGACCAGTAATATGGTCCGGGGGGTGGTTAAACTCAGTTGTCAATCACATTTTAATTTTATACATCTATAAAATAACTACACAATCAGAAGCAATGCATGAAACAATAAACAATGTTTCAAGGTTTAAGCAGCTCTTTTAATATATGATTTATAAAGTTATTGTTATTAAATAAGTGATGTCCATGCTCAATAATTTGCCCTGTACTGCAGGAACTGCATGCAGGAATTTGACAGAAATCTGTACAATACTGATTCAACTATTGTAAAGAATTAAAAATAGGAGCTTACATGTTACATAGTTACATAGTTAGTCAGGTTGAAAAAAGACACAAGTCCATCCAGTTCAACCACAAAAAAAATAAACAAACAAAATAAAAAACACAATACAATCCCATACATGTTTGAAATACCACTGCATCACATGTATACAATTGTAAATTAGATATTTTAAAATGCATTTATTCATCCTATTACAGAAGATGGATGGCTACTATTTAGCATTTTTATTGTAGATAACAAAGACAAGTATTTTCTTTAAAGGTACTGAATTAATTATGCTTATCAAGACCAAAACTACCTACAAATGTTTTTGTTCTTTCGGCACATACATTTTTTAAGTAAACGTTTGGAATATATATTTAGGTTTGCAACCATTTAGATTACTGTGGTAAATTATGCAGGTCCTTTTTTCTTCTTTAATTAATATATTTGCTTATATAAAAGCTAAAGTTAAAATAATGGTTATGTGTTGTACTATAATAATGAAAATATCTTCTGAACTTGGGGTAGACCATGTCTGTGTTGCCACTCTTGAAAAGTAGTATTATGTTTTCTTATGCCACGTACACAGGACCGTTTTTAATGTCATGAAAAAAACAATGTTTTTCTCGATGTGATTCTTGTCAAGCCTGCCGTGCATACACACGATCGTGAAGAAAATGCTCAAGCAAAGCGCGGTGACATACAACACAAACAACGGCACTATAAAGGGGAATTTCCATTTGAATGGCGCCACCCTTTGGGCTGATTATGCAAATTCCCCTTCTCATAACTTGCTTCTGAGCATGCGCGTTTTTTTCCCGTCGTTAAGGCCTACACACGATCATTTTTCACGACGAGAAAAACGACGACGTGAAAAATTGAGAAAAAATAGAGCAGGTTCAAAATTTTTAATGCCCATTTTTCTCGTTGAGAAAAATGCTCTGGAGCCTACACACGGTCCTTTTTAACCACTCAAGTCCCGGACCTTTAGGCAGCTAAAGGTCCTGGCCAGTTTTTGCGATTCGGCACTGCGTCGCTTTAACTGACAATTTCGCAGTCATGCAATGTGGCTCCCAAACAAAATTGGTGTCCTTTTTTTCCCACAAATAAAGCTTCCTTTTGGTGGTATTTGATCACCTCTGCGGTTTTTATTTTTTGCGCTATAAACAAAAATAGAGCGACAATTTGTAAAAAATGCAATATTTTTTACTTTTTGCTATAATAAATATCCCCCAAAAATATAAGTAAAATGGTTTTCCTCAGTTTAGGCTGATATGTATTCTTCTACCTATTTTTGATAAAAAAAATCGCAATACGCGTTTATCGATTGGTTTGCGCAAAATTTATAGCGTTTACAAAATAGGGGATAGTTTTATTGCATTTTTATTTTTTTTACTACTAATGGCGGCGATCAGTGAGGTTTTTCGTGACTCCGACATTTTGGCAGATACTTCGGACAATTTTGACACATTTTTGGGACCATTGTCATTTTCACAGCAAAAAATGCATTAAAAATGCATTGTTTACTGTGAAAATGACAATTGCAGTTTGGAAGTTAACCACAAGGGGGCACTGAAGGGGTTAAGTGTGACCTCATTTGTGTTTCTAACTGTAGGGGGGTGTGGCTGTAGGTGTGACGTCATTATTTGTGTTTCCCTATAAAAGGGAACACACGATCAATGACGGCGCCACAGTGAAGAACGGGGAAGCTGTGTTTACACACAGCTCTCGCCGTTCTTCAGCTCCGGGGACCGATCACGGGACTCCAGCAGCGGCGATCGGGTCCGCTTGTCCCGCGGTCACGGTCATGGAGCTTCACGACCCACGACTGGGCACTTAAAGAGGACGTACCTGTACATGCTTGTGCCCAGCCGTGCCATTCTGCCAATGTATATGTGCAGGAGGCGGTCCTTAAGTGGTTAAAGACCAATTTAAAAAAAATAATTTTTCTTGTCAGGAAAAACGGCCGTGTGTACGCGGCATGACTGTTTGTCAAACTAATCACAGTTCAACTTCATCACTAACCCCTATAATGCCAACACATGTGAGTCATAATGGTTTGTGCTATGTGAGAGTGAGAGCCCCTGTCTTGGTGAAAATTAGTGTAAAATGGACACAGCACTCTCCAAGAGGCAGTTTGAGAAGGTCCAGCAGACGATTGGTGAGCAGAGAAAACTATGCTTTAAGTTTTCTCTGGATTTTGTAAGTCTGGATTGGGGCTGGAAACTTGAAGACTTCAAAGAGCATTGGGAGGGATGGAGTCTTCAGTCTTGTGTCCGGATTTTCCAGAAGTTCTGCAGGCTGTGTTTGTCCAGGTACAGGTGCACACACCCAGAGCTGAGCATAGCTCAGAGAGTGTGGGGTAGGAGTTGGTGTTGGAGCAATTGCTGCAGACAGGAGGGAGGTTGCTACTGCTTAAGAACCCAGGCAATACCCTTGAGGCGGCACTCCATGTGGGAGAGGTTACAGGTCAGTGGACTAAGAGAGTTGGGCCAGCTGAAAGAGTCGGAATGAGAATATAGCTGAGACAACTGGCAGAGAGAGTCTTGGGGACCAGAGGGGGCCGTGAGACTTGGAGGAGTGTGGAAGCCTGGAATGTCAGGAGAGCCCCTTCCTAGAGGCCAGGAGTGGGCCTGTGCAGCAAGGTACTGTGCCCAAGGCTGAGTGAGCCTTAAGAGCCAGGTGGATTGGCATTTATCATTTGTTGTCCTGTGTGGGCAACCATTGCATGTATGAACTTTCCTTTTTGTTTACTTTTAATAAAAGTGGGCTACCACGCCCTTAAACTAAAAATCCTGTTGGTTGTGAACTCACTGAAAAAGCATCTACCACTGAGCTAGACATCCCCCAATGTCACAGCTAGAGATGAGCCGAACACCTCTCGGTTCGGTTCGCTGCAGAACATGCGAATGGACCAAAAGTTTGCGCGAACATTCAAACGCTGTTAAAGTCTATGGGACCCGAACGTGAAAAATTTAAAGTGCTAATTTTAAAGGATAATATGCAAGTTATTGTCATAAAAACTGTTAAGGGACCCGGGTCCTGCCCCAGGGGACATGTACAGTTGCAATAAAAAGTATGTGAAACCTTTTGGAATGATATAGATTTCTGCACAAATTGGTCATAAAATGTGATCTGATCTTCATCTAAGTCACAACAATAGACAATCACAGTCTGCTTAAACTAATAACACACAAATAATTAAATGTTACCATCTTTTTTATTAAACACACCATGTAAACATTCACAGTGCAGGTGGAAAAAGTATGTGAACCCCTAGACTAATGACATATCCAAGAGCTAATTGGGGTGAGGTGTCAGCCAACTGGAGTCCAATCAATGAGATGAGATTGGAGGTGTTGGTTACAGCTGCCCTGCCCTATAAAAAACACACACCAGTTCTGGGTTTGCTTTTCACAAGAAGCATTGCCTGATGTGAATGATGCCTCACACAAAAGAGCTCTCAGAAGACCTACAATTAAAAATTGTTGACTTGCATAAAGCTGGAAAGGCTTATAAAAGTATTTCCAAAAGCCTTGCTGTTCATCAGTCCCTGGTAAGAAAAATTGTCTATAAATGGTGCTGCTACTCTACCTAGGAGTGGCCATCCTGTAAAGATGACTGCAAGAGCACAGCGCAGACTGCTCAATGAGGTGAAGAAGAATCCTAGAGTGTCAGCTAAAGACTTACAAAAGTCTCTGGCATATTGTAACATCCCTGTTAGCGAATCTACGATACATTAAAAACAAAACAAGAATGGATTTCATGGGAGGATACCACAGAGGAAGCCACTGCTGTCCAAAAAAACATTGCTGCACGTTTACAGTGTGCACAAGAGCACCTGGATGTTCCACAGCAGTACTGGCAAAATATTCTGTGGACAGATGAAACCAAAGTTGAGTTGTTTGGAAGAAACACACAACACATTTAGCCAGATTCAGAGAGACTTACGCCGGCGTATCAGTAGATACGCCGTCGTAAGTCCGAATGTGCGCCATCATATCTATGCGCTCATTCTTAAAATGAGATACACCTGAATTTTGCCAAGATACGACCGACGTAAGTCTCCTACGCCGTTGTATCTTGGGTGCATATTTAAGCTGGCCGCAAGGGGCGCTTCCGTTGATTTACACGTTGAATATGCAAATGAGCAAGATACGCCGATTCACGAACGTACTTGCGCCCGTCGCAGTAAGCTACGTCGTTTACGTAAGGCGTTTTTTCCGGCGTAAAGATAAACCACCAAAAAGTCGTTTAGGGTATGAACGTCGGAAGTGTCGTCGGATTTTACGTCATTTATGTAAGTCGTACGTGAATGGGGCTGGGCGTAAGTTAGGTTCACGTTGTACGCATTGAGGCCGTCGAATCGTAGGGAGTATTTGCGACGTGATTCTGAACATGCGCGCACATGCGCCGTTCGTTCGGCCATGCATTCACATGGGGTCACGATTCATTTGAATAAAACACGCCCACTGCCTTTCTACTTTGAATTAGGCGGGCTTACGCTGTCCCATTTACGTTACGCAGGCGTACATATGGGAGCAAGTGCTTTGTGAATACAGTACTTGCCTCTCAATATGAGATGCGCTACCCTGAACTAAAGATGCACCCGTCTCTCTGAATCTGGCTATATGTGTGGAGAAAAAGAGGCACAGCACACCAACATAAAAACATCATCCCAACTGTGAAATATGGTGGTGGGGCATCATGGTTTGGGGCTGCTTAGCTGCGTTAGGGCCTGGACGGATTGCTATCAAGTACATGCGAAAAGTGAATATGAAGAAGTATTTCCTTAATAAAAACTCTGAACCCACATCTGGTACAGCTTTGGTGGCTCTAGAATAGTGGGCCGCATAATAAATCTCTATTTAATCCCTTGAATAAAGGGAATCATCAGGTAGAAGTCTTTAAGGGACTTGTACTTAGAGATTTAGAACACATAGTACCTAGAAAGAATGTCAATCCCCAATATATTCTTGATGGAATCAAGATGTTAGAAGATTAGAAGAGAAAAAGAACATCATAATCCGTCCAGCGGATAAAGGGGGGGGGGGTTGTCATTCTTGACAAAGAGTTCTATGATAAACAGCTGATGGAGATGTTGGGTGATAACAGCACTTACAGGTCATTCTCAAAACATTTGCATATTGTGATAAAGTTCATTATTTTCTGTAATGTACTGATAAACATTAGACTTTCATATATTTTAGATTCATTACACACAACTGAAGTAGTTCAAGCCTTTTATTGTTTTAATATTGATGATTTTGGCATACAGCTCATGAAAACCCAAAATTCCTATCTCAAAAAATTAGCATATCATGAAAAGGTTCTCTAAACGAGCTCTCAACCTAATCATCTGAATCAATTAATTAACTCTAAACACCTGCAAAAGATTCCTGAGGCTTTTAAAAACTCCCAGCCTGGTTCATTACTCCAAACCGCAATCATGGGTAAGACTGCCGACCTGACTGCTGTCCAGAAGGCCATCATTGACACCCTCAAGCAAGAGGGTAAGACACAGAAAGAAATTTCTGAACAAATAGGCTGTTCCCAGAGTGCTGTATCAAGGCACCTCAGTGGGAAGTCTGTTGGAAGGAAAAAGTGTGGCAGGAAACGCTGCACAACAAGAAGAGGTGACCGGACCCTGAGGAAGAAGGAAGATTGTGTAGAAGGACCGATTCCAGACCTTGGGGGACCTGCGGAAGCAGTGGACTGAGTCTGGAGTAGAAACATCCAGAGCCACCGTGTACAGGCGTGTGCAGGAAATGGGCTACAGGTGCCGCATTCCCCAGGTCAAGCCACTTTTGAACCAGAAACAGCGGCAGAAGCGCCTGACCTGGGCTACAGAGAAGCAACACTGGACTGTTGCTCAGTGGTCCAAAGTACTTTTTTCGGATGAAAGCAAATTTTGCATGTCATTCGGTAATCAAGGTGCCAGAGTCTGGAGGAAGACTGGGGAGAGGGAAATGCCAAAATGCCTGAAGTCCAGTGTCAAGTACCCACAGTCAGTGATGGTCTGGGGTGCCATGTCAGCTGCTGGTGTTGGTCCACTGTGCTTTATCAAGGGCAGGGTGAATGCAGCTAGCTATCAGGAGATTTTGGAGCACTTCATGCTTCCATCTGCTGAAAAGCTTTATGGAGATGAAGATTTCATTTTTCAGCACGACCTGGCACCTGCTCACAGTGCCAAAACCACTGGTAAATGGTTTACTGACCATGGTATTACTGTATGTGTTTTGAAAAATACTGCGCAGGTCTCAAAGAGCGTGAATAGTGTGACACTATAATAAGAACAAAATAAAATAAAATGAAATAAAAAGCTGCTGCAGCTCATATGTCAGATAAAACATAAAATAGCAAATAGAAAAAATAGAAGCTGCGCTGCAAATACAATTAAACCAACATAAAATGACAATATGCTGTAGATGGTGCACCAAAATTACCAGTGCAATCTAATTAGTAAAACACAAGTGAAAAAAGTGCTAAGTCTATATAAAAGGAGGTATCGCAAAAAGATTCAAAAGATGACAGAAAGTTCTCCGAATAGGTGATAAGAGGTCCAAATACAATCCTGTGAATCAGTACAGCTGATGAGAATAGCCTCCACCACTTAAGTCCTAGCTGC
Source organism: Rana temporaria (assembly GCF_905171775.1). Classification (NCBI taxonomy): domain Eukaryota; kingdom Metazoa; phylum Chordata; class Amphibia; order Anura; family Ranidae; genus Rana; species Rana temporaria. Next base: position 346,267,124 of record NC_053492.1, read on the forward strand.
TTACCAGAACGAAAGGTTAATCAAGCATGTATGACACACAAGCCAATTTCAGGAATCCAGGATATGCTGACACTCTATCTCTGTCTCACAGATCTTGCTCGTCAGACCAAATTTTCTCCATAGAAAAAACACAAGAAAACTGCGCTGCAACACAATGATCTCAAGGCAGCAGCTATCGTGCGAAGTACACAATAAACATAAACAAACAAAAAGCCGCGCCAAGCTAAAATAAGTAAAAAACCTCTCCTTTAAGGAATAGAGATTAACAGAAAGTCCAAAGAGAGTCCCTATACTTATAAGCAGAAGCTTCTGATATGATATTCAAAGAAAATAATTCCTTAGAAAGTTGCTCGTGCTGTGATAATGGATCTTTCAATCACCCGGTGACATGTATACAAATCGTGAGGTCCCTCCACCGAGAATAATGAGCCTCTTACCAGATGGCAAGTAACCAGAGCAATTGGCTATAGCCCAGCCACGGCCTTTGGGTTCCCCAGAAGTCACAGGACAAAACCAACAGCGTCACAACCGTTTCTGAATCGATCGCTCCAATGCAGGGAATTATATAAAAGAAAGGACGCATATAGCGTAATACCGCTGGGTAACAGATTTTATTAAAAAGTAATGTACTTACAGCAAGTAGAAATAAAAACAGCGTGTGTTAAAATGTAAATGCCGGCCAGCATGCAGGAGCCCTCCTCCCGAGCGTGGTGACGTCACTGGCGTAGCCTCCCAAACGCGTTTCGTCACAAGGGAACGTTCTCAATGGGGAACGTCCCCTTGTGATGAAACGCGTTTGGGAGGCTACGCCAGTGACGTCACCACGCTCGGGAGGAGGGCTCCTGCATGCTGGCCGGCATTTACATTTTAACACATGCATTTTAACACACGCTGTTTTTATTTCTACTTGCTGTAAGTACATTACTTTTTAATAATATCTGTTACCCAGCGGTATTACACTATATGCGTCCTTTCTTTTATATAATTCCCTGCATTGGATCGATCGATTCAGAAACGGTCGTGACGCTGTTGGTTTTGTCCTGTGACTTCTGGGGAACCCAAAGGCCGTGGCTGGGCTATAGCCAATTGCTCTGGTTACTTGCCATCTGGTAAGAGGCTCATTATTCTCGGTGGAGGGACCTCACGATTTGTATACATGTCACCGGGTGATTGAAAGATCCATTATCACAGCACAAGCAACTTTCTAAGGAATTATTTTCTTTGAATATCATATCAGAAGCTTCTGCTTATAAGTATAGGGACTCTCTTTGGACTTTCTGTTAATCTCTATTCCTTAAAGGAGAGGTTTTTTACTTATTTTAGCTTGGCGCGGCTTTTTGTTTGTTTAAATTTTCTCCATAAGTGTGACCCAAAAGAAAAGCACTGACATAGCGTGATACCGTTTTCAAGAATTTAATAATAAAAAGTAATGCACTCACATGTAAGCAGATAAAAAAGTGCGTGTAATCAGCGTGGTGCAGTTCGTGGTGACGTCAGCACGCCGCTCCTCCCTACGCCGTTTCGTCACAACAATGACTTCTTCCAGGGGCACGAGCGGCGTGCTGACTCGCCACTCTTTATTAGCAAAACATAACACTCGGGACCGCCCAGCTCTGAGCTGTGGAGATCGCGGGCGCGAGCCGCCATTTTAGAGTTGGGATCCCTGCCAGTATTAAAACCGATAATAATAAGGGATAAACTAAAAAATGCGGGAAATAAAAACGTAAGATGCTATTAAATAGATATAAAGCATTCAAACGACTTGAACAACTGGATATCTAAGAATAATAGTAAAAATTCTTTCATATATAAAATACTTTAAAATACTTCATATAAAACTTTTAAACCAAAAAAAATGGGAAAAGGGGCACTGAAAAATAAGGAAAAAGTGCCGCTAAATTCTGTGATGAATGAAATCACAAAAAATTGTAGAAGGTCGTAGCCACTATCAGTGTGGAAAAAACACTTAAATATAAAAATAAGAATATGTTGTTGACAAGAGTGCGCATGGTCAGCTGCACCCTTGTGGCCAGAACAACAAAATACAGTGCAGTTTTAGCATAAATGGTAGGAGAGGAACCATTAAACCAAAAGAAAAAAACACCGAAAGAAATGTTTTATAATTGAAACATATGGGCTGACCAATAGTTTCATAACTAAAAATTATTTTTATATTAAATAAAATTAAAAATAAAAATATATATATATGAAAAAAATTGGAATGTGGACATAAAACAGGCCCAGATAGACCAAAATTCAGAGCTGGTTTACAAACGGTAATTCCAAAAACATAAAAGGCTAGCCGTTATCTATGAAAGCATTCACGTCAGTATCTATATTTAGTCCATAAGGAATGTAAGTACGGATTCGATAAATCCAGGCCATTTCCAGCCTGGATAATTCTCTGACCAATGAATTACCTCTCCAGTGGGGATCAAATTTGTCTATCCCAATGAAGAGAGTACCCTCTGGGTTACGATCATGGCATCGGTTATAATGGCTGGACACTGAATGCTGCGGGAATCCAGATCTAATATTGGTGATATGTTCACCTAATCTTACATTCATTGGTCTTTTGGTCCTGCCAATATATTGTAGCCCGCACGGACTTTCTAAAAGATAAACAACACCAGTTGTACTACACATGATAAAAGGCTCAATCTTGTGTTCTTTTAAAGTGCTCGTTGAAATAAAGGATAAGGTTTTCTTAGATTTGATCTTATTTAACGTACAAACTTTACAGTTTCTACATTGGTGATATCCTTTAATATCACGCTGAAAAAAAGAACACCTTTTTAGTAGGAGGGTCAACCACATTGGGGGCTATTCTGTCCCGCAGTGAGGGTACACCTCTGAAGATTACTTGAGGGTTGGCTGGTAGGAAAGTATTTATGACCCTATCATTAGATAACAAGTGTTTTTTAATCAGTTTTTTAATGGCATAATGCTGGCTGGAATATGTAGTAATGAATGGCACTATAGGTCTGTCCCTATTAAGTTTAGAGACAGGCTCCAGCCATGTATTTCTATCAATTGCAGCTACTTCATTAAAGTCGAACAGTTTCTCCTCGTCCTTATAAATTGGCTTCTTGGAACAGAGTTTAACCAATTATCATGGTGACAACTTCCTATTGGAATAAATGAATTCCTGTCTGTTTTTTTAAAATAAGTCTTGGTCAAAAATGAATCGCTCTCTTTCATGATGGTGAGGTCAATGGACTCCTGTCCGGTCAAAGTCAATGGACTCCTGACTAGCTTCAAAAGACAGACATATACCTCGCTCGTTGTTGAGCGAGGAAATAAAAGAATCCAGTTTTAATTTGCTGCCTGTCCATAGGAGGAGGACGTCATCAATATACCTCGCCCACAATTTAATGTGGGGGTTGGGATCAAGGTAGATGACGTCCCCCTCCCATTTGGCCATAAATAAATTGGCCAGACTGGGTGCATATTTAGCACCCATGGCAACTCCGCGGATCAGTCTGTAATAGTTATGGTTGAACCAGAAATAGTTGTGACCTGCCGCATATTCCAATAATTCCATAATAAAATCCTTCTGCAATGGCAATATATCTGTCAGGACCATTAAGGTAAGTACTCACCGAGGCCGAGATGCTGAGGGCGGCTCACCTTTGTGACCCTGTGCAGACCACTCCCTGGAGTTAGAACAGAGGAGGGACGGCACAAGGAGGCACCGGTGCCGGGAACTGGTAGGCAGACTTGGTGCAGCTGACGAAAACAGGGCAGGTGCAGAGGACTGGAGACAGTCGTTGATCAGGCAGGAACAGGCAGGTAAGTCCAGAAGGGACCAACAGGAAACAAAGGCAAATCCGGGTCACAGGCCGTGGGTCAGGAGTTGGAGAGATCAGAAGAAGTCCGTGAGAGCAAGCCAAGGTCAAGGGGCAGGAGACAACAGCAAATCCGATAAGCAGGCAGGGGTCAAGTGTAGGAGACGGCAGAGAATCGTCAAGGTCCAATCCGGGTCAAGCAGGTCAGGGTATTCAGGTTTCAAGGTTCTCTCACAGGGTAAAGCTGACAACGAACCAGCAATTAGCAAAGGGGAAGGGGCTGGCTTAAATAGGCCGCACTGGCCACTGATTGGTCCACAGAAGTACAAGTTCAGCACCAGGCTCCGATGGACAGCAAGCAAAGTAATACTTGAGCAGTGGCTCAGAGGCAAAGAGCTGGACTTGTAAATGGAGAGGTCCCAGGTTCGATTCTACCCAGAACCAACTGGGGAATGTGACTGTGAAGGGTCTGTGCCCTGACAGTGCCCCCCCCCTAGGGGCGGACTCCGGACGCCCAAACTGTCCATTAGTTCCGGATGCTCCTGATGGAAGCAGGGAGCATGTAGATCTTTACTTTTTCTTTTTGGGCTTAGTTGATCCTGAAGCTTTGGTAGGGGGTGCCCTCCTCGCTTGTAAAGCTCGTTCAAATATCTCCAGATCCCGTTTACAAACCATGGTACCATTTGAGGCATATGTGCAGTTTGGAGGGAGAACTTCACTTGGGGAGATATGATCTGGAATTTCAACTGGGGACACAGGAACTGAAGACACTGGAACTGGGGACACAGGAACCGAAGACACTGGAACTGGGGACACAGGAACCGAAGACACTGGAACTGGGGACACAGGAACCGAAGACACTGGAACTGGGGACACAGGAACCGAAGACACTGGAACTGGGGACACAGGAACCGAAGACACTGGAACTGGGGACACAGGAACTGAAGACACTGGAACTGGGGACACAGGAACCGAAGACACTGGAACTGGGGACACAGGAACCGAAGACACTGGAACTGGGGACACAGGAACCGAAGACACTGGAACTGGGGACACAGGAACTGGGGACACTGGAACTGGGGACACAGGAACTGAAGACACTGGAACTGGGGACACAGGAACCGAAGACACTGGAACTGGGGACACAGGAACTGAAGACACTGGAACTGGGGACACAGGAACTGAAGACACTGGAACTGGGGACACAGGAACCGAAGACACTGGAACTGGGGACACAGGAACTGAAGACACTGGAAAGGTAGGTACAGGTTCTGAGGCATAGAAAAACTCCCAATAGTACCCAGCTGAAGAAGCTTTGGCCGAGGTGGGCGAGTTGGGCAGAGCGATATAAGGTGCCCGCTAGCACCACAGTAAAAGCAAAGTCCATAGCCTCTCCTCTGCTCTCTTTCTACCTCAGATAGGCTGGACCGGATGGCCCCGATCTGCATGGGTTCTTCCTCCTCCAAGGTAGGCGTGTGTGCATCCACAGAAATGTCAAGACCTTGTGATGGGGAAACTTCCAGGCTGGGCACATATGGAGTCTCATAATTTGGCACACACTGGGCTGGCTGGAGGTCATAACCGTACTGGGGCTTCCTATCCTTGGGTACCCGTAGGCCCCGTGAACTAAGAGCAGACCTGGGAGTGCTGGTCCTCTTGGAAGCAGGAATATATGAGTCCAAAGCAGACATGAACGTCTCCCAGCTGTCCAAGACTGGACTTTTTTCCTGCAGCAGCAGGTGAGCCCACGATTTGACCTGCCCTGTTAGCAAGTTGACGGAGGCTCTAACCTTAATATAGTCCGTGGCATAGGTCCTAGGTTTAGGGTGAACAATAGCTCACAGTCGGTTTTAAAGCACAAGAAGGATGCACGGCTACCATCAAATTTTTCTGGCATGACAACAAAAGGTTCATAACATGCTGGTTCTGGGGCTGGGCGTGTTGTCCCTTTAAATTTTTGGACTTCTTGTTGTAGTTCCTGAATAGTATGGTTCAGGCTGGAGACTTGCAGAGCCAGGGAGGTGAGCATCTTGTACAAGTCTGCGGACTCCATATTATTAGTTAGTCCATTATGTAAGGGTTTACCTTCTTGCAATTTTTGAACGGCAACCGTCAAAACAGACACCTGTTGACACAGGTTTTCAAGGGGTGAGCATGCCCTGTCGGCCTCAGACATAATGGCTGGTTCGTACTGTCAGGACCATTAAGGTAAGTACTCACCGAGGCCGAGATGCTGAGGGCGGCTCACCTTTGCGACCCTGTGCAGACCACTCCCTGGAGTTAGAACAGAGGAGGGACGGCACAAGGAGGCACCGGTGCCGGGAACTGGTAGGCAGACTTGGTGCAGCTGACGAAAACAGGGCAGGTGCAGAGGACTGGAGACAGTCGTTGATCAGGCAGGAACAGGCAGGTAAGTCCAGAAGGGACCAACAGGAAACAAAGGCAAATTCGGGTCACAGGCCATGGGTCAGGAGTTGGAGAGATCAGAGGAAGTCCGTGAGAGCAAGCCAAGGTCAAGGGGCAGGAGACAACAGCAAATCCGATAAGCAGGCAGGGGTCAAGTGTAGGAGACGGCAGAGAATCGTCAAGGTCCAATCCGGGTCAAGCAGGTCAGGGTATTCAGGTTTCAAGGTTCTCTCACAGGGTAAAGCTGACAACGAACCAGCAATTAGCAAAGGGGAAGGGGCTGGCTTAAATAGGCCGCACTGGCCACTGATTCGTCCACAGAAGTACAAGTTCAGCACCAGGCTCCAATGGACAGCAAGCAAAGTAATACTTGAGCAGTGTCTCAGAGGCAAAGAGCTGGACTTGTAAATGGAGAGGTCCCAGGTTCGATTCTACCCAGAACCAACTGGGGAATGTGACTGTGAAGGGTCTGTGCCCTGACAATATCAGAAGAAAGATCTAGAAAGTTTTTAACAGCTTCTAGGCCCAAATTGTGGGGAATGATTGTCAGCTGTCACCATCCATACGTCATGATTAGCCTTTATTTGGGAAAGCAAGTTAATAACCTGTTTAGAATCTTTGCGATGCGATGGCATTTTCTGAACTGGAGGTTGAAGATAGTAGTCAATATATTTCCCCACCCTGGATGTGATCGAATCTATGCCACTAATGATTGGGAGTCCAGGGGGGCATGTAAGGCTCTTATGTATTTTCGGCAAACTATATAAAATCGGAACTCTGGGGGCCTTAGGGACCAAGAACAATTGCTCTTTAGCATTGAGGATCCCCACTTTAGAACCCTTCTGGACCAGTGTTTCCAATGTACCTTTATATTGGATGATCGGATTGCCCGATAAAGGAGCATAGGTCTCTCTGTCGTTAACTATTGTTTTTATTCTATCAATATAGGAGGTCCGGTCCATGACTACTATCCCCCCTCCTTTGTCTGCTGGATGTATAACTAAATTTTTATTGGTACATAAGGTGTCCAGACCCATTTCTAAATTGGGATCCATTTTGTGACCCGAGACTTTTATCTTCTCCAAGTCTCTAAGCACTACATCCCTAAAGACTCGCAATGAAGGAGCCAAGGTACCAGGGGGGTTCCAGGTGGAAGCATTAGCAAGTCCTGAGTGTTGTACAGTTGCTTGAGTAGAAACTGTATCCTTGGATGGCACACCTGCAAAGTAACGTTTAATGTTCACCTTGCGAATGTATTGATGAACATCCATATAAGTTTGAAATTTGTTGAGTTTCCTCTGAGGAGCAAATTTGAGTCCTTTGTTTAACAGAGAAATTTCTGGTTGGGTTAAAGCATGAGAGCTGATATTGAAAATGCCGTCCCCATTCAGGTTCTCGGTTTTTTTAAGGTGTGTTCTCCTCCCCCTCTGCTCCCTCTTTATGCTAATTTTTTGAGATAGGAATTTGGGGTTTTCAGGAGCTGTATGCCAAAATCATCAATATTAAAACAATAAAAGGCTTGAACTACTTCAGTTGTGTGTAATGAATCTAAAATATATGAAAGTCTAATGTTTATCAGTACATTACAGAAAATAATGAACTTTATCACAATATGCTAATTTTTTGAGAATGACCTGTATATTAAACTGGACAGAGACCCTTCAACACAACACAAAGCAGATCTGAACTATTTGGTTGATATGGGTTACAAATCGGGAGTTCTAAATAACCGAGAAAGAAAATATCTAGTCCCTAGTGCAAGTAGAATACCAACGATTTATACATTGCCTGAAATTCACAAATATGTCCAATGTCACCCAGGACGACCCATTGTAAATGGGATAGGGTCAATATCATCTCGGTTAGGCCAATACTTGGATTTATATCTACAAAAAAGTGTGGCAGACACCCGTGCCTATTTAAAAGACACAAAGAGTTTGTTGCAAATGTTGCAGAACATTGACCTCACTGGGAAAGAAGAAGTGTACATGGTAACGGCAGATGTGTCATCCTTGTATACCGTCATTCAACATGACGATGCCCTCCTAGCACTGAATTGGGGCCTAAGTCGTCATGAGGATATTTCACATAACAAAAAAGTATTTTTGAGGAATGCCTTGGACTTCTGTCTAGGCCACAATTTTTTCTGGTATAGTGGAGAGTTTTATTCGCAATGCAGAGGTGTTGCGATGGGCGCTCGTTTTGCCCCTAGCATAGCAAATTTGTTTATGGGAGAGTGGGAGGATAAAACTATCTTTTCCATCTCACGTCCTCAACTATTATTTTACAAAAGATACATAGACAATGTTTTTTTCATTTGGGATGGCCCACTCCCCTCTCTACAAGCATTTTTGCAGGAATTGAACTGTAATTCTAATAACATCTCTCTTACTAGTGATTTTAGTTTGAGTAGCATCAATTTTTTAGATGTACAGATTTTTAGATCAGCTAATGTGTTTGTCTACTAAAGTGTTTTTTAAACCGACAGATTCTAATAGCTATCTACCTCTGAGTAGTGGGCACAACCCTATGTGGTTGAAAAATATCCCTAAGGGACAACTCACCCACGTTAAGAGAAATTGCTCAGAAAATGTGGATTTCTTGTCACAAGCTGAAATCATAAAAGGCAAATTTGTAGAGAAGGGCTATAAAGAAGAAGTGCTGAACACCATTATATGTGAACTAGCTGGACGACCCAGGGATGAGTTCCTTAGAGATAAAGAAGTCTCGGCTATTACCCATAACCGTGAATGGAACTTTATCTCTGGGTATCATTCACAATATAAAGAGGTGGAGGAAATCTTAACTAATCATTGGCATATTTAACAGATGGATAAAGTTGTATCAGCTGTACTACCCCAAAAACCTGGCTTTATATACAGGAAAGCACAACTTTTTTCAGATAAAATTGTACGGAAGGTCTTGGATCCCCCTACTAGACCATCCAGTTTTTGGGACTGTGACGGGTTTTACGCATGTAGGAAGTGCAGGGCATGTCGTGAAGCAGATAGACCAATGAGGGCTATTAAGAAAATCACTTCCACCTCTAATAGTAAGGAGTTTACTATTAGTGAATTTATTACGTGCAACACCACTCATGTGGTATATGCTTTACAATGCCCTTGCGGCCTCATCTATATTGATCGTACCAAACGCCAATTAAAAGTACGTATTGCAGAACACATTGCAAATATCCTAATAGGATTTAAAGATCACAATTTATCGCTGCACTTTAAAATACATCACCACCAAGACCCAACTGGTCTGAAGTTTTGGAGTGCTGACCATTTGAAGCCCATGTGGAGAGGTTCCAATTTAGTTAGGGATCTGTCTAGGAGAGAAACCCAGTGGATTTTTATGGCTGATACCCTGTCGCCGAAGGATTAAACATTGATCTGGACATCAATTGTTTTATTAGTGATCACTGAGTGCCCCCTTTTTTATAAACAGATTTTTTATTGATCAATTTTAAATTTTGATGAGTTTTTTTACTGTATATACCTATTATCTCTACTTCATACTGTATCCTAAATAGTTATTTTTTTCCTATCATTATATATATTTTTTTCTGTACCTATTTTGGATATGTTATTTATCATGTATGAAAGATACGTTCTATTGAGATATAATTTGAATAGGTCATTGCTGTGTTAGTATATATATTCTATTTATTATATGTATTTTTATATATGTTTGATGAATTTTTATATACTGCTTAATTTACATATGTCATTTTAAAAAATGAGGTATGAATTAATGATGATGCATTTTTAGATTTAAATTTCAAAATATATATCTGTGTAGATGATTTATGGTCGTAGGCGTGTTCCCACAGTTATCCCTTTTCAGCCTTCAGCGGTGGGGTGGACTAAGCACCTGGGTCCGCCTTTTCGTTATGCTGATTGGTGCGGAGAGGATGAGAGCGGCCTCTTAAACCAGCGTCTACACGACGCAAGGAAGTGGCGTCTGCGTTCCACCGCAGCCTATCCGGAACCAGGAAGTAAATAGCGGTTGGCTATTCTACTCAGTCCGCACAGCCCTTTCTCCTCCCTGGGAGACGGTGATTATACGCTTGACTTTGCATTATTTCCAGTACGTGCATTTTATGAGGGGACTTATTTATGTGGGGTATTGCTGGATTGTATTCAATAAAAAGGAATTACGCTATTGCCACATTTCTGTTTGTTTGTTTGATTTGGAGTCTCCAGCTGATCGTTTCTGTCCCTATCTTGTGATGAGTGTACCAGCCTTTGGGATATCGTACATCGACCGATAATAAGTGCTGTCCGGTGAGTGTGCACCCCAGAGGGGGATTGTTTATCCCACGTGGTGGACCTGGATTTTTGATGGTGGAAGTTGCTCGCTATCTGATTTTTAACACAATCACCTATGAACCCTTTTCTTTCTACTGATCTGCACTTCAGCAACTGTTTTCAATGTGTTAAGTTGATTTTTGAACTATTGTGTCAGCTACACTGAAATACCAACAGCAGCGCTGTTTGTGGTTTATGACTTGGACATTCATGTTTATAAGCTTATTTTACCATTCTTTTGCATTTCATTCTTTTTTAAACAGCAGCTTAGTTTAATAATTTGTGGGCTTTTTTTTGTTACAAAAAAGTGCATATTATTCCTTTTTTTCTTTGGTACACATTGCACCTAAGTGTGCAGATTGTGATTCAATTAAATTGTAGTCTGTGTCTATTTAGGCGCTGGGAGGTGTACTATAGGCCTTGCAGTTACACCTTTGTTATATTAATATACATTTGGCGTGGTGTTTTTTCCATAAAATAAGCACTTTCTCAAAGATCGTTATATAATCTTACATTTCAGTGAGCTATAATGCATATGTTACTTGCCCAAAAAACATTTCTGTACAGGGCCTCTTGCTGACTTGTTCCACTATCTGCATGAACTAGTGCCAAAACACGTGTTTGTGAACATGTTGGGAATGAAAGGACCCTGAAACAAAGCAACCATTATCCACAAAAAGTTAGCCATTCATCAGTCATATGTCTATTAACCTACGAGACTGCTGTTTGTAATAACTACATAAACAAAGTATTTTAAACTCAAGCAGGAGTTATTTCACTAAGCGTTTACTCATAAACAAGGCACATGTCAATTTTTTTTTTTTATCTATTATAATGATAACTTGTTTTTTGCTTTTGAAAAGTACTGACAACTGATATTCTATACTGTAAGGAGCAACTGACTGCAACTATTCCCAGGAAGAATCAAAATTATTGTTGGAAACAGTTATCCAATATACAGCGTACTCTCACACTCTTGTAAAACAGATATGCACATACTGTAAGCATGTAGGACATTTCAAGGTGGAAAGCTAGTTTACTCATAATGAATGAACCTTTATTAGTTTTGGTTTGAAGCTAAAAAAACAATGATGGTATGAAAGAGAAAACAATAAAATGGAAATTGCAAACAAAAGAATATAATGTCAATAGCACAATAATGAGGTAATCCAGGCAAAGGAAGAATTCCAATTCAGTAAGAATTACTGTACATAACTTCTGTTTTGGATGCCAAACAGGAAAAAATAAAATTTGCATAAAATTTGATCTTGAATAATAAAAAAATATTTTTCCAACAATATCCTGTTGCTGTTGCTAACAATTGTGTATAATGAAACGTTATGTTAAAAAAAGGAAGCTATCTCAATGGGGTAACAGATAACTCAAACACAAGTATTGATACAATCATAAAACGAAATAAAAATATTTGATATATCTAATATATCAATTAGCAGCCACTTAAAAATAGATCATGCATAAAAACACAAAGATGAATAGTTCAAACTGTTAACCAGTAACAAATATACATCAAAGCGGCACATCTGTCAGTAGAAAAAAACTGTCTGGTTAGTACATGTACATTAATATATACCCATAAATGCTTAAAACAGGAAGATAATTAGATGCTGGAAAGGACTGGAGAAAGTCTCTAATAGGCACAGATGGCGTTTGAAGATGATTACTGATGTGTGCACCTTTCACCAATAGTTCTTCCACCACATGCTCAACACACCCCTCTGGGGTTTAAATTCACCAGACCAAACGAGATATAATGCCTTAATCAATATCCTGCCGTGTACTCAGTCTGAACCTCTTATGGAATTTTCCTACATTCACAGACATCCAGGAGCATAAGAAGAGAGACTCCACATAATAGTCTAATTCCACTTTAACAATTCATTCAATCTTTCCATAAAAGTTCAATGATCCAAAACACTGCAATAATTCCAAGTGACCATATAGCTCAATGTGGTGGTTGATTCATACATTCAGTAAGTCACTTTTACCCAGAGCAAAAGAAGTCGAACTTGCTTTAGTGCGGATCATGATGATCTCAGCGTTCCGCTCTTTCACCTTCCGGTTAACTTCCTGGATCTTTTTCAAATAATTTTTATTGAGTTTAAAAGACATACAGAGAAAAAAAAAGGGGGATAAGAAGCAGTAACATCAAAGTCGGATGTGGGATAATGGCAGGCGTGCCATAGCATGGTTCAATTGGGGTACGTACATCATTAGAAAGGCATTTACAGCGGTTACATCAAGGACGGGTAGTAGGAGGGGTAGGTAAATGAATGTAGATACCAGGTATAAAGCAATGATCCAACCTTGGTCTCACCAGGTGTGCGCATAAAGAAGAAACCATATATGAACAGATAAACAGAAATATCACACCGTCAAAACTTTACAATGAGTCAGGTAAAACTGGATGGATCTTACACATTGGTGGGAAACAAAGATTGCTGTAGGATCTAAAGATGTATATAACGTTCTATAATAGATACTTATAGGGGGGGAGGGGGGGAAGGGGCACTCAGGGGGGGGAGCAGTGACCTCTCGAGTGGTCAACACATGAAAAACTGTTCCTCCTAGGTACGGGTAGTGGGGAAGAATTGAGGTAAGAGAAGGTATAATGTTTAAAATTGGAGCATTCTTCTGAAGATAGTGCAGAGTGCATAAAGGGTCTCCAAGTTGACAAAAAATGAGACTTAGAGGTTTTGTTGTTGAAATCGGTGGTTGCACGTTCCTTGTAGAGAAGGAGGAGGAGCTTGTGCTGTACTTGGGTTGTCGTGGGAGGGTGAGTGGAAGTCCAGTGTTTTAGGATAGCTCTCCGTGCGACAAGGAGACATAGCAAGGACCAGTTTTTATAAACAAAAAAACCGCGCTAGAAGACACCCCACCCCCAACCCTGGGCAGCAGCTGGCGTGTGAATCACAAAGGAAATATAACAAAGAAAAAGCCGCGCCCCGCTAACAGTCCATAAATATACACAGTCTATGAGGGTGTATTGCGTTCGTATTGAAAGGATTTTCACAAGTACATCCGGATCTTTCCTAACTATGATGGCTCCTCCAATCCGCAACCCAAAAATATCACACTCAGAATGACCCGGAGTATATGACAAAGAAAGCCGCTTACCAGAAGGCAAGCGGTTAGGGCAGATGGCTGTAACCCAGCCTAGGCCTTTTGTCCCTGAGGTTTGTACCAGGAAGTCATCCGTCCTCTGAAAATGTTGTCCTCAGCTCCACCGTGTTTATATGAAAATAAAACAGAGAGCGCATATAGCGTAATACTGGGACAAATCCTAATAATAGTGTCTAAGGTCCACACCACCTAGTGACAGCTATCCATAAGTGTGCATACGTGACCCATCACCAATAACAGTGGCCGCTTACCAGAAGGTGAATAGGGTAAGGCGTTTGGCTATGACCCAGCCCAGGCCTTTCTCCTCGTAGTAGGGGGTCCTTCCACCCCTCTGCTCGATTCCCTGGAATTGGTTAATTGCATGCAGTCCACACCACCCCGTGAGTTTTAACCATAGGTGACCCTCCACCAGCCTGAGTGGCTGCTTACCAGAAGAGAGCAAATGACAGGCAGTTGGCTTTAACCCAGCCTAGGTCCTTGGCTCCTTGCAGTGTGAAGTCCTCCGTCCCCTAAGTACTAGGTTTCCAACTCCCCCGTTTAGAATGAATAAATGAAGAGAAAAACGCACATAGCGTAACTCTGAGATAGTAACTTTAATTTAAAAAGATAAAAGGTACTCACAATCGAGCGATAAAATATTCTGACAAAGTTGCCGGCCGGCATAACATGGAGCCCTACTCCTTGCGTGGTGACGTCACTGAGTGATCCTCCCAGACGCGTTTCGTCACTATAGGACGTTGTCAAATGGGGGTAGGGTCACGCAGTAGTCACCTTCTATAAATAGGCCAGCCGCCTATTGTGAACGGCTGGTAATGAGTGCAGGTCCGCCATCTTTATTGTGGTAAACCCTGCCCTCACAGAAAAACACGCAAAATCAGTGAGGTCCCTCAAGGATGGCATTGATCTTGAATCTCAATTTTACCTATGTGCTCTCACCTAGCGGGACAGCACTATATATCGAATGGACCAGTGACTAAGAGGGGGAGTTTGCGGCGAGAAACCACAGGGAGAGAGATATGTCTGGCACCTGACATTCTCTACCAATAGTCCGCGCGCACTCATCATCCCCATCTAGTGTCCATTTTGGGCATAAAAGGAAAGAAAAAAAAGAAAGAAAAAAGTGAAAAAAAAAAAAAAAACCTCTCTCTCTTTCCTCCCTAGACTCAAACAGAAGTTTTGACAGCCCCAGATGTTTAAACGGACCCCATCAACCCCCTTATGGTGTTACTGGAGGCCCGTGTTTGTAGGTCTAGTTATCTGGAAAAATAAAATATATTACAAAAATACTATAATACAAAAAGCACCCTAATATAGCTCTATTCAATTAAGTAAAAAGAAATATATTACATTCACTCCTGTGACTTATTAACATCATATTAAAAAAAGTTTATGGAAAAATTCTTAGTGAAAAAAACTTCTCATTCTGAAGGTATATAATAATTAGATCCCTTACTCCTGTGACTTATTAGTGTAATTATAAAATCAGTGAAAAAAGTTTTTATTTTTTGAAAAACTCCTTAGTGAAAAAACCTCTCATAATGAGGCCATACAAAAAAATTTGTTGATCCCTCAATGTCATATCACAGTGCGAGTATAAAGTGGAAAAATTAATATGTAAACATTAATTTACGTGAAAAAAAGGGAAAGAGAACCCTTTCTTGGAAAAATTTATTTTAGTGACTAGACGTATATATGTCCAATAATTATTTATCCCCAACAAAAAAAAAAGATAAAACAACCTAAAGTGTAAATCCCTCTATAAAAGGATGCAGATCCAGATATAGTTGCAGGGCTTTTCGCTTAATCTTCTGAATCTTCTTGAGAAAGAAGATCGCGATCAAAGGAATAAGAAGAAAAAGAAATATAATAGGGACTTAGAGGATTACCAAAGTAATTTAGTCTTTAATTGGCAGAAAAAAATGTTGGAGGAACTTAATAAATTAAGTAGCACCGAGATGGAAGTGTCTGGACAAGGAGGGGGTAATGTAGGCAACTCTCAGGTGCCAATGACCCAGAATCGCAATCCCACCTATAAAATAGGGGGGCAGCAATCTAGACCTTCCCCTAGAAGGGGTCGGGGTGCCCATAGAGGACCCCCACCACCCCTCTCTAGGGACCAGGCACGCCCTATGGGACCACCCAGACCTCCTATTGGCCAGACAAATCAATCTCGAGGTTATGGGCCCCCTCCTAATTTGGGAAACCAATATTACAATCAAGGTTATAATATATACCCCCAAGGATCTCGAGGGAGGGGATGGGGCTCGGGTGTTCCAAATGGTGGTAATACCACCCCTGGGGCTACTGGTGGCCACAGACCAGTAGGAGAAGATGATTATCCATCACCATCATACATGTACCCTGACTCTGGTTCGGGTTGGGATTTTAATGTCCCTACATCGAATTCCTTTTTCCCCCTTAGGGACAAAGCTGGTCCAGATGGATATTTTGCCTCTGAACCATCCCAACTTTTTGCCCCCATTAGAGGGGATTGGTTTGCACCACCCCCTCCACCCTCTTTGGGGGCCCCTCCCCTTGGACCCAATGATCGCCCCAATTGGGGTTTTCGCAGACCAGGGCAGGGTACCAAAAGGTTGGGAGAAAGAGGAGAGGGAATAGAGGGGGGAGGCGCCACAGAGCAAACAAAGCGTCCCAAAATGTAACCGGGCAGGGTATCTTTAACCTGAGTTCCAAGGTCTTGAGTGACTCTGAGAAGTTAATATTGGATAAAGGGTTAAAGTACGCTCCCCCTCAAGGTTTAAACAAATTCAGCACGTATATGGACATCCATAGGTTCATTAGAAAAATTAACATCAAACGGTATATGAAAGGGATTTCAGTTTCCAATCAACCACCCATTAATAACTATGTACATTCTGGCCTGAGGAACGCTTCTCTTTTCAACCCTCCTGGAGGATTGGCACCATCCCTGAAGATTTTCAGGGATGTTATGATTAGAGATCTGGAGCTCATTGAGACCAAAAAGGCGAGATTAAACAAAAGCCTACAAGAGGGATTAGATTCCCTCTGTACGAACAAGGACCTGGTTATTAGGCCCGCTGATAAAGGGGGGGGGATTGTGGTCCTCGATAGGGTAGATTACCTGCGAGAGATGCACAACATAGTGGATGACGCTAATACCTACTCCATTTTACCCAGTGACCCCAAAAATAGCTATAAAAGAGAGTTGGAGAAATTAGTAGAGAGGGGTGTTTTTGAGGGTATATTATCAGCTAAAGAGAAACTCTTCCTTATACCCCGGGCCCCTCGTACTCCGACTATGTACTACCTCCCCAAGTTGCACAAGGACCCTGTCTGCCCCCCGGGACGCCCCATAGTAAGTGGGATTGATTCCATCACGTCCCGGGTGGGCAGGTATGTGGATTTCTATTTACAGCCTTTGGTCAAGAAAATTCCCTCATATGTGAAGGATTCTAAGCACATTATGAATATTATATCTGACCTACCTGTTACCCCCAATCTCTGGATGGCAACCATAGACGTAACATCATTGTATACGATTATACCTCACGCCCTGGGCTTTGAGGCAGTCAAAATGTACCTGGATAGGGATTCTGGCCTACAATCTAAGCAGGTAGACTTCATTATGTCCCTGCTGAAGTTCGCGGCGGATTCAAACTATTTTTGGTTTGAGGACTGTTTCTTTAAACAGAACACAGGGGTGGCGATGGGAGCCAAATATGCTCCGAGTTTGGCAAATCTGTTCATGGCCAAGTGGGAGGAGGATGTCATCCACCTCGAGGAGGTCCCCCAGATTGTTATCTGGGCGAGGTATATTGATGACATCCTCCTCCTATGGGCCGGTGAGCAGGGTGACCTGATTGATTTTATCGGGAAGCTTAATGCCAATGACAGGGGCATACGTTTGAAGTTTGAAGCCAGCCAGACCATGGTTCACTACCTTGATCTAAACATTCAAGTGAAGGAAGGCAAACTGGTTACTTCAACCTACTTTAAGAGTACTGACAGGAATGCCTTCATACCTATAGACAGCTGTCATCATGAACCGTGGCTGAAGGGGGTTCCCAAAAGCCAATATCTTAGGGTGAGGCGAAATTGCTCTGACCTGGGTGAGTTCCATGTCCAGGCCAAGATCCTGACTGAGAGATTTTTGGAGAAGGGGTACTGTCCTAAATCTTTACAGACAGTTCTCCATCAGGTTGCCTCACTGGATAGAAAGGATCTGCTGTGTGATAGGGAGGTGGAGAGGGGGGACACCTTCCCTGAGGGGGTCCCTTTTATCACCTCCTATTCTATTCAGCATAGGGCTATTAAGCACCTTGTCAATAAGCATTGGCATATTGCCATGAATGACCCTCAACTTAAAGAAATCTTACCCCCTAAACCTAGGGTGATTTTTCGGGGGGTCCCGTCCCTGAGGAATAAAATCTCTACTAATGTTATTGACCCCCCTTCGAGGGGTTCAGGGTTCATGTTTGAACAACTAAAGGGGTACTATAGATGTGGCCGGTGCCGTGTCTGTATGTTAAATTCCAATAGGGAGAGATGTGTTAGATCCTTTACCTCCACGGCAACGGGGAAGGAGTTTAAGATCAAACCGTGTGTGACATGTGCATCTGTAGGTGTGGTCTATCTGGTTCAATGCCCCTGCGGTCTCCAATACGTGGGCCGCACTAAGCGGGCATTTCAAATACGGGTCAATGAGCATATTACGAAAATATTGTCGGGGTTTAGGCACCATTCCGTCTCAAATCACTATAGACTCAAACATAGTAAAGATCCCTCCAACACCCTGTTTTTAGGGATTGATAAATACCAATCCCATTGGAGAGGAGGAAACCTGGTACGTGAGATCTCACAGATGGAAATGGGATGGATATTTCGGCTCAAAACCTATACACCTTTTGGCCTGAACATAGAAACAGATGTTAATGCCTTTATCAACAATGCCTGATGTAAGCCTAATGTGATCGGCTGTATGAGGGTAGGTGTTAAAACATTTTTCTAGTGTGTTTTGGCACTGTCTAGGGCCTTAGAAAAAGCCCTGCAACTATATCTGGATCTGCATCCTTTTATAGAGGGATTTACACTTTAGGTTGTTTTATCTTTTTTTTTGTTGGGGATAAATAATTATTGGACATATATACGTCTAGTCACTAAAATAAATTTTTCCAAGAAAGGGTTCTCTTTCCCTTTTTTTCACGTAAATTAATGTTTACATATTAATTTTTCCACTTTATACTCGCACTGTGATATGACATTGAGGGATCAACAAATTTTTTTGTATGGCCTCATTATGAGAGGTTTTTTCACTAAGGAGTTTTTCAAAAAATAAAAACTTTTTTCACTGATTTTATAATTACACTAATAAGTCACAGGAGTAAGGGATCTAATTATTATATACCTTCAGAATGAGAAGTTTTTTTCACTAAGAATTTTTCCATAAACTTTTTTTAATATGATGTTAATAAGTCACAGGAGTGAATGTAATATATTTCTTTTTACTTAATTGAATAGAGCTATATTAGGGTGCTTTTTGTATTATAGTATTTTTGTAATATATTTTATTTTTCCAGATAACTAGACCTACAAACACGGGCCTCCAGTAACACCATAAGGGGGTTGATGGGGTCCGTTTAAACATCTGGGGCTGTCAAAACTTCTGTTTGAGTCTAGGGAGGAAAGAGAGAGAGGTTTTTTTTTTTCACTTTTTTCTTTCTTTTTTTTCTTTCCTTTTATGCCCAAAATGGACACTAGATGGGGATGATGAGTGCGCGCGGACTATTGGTAGAGAATGTCAGGTGCCAGACATATCTCTCTCCCTGTGGTTTCTCGCCGCAAACTCCCCCTCTTAGTCACTGGTCCATTCGATATATAGTGCTGTCCCGCTAGGTGAGAGCACATAGGTAAAATTGAGATTCAAGATCAATGCCATCCTTGAGGGACCTCACTGATTTTGCGTGTTTTTCTGTGAGGGCAGGGTTTACCACAATAAAGATGGCGGACCTGCACTCATTACCAGCCGTTCACAATAGGCGGCTGGCCTATTTATAGAAGGTGACTACTGCGTGACCCTACCCCCATTTGACAACGTCCTATAGTGACGAAACGCGTCTGGGAGGATCACTCAGTGACGTCACCACGCAAGGAGTAGGGCTCCATGTTATGCCGGCCGGCAACTTTGTCAGAATATTTTATCGCTCGATTGTGAGTACCTTTTATCTTTTTAAATTAAAGTTACTATCTCAGAGTTACGCTATGTGCGTTTTTCTCTTCATTTATTCATTCTAAACGGGGGAGTTGGAAACCTAGTACTTAGGGGACGGAGGACTTCACACTGCAAGGAGCCAAGGACCTAGGCTGGGTTAAAGCCAACTGCCTGTCATTTGCTCTCTTCTGGTAAGCAGCCACTCAGGCTGGTGGAGGGTCACCTATGGTTAAAACTCACGGGGTGGTGTGGACTGCATGCAATTAACCAATTCCAGGGAATCGAGCAGAGGGGTGGAAGGACCCCCTACTACGAGGAGAAAGGCCTGGGCTGGGTCATAGCCAAACGCCTTACCCTATTCACCTTCTGGTAAGCGGCCACTGTTATTGGTGATGGGTCACGTATGCACACTTATGGATAGCTGTCACTAGGTGGTGTGGACCTTAGACACTATTATTAGGATTTGTCCCAGTATTACGCTATATGCGCTCTCTGTTTTATTTTCATATAAACACGGTGGAGCTGAGGACAACATTTTCAGAGGACGGATGACTTCCTGGTACAAACCTCAGGGACAAAAGGCCTAGGCTGGGTTACAGCCATCTGCCCTAACCGCTTGCCTTCTGGTAAGCGGCTTTCTTTGTCATATACTCCGGGTCATTCTGAGTGTGATATTTTTGGGTTGCGGATTGGAGGAGCCATCATAGTTAGGAAAGATCCGGATGTACTTGTGAAAATCCTTTCAATACGAACGCAATACACCCTCATAGACTGTGTATATTTATGGACTGTTAGCGGGGCGCGGCTTTTTCTTTGTTATAAGGACCAGTTTTTGTTGTCACTTGTGGGTGCCGGGTGGGCCGGCAAAAGTGGGCATGCCTGTCGGGACCTTTGCAGCAGTAGGGGGTCCCAATAACCAAAAATAAGCAGCAGGGGGTCTTTGGGTAGGTTTAACAAGGTGACATTGAAAATGTAGGCCAGGACCTGGTCCCAAAAGGAGGATATGAACGAGCATGACCAGAAGCGGTGAGTTAGGGAGGGTCTCTGATGACGGCACAGGGGGCATTTAGCTGTATCAGGGTCCGTTGTGGAGTAGAGAAAAGGTATGTGGGCTCGGTGGAGGATTTTTTATTGGGTTTCTCTCCATATTTCATTAGGAGTTAGACGTTGGACCTTGTTGAGGCCTTGAAGTAGCTTGTCGACTAGGTCATCATCCGGGAAGTCTCTACCCCAATTAGCTGCGGATGAGGAATGTAGAGAAGGAGTGGTTTTAAGGAGAAGAGGTTTGTAGATGGCCGAGATTCTGTATGAGTCGTTCGCGAGGAGCTGGTCGGAGAAGTTGGGAGAGAAACGTTTTGCAGCATCAATGCAGGTAGCCTTCAAGTAGTTGGTGCATTGCCAGAAATGGAACACATGAGAAGGAGGTAGCGAGAAAGTGGCGGCCACCGCTTCAAAGGGTAAGGGTTGACCAGTTGATGCGTCACAAAGAGATGAGAATTTAGTGAGACCTTTGTCCTGCCAAATTTTGAAGGGTTTGTAGTCCATGCCTGGGGGGAAACTCGGGTTTCCTTGGATCGGTACATGGCGAGACATGTACGGTGGTAGTCGAAGACTTTTCCTGGTTTCTCTCCAAGCAATAGCAGTGTCCCTTAGCAGTAGGTTGTGTTGATACATTGCCGGGACCGATTTCCATTTGCAGTGAAGAAGAGCTGTGAGGGAGAAGGGGTGTGCCATGGCAGATTCCAGGGGGTAATTTGAATAGCGTGAAGATTGCGTGAGCCAATCTAGACCGATTCTCATTAAGCAGGCTAAATTGTAGGTTCTAACATTAGGGAGACTAACACCCCCTTCGCGTCTGGGAAGAAAGAGTTTCTTTAAAGCAATGCGGGGCCTCTTACCTCGCCATATAAATTTGGAAATGGCTGATTCGAGTTGTTTGATGTCTTTATGGCGGAGGAGCAGGGGCATAGTTTGCATCGGGTATAATAGCCGAGCGAAGCTAACCATCTTAACAAGGTGGCATCTTCCCAGGAGTGAGAGGGGCAGATCCAACCAGTTTACCAGTTCTTGGGAGATTTTTGCTAACAGAGGGGGATAGTTCAGACAATATAGGGAGGAGGGCGTCTTTCCTATCGAGATACCCAGGTAGGTGATATGGGACTTGGCAACGGAGAAAATTGAGTGAAGGGACCAGGAGGGTGGGGGCTTAGTTCCTAACGGGAGTATTTCGCTTTTGCCGTAGTTTATGCGCAAGCCCGAGCAGGTTCGGAAAACGTCGAATACTCGTTTGATGGTGGACATGTCGGAGGAGGGGTCGGCCGAAAGAATAAGGACGTCGTCCGCGAAGAGGGAGGAACGTAGGTCATATTCGCCAATCTGGATACCGTGTAGGGGTGCTATCTGAGTGAGGTGTCTGGATAGGGGTTCTAATGCCATGTTAAATAAGAGTGGTGATAGAGGGCAGCCTTGCCGGGTGCCTTTGTATAGACGAAATTCTTCTGAGAGTAGACCCGCGGCCACCAGTTTCGCCGTAGGGGAGGAGTACATGGAGTTAATGAGGTGGCAGAATGGACCTGAGAAGCCCATCTTTGACATGGTCAGGGCAAGCCAATCGAAGCTGACATTGTCAAAGGCTTTTTCTGCATCTAAGGTTATGATGGCAAAGTCACCATCTGGATGTTGTTTAGCGTGTTCCAGGGCCAGCATAACTTTTCGTATGTTTAGGGTGGCTGTTCTACCCTTCACAAAGCCTGATTGTGCCGGGTGGATCAGGGAGGGGATGATGTCAGAGAGTCGGTTTGCTATGATTTTTGATAGGATTTTGACATCCAGGTTGAGTAGGGAGATGGGTCTATAAGATCCTGGCTCTAAGGGGTCCTTGCCCTTCTTGGACAGCAGTTTGATGATGGCCTGATTGCCTGACGGCAAATAGAGGCCGCCGGACCACATGCCCATATATACCTTGTGAAGGGTAGGCTCTACCAGAGTCTGTAGGGTCCTGTAGAACTCACCCGTGAAGCCGTCGGGACCAGGGGCCTTGGAGGGGGTGAGTTTGCGGATGGTGTCGGATACCTCGGCGAGGGTTATGGGAGCGTTAAGGGCCTCCAGCTGGGAGGGGGTGACAGTGGGGATGTTTAAGTTTTCAAAAAAAGCATGAGCTGCCTGTTTGTCAATAGGGTCTGGGGCATAAAGGGATGAGTAGTACTGAAGCATAGCCTTATTTATCGTTAGTGGTGTGGTGTTTACGGTACCTTTGGAGTCTCTCAGGGACGTGATGTGGGTGGGACGAAAAGAGCCCTTGCATAGTCTAGAGAGTAGTTTACCCGATTTATTTCCGAACCTGTGTAGGGTAGCGTCCAAGTTTGCTTTTTTAGTCAGTTCAAGGGTGTCTGCCCAAGTATCAAAAGAGCTTTTCGCTGCTAGCCACTCCTCTCTGTCGCTAGGGGATCTGGTGGAGTATAAAGCCCTCTGGGCCTGGTGTAGTCTAGAATTGGCCAGTTTGTATTTTGATACGGTGTTGCGTCTGAAAGAAGAGGCATAGGAAATAATCTGGCCCCTGAGAAACGCCTTACCGGCGTCCCAGAAGAGGTTGGGATTGTCAGAGTGGGGGGCATTAGCTGAAGAATATTCTAGCCAGGCCTTCTCCATGGATTGCTGGAAGTCGGTTAGATTGTGAAGGTACGAGGGGAAACGCCAAATTCGGGGGTGAGGGGGCAGGTCAAGGTTGTCCACATTAAGTAGGATCGGGGCGTGATCTGAAATGGCTATGTCTAGAATATCTGCGTTTGAAAGCAACGGGATTAGGTCGTTGGATCCAAAAAAATAGTCAATCCTAGTAAAAACGGTGTGGGGGTTGGAGTAAAAAGTGAATTCCCTGTCTGCGGGGTGTTGTAGGCGCCACAGGTCTCGGAGATGGAGGGAGTCCATAGTAGACGCAAAAAGCGACGGGGAGAGGGAAGCGGATCGTGGCCCGGAGTGTTTTGGGGAGGACCTGTCATCTATCTGGTGCATGACGTCATTGAAGTCGCCTCCTACCAGATGGGGGAGCTGAGTGTTTTGCAGTAGCCAAGTGGTCAATTCACTGTAGAACATCTTGCTAGGGCTGTTAGGTGCATATACATTGGAGATCACTAGTTCTTTAGTTCCTATTTTTACATGTGCAGATAAAAGTCGTCCATGGGTGTCAGTCTTTACTGCAAGGACCGTGCACGGGAGATTCTTATGAATCAGCAGTAGGACTCCTGCTTTGCAGGCAACGGCATCTGAGCCCAGGACTGTACCTACCCATAATTTCTGCATGCGGTGGAAATCGGGAGTGGACAAGTGGGTTTCCTGCAAGAGTGCTATGTCAGTTTTAATTCTTTTAAGATGGCGCAGGACCTTCATCCTCTTATTGGGGGACCTAAGGCCCTTTACATTCCAAGAGACTATTTTCATGTTATTGAGTCAGCGTGGGAGAGGGTCTGAGAGGATGTTACATACACGTAGCCGCGGAGAGGATCATTTCGTGGGAGGGTTACCCGACCAAGAAGGGAATTGATGGGTGCGTCACGTGTGTTTGGTGTCAGAGGGCATAAGTGAGCATGAGTGCCTGGGGCAAGGGGGGCAATGAGAGAGGGGAGGGGGGCAGGGGATAACAGAAACAATAACATCAAACATAGCAATAAATGTGGGAACTTCGCTTTTTTCCGCATGGGATCACTGCGAGAGCCGGCTCCCATGTCACGACACAGCCAGCATGATTTTTGAGAGCCCGTAAATGGGTAAACTGTTTCATGCGGCTGGGAAGAGCCGGTACCGGGGAGGGTGATAATAAGGCGCGCAGTGATGCCAGGAGGCGGCTGCAAAGAAAGAAATCAACATGGTGCCAGTTGCATATATACAAAACCTAAACAGTACGAATGCAAGACAGTCTATCTGGATAGGAATGAACACAATAATGAGATAGGCAGTCAAGGCCCAATAAACAAACTTCAAACAGGGCAAGCAGTATGTAGAAGGGTGTACCTCGACTGGGAGACCGCGGGGAGCAGTTCCAACGTGGACGGAGAGGGGGGGGGATCGAGGTGTCCCCAGTAGAGCGAGTCACCGAGGAGCATGTGTCCAACCAAAGAGGAGAAAAAAAGAAAGAAGGGCGGCTGGGATGATTCCTCCGGTCCGGGCGAGAGACAAAAATAAGACAGTTACTCACGGACGCTGGTTCAGGTCAGGTTTAGAGTGATCCGGGAGGGGTCTGAGATCGTGGCCCTGAAGCGTTTGGGCGATTCCTTGCGAGGGCTTCTCTGGTCCAGTGGACGGTTGAGTGGGGAGGCTTTCGATGGGGTCTGGGACTGTCGACCATGTTGTTGGGAGCGTAGGAAGGCCTCGGCCTCCGAGGGGTCATGGAAGGACAGTTGCTCGCCGTTAGGGGCTCTGAGGCGGAGTATGGCTGGGAAGGCCAAAGTGAATTTCACTTGCTGTTTAAAGAGTTCAGTGCACACCTGCTGGAATGCTTTCCTCTTTTTAGAGACCTCCATGGAGTAATCTGCAAATATCAGGACCTTTATTCCATCAATTTGAATCTGTCTGGCCTGTCTGAATTTGTGCAGTATAAGGGACTTGTCAGCGTAATTCAGGTATTTAGCAATAATGGGCCGAGGTGTTTTGCGGTCTGAATTAAACGCTCCCATGCGATGTGCCCTTTCCACAGCGCAGGGGCCCGGTAGGCCCAAGGCCTCGGGTATTCGCTGTGAGCAGAAATCTGCGAGTGCGGCCGATTGGAGTGATTCAGGGACCCCTACAAAGCGAAGGTTACTTCTCCTAGACCTATTTTCTAAATCGTCCAGCTTTTGTAAAATATATTGGTTGGTTTTGTCTTGAGCATGTTCGGTAGCCTGTGTCTGGTACAGGTCATCCTCAGCGCTTGACAAGCGGTGTTCCAGATCATTGAGTCTAGTGCCATGCTCCTTGAGCTGCTTATGGATTTGTGCCATCCCTGCATTCACCGCTTTTTCTACAGACGCGGCAATCATGGGGGTCAAAAGAGCAGCCACTGCCTGGGCTATACGCTCTGTAGTGTTGTCCCCTTCTAGAGGTGTCCCCAAGGTGTGTGGAGCAGGGGGGGGGCGGAGTGCCGCTTACCTCCATCTCCGTGTGTGGCGCCGCCATGTGTGGGGCCGAGTAGGCCGAAGCCGGGGCCTCGATTTGTGGTGGAGCCGTCGGCGCCGTCAGGGCCGTATGGGTGCGCGCACCCGATTTTTCAACGAATCGGTCCATGGTGGCCGTGGGGTGTCTCCGGAGGTGGAGGGGGGTCAGCTGGGCGTCTCAGGCAGGATTTATAAGCCGGATTAGGTCGCGCTGCGGGAGCCGAGGAGAGGAGCAGTTACTCCATGCGGCGCCGGAACCGGAAGTGTTCCTGGATCTTTACAAATGAGAATCATTTCAGCCTTGGAAAACAGACAGTCTCTTTTCCAAGGCCGAAAGGATTCTCATTTGGAAGTTAACTGGAAGGAGGAAGTGCGGAACTCTGAGATCATCACGATCCGCACTAAAGCACGTTCATGTTATTTTGCTCTGGGTAAAAGTGACTTACTGAATGTTTGAATCAACCACGACATTGAGCTAGATGGTCACTTGGAATTATCACAGTGTTATGGAACATTGAACTTTTATAGAATTATTGAAAGATTGAATAAATTGTTAAAACGGAATTAGACTATGTGGAGTCTCTCTTTTTATGCTCCTGGATGTCTCTGAATGTCAGAGGATTCCATAAGAGGTTCAGACTGAGTACACGGCAGGATATTGATTAAGGCATCATATCTCGTTTGGTGCGTTGCGGTGTGTTGAGAATGCGGTGGAAGAACTATTGGTGAAAGGTGCACACATCAGTAATCATCCTCAAACTCCATCTGTGCCTATTAATGAAACTTTATGGATAGTATACCCTGCTTTGTTTACCAACTTTATATGGGTGGATATAGCAGAAAACATTTTCCTTAGATAAGTTCTACTGGGGACAAATTTTAATCTGACATTTAATTAGCTATATTTCAAAGATAAAAGTCATCCCCTTTTCGTTCTAAAGTCCAACGTTTACAGATAGGGCATTAAAAAAAAAGTACTTAGACACAAGGCTTTGAGGCTCAAATTGCTAAAGAATTTTTCTACTGATAGAATTATGCATTCATGTCCTATAAATCCTATAGTGGAAAGAATTGTACTGAAAAGATGACAGTACAATAGTCATTTTCAATGACCACAGTACCCTGGTTATATGCTTGCACATTACAAAGACGTATAGAAAGAGCCTTCATTTCAGAAATTAATAAGCAATAAGAAAGCGCACACTGATCATTTTAATGCCTTATAATTGCACTAAATATACATTACTGTACTGTTTTCGAAGTTGGAAGAGCAATTTGTGACAGCAATGGAAATCTTTTTTTCAGTCTTTGTAAAAATAATTATAAGTCCTTTATGACTGGGCATTGTCATTGTGTCATTTCCTTTTCAAATTATGTAATCTCTCTATGTAATTCTCTCTTTATTTCATTTTTCAGATGACATATGCTGTGTGTGTGTGTGTTCTATTTATTAAATCTTACTGAAACTTTACAAGAAGAAAAAACCTTCTAGAAACTTTAACAGTTCTTTTTGCTTTTTTTGAGAGCAGCATATTTTCTTTCTAGTAGAAACATGACGTTCATGCTTAGAAATTCTTATACATCTTATATATAATTTGCTACATAACTCCAAGGCAACTTCACCGACCGTGTAGGGCAAAATAGCTGCCCCTTATTACTACACCTGTTGTAACTAAACATAGTTACTGTTTCTACTTTTTAGGTTTCATTAAGTTTCCCAGAGGATGCCAAAAGATTAGAACGTTTAAAGTGAATCTAAACTCAAAAAGTGAAGAATTGCTATCTTAAAAGATAAACATCTACAGTTGTGCTCAAATGTTTGCATACCCTGGCAGAAATTGTAATGCCTCGTACACATGACCGTTTTTTCTTGGCAGGAAAAAAAACAAAGTTTTTCCCAACGGGGTTCTTTTTCAAGCATTATCATCTGCCAAATGAATTACATCACTGAATGAACTGTTTAATTATACATTGCATTGGATTCTCTAGACACTATATACTAAGGGGCAGATCCACAAAGCGAGTACGCCGGCGTATCTACTGATACGCTGGCGTACTTTCAAATTTCCTGCGTCGTATCTTTGTTTTGAATCCTCAAAACAAGATACGATGGCATCTGGGTTAGATCCGACAGGCGTACGGCTTTGTACGCCTTCAGATCTAAGATGCAATTTTTCGGCGTCCGCTGGGTGGCGTTCACGTCGTTTTCCGCGTCGAGTATGCAAATTAGCTATTTCCGACGATCCACAAATGTACGAGAGGCCGTCACATTCTTTTACGTCGTCTCTAGTCAGCTTTTTCCGGCGTATAGTTAAAGCTGCTGTTTCGTGGCGTATAGTTAAACCTGCTATGTTAAGTATGGCCGTCGTTCCCGCGTTTAATTCGAATTTTTTTTTCCGTTTGCGCAAGTCGTCCGTGAATCGCAGTCAAAAAAGTCAAAACAATGACGTCCTTGCGACATCATTTCGCGCAATGCAAGGCAGGAAATTTAGGGACGGCGCATGCGCAGTTCGTTCGGTGTGGGGACGCGCTTCATTTAAATGAAGAACGCCCCCTACTCGCCGATTTGAATTAGGCACCGTTACGCCGCGAGAGATACACTACTACGCTGTAACTTACGGCGCAAATTCTTTGTGGATTCAAAGCTGACAAAAGTAAGTTACAGCGGCGTAGCGTATCTCACATATGCTGCGCCCATCTAATTGTATGTGGATCTGCCCCTAAGAATCTTGCTGTCCACTACACTGTGTTATATATGAACTCAGTAGGCAACATTTGCCATTATAGCACTTAGATAATTTTATCTTCACCTAGGCACTCTAACATTATTCTCTTTAGACTGTTTTAAGTGTATTGTTTTTGCGCTCATCACTTCTATTTATTCTTTTTCAAGCCTGCCTTGCATACACACGTTCAGGCCAAATACCACCTGTCCAAAGCGCGGTAACGTACAGCGCGTACGACAGGACTATAAAGGAGAAGTTCCATTCAAACGGTGCCACCCTTTGGGCTGCTCTTGCTGATCCTTGTGTTAGTAAAAGTTTGGTGAGAGACAATTTGCGTGTTTCAGTCTTCGTGCTTTCCAGATCGTTTTCTGCTGTTCAGTAGGTGCTTATGGGTTCGTATCTGTCTTTCAGTGCGTGTAGTGAGTTTGTATTTGTTTTTTCAGTGCGTTCTTATCCACTTGTTTCTGATTTTCAGGTCGTTCTTCAGTGTGTTCTGTTAGTTCGTTCTGACCAGCCGACCATTTTCTAGCCATGTTACGGGTACGTACTTGTCATAGAGTTCATGCTGTGCAGGGGCTTGGTTTGGGGGATTATGCCTGAACCCAAGTCCAGTCCATTAACAGGGTGGTGAGGAGTTTGTGGACAAAGAATTGGTTGCTCCAGCAGGACCAATTCTGTCATATGCCTCTGCTGCAGGAGATCCAGGAGAATAACCCTGATGACTTCAGGAATTATCTCCGGATGACGGACCCTGTTTTTCACCGTCTGTTGGCTTTGGTGTCCCCCTATATCACGAGGCAGGACACCGTCATGCGGGAAGCCATCACTGCCGAGCAGAGGCTAGTTGCCACATTGAGATACCTGGCGACAGGAACTCAAGTTCTCAACAGGCATCTCCCTCCAGGCTCTGGGGATCATTATTCCAGAGACCTGTTCTGCCACAATTTAAGTCCTGCAGAAGGACTATATTAAGGTAAGTTTCCTCCTTTAGCATTACATTCTATGGGCCAGATTAAGGTACATTTGCGGCGGTCCAACGTATCCCATTTACGTTACACCGCCGCAAGTTTTAAGAGCAAGTGCTTGATTCACAAAGCACTTGCCTGTAAACTTGCGGCGGCGTAGCGTAAATGCGTCCGGCGCAAGCCCGCCTAATTCAAATGGGGCGTGTATCATTTAAATTAGGCGCGTTCCCGCGCCGAACGTACTGCGCATGCTCCGTTTTGAAATTTCCCCCCGTGCTTTGCGCGAAATGACGTCGCACCGACGTAATCTTTTGAACGGCGACGTGCGTTATGTCCTTTCCTATTCACGAACGACTTACGCAATTTTTTTTTTAAATTCGACGTGGGAACGACGGCCATACTTTAACATGGGCAGTCTAAATCTAAGCCATGAAATAGAAGCCATAACTATCTGCCGGGAAAAGCCGACTAGCGACGACGTAAGAGAATGCGACAAATGCGCGTACCTTCGTGGATCGCCGTAAACAGCTAATTAGCATACCTGACGCGGAAAACGACGCAAACTCCACCCAGCGGGCGCCGAAGTATTACACCTACGATCCGAAGGCGTACGAAGCCGTGCGCCTGTCAGATCGAAGCCTAAAGCCGTCGTATCTTGGTTTGAGAATTCAAACTAAAGATACGACACGGCAAATTTGAAAATATGCCGGAGTATCAGTAGATACGCCGGCGTATTTCTACTGTGAATCTGGACCTATGTATTTAATGTATGCTAGTGTATTGCATTTCTTTCATCATTCCTTAATTACCATGATTGTAATATGCTGTGAATGTCCCCTTTGTTCTCATTCATGCTGTAAGCTTTTAATGCACATTTTTTAGCATTCATGCATATTTGCCTTCACTAACCTCTCCAGCATGCTATCCTCGGCCCATACACACCTAGCCTAGTCACTTCCCAATGTATTTTGTCAGCTCCATTGTAGTGCTTTTCCCTAAACACCCCCTAAAATGTGTGCAAATGTTTTTCTTATGATTAAATTCAGACAGAGCGCCAGAGCCTTTATTTTTGAGTGCCCCGAACTCATCTAGAACCCCCCTCAAATTTTTACAATGGCCCATCAGAGGGGGTGTGGAATCTGATAAGTGGACCTTATATTTTTGTCTTTAAATACTCATTAAAATAAATGTTATGCTGATGTTGGCCAAGAATGTTTTTGTATAATCTGCTTGCAATATTATGTGCAAAAGTACTAATATTTATTTCTTCTTGTTTGACTCCACAGTTTCCTTCTACACCACAAGAATGACAGACTGTGGCCTCCCAGTTTGCCCAGCGGTGGGACTTTCCCAACTGCAGTGGGGCAATAGATGGGAAGCACATCCACATTGTCCCACCACCCTATTCGACATCTTACTACTATAACTACAAGGGTTTCCATAGTATAGTTAAGATGGCGGTGGTGTCGGCGACATATGACTTTCTATATGTGGATGTGGGGAAAAATGGGCAGATGTCCGATGGCGGAGTCTTTTCCAAGACGGAGTTCTCCCGATGTCTACAGAATGGTGGCCTGGCATTGCCACCTGTGTCAGACAGCGTGGGACTACCATTTACCATTTATTTTTGGGGCAGATGGAGCTTTTGGGCTTGAAAACCATTTGATTAGGCCATTTCCCCAAAGGACCCTCACCCCTGAAACGAGGTTGTTAATTATGGGCTGGCCAGAGCCAGAAGAGTGGTTGAAAATGTGTTTGGCATAATGGCCAGCCGGTTCTGCCTGTTTCAGACATCAATAAATCTTGTAGAATATAAACAGCCATATAGTAATGGCGTGCTGTGTGCTGCACAATTTCCTAAGGAAACATTCGCCAAATTACATAGCATCAGTTGGACCTGAGGCCGCACTTCAGGACCAAATTCCAGTCCCGGCCCTGGAAACTGTCCATACAGATTTGCCCCAAAGCGCCCGTGATGTGCGGCAAAAATATGTGGACTATTTTATGGGTAGGGGGGCAATTGCTATGCCAGGAGAATCTTGATTTGTATTCAAATAAAATAAAAAAAACTGTCCTGAAAACATCTCGAATTTTATTTACTGCTTGTGTTTCTTTTAGCTGTCTCCTAGGTTCTCCTAGTGCACTTAGTGGCAAGTGGATTTGGCTTTATTAAATAACCCCCATTGTCACTAGACATGTGCACTGCCGAAAAATTTGCTTTTTTTGTTTTTGTATCATTCGTTTTTTTTTTGCTTTTTTCGGAAATTTGTAAATTCCGAATTTCCAAAAAACAAACAAAAAAAATATGAAAAAAATAAATAATTTTTTACATTTTCAGAATTTCCCACCAAAAAAAGAAAATTCGAAATTCCGAATTTTTGTATTGTGGAATTTTGGAATTTTCAAATTTTTTAATTTTCAAATCTTCGAATTGTATTTCCAAATTTCCGGAAATTCGAAACTTTCGGAAATTGAAAAATTCTGAATTAACGAATTTCTCAAAATGTGTTAAAAACGAATTAGAAACTTAGGGCCAGATCCACAAAAGGGATACGCAGGCGTATCTGCTGATACGCCGTCGTATCCCTGTTTCTATCTATGCGGCTGATTCATAGAATCAGTTACGCATAGATATCCCTAAGATCCGACATGTGTAATGGACTTACACTGTCGGATCTTAGGATGCAGTACCGTGGCCGCCGCTGGGGGCATTTCTCCTCGAAATCCAGCGTCGGGTATGTACTTACGGAGATCCACGAAGCTTTTTCCCTTCGTTATTTCTCCGTAAGTGTTAGTTTGCCGTCGCAAAATTAGGGCTGCTTTTACAAAGTGTAAACTTAGTACACCATGTAAAAGTATACCCTTCTTTCCCGCGTCGCTGTCAAATTTTTTTTAAAAATTTTTTTTTCCCGCCGCATCTCTTTTTTACCCGTCGCGATTCACAAAACTCAGGCGCAACGTAACGTAACGCAACGCAAGCACGTCGGGAAAATAGCGTCGGGAGCATGCGCAGTACGTCCGGCGCGGGAGCGCGCCTAATTTAAATGGGACTCGCCCCATTAGATTGGGCACGCCTTGCGCTGGACAGATTTAAGTTACACTGCTGCAAATTTCTTGGTAAGTGCTTTGTGGATCGGGCACTTAGGTAGAAATTTTGCGGCGGTGTAACTTAAATCGGAACATTTAAGTTGCGCACGCTGGTTGTGGACCTGGCCCTAAACGAATTGCACATGTCTAATTGTCACTGTAAACACCAAGGGCCAGATTCAGGTACATATGCGGCGGCGTAACGTATCGCATTTACGTTACACCTCCGCAAGTTTTACGGGCAAGTGCTTGATTCACAAAGCACTTGCCTGTAAAGTTGCGGCGGCGTAGCGTAAATCCCTCCGGCGCAAGCCCGCCTAATTCAAATGATCCGGGTAGGGGGTTCCCGCGCCGAACCTACTGCACATGCTCCGTTTTGAAATTTCCCGCCGTGCTTTGCGCGAAATGATGTCGCACCGATGTAATTTTTTGAACGTAGACGTGAGTTACCTCCTTTCCTATTCACGGACGACTTACGCAAAAAAAAATTCAAAATTTGACGCAGGAACGATGGCCATACTTTAACATGGCAGGTCTATCTATATGCCACAAAATAGCAGCTTTAACTATACGCTGGGAAAAGCCGCGCGTACCTTTGTGAATCGCCGGAAAAAGCTAATTAGCATACCCGACGCGGAAAATTACACAAACTCCACCCAGCGGGCGCCGAAGTATTACACCTACGATCCGAAGGCATACGAAGCCGTACGCCTGTCGGATCGAAGCCAAAAGCCGTCGTATCTTGGTTTGAGGATTTAAACTAAAGATACGACGCAGCAAATATGAAAGTACGCCGGAGTATCAGTAGATACTCCGGCGTACTTCTTCTGTGAATCTGGCCCCAAATTACTACACCAAAAAAACTGGTATTGAACATAGAAAGAAGAAGCCACACATTGTAGATTTTCCACATTTTACTCTGTGCACATTCAAATGTGCCTTATAAAACATTATTTGCAAATATATACAACTGGTTTTACTTAACTTTTTTTGGGGTTTAGATTGCATTAACAGGCATGTTTCAAAACATAACATACAAAAAAACTCTGGAACTTACAAAGTTTAACGTACAAAATGTGAAGGCAATATCAGGCATTACAGTATGTCAACAATGTCAACAATGAGTTGCTGTTGCCTTCATTAGAAGGGGGTCATGTCACCCCTGTAAAAGACAATTTTTGAGGATGCACCAAAATTGTGAGGCAAAATGGCAGATAGCACATGTTGACACACTGGGCCAGATCCTCAAAAGATATACTCCGACTTAACTGCTGTTCAGTCTGTGTGTAACTTTGGAAACGATCCTCAAAAGGCTTTTTCCAAAGTTAGACAGAAGATCCGGCATGTGTAATTGAATTACACTGCCGAATCTTAGGATGCAGTACCGCATCCGCCGCTGGGGGCATTTCGAGTCGAAATGCCGTTGCTAGTATGCAAATTAGCACTTAAGGCGATCCACAAAGCTTTCTAGCTTCCTTTTTGCGCCGTAAGTGTTATTTTGCAAGTGTAAAATTAGGGCTGGTTCTACAAAGTGTAAACTAGTCACACCTTGTAAAAGCCCATTCCAGCGACGGCATTTGGTATGCTTTCCCGAGGGAGAACTCCACGGCAATTTGTAAAAACAAAACTGGCATGGGTTCCCCCCCAGGAGCATACCAGGCCCTTAGGTCTGGTATGGGTTGTAAGGGGACCCCCCCTACGCCGAAAAATCGACGTAGGGGTCCCCCTACAATCCATACCAGACCCGTATCCAAAGCACGCTACCCCGGCCGGCCAGGAATGGGAGTGGGGACGAGCGAGCGCCCCCCCCCTCCTGAGCCGTGCCAGGCCGCATGCCCTCAACATGGGGGGGTTGGGTGCTCTGGGGCAGGGGGGCGCACTGCGGGCCCCCCCACCCCAGAGCATCCTGTCCCCATGTTGATGAGGACAGGACCTCTTCCCGACAACCCTTGCCATTGGTTGTCGGGGTCTGCGGGCGGAGGCTTATCGGAATCTGGGAGTCCCCTTTAATAAGGGGGCCCCCAGATACCGGCCCCCCACCCTAAGTGAATGGATATGGGGTACATCGTACCCCTATCCATTCACCTGGAGGCAAAAAGTAAAAGTTAATAAACACACAACACAAGGCTTTTTAAAATATTTTATTTTTCTGCTCCGGAGGCCCCCCTGTCTTCGTTATTAGCTCAATTAGCAGGGGGGGCTTCTTCTTCCACTCTCCGGGGGTCTTCTCCGCTCTCCGGGGGGGTTTCTTCTTCCGCTCTCCGGGGGGTCTTCTCCGGACTCCGGGGGGGGCTTCTCCGGACTCCGGGGGGCTTCTTCCATCTTCTCCCCTCTTCCGCTCTTGACTCGGCGAACCCCGGTTCTTCTGCAGCTCTCCGGTGCCTTCTTCTTCAGCGCTGGCTGCCTGCTATGTTTGTGTGTTAGCTCGATTTCAAACAGGCAGCCAGCGCGGTCTTCTGTGGCGTCAGGGTCTTCTCTTCCTTTCTTCCGATGTTGCCTCGTCGCCTGTTGTCGCTGTAATGATGGAAGCGCGCCTTGCATCCCATTTATATAGGCATCACCGTCCCATCATGCTCCGGCAGGTACCCACGTGGTGGGTGCCTACCCACGTGCACCCACCACGTGGGTACCTACCGGAGCATGATGGGACGGTGATGCCTATATAAATGGGATGCAAGGCGCGCTTCCATCATTACAGCGACAACAGGCGACGAGTCAACATCGGAAGAAAGGAAGAGAAGACCCTGACGCCACAGAAGACCGCGGCGGCTGCCTGTTTGAAATCGAGCTAACACACAAACATACCAGGCAGCCAGTGCTGAAGAAGAAGGCCCCTGGAGAGCTGCAGAAGAACCGGGGGGTTCGCCGAGTCAAGAGCGGAAGAGGGGAGAAGATGGAAGAAGCCCCCCGGAGTCCGGAGAAGCCCCCCCCGGAGTCCGGAGAAGCCCCCCCGGAGAGCTGAAGAAGAAACCCCCCCCGGAGAGCGGAGAAGACCCCCGGAGAGTGGAAGAAGAAGCCCCCCCTGCTAATTGAGCTAATAACGAAGACAGGGGGGGCCTCCGGAGCAGAAAAATAAAATATTTTAAAAAGCCTTGTGTTGTGTGTTTATTAACTTTTACTTTTTGCCTCCAGGTGAATGGATAGGGGTACGATGTACCCCATATCCATTCACTTAGGGTGGGGGGCCGGTATCTGGGGGCCCCCTTATTTGAGGGGACTCCCAGATTCCGATAAGCCTCCGCCCGCAGACCCCGACAACCAATGGCAAGGGTTGTCGGGAAGAGGTCCTGTCCTCATCAACATGGGGACAGGGTGCTCTGGGGTGGGGGGGCCCGCAGTGCGCCCCCCTGCCCCAGAGCACCCAACCCCCCCATGTTGAGGGCATGCGGCCTGGCACGGCTCAGGAGGGGGGGGGGGCGCTCGCTCGTCCCCACTCCCATTCCTGGCCGGCCGGGTAGCGTGCTTTGGATACGGGTCTGGTATGGATTGTAGGGGGACCCCTACGTCGATTTTTCGGCGTAGGGGGGTCTCCTTACAACCCATAACAGACCTAAGGGCCTGGTATGCTCCTGGGGGTGAACCCATGCCGGTTTTTTCTTTGAAAATTGGCATGGAGTTCTCCCTCAGGAATGCATGCCGAGCGACGCTTTTTTTTTTTTTTTTTCCCCGACGCAACTTTTTTAAGCCGTCGCGATCCTCAAAACTCGGCGTAACGTAACCTCGCGCATGCGCAGTACGGCCGGCGCGGGAGCGCGCCTCATTTAAATGGGACTCGCCCCATTTGAATAGGAACGCCTTGCGCCGGCGGAATTTTAGTTACACAGCCTGAAATTTCTAGATAAGTGCTTTGTGGATCAGGCACTTAGGTAGAAACTTTAAGGCAGTGTAACTTAAATTGGATTTTTTAAGTTACGTCAGGTTTTTGTGGATCTGGCCCACTGTGTGCATTTTCAAAATTTGATGATATAAAATTTTTTATTTTTTGAACCAAAACAAAAAATGGTGTCATGTTGGGGTTCTTTAGATTCTCCCTAATATATCAATCATGTTCTTCAGTTTTTGTTATAAATAATTAATTATTTCCCTGATGTCAATTTCCCTATTGCAGGCCATGATGTCCTTTATTAAAATCTGTGCACTTGCACTCGTGAAATGAGGAGCTTGTTGGTCCACAAGCAGCACATCACCTAAAATGAAGAAACACACCAAGTATTATAAATATGCAGGCCTTCATCTATTACCTGAATCCGTGGTGTCAGACACTGACCTGTTGTAGTGACAATTTCCACCTCTCCTTCCTCCACCTCTCCTTTCTCCACCTCTCCTTCCTCCACATCCTGAGGTTGGGGTTCTCTCTGAAGTGTGGGGTTCCTGGTGTCCTCTGAGTGGTGTCCTCCGAGTCTATGCTCCCCTATGAGAATGAAACAAAAGGTACACTTAGCACAGATATTTGAGGGCAGAAATAGGAATATGAAACATTGCTTGGAAGTGTGGTACAATTGTCTGTTTTGGCTGAGTTCCAAGCTGAAAACATGATTTTTTCTCTTACCAAAACTGTAATAATTACCTTTTTTGACAATTTTCACACATGGAGACACCCTAAGTATCCACAGGAGCACCTTTGTGGGATACCCCTATGAGGTTGTTCTGGTCCAGATGTGTAAACAGCTGCTAAGTGTTCTCTCCTTTACACTGTAACTAGAATGAAATGCGAACTTGATTCAAATACATCTAGACAACAATGTACTAAACAGACAAATAGACATTACCAAATGTAGTTAACCCTGTATCTGCCAAAACATTGTATTATTAGTGGCCGAACGAACAATGTTTATTACGACCGATTACTGTGCCAATAAGCCTGCAATTTTCTTTTTTAACTGTACAACAGTAAAGAAAAGCACATGGAGCAACATGCAAGTAATATTAATAATAGGAATACAGGACTAATACCTACTTTTTTGGAGCATTCTCTTGATCCTTCTGTACTGGTCATGCTCCCTCAGTTTAAGGTCTGACCGGCATTTCCTCAGCTGCTCCTTGGATCGCCGTACCCCAAAATTCATGTGCAGACTTCTCACAACTTTACTCATGATCTTGGCCTTTCTCAGATTAGGGTTCTTGTAAGGTCAATGCTTGCCATCATAATCCATTCTCTTCAAGATGTCCACCATCTCCGCCATCTCTGCAAAGGACATATTTGAGGCCTTAAATCTCCTCCTTGATCGTGACATTTCTGACTCTGGGATTCTCTCGTCATTAGTGACTCCGCCATGTCGCCTCCCACTGCGTGCAGAAAGAGAAGGGGCGGGGAATATTCTAGAAAGAATGTCATGGGTGGGCGACGTGTGCAGAGTTTCCCGCATGCGCAGTGTATATAAAGCTAACACGTATATGTCATAACTAGGGATGAGCTTCGAGTTTGAGTCGAACTCATATTCGACTCGAACATTGCCTGTTCACCTGTTCGGCGAACAACAAACAATTTGAGGTGTTCGCGGCAAATTCGAAAAGCCGCGGAACACCCTGTTAAAGTCTATGGGAGAAATATAAAGTACTAATTTTAAAGTCTAATATGCAAGTAATTGTCCTAAAAAGTGTTTGGGGACCTGGGTCCTGCCCCAGGGGACATGAATCAATGCAAAAAAAGTTTTAAAAATGGACGTTTTTTCGGGAGCAGTGAATTTAATAATGCTTAGAGTGAAACAATAAAAGTGAAATATTCCTTTAAATTTCGTACCTAGGGGAGGTGTAAAGTAAGCATGTGAAATAGCGCATGTTTCCCGTACTTAGAACTGTCACTGCACAAAGTGTAATTTCTGAAAGAAAAAAAGTCATTTAAAACCGGACTCGTGGCTATAATGAATTGTCGGCTCCCGGCAATTCAGAGAGGATTCATTCATAAAAAAAAATAAAAATAGCGTGGGGGTCCCCCCAAATTAAATTACCAGGCCCTTCAGGTCTGGTATGGATATTAAGGGGAACCCCGCTGTCAATTTAAAAAAAAAATTACGTGGGGTTCCCCCAAATATTCATTCCAGACCCTTCAGGTCTGGTGTGGATTTTAAGGGGAACTCCACCCCAAATTTAAAAAAAAAATGGCGTGGAGTTCCCCCAAAAATCCACACCAGACCCCTTATCCGAGCACGTTAACCTAGCCGGCCGCACAAAAGAGGGGGGACAGAGTGCGCCCCCCCTCTCCTGAACCGTACCAGGCCACATGCCCTCAACATGGGGAGGATGTCCCCATGTTAATGGGGACAAGGGCCTCATCCCCACAACCCTTGCCCGGTGGTTGTGGGGGTCTATGGGTGGGGGGCTTATCAGAATCTGGAAGACCCCTTTAACAAAGGGGACCCCCAGATCCTGGCCCCCCCTATTTGAATTGGTAATAGGGTACATTGTACCCCTACCATTTCACGAAGGAAGTGTAAATAGTTGTAAAAAACACACACACACACCGTAGAAAAAAGTCCTTTATTAATAAAAAAAATTAAAATAAATCCAGCGGTGGTAATCTACTCGGTCCCGGCTCCCCGCTACAAAGTTGTCTGTATCCAGCGACGGGTGATCTCCTCTCCGGTCCAGCGATGAGAAGATCATCCGGGATCCAGAGCGCAGCATCGCCGACCGCCTCTCTCCGCCGGACACAGCCCGGCGAATAAGCGGCTGAAGCTGTGACATTTATTTTATTGGTGAGGCGGGGCCACCGTCACGTGACCCCGCCCCTTTTGACGCAAGAGGGAAGCCAGGCTTCCCCAGTGACGTAGCAGAGGGTGCGTCAGAGGGGGACGGGGTCATGTGATGGTTGGCCACGCCTCACCAATAAAAGAAATGTCATAGCTTCAGCCTCGTCATTCGCCGGGCTGTGTCCGGCAGAGAGAGGAGGCCGGCGATGCTGCGCTCTGGATCCCGGACGATCTTCTCATCGCTGGACCAGAGAGGAGATCACCCGTCGCTGGATACAGACAACGTTGGAGCAGGGAGGCGGGACCGAGTGGATTATCATCGCTGGATTTTTTTTTTATTAATAAAGGACTTTTTTCCACGGTGTGTGTGTGTGTGTGTTTTTTACAACTATTTACACTTCCTTCGTGAAATGGTAGGGGTACAATGACCCCATTACCGATTCACATAGGGGGGGCCAGGATCTGGGGGTCCCCTTTGTTAAAGGGGTATTTCAGATTCTGATAAGCCCCCCGCCCGCAGACCCCCACAACCACCAGCAAGGGTTGTGGGGATTAGGCCCTTGTCCCCATCAACATGGGGACATCCTCCCCATGTTGAGGGCATGTGGCCTGGTATGGTTCTCTCTAGTTCCCACCTCTTTTCCTGCAGCCCAAAGGGCCTGATAATGGACTACCTATGCTGTGTTTTTTTCAATGACTTTTATCTGTATTGCTGAGACCCGAAAATTCATTATAGCCGTTTTAAATAGTAGTTTTAAATGACTTTTTTTCCTTTTAGAAATTTCATTTTGTGCCGGTACTTTTCTAAGCACGAGAAACATGCACTACTTTAAAGGCATACCATAGACACCCTCCAGGTACGAAATTTAAAGGACTATTTCACTTTTATTGTTTCACTTTAAGCATTATTAAAATCACTGCTCCTGAAAAACTTTTTTTTGCATTGATACATGTCATCTGGGGCAGGACCCAGGTCCCCAAACACTTTTTATGACAATAACTTCAAAGTGTTCGCGTGTTCAAACACATTTTTTGCCTGTTCGCATGTTCTGCTGCGAACCGAACCGGGGGGGGGGGGGTGTTCGGCTCATCCCTAGTTATGGTAATGTGTAACCTGCAAATATCGCTGCTGAAAAGTGGCTCTGACCCACTCACAGACCTGACAGGATCAGCAGGGAGAAGGTCTGTGACAACACTCTGTGGGGTGTATCCTTGGGACTGGTAATGCATTTTGGGGGACCGTCCCCCTTATTAAGCCTGCCAGAGGTGAAGCAGTGTCCTGCTTAAATTTAAATACATTGTAGGCCATGTAGGTGAGATAATACAAGTATTCACTCCTTATTTAATTCTTATACCAAGTTATGCCATCCATTGTAATATCAATTATTTTTTACCTTCTTCATTTAAATTTTTATGACACCGATTTTAACATTTATTATTTATTTGCAATCATTCTGCATTTTTGATATAATAACATTATATGTTGTTTATGTTTTGGATAAAACTGTTGCTGTGCTGACATTTGTAGCTCACCAATAATAGTACTCAGGTAATTTCCGGATATGGGAGAGATATATTCATATTTAATCTATTTCTGTGAAGAACTTTATTGTTGAATTGTTGTCAGCCACCCCAGTCTCCCATGTAGTACAGGGGAAATACTTTAACCTTATTTACAAATGTATATGTATACAATTAGGTAGATTCAGGTAGATGGGCGCATATTTGGGCAGGCGTAACGCAACGTATATGCGCTACGCCGGCATAAGTCGGAGAGCAAAGTTGATGATTCACAAAGCACTTGCTCTCCAATTTGCGCCGGCCGAACCTAAAATTGGAGGCTTAAGCCGGTGTAAGTGTAAGTGGGTGTGAACTTATGCAAATGATTGTCTGAGCGTGGTGCAGTGGCTTACGCCTGGCCTAACTTCAACGGAGCATGCACAGTGATGTCTAAGTCGGAGCGCTTTCTTGTGCGCATGCGCGCATCTAGGTCGGCCGAACTTCCCGATGTACGCCAGCCTATTGGCTTGCGTCGAGCGCATAAATACGCCCAGACATGCGTCTGTCTTGAAAAAACAAAACAAAAAAACAATATGTTATAAAGTCTATCCAATAAAATCAAATGTCTTAATAAATTGAGGCCAAACTGTATTCTGCTAAATATCTTTGATAAATAAAAATCCCTATAATCTACTGTATATTGCAATAACTTGGAGATCCTGCCCTCATTTTTCAATATATATATATATATATATATATATATATATATATATATATATATATGTGTGTGTGTGTGTGTGCGTGCGCACGTGCGTGCATATCAGAGCAATTTGTTGTTTCTCAAAGGTGTGTAAATTTTCAAAGGCTATAAAGCATTGTTTTAGATTTTAAAAAGACATAAAGTGGTTGTAAATTCCCAAGGTTTTTCACTTTAACCACTTAACCCCCAGACCATATTGCTGGTCAAAGACCAAAATACTTTTTGCGATTCGGCACTGCGTAGCTTTAACTGACAATTGCGCGGTCGTGCGACGTGGCTCCCAAACAAAATTGGCGTCCTTTTTTTCCACAAATAGAGCTTTCTTTTGTTGGTATTTGATCACCTCTGCGATTTTTAGTTTTTGCGCTATAAACAAAAATAGAGCGACAATTTTGAAAACAATTAATATTTTTTACTTTTTGCTATAATAAATATCCCCCAAAAATATATAAAAAAATTATTTTTTTCCTCAGTTTAGGCCGATACATATTCTTCTACATATTTTTCGTAAAAAAATTGCAATAAACGTTTATTGATTGGTTTGCGCAAAAGTTATAGGGGCAGATCCACAAAGATCTGCCCCGGCGCAGCGTATCTGAGATACGCTACGCCGCTGTAACTTACTTTTTTTGGTTTGAATCCTGGAAGAATTTGCGCCGTAAGTTATGGCGGCGTAGTGTATCTGTGTGTCTCCCAGAAGACAGCGGGGGGAAGGAGGAGGGGGTGGACATGGAGTAAATCGATGCGGATACTGATGTTTAGCCTGAAGTGGGAACAAATACCTGGATTAGACAGGTATCTACTCCCCCCATGAAAGGTGCCAAATGTGACACCGGAGGGGGGGAAGAATAGGATCAGCGGAAGTTCCATTTCTGGCTGGAACTCCGCCTTAAAGGTGAAAATCCTTCTGTGCTGCTGCTGCTCCCCCTCCGACCCCTCTTTTTCTTACCTGAGCCTGATCTGATCCAGTGATGTGCACAAGCACAACAGCTTCAGCCACTGTCGCTCTCCTTATTGGACAGATTAAGATCAGCAGGTGCAATTTGCTCCAGCTGCTTTCAATCAAAAGCTGTGACACGGGAGGGGAGGGCGGGGCTGATTCCCGCTGTCTGTGTCAATGGATGCAGCAGCGGGACTCTGGAGTGAGCCCGTATGGGTGTCCTCATGGAAGGTAGTTTTCTCGGGAGCACTCAGTGAAAAGGAGGAGCCAGGAGCGCTGCTGGGGGACCCCAGAAGAGGAGGATCAAGGCTGTTCTGTGCAAAACCATTGTATTGATTCTGGATTTTGGAATTGGGGCTTCAATACATAGAGTACATGAAAAAAATGTATGCCAATTTAACATATTTAGCATGTCAACATAATTAGGAAAATATTCAGTGTTCTTTATCTAATATGTATTAGGTATGCAACATCTGTCGCGTGTTTGAAATGCTTGTATATTCAGCATAGAGCCAAACCACAAAACTAAATGTTCAATGTGAGCAAAAGGGTGTAAAAATACAGATCATTTTTTAACATTAACAGAGACAGTAATATTTTGCAAAAGATTACAATATCCAGATTTTAATTATTAAAGGGGACTTGAATCAAAGCTGTTTCAAATATGTCTTTAAAATGTGCTGTCTTATTAAATGCAGCTTAGAAACTCAAAGTAAATCAGATGTGAAAAGAACAAAAGAGAAAGTCTTTTTTTTTCAACATTTTATGGAAGAATTATCACTTGGATTTATAAAAAAAATGAATTTTCTTTTCTATTATAGTAAAGCAGACCTTGCAAAATGACCAGAGAAACATAAAAATGCAAATTACTACAGCTAATTGGCTATGTCTTTTGAGCACTCATGAATTATTAATTTATTGCACAATGTAAATCTGTCTCTTTAATATTACACAGAAAAACTATTTTTTTTACCATGTGTTTAAAATGCTGGTAGAGTTATTTTCAGCAAAATAATCTATCTTATCTATCTATCTATCTATCTATCTATCTATCTATCTATCTATCTATCTATCTATCTATCTATCTATCTATCTATCTATCTATCTATCTATCTATCTATCTATCTATCTATCTATCTATCTATCTATCTATCTATCTATCTATCTATCTATCTATCTATCTATCTATCTATCTATCTATCTATCTATCTATCTATCTATCGTGTTGGTTTTGAACTAGCTTGATTGCTTGACACATATAGGTAGATTCAGGTACATTGGTGTATACTTGCGGCGGCGTAGCTTAGCGTGTTTAGGCTACGCCGCTGTAAGTTAGCTAGGCAAGTACTTGATTCTCAAAGTACTTGCCTGCTAAGTTACGGCGGCGTAGCCTAAAGCGGGCGGGCGTAAGGGCGCCTAATTCAAATGTGTCTAAGGGGGCGTGTTTTATGTCAATGGGGCTTGACCTTACGTTTTTGACGTTTTTTTTAACATTTTTTTTTACATTTCCCAGTGTGCATTGCGGCTAAGTATGCCACACGGGCCTATTGATTTCGACGTGG
Organism: Rana temporaria; assembly: GCF_905171775.1. NCBI lineage: Eukaryota > Metazoa > Chordata > Amphibia > Anura > Ranidae > Rana > Rana temporaria. Next base: position 346,311,316 of record NC_053492.1, read on the forward strand.
ACGTAAACTACGTAAATCCCTATTCACGGACGACTTACGCAAACGACGTAAACATTTCGAATTTCAAAGCGGGAACGGCGGCCATACTTTAACATTACTATTCCATCTACAAGATGGAATAACTTTAGGCCTGATATTGCCTTGCGGAAATGCCGGAAATGTACTGCGGCGGCCGGGCGTACGTTCGTGAATTGGCGTATCTACTAATTTACATATTCTACGCCGACCGCAATGGAAGCGCCACCTAGCGGCCAGCCTCAATATTGCAACCTAAGATAGGACGGCGCAAGCCGTCCTATCTTAGATATGTTTAAGCGTATCTCTGTTTGAGAATACACTTAAACATAAGTCAGATTCTGAGTTAGGTCGACTTATCTACTGATAAGCCGGCCTAACTCTTTGTGAATCTACCTAAGTGTGCATGATTTGTGATAATATGCATGGGTACCAGATGAAGCATTTAAAGCGGGAGTTCACCCATTTCTGTTTTGTTTCCTCTTTTCCCCATAGCTGGATGCTCGTTTTGTCCAGGGGAATCGGCTATTTGTTTTAAAATATGAGCAGTACTGACCCGTTTTCGAGATGCATCCTCTCCGTCGCTTCCGGGTATGGGTCTTCGGGAGCGGGCGTTCCTTCTTGATTGACAGTCTTCCTAGAGGCTTCCGATGGTCGCATCCATCGCGTCACTAGTAGCCGAAAGAAGCCGAACGTCGGTGCGGCTCCATACTGCGCCTGCGCACCGACGTTCGGCTTCTTTCGGAAAATCGTGACGCGATGGATGCGACCGTCGGAAGCCTCTCGGAAGACTGTCAATCAAGAAGGAACGCCCAGTGCCGCAGCCCATACCCGGAAGCGACGGAGAAGATGCATTTCGTAAACGGTAAGTACGGATCATATTTTAAAACAAATAGCCGATTCCCCTAGACAAAACGAGCATTAATCTAAGGGGAAAATGTGTTCTCCATGGGTGAACCTCCGCTTTAACAAATGCAGTTTGATATTTCATCTGAATCTGCATCTGCAGTTTTGGCTTTGTTTATATTTCTGTCCTACATTTTTACTATGATAACATACGTATTACTCACTACCGAGCTACACATAATGTCTATGAATCAGTCGCATAGATACTCTGAGAGATACGACGGCGTTTCAGAGAAACGCCGTCGTATATCTTCTGTGAATCTGGCCCTATATTACTTGTCATGCTGAACATTCTCAGATTTTCAGAACAACACACTGATCAACTGTTTTGTAATGCTAGACGCCCCGAATTAGATTGACACTAATCACTGTGACTGGCCAACCGTATCATGATTCCAGTTTTCCTAAAAAAAAAAAAAAAAAAATGTCTGTCTGTTTAAGTTTATTTCCTATTTAAAAAATAAATAAAACATAAATAAATAAAACATTCATAGATTATTACAACTCTAAAAAAATCTAAAGCAGTTTCAGAGGTGGCTTTGTTGTAATAACTTTCTGATTCTTAAGGTGCATATGTAAAGATTTTTATATAGAATATGGAAGGGCTATGGCTAAAACCCATACCAGTTTCCATTTTTTTTCCCGCTGCTTATGCTTTCTATCACAAAAATGCAAAAGCAAGTTAGCAGAAATCTCCTAAAGTTTGCTCTGGAACAGGTGGATCCATCGGAAGAGGTTCTGTTACCTTCTGTTCTGCTCCTCTTAGGCCACATACACACGATCGGTTAAACCGATGAGAATGGTCTGATGGACCGTTTTCATCGGTCCAAACCGATCGTGTGTAGGCGCCATCGGTTATTTATCCATTGGTTAAAAAAAAGCCAACTTGTTTTAAATCTAACCGATGGATTCCTAACCGATAGAAAAAAAACGATAGTTTGTAGGCACATCCATTGGTTAAAAATACACGCATGCTCAGAATCAAGTCGACGCATGCTTGGAAGCATTGAACTTCGTTTTTTTCAGCACATCGTTGAGTTCTACGTCACTGCGTTCTGACACAATCATTTTTTTAACCGATGGTGTGTAGGCACGACTGATCATCAGTCAGCTTCTTCATTTAACCGATGAAAACGGTCCATCAGACCGTTTTCATCGGATGGACCGATCGTGTGTACAGGGCTTAACTTTCATTCTTGGAGACAAAGGTCAAAAGGACAGAAGGAGGGGCCATTCTTCCCAACAGGGACACTAATTTGACAGACTGTCTAACCTTTTCTAGTAAAAATTAAGGGCCAGATTCACAAAAGGGATACGACGGCGTATCTGCTGATACGCCGTCGTATCCCTGTTTCTATCTATGCGACTGATTCATAGAATCAGTTACGCATAGATATCCCTAAGATCCGACAGGTGTAATAGTTTTACATTATCGGATCTTAGGATGCAGTACCGCAGCCGCCGCTGGGGGGAGTTTGCGTCGTAAACCAGCGTTGGGTATGCAAATTAGCAGTTACGGCGATCCACAAAACTTTTTCCCGTCGTTACGTCGCCGCAAGTGTTAGTTTGCCGTCGCAAAGATAGGGCACCTTTTACAAAGTGTAAACTTACTTCACCATGTTAAAGTATACCCGTCTTTCCCGCGTCGCTTTTGAATTTTTTTGAATTTTTTTTTCACGTCGCGATTCACAAAACGTTGGCGTAATTTCGCGCAAAGCACGTCAGGAAATTTGCATCGGGAGCATGCGCAGTACGTCCGGCGCGGGAGCGCGTCTAATTTAAATGGTACCCGCCCCATTTGAATTGGCCCGCCTTGCGCCGGACAGATTTAGGATACACCGCCGCAAATTTCCAGGTAAGTGCTTTGTGGATCTGGCACTTAGACAGAAAATTTGTGGCGGTGTAACCTAAATCGGTTACGTTACGCTGCGCCCGGGCTACGTGAATCTGGCCCTAAAAGTAAAAAAGGTTTTGCCTACAAATATGCTTATAAAAACAGATCAAGTGATACTGAATACTAGCATGTACTGTATAGATAATTCTAATTTTTATTCACAGCAACATTTTATATCATCATAAATCACTGGATGTTTTTTCTTACCTGCAAGGTAACTTCATAATGTGATAGTATGTGCTGCACCTCATACTAGCACATGAAACTTACCTGAAAAAAACAAAGTATTCCAGTGATGCAATGTCATAGTCAGAGGCCCCTTCATTCTTCATCCATCTTGCTTTTCCTGGGTTCATGGGACCAGATCCACAGCCAGCGGGCTTAACTTAAATCTTCCTATTTAAGTTACACCGCCGCAAAATTTCTACCTATGTGCCCGATCCACAAAGCACTTACCTAGAAATTTTCGGCTGTGTAACTTAAATCTGTCCGGCGCAAGGCGTGCCCAATCTAATGGGGCGAGTCCCATTTAAATTAGGCGCGCTCCCGCGCCAGACGTACTGCGCATGCTCCCGACGCGATTTTCCCGACGTGCTTTGCGCGAAATTACGTTACGCGAAGTTTTGCGAATCGCACCGGGTAAAAAAAGTTGCGTCGGGGAAAAAAAGAGATGCGGCGGGAAAAAAAAAAAAAAAAAATTGACAGCGTCGCGGGAAAGAAGGGTCTACTTTTACATGGTGTACTAACTTTACACTTTGTAAAAGTAGCCCTAATTTTTACGTTTGCAAACTAACAACTTGCGGAGACTTCACAAAGGGAAACCGCTTCGTGGATCTCCGTAAGTGCTAATTTGCATACCCGACGCGGAATTTCAACGAGAAATGCCCCCAGCGGCGGCCGAGGTACTGCATGCTTAGATCCGACAGTGTAAAACTATTACACCTGCCAGATCTTAGGAATATCTATGCGTAACTGATTCTGTGAATCAGTCGCATAGATAGAAACAGGGATACGACGGCGTATCAGTAGATACGCCGGCGTATCCCTTTTGTGGATCTGGCCCACGGACTCTATGTAGCAGAATACATTTTGGCCTAATTTTTGGGAGAAATATATACAGTATATTGGGCCAAATTCTCAAAAACGCTGCCTAACTTAACTTTCAGCAGTTAAGTTACACAGGCGTTAAATTTCTACCTAAGTGCCCGATCCACAAAGCACTTACCTAGAAATTACACGCCGTGTAACCTAAGTGCCTCCATCGCAAGGCGGTCGTCTGCTCGAGGGGGCGATTCCTATTCAAATGAGGCGCGCTCCCGCGCCGGACGTACTGCGCATGCGTGTGATGTCATTTTCCCCGACGGGCAGCGCGCGAACGTAATTTACGCCGGGCTTTGTGGATTGCGACGGGACAATAAAGTTGCGACGGGTTGAAAAAAAAATACGCGCCAAAAAAAAAAAATCAAAATTCAAAAAAAAACGCGGCGATCGAAAAAAAGGTCTGGTTTTACATGGTGTACTAACTTTACACATTGTAAAACCAGCCCTAATTTTGCGCAAGCAAATCGTAACTTACGCAGAAAACACAATGCTTAAAAGCTTTGTGGATCTGCTTAAGTACTCATTTGCATACGCTAGGCGGCATTTCGACTCGAAATGCCCCCAGCGGCGGATGCGGTACTGCATCTTAAGATCTGACAGTGTAAGTGTCTTACAGATGTCAGATCTTCTGCCTAACTTTGGAAAAATCCTTTTGAGGATCGTTTCCAAAGTTAGGCACAGGGATACGCAGGCTGAACAGCAGTTCCGCCTGCGTATCTCCTTTGAAGATTTGGCCCATTGTTTTTAATGGATATGTTTTATAAAACAGTTGGATATAAAAAAAAGAAAACCCCAGTGGTGATAAAATACCACCAAAAGAAAGCTCTATTTGTGCAAAAAAATGATATAAATTTAATTAGCATACAGTGTTGCATGACCAAGCAATTGTCAGTTAGAGTAGCACACTGCTGAATAGCAGAAAATGCCCTGGTCATGAAGGGGGTAAAACCTTCCCGAATTTTAACAACTTAAGGGCTCATAGGCCACATAGACACGTGCAGTCCGTTTCAGTCCAATTTTAAATTCGGACATATTTTTTGGTTTATCAGAGATCTGAATGAATCCAAATTTCTGAATAAAAAAAATAAAACATTTTGTTGAATTTCATTTAATTTCATTTTGTATATTCCTCTTCTAATGAATTCCATATTTTTCGGAACAATTCAAATTTGGATCAGTTGTAAAATTCTGTGTGAAGAATAGCTGGTTATTAAGGAGTAGGGATGATCCGAACACCCCCCCGGTTCGGTTTGAGGCAGAACATGTGAACGGACCGAAAGTTAGCGCAAACTTTCGAACACCGTTAAAGTCTATGGGACTCGAACGTCAAAAATCAAAAGTGCAAATTTTAAAGGCTAATATGCAAGTTATTGTCCTAAAAAGTGTTTGGGGACCTGGGTCCTGCCCCAGGGGACATGTATCAATGCAAAAAAAAGTTTTAAAAACAGCCGTTTTTCCGGGATCAGTGGTTTTAATAATGAGTAAAGTAAAAAGATAAAAGTGAAATATTCCTTTAAATATCGTACCTGGGGGTGTCTATACTCTATAGTATGCCTGTAAAGTGGCACGTGTTTCCCGTGTTTAGAACAGTCCCTGCACAAAATTACATTTCTAAAGGAATAAAAGTAATTGAAAACTGCTTGCTGCTGTGATGTCGGGTCCTGGCAATATAGATGAAAATTATCGAGAAAAATGGCATGGGTAACACCCCCCCCCCCAGCCCATTACCAGGCCCTTTGGGTCTTGTATGGATATTAAGGGGAACCCCGCACCCAAATTAAAAAAGCAAAGGCATGGGGCCCCTAGGCCCTATATACTCTGTACAGCAGTATACAGGCGGTCCAAACAAGACAGGGACTGTAGGTTTGTTCTTAAGTTGAATCTGTTTGTAATTTGGAACAGGAACATTTTTTAAGTGTAGCTCCAGCCAAAAAGAATGTTTTAGGCTTTTTGGATAGCATAGGGAAAGGTTATCACCCCTGTAACATTTGTTTTGCTGTCTGTGCCCCGTTCAGAAGATTTCACCTAACTTTCTGTCCCAATGACAATTGGATTTTGAAAATTTGGGGTTATTAGAGAAACAATGATAGGTGATAAAGCATCAGTGGAGACACCTTGTTCCCATATTAACTCTTACAGGAGAGAATTTCCCTTTCTAGGGGTAGATTTCCTCTCACTTCCTGTTGTCTCCCTCCGTTTGTAATTAGGAGTCATTTGTAAGTCTGGTGTTTGAAAGTATCTTGCCGTATATACTCTGCAGAAAATTGGGCCTTAGGTGTTGGTGGTACCAGAACACTGTAAGCCCTCACAGTTACTCTTGGTGGGCGCAGGAATGGGCCCTGCTGAGAAATATTAGATCAAAAATTTTTATTACGTGCCCCTTTTAAACAGGGGCAGAAAAATTGGGCTTAAGGCACTGGTGGTGGTGCCACAACACTGCAACCCCTCACAGATACTCTAGCTGTGCGCAGGAACAAGACCTGCTGTGAAATATTACAGCAAACATTGTAATTACACGCCCCTGGCAGCACAAAATTTGGCCCTTAGCCACTGGTGGTGGTGCCCAGAAAAAAAAACATTCTTAGAAGATATCAACATGAACATTGAGGAGGAATAGGAAAGTCACTCAGCATAACAGGAGAGTCACTCAGCATCAGCATAGGCAGTCTTCAAGGGATCCCACATTCATAGTAAAATTAATCGGTTACATCAGCATCAGTTGCTTGGTAGCTGGTGATCCAAGACTGATTCATTTTTATGAAGGTGAGCCGATAAACTGAGTCTGTGGACAGGCACACTCTGTGATCAGTTACAAAGCCTCCAGCAACACTGAATGTGCGTTTAGATAGAACGCCGGATGCAGGAGAGGCCAGTAGCTCAATTGCATACTGTGCAAGCTGTTGCCAGTGATCCATCCTCAATACCCAGTAAGCCAGTGAATTTTCTGTTGGAAAGGTCTCCAAGTCTGATCATGCTCCTAGGTATTCCTGCACAATGTAAATCAGAGGCTGGCAATGGTTGCTGGAATCGATCAGACCTTGGGGCTGCGGACTAAAAAATTGTCTGAACGCATCAGTCAGATGGCCATCTTCTCCACAGCTCCTTCTGTGACTGACTGAAGCCCCAGCAACACGTTGCCCAGGAGGACCAGTAAATTGTAACCTCCCAGGCTCTGGAAACGCATTGCACAAACCTTTCTACAAGGCCTCCCGAAGATGTTTAATGCTTTGCGACGGCTGGATAAGTTACGCAACCTAACCCTTGCAACGTGGATCAAGAAGGGTTACCAGCCAGTAGTGATCACTCTAATATAAAAAAATAAATTATAAAAAAAATTCAGCGCTGGAAAATAACAGAAATAAACACAATATGCAAGCCAGCACTAAGGATAAACTCAAATAAAAATTCCCAAAATGACATATATAGTGAAACAGTGCAGCGCAAAAAAATACAATAAGAATAAAAATATAAAAATAATAATAAGTCCTTGAATAATCAGAGAAAATAAGGAAATATAATAAAAAATATATTATTAAAGAAAGTCCATCAGTGATAGGAGAAATCCAAATGAATTTCATAACGGTGCAAGTTCAAACTAGTGACCAGAGAAAGATCCTCCACCAAAGAGAAACAGATGGCCTCTCACCTCAATAATTCGACCCTCAAGGAGTCATGCAGCGTGGTATATAATCAGGGTTACAGATTAGTAGCCAACAGCAGCTCAGGAACAACTTCCAGAAGTCAGTCAGAGACCCAGAGATCGACATGTGAGAACATAGAAATAAAAAGGAGAGATCTAATGCTCTCAGTAGCAACTAGGGGTACTTTATTAAAATAGGTAAAAAACGCCACTCACATTGTTGAGCACTCACAACCGAGTGCAAGTACACAGGCAGATAAACAAACGTGTGCAGCATAGAATACTGTCTGGATAAAGGGGGCCTTGAGAGGTAAGGAAGTGCTCTTCCTCCCTTTGTTCTGCCTCAAGTGTCCTGTTTATTATTCCATGCAGCGTGTGCTCCAACAGGAACACAAGAGGGACATAATCACTGATGCATGCACTGTCACTGCTCACCATCCTCGTGGCCTCCTCAAATGGTGACACGACAGTGCATGCATCCTTGATCATTACCCACTGGCGTGGCGAAAAAAATTCAAACAGGCGGAGGCTCTTTACCACGTGGTCAGCCGTGTCCAATCATGGCTGATCACGATGTAAACAGGAAGAGCCGTCGATTGGCTCTTCCTCACTCACGTTTGATAGACCGCATACCAGCGCCGCCTATCAGTGCCCATCAGTGCCACCTCATCTGTGCCAAACAGTGCCACCTCATCAGTGCCCGTAATTGAAGAAGAAAATGTATTTATTTACAAAAAAATAACAGAAAAAAATAAAAACGTTATTTTTTTCAAGATTTTCGGCCTTTTTTTAGTTGTTGCGCAAAAAATTAAAATCGCAGAGGTGATCAAATACCATTAAAAGAAATCTCTATTTGTGGGAAAAAAATGATAAAAAATATTGTTTGGATACAGTGTAGCATGACCATGCAATTATCATTCAAAGTGCGACAGCGCTGAAAGCTGAAAATTGCCTTGGTCAGGAAGGTGCATAAGTGCCTGGTATGGAAGTGGTTAAATGCACAGCAGCTCACTGAGTCGCCTGCCTGAAGTGTATTAGAAACAGTACACCAAGAGAATGGTCTGCAGTGAGATCTAGCTAAAATGGATACAGTGTGTGTGTGTGTATATTTATATTTAACCACTTCAGGACCTGGCCAATTCTGACACTTTTTTTCTACATGTAAAGATCATCTTTGTTTGCTATTTTTTTTGCTAGAAAATTACATAGAACCCCCAAACACTATATATATATTTTTAGCAGAGACCCTAGAGAATACAATGGCGGTCATTGCAACTTTTTATTTCGCACAGTATTTGCGCAGCAATTTTTCAAACGCGTTTTTAAAAGAAAAACAGTTTCATGCTTTAAAAAAAAAAAACAGTAAAATTAGCTAAATTTTTTTGTATAATGTGAAAGATGAAGTTACGGAGAGTAAATAGATACCTAACATGTCACGCTTCAAAATTGCACACGCTCGTGGAATGACGCCAAACTTCGGTACTTAAAAATCTCCATAGGCGACACTTTCAATTTTTTTACTGGTTACATGTTTTGAGTTACAGAGGAGGTCTAGGGTTAGAATTATTGCTCTCACTCTAACGTTCGTGGCGATACCTCACATGTGTGGTTTTAACACATGAGATATGGGGTCAATAAGACACCACATCTCACCGCTAGGCTGGGAAGGCTAAAAAAAAAAAAAAAAGATCACCGCTTCACAGCTGAAGCGGCGCAGTTTTTTTTGAATGCAGAGACCGGGCATGACATCATAACATCACGCCCGGCCTCCGAAGATCATAGAGACTTTGACGACCATCTGGTCCGCCATAATTCTCTGTGACCTGCATCCGGGGCCGGCGGTTCCTGTCACCGACTCACAGGTGAGTTGGTAGAAGTACCGGAGGGTGGCGGGAGGGGGGGACGTCCCCTTTCGCCGCCCGTAGGAACGATCAAGCGATGGAACAGCCATTGTGATCATTCCTATGTAGCTTCAGGCATCATTCAGATATAGCCCCACAAAGTACCACAAAGCCCAGGACATCATATGACGTCCTCTGGGTGCCAAGTGGATATATACACACAAAGCCGGATGTATATATATATATACTAGGGATGAGTTAAACACCCCCCCCCCCGTTTGGTTCGCACCAGAACCTGCAAACAAATCAAAACAGACCAGAACTTTAGAACCCTGTTAAAGTCTATGGGACTCAAACATTTGAAATCTAAAGTTCTAATTTTAAAGGCTAATATGCAAGTTATTGTCCTAAAAAGTGTTTGGGGACCCGGGTCCTGCCCCAGGGGACATGTATAAATGCAAAAAGAAGTTTTAAAAACAGACTTTTTTTGGGAGCAGTGATTTTAATAATGCTTAAAGTGAAACAATAAAAGGGTCAAATATTCCTTTAAATTTCGTACCTGGGGGGTGTATAGTATGCCTGTGAAGTAGCGCTTGTTTCCCATGCTTAGAACTGTCCCTGCACAAAGTGTAATTTCTGAAGGAAGAAAAGTCATTTAAAATCACTCACAGCTATAATGAATTGTCAGCTCTCCGCAATTCAGAGAAAAGTCATTCATAAAAAATAAAAAAGTGTGGGGGTCCCCCCAAATGCAATTACCAGGCCCTTCAGGTCTGGTATGGATATTAAGGGGAACCCTGCGTCAAATATAAAAAAAATGACGTGGGGTTCCCCCCAAATATCCATTCCAGACCCTTCAGGTCTGGTGTGGATTTTAAGGGGAACTCCACACCAAATTTAAAAAAAAATTACGTGGCATTCCCCCCAAAAATCCACACCAGACCCCTTATCTGAGCACGCAACCTGACAGGCCGCAGGAAAAGAGGGGGGACGAGAGACTGCCCCCGGTCATTGAGGGGGTCTGCGCGTGGGGGGGCTTATCGGAATCTGGAAGACCCCTTTAACAAAGGGGACCACCAGATCCGGCCCCCTATGTGAATTGGTAATGGGGTACATTGCACCTCTACCATTTCACTAAGGAAGTGTAAAGAATTATAAAAAAACACACACACACTGTGGAGAAAGTCCTTTTATTTAAAAAAATAAATAAGTCCAGTGGTGGTAATCCACTCTCGGTCTTTGCTCCAACGCTGTTTGTATCCTGCGACGGGTGATCTCCTCTCCCCCGGGGTCCAGCGATGAGAAGATCTCTTCATCCAGGTCCGGAATCCAGTGCATGCATCGCCTGTCGCCACTGGTGAGAGCCTGCGAATGACGCGGCTTCAGCCAGTGACAGCTCTTATGTAGGTGAGGGCGGGGCCACCCGTCACGTGACCCCATCCCCCTCTGACGCACCCGTCATGTCACTGGGGAAGCCTGGGCTCTCCCTTGTGTCAGAGGGGGATGGGTCACGTGACGGGTGGCCCCGCCCTCACCTATGAAAAAGCTGTCTCTGGCTGAAGCTGCGTCATTCGCCGGGCTGTCTCCTATGGAGACAGGCGATGCGTCCGCTGGATCCCGGACCTGGATGAAGAGATCTTCTCATCGCTGGACCCCGGCAGAGAGGAGATCACCCATCGCAGGATACCAACAGCGTTAAAGCAGAGGCTGAGAGTGGATTACACCGCTGGATTATTATTTTTTTAATAAAGGACTTTCTCCACAGTGTGTGTGTTTTTTTTTACAATTCTTTACACTTCCTTAGTGAAATGGTATAAAAGACAAGGGGACATGGGGAGGGGGGGATATGCAAGAAAACCACTAGTATATAGGTGATAAGTTATAAGACCTATAATAGATCACATACCCTGTTGGGTACTGTTGCCGTAACCAATGTTAATCAAAAAAGGAAGGGAATTGGGGGGATTGGGAAATTGCGGCCAGCAGAGGGGCCTAAAGGGGTTACTGTAGGCAGCAATAAATGATCAAAAATTACTTTAATACAAAATATATTTTTAATAGTATCAAAGGTATTGTATATAAAAGAGTACAGCAATTATTGAACTGGAATATTCCGGTAATCCAAGTAAAACATTTGATTACCAAGTTCAAAATCACAAACAAGACTAACAAGAAACATACAAACATATAATGACAGCACGGTCCGGACGTATATGTGTTCAGCCAGTAGGTATATTGGCACGGAATATAATGTGTTGAGTAATTGCAGATAGTGGGTTAATCAATACATCTGGGGGATTGCCTTCCCTGATGATCCCCTTCTGCATATATGCCAATAGGTGCCAATTAATAAGCTGGTTGGACACTGGGCGAGTGTGGGAGGGAGGGGGAGAGGAGGGAGATACCTGGGAGGAGGGGGTTTGAATAAGAGCAAAAGCTGGGGCTGGATTGAGCTAGCTTTAAGACCGGTACTCTTAACTTGTTCAAAAAATTCTTAATGAACAAGAAGAAAAAAAAATAGGAAGAAGTCCTCAAAAATTCTCCGACCAAAAGGGAGGAAGGGATTTTGGGAATTAGATGGTAGTTGTCCTGGTACACGGTTACTTGATATGTAATCAGGGTGCCAGCAAACAGCTAGATAGGTTAGTACTGTTAATCAGTGGAACAAGATATAAAGTTAGTTCATTAGTTGATGTTAGATTCCAGTATTTAACAGCTTGGGAATCTTATGACCATGTTTAGGTACATCTGTGGATTGAGACTACGCAGTAACAATGTGTTGTTAGTACAATATTGAAGCGTGTATTGTTTATCACATTGGTGAGTGGAGATGATGCATGATCAATCACAGCTATTTGGTTACATTACCACTCGGTCATCTGCTGCGATTCAATAGGGTTTCCCAAAAGTGAAGGTCATGGCTGCTCTCTCCAGGTGTGGTCCTTAGGACCTGGTAGTGTTTCCAATATTTCCACAGATTCCGTGTAGTCGGGTGAAAATCTTGCCACGGATTCCAGTATCAGTTAAAATAACAAGTACTGGGCTGAATGTGCCCTGATAGCTGCTTGTTCAGCCCGCTCGCTCTTGTATGTCGGGAGCTCTTCAAGTCCCATCGTGTGTAGCAACAGCTACAAGCGCCTCCGTCCACCGCACTCATACGTCACGTGACCGCGCCGGGTGATGACGTCAACGTGTTTCGCCTGGCTCAATGGTGTAGCTTAATCTCGGACGTAAAGACACACCAGCCGTGATGTCTATATACAGGTACATTACAGCTGGTGGTTATCACCAGAAAAAAGAAAAGTAATAAGTGTTTGTTTACAAGGTAACTCTAACCCCATCGTAGGGATTTCTTTGCAAGTCCTCCGTTCGTGAAGAATCTTCTTTATTCAAATTTTGATTTTCAGTGCCGTTGTAAGCAGAAATATGGCTAGAGGAAGTCTGTTATTGCTGAATAGCAATTTACCAATATTTCATTAAAAAACAGAACCAATGATGGAATTAAATATCACACGGTGTCACATGTTCATACATAGGGGGATTGAATTGGGAATACATTTTGGGGATTATGGATAATAATACTTAAGGGTAAACAACAATGGGGAATAACAAAATGAATTGACATCGGGGTATGAGCATGGATATGGTCACTCATCTGGGTTATAACCTGAATGTAGTTTCAGGGGACATAGAGAGGGCACAAATTACTTTTTGGGGTTAGACCTGTTGATGGGGAAATAGAGAAAGAAATAATAATAATAAATAAGGTTAATTGAGGAGTCATTCCAAGAGGGATTTCTTTGAGAGGGGGAGGAATATGAAATGGCATTATATGGTTGCAGAAATATGTCAATTTATTTGTTTATATGATCTTGTGTATCATTTATTCTGTGCTTTTGGAGGATTTCTAGTTTTATATTATTGGCTAGAATATGAGAAGGGAAAAGAGTGGGGAAGTGAAAAGGACGAGATAGTATCTAGGAGGTCAAGTAGATAGAGTATTTGCCCAGATGGATTTTTCTAGTACCTATCGGGGAAGGGGAAAAGTCGCATAATGCATGACAATCAGTCAGGGGTCTAGGAAGACCTGTAAATTTAGTTCGGTGTTAAGGCCTACTGGCACCAGAGATTTCAGGCGATAGACCCACCATTTTTCCTTCTGTAGGAGAATGCGGTCGTAATCACCGCGTCTATTCGGCAGTTTTAGAGCATAGATGCCCTTTACCGTTAGGCCTTTTGAGCACCTATCGTGGTAGAGTGTGAAATGTTTCGCCAGTGGTTTTTCAGGTATTTTTTCTCGATCATTGATCTCCCGGAGGTGCTCACCCACCCTGAGCTTAAGGGATCGTTTTGTTTTTCCCACGTAAATCTTGGGACAGGGACAGGTAATAACATAGATGACCCACGTAGTGGAACAGTTGATCAGGTTTCTTATCTCATAGGAGTCTTGTCCCAGGGCATCGGTAAAGGCAGAGGTCCTGTGCACATAAGGGCATACCTGACATTTGCCACATGGGAACATGCCTAGTGTTCATGGGTAGTTCGATAGCCAGGTTGAATCAGGCTCCCGAACAAACTCTGATTTGATCAGCATATCACCGATGCTTTTAGCGCGGCGTGCCACTAATTTGGGTGAATCATCAACCAGGGGGGCCAAAGCTGGGGCATTCTTTAAGATACCCCAGTGTTTCTCCAGGATTGTGCGAACCGGGTCCCATTGGGATCTATATGGGGTGATAATTCTAATTGGTTCGCCAGAATCCTGGGGAAACTTGTCGACCGTTCTTTTTTTAGTGAGTAGGTCAAGTCGATCACATATCGCTGCCCTTTTCTTTGCCTTTTTAATTTGGCCATGAGTGTATCCACGTTCACGGAACCGTGCATACAGCTCCTGGCTCTCCCGCCGATAGTCATGGATAGTGGAGCAGTTCCTCTTAATCTGTAGGAACTGTCCCACGGGAATTCCATTCTTGAGCCAGTGTGGATGGTGGCTATTTGCGTGTAACAAGTTATTTGCCGCTGTATCCTTGCGGAAGGTGCAGGTATTTAATTGACCTTGTTTGATTGTGATCTGTAAATCGAGAAATGATAATTTCTCAACGTCAAAAGTGTATGGTAGAGGTACAATGTACCCCATTACCAATTCACATAGGGGAGAGCGGGATCTGGGGGTCCCCTATGTTAAAGGGGTCTTCCAGATTCTGATAAACCCCCCCCGCCCGCAGACCCCCACAACCACCGGCCAAGGGTTGTGGGGATGAAGCCCTTGTCCCCATCAACATGGGAACATGGGGCAAGATCCTCAAAAGAGATACGCAGACTTAACTGCTGTTCAGTCTGTGTCTAACTTTGGAAACGATCCTCAAAAGGCTTTTTCCAAAGTTAGGCAGAAGATCCGGCATGTGTAATTGAATTACACTGCCGAATCTTAGAAAGCAGTACCGCATCCGCCGCTGGGGGCATTTCGAGTCGAAATGCCGTTTCTAGTATGCAAATTAGCACTTAAGGCGATCCACAAAGCTTTCCAGCTTCGTTTTTTTCGCCGTAAGTGTTATTTTGCAAGTGTAAAACTAGGGCTGATGTTACAAAGTGTAAACTAGTCACACCATGTAAAAGCCCATTCCAGCGACGGCATTTGGTATGCATTCCCGAGGGAGAACTCCACGGCAATTTGTAAAAACAAAACCGGCATGGGTTCCCCCCCAGGAGCATACCAGGCCCTTAGGTCTGGTATGGGTTGTAAGGGGACCCCCCTACGCCGAAAAATCGACGTAGGGGGTCCCCCTACAATCCATACCAGACCCGTATCCAAAGCACGCTACCCGGCCGGGTCATGAAGGGAGTGGGGACGAGCGAGCGCCCCCCCCCTCCTGAGCCGTGCCAGGCCGCATGCCCTCAACATGGGGGGGTTGGGTGCTCTGGGGCAGGGGGGCGCACTGCGGGCCCCCCCACCTCAGAGCACCCTGTCCCCATGTTGATGAGGACAGGACCTCTTCCCGACAACCCTTGCCATTGGTTGTCGGGGTCTGCGGGCGGGGGGCTTATCGGAATCTGGGAGTCCCCTCAAATAAGGGGGCCCCCAGATACCGGCCCCCCACCCTAAGTGAATGGATATGGGGTACATCGTACCCCTATCCATTCACCTGTAGGCAAAAAGTTAAAGTTAGTAAACACACAACACAAGGCTTTTTAAAATAATTTATTATTCTGCTCCGGATGCCCCCCCTGTCTTCTTTATTAGCTCTATTAGCAGGGGGGGCTTCTTCTTCCTCTCTCCGGGGGTCTTCTCCGCTCTCCGGGGGGGGTTTCTTCTTCCGCTCTCCGGGGGGGGGCTTCTCCGGACTCCGGGGGTGTTCTTCCATCTTCTCCCCTCTTCCGCTGTTGACTCGGCGAACCCCGGTTCTTCTGCAGATGTCCGGTGCCTTCTTCTTCAGCGCTGGCTGCCTGCTATCTTTGTGTGTTAGCTCAATTTCTAACAGGCAGCCGGCGCGGTCTTCTGTGACGTCAGGGTCTTCTCTTCCCTTCTTCCGATGTTGCCTCGTCGCCTGTTGTCGCTGTAATGATGGAAGCGTGCCTTGCATCCCATTTATATAGGCATCACCGTCCCATCATGCTCCGGCAGGTACCCACGTGGTGGGTGCACGTGGGTAGGCACCCACCACGTGGGTACCTACCGGAGCATGATGGGACGGTGATGCCTATATAAATGGGATGCAAGGCACGCTTCCATCATTACAGCGACAACAGGCGACGAGGCAACATCGGAAGAAGGGAAGAGAAGACCCTGACGTCACAGAAGACCGCGCCGGCTGCCTGTTAGAAATTGAGCTAACACACAAAGATAGCAGGCAGCCAGCGCTGAAGAAGAAGGCACCGGACATCTGCAGAAGAACCGGGGTTCGCCGAGTCAACAGCGGAAGAGGGGAGAAGATGGAAGAACACCCCCGGAGTCCGGAGAAGCCCCCCCCCCGGAGAGCGGAAGAAGAAACCCCCCCCGGAGAGCGGAGAAGACCCCTGGAGAGAGGAAGAAGAAGCCCCCCCTGCTAATAGAGCTAATAAAGAAGACAGGGGGGCATCCGGAGCAGAATAATAAATTATTTTAAAAAGCCTTGTGTTGTGTGTTTACTAACTTTAACTTTTTGCCTACAGGTGAATGGATAGGGGTACGATGTACCCCATATCCATTCACTTAGGGTGGGGGGCCGGTATCTGGGGGCCCCCTTATTTGAGGGGACTCCCAGATTCCGATAAGCCCCCCGCCCGCAGACCCCGACAACCAATGGCAAGGGTTGTCGGGAAGAGGTCCTGTCCTCATCAACATGGGGACAGGGTGCTCTGAGGTGGGGGGGCCCGCAGTGCGCCCCCCTGCCCCAGAGCACCCAACCCCCCCATGTTGAGGGCATGCGGCCTGGCACGGCTCAGGAGGGGGCGCTCGCTTGTCCCTACTCCCTTCCTGACCGGCCGGGTAGCGTGCTTTGGATACGGGTCTGGTATGGATTGTAGGGGGACCCCCTACGTCGATTTTTCGGCGTAGGGGGGTCTCCTTACAACCCATACCAGACCTAAGGGCCTGGTATGCTCCTGAGGGGTGAACCCATGCCGGTTTTTTCTTTGAAAATTGGCATGGAGTTCTCCCTCAGGAATGCATGCCGAGCGACGCTGTCATTTATTTATTTATTTTCCCGACGCAACTTTTTTAAGCCGTCGCGATCCTCAAAACTCGGCGTAACGTAACTTCGCGCATGCGCAGTACTCGCCCCATTTGAATAGGAACGCCTTGCGCCGGCGGAATTTTAGTTACACAGCCTGAAATTTCTAGATAAGTGCTTTGTGGATCGGGCACTTAGGTAGAAACTTTAAGGCAGTGTAACTTAAATGGGATTTTTTAAGTTACGCCAGGTTTTTGTGGATCTGGCCCATGGTGCTTTGAGCGGTCACAGACCCCCAAAGCAATCTCCCAATGTTGAGGGCATGTGGCCTGGTACAGTTCAAGGGGGGTTTGCTCTCTTGTCTCCCCTCTTTTTCTGCGGCCTACCAGGTTGCATACTCAGATAATGGGTCTGGTGTGGATTTTTGGGGGGAACTCCACGCCATTTTTTTTAAATTTGGGGTGGAGTTCCCCTTAAAATCCACACCAGAACTGAAGGGTCTGGAATGGATATTTGGGGGAAACCCCACGTATTTTTTTTAAAAAAAATTGACGCCGGGTTCCCCTTAATATCCATACCAGACCTGAAGGGCCTGTTAATTGAATTTGGTGTGACCCCCACACTTTTTTTTTTTCTTTTTATGAATGACTTTTCTTTGAATTACCGGGAGCCAACATTTCATTATAGCGTGATTTTAAATGATATTTTTTCCTTCAGAAATGATGGTACACTTTGTGCAGGGACAGTTCTAAGCATGTGAAACACCCCCCCTATGTACGAAATTTAAAGGAATATTTCACTTTTATTGTTTCACTTTAAGCATTATTAAAATCACTGCTCCCGAAAAAAATGCTGTTTTTAAAAAAATGTTTGCATTGATACATGTCCCCTGGGGCAGGACCCAGGTCCCCAAACACTTTTAGGACAATAACTTGCATATTAGCCTTTAAAATTAGCACTTTAGATTTCTCCCATAGACTTTTACAGGGTGTTCAGCGGCTTTTCGAATTTGCCCCAAATTGTTCGAGTTAAACTCGAACCTCATCCCTAATATATACTAAATACACTGCAGATAACTGAACCGCCTTCCTGAAGTATATTAGGATCAGTACACCTGCAGTGAGATCTAGCTAAACGAGATAGATAGATAGATAGATAGATAGATAGATAGATAGATAGATAGATAGATAGATAGATAGATAGATAGATAGATAGATAGATAGATAGATAGATAGATAGATAGATAGATAGATAGATAGATAGATAGATAGATAGATGGATGGATGGATGGATGGATGGATGGATGGATGGATGGATAGATAGATAGATAGATAGATAGTCATTGCCGAAATTGTTGGCACTCTAGACATTTTTTCAAGAAAATCAAGTATTTCTCACAGAAAAGTATTGCAGTAACACATGTTTTGCTATACACATGTCAATTCCCTTTGTGTGTATTGGAACAAAACAAAAACAGGGAGGAAAAAAGCAAATTGGACATTATTGGCTAGATTCAGAGAGATGGCCGACTTTGCGGCGGCGTAGCTTAGCGTGTTTAGGCTACGCCGCCGTAAGTTAGTGAGGCAAGTACTTGATTCTCAAAGTACTTGCCTGCTAAGTTACAGCGGCGTAGCCTAAAGCGGGCGGGCGTAAGGGCGCCTAATTCAAATTTGTCTGAGGGGGCGTGTTTTATGATAATGAGGCTTGACTCGACGTGATTGATGTTTTTTTTTAACTGCGCATGCGCCGGGTGCCTACATTTCCCATTGTGCATTGCGGCTAAGTCCGCCGCACGGGCCTATTGATTTCGACGTGGACGTAAATCCCTATTCATGGACGACTTACGCAAACGGCATAAAATTTTCGAATTTCGAAGCGGGAACGGCGGCCATACTTTAACATTACTATTCCATCTATTAGATGGAATAACTTTAGGCCTGATAATGCGTTACGGAAACGGCGTATATGTACTGCGTCGGCCGGGCGTACGTTCGCGAATAGGCGTATCTAGTGATTTACATATTCTACGCCGACCGCAATGGAAGCGCCACCTAGCGGCCAGCCTAAATATTGCACCCTAAGATAGGACGGCACAAGCCGTCCTATCTTAGATAGGTTTAAGTGTATCTCTGTTTGAGAATACACTTAAACTTAGGTGGGCGTAGATTCCGAGTTAGGTCGGCGTATCTACTGATACGCCGGCCTAACTCTTACTGAATCTAGCTAAATGTCACACAAAACTCCAAAAATGGGCTGATCAAAATTCTTGGCACCCTTAATTTAATATTTGGTTGCACACCCTTTGGAAAAAATAACTGAAATCAGTTGCTTCCTATAACCATCAATAAGCTTCTTACACCTCTCACCAGGAATTTTGGACCACTCTAGCTTTGCAAACTGCTCCAGGCCTCTCGTATTGGAAGGGCACCTTTTCCCAACAGTAATTTTAAGATCTCTCCATAGATATTCAATGGGATTTAGATCTGGACTTATTGCTGGCCACTTTAGAACTCTCCAGCGCTTTGTTGCCATCCATTTCTGGGTGCTATTTGACGTATGTTTGGGGTCATTGTCCTGCTGGAAGACCCAAGATCTCGAACGTAAACCCAAATTTCTGACACTGGGCTCTACAGTGCGAACCAAAATCTTTTGGTAATCCTCAGATTTCATGATGCCTTGCACACATTCAAGGCACCCAGTGCCAGAGGCAGCAATACAACCCCAAAACATCATTGAACCTCCACCATATTTCACCGTAGGTACTGTGTTCTTTTCTTTGTAGGCCTCATTCCATTTTCGGTAAACAGTAGAATGATCTGTTTTACCAAAAAAGCTCTATCTTGGTCTCATCTGTCCACAAGATGTTTTCCTAAAAGGATTTTGGCTTACTCAAGTACAATTTGGCAAACTGTAGTCTCTGTGTCAGCAGTGGGGTCTTCCTGGGTCTCCTGCCACAGTGTTTCATTTCACTTAAATGTTGACGGATAGTTTGCGCTGACATAGATGCTCCCTGAACCTGCAGGACAGCTTGAATTTCTTTGGAACTTGTTTGGGGCTGCTTATCCATCACCCGGACTATCCTATGTGGCAACCTTTCATCAATTTTACTCTTCCGTCCACGCCCA
Source organism: Rana temporaria (assembly GCF_905171775.1). Lineage (NCBI taxonomy): Eukaryota > Metazoa > Chordata > Amphibia > Anura > Ranidae > Rana > Rana temporaria. The sequence continues at coordinate 346,331,487 of NC_053492.1, forward strand.
GAGAGATTAGATACAATGCCATAGGTTGCAAACTTCTTGAAAATGTTGTGCACTGTGGACAAAGGCAAATCTAGATCTCTGGAGATGGACTTGTAACCTTGAGATTGTTGATATTTTTCCACAATTTTGGTTCTCAAGTCCTCAGATAGTTCTCTTCTCTTTCTGTTGTCCGTGCTTAGTGTGACACACACAGACACACAATGCAAAGACTAAGTGAACTTCTCTCCTTTTTATCTGCTTTCAGGTGTTTTTTGTATTGCCCACACCTGTTACTTGCCCCAGGTGAGTTTAAAGGAGCATCCCATGCTTGAAACAATCTTATTTATTCACAATTTTGAAAGGGTGCCAAGAATTTTGGCCAGCCCAGTTTTGGAGTTTTGTGTGACATTATGTGCAATTTGCTTTTTTCCTACCTTTTATATATATATATATATATATATATATATATATATATATATATATTGTGAGGGGGTTAGCCCATCAGAGGGTGTGTGTGACCCCCGGGATGGGTTCAGCACACAAAAAAAATTAGGCACAGCAGACGATGGTAGGAGGAAAACAAAAAGGTGCAGATTTTATTTGAACTATATACAAAACAAATGTGACAGAAACAAAAGTAATACAAAAATAAATCCTGGTCACTTGACCGCTTACTAAACACATCAGTGTCCCTAACTAACGCCTGGGTACAGCCTAGTGCTGCCCCAGTCCCTAACTCCCTGCTGGTTAGAGTTTTGGTAATAGTAGCCACACAGGCTTTGTCTCACCGCACAAAGATCACTCCCCAGACTATTCACACAGGTCTGGTTCCAGGTTGGAGCATATCTCTTAGCATGCTGGGAGTTTTTGTAGAGGACCTAACGAGCCCACCCGATACAGCTGGGCTCATCAAGTCCTCCCAGCAGGACTCCCAGCACTCCCCCTAGAGGTACAAACTGGCATAAAGCCTGAACCTAGGAAAAATATATATATCATCTTCGATACAACCAGGGGATTTAACCTGCCTACTGTCACAATATAGGGCTCTTTCACACGGGCGGCCCGTTCAGGTCCGCCTGCCAGTTTTTTAGGTGAACCTGAATGGGCGCTCCGTGCTCCTCTATGGAGCCGCGGATGTCAGCGGTGACATGCCCGCTGATACCCACTCCAATCCGCCAAAGTGTGACGGAGGAAAAACCTACGTTTCCATCCGTCTGGCAGATCGGATCGGGTCAACACGGACAGACGGTCCGTGTTCATCTGATCCCCCCATAGGGGAGAGCGGAGAAAACACAGGACGGTCCCTGCACAGTGTACAGGAACCGCCCTGTCATCCGCCGGCTCAGTGGGGATCAACGGAGTGATCCCCGCTGAGCAAGCGGAGGTTCACGGGGCGGATCATTACTGATCCGCCCCGCGTGAAAGGGGCCATATACATACAAAGCCTATATATATAGATAGGCGGTCTCTAGGAGTCTAAGGCTACAGGTGTCAGTCTGAGCATGTATGACTGTAGGAGGCAGATGTGGCCCGCGACCAGGGGTGGACTGACAACTCATGGGGCCCCCGGGCAATAGGAGATTATGGGGCCCCCAGGCAATAGGAGATTATGGGGCCCCCAGGCAATAGAGTATGGGGTCACACAGTATATACACACACAAGTACAGTATACATACACAGTATACACACACAGACACACAATATACACACAAAATGCACATACACACACTGAAAAGGTACTGGGGCAGCTATAATCTTGGGATTTTTTAAAACACACATTTTTACATACTGTCCCTGGTTTTACTGAGGCTGGCAACCCTGATGGGGCCCCCTAGTGGCATGGGGTCCTCGGGCAGTGCGCGAGTGCCAGAATGGTCAGTCCGCCCCTGCCCGCAACTAAGCAGCACGAAGCTGAGCAAGTATGCTCCAGGAGGGAGTTTGACTAAGTAGGAGTGAGTGAACCAGGAGTCACTCACTCACAAAGGAGATTTCAGGGGCCACTGCCGGTTTATATATAAACACACATCGATCCTAACATTGGAAACCAACCCCGAGTCACGCTCGGGTTTGCCGCCAAGGGGGTTAAAGGAAAAGCCATCAATCCTACCAATATCTATTTTTTTTATTTTAATTGTCATAGACTTCTCATTTGTGTTGTATCCCTTCTTTAATCTTTGGCTTGCAGCAGGTAGCACAGATTAATACCTTTTCTTACTTCCATGATATTTTTATTGTGAAATTATGTGACACTGAAATGTCATTTCTTTGTGCCTCCACATCTGATAGCTCTTCTTATTAAGTGACATTTTCCTTAAAATTGTCAGCTGTCAAAAGCCACAATATTTATAGCATGGCAGATTGTCCTGATTAAGATTAACACTTTTTTTCTACAACAAAGTGATATAGGAGAAACAAAATAAAATGCCATGTTTTGTGTAGCTGAAAGAACTTTCTTGCCTCACAATGAAAATTGTAGGGAGCAATCTATACAGCAGATATTAAAAACAAACCTTCAATTTGCTCCAGAAATACTATTGGCAAAAATCTGTAATACACAAATGAAAAAAAAAACAGAGGGTCAATAAAAAAACGGAATCTTGGTATAATTGTTCCTTTTAATAAGCACAATTTGCACACAGTTTGGTTCATGTATCCTTTTACCACTTAAGACCCGGACCATTATGCAGGTTAAGGACCTTGCCCCTCTTTGCGATTCCGCACTGCGTTGCTTTAACTGACAATTGCGCGGTCTTGCGACGTGGCTCCCAAACATAATTGGCCTTCTTTTTTTCCCAAAAATAGAGCTTTCTTTTGGTGGTATTTGATCACCACTGCTGCTTTTATTTTTTGCGCTCGGGTCCGCAGGTCCCGTGGGTGCGGTCACGGAGCTTCGGACCGCTATGCAAGCTCACCATCGGCGGCGCGCGTGACCCATGGCTGGGCTCTTAAAGGTGACGTACAAGTATGTGCCTGTGCCCAGTTGTGCCATTCCGCCGACGTATATTGGCGTTAAGTGGTTAAATGTATCTAACATATTGCTGGTAAACTACTTTATTTATTTTTGAAAAGTTCCTATAGACTTATAATACATGGATTTTATCAGTTCAGATAATTAGGCTGATTTATAAAAGGAGTTAAAAATCTCTACACAATAAATTGTGTAAATATTAACTTCAATTGTCCAATCAATCAAAATGTAAAGCAAATTCTCATTTGCTTATTTCATAAGCACATGATTTAGATGTTCAAAAAGGAGCAGGACTTTGCTTTTGACAGGATTGTAAATTTGAAGTGAGCATTCACACACTAGTAAATCTGCCAAGCTATTGCCCTCAAAAATGTAATGCACTTGTGTAGCACTACCCCCCCAGGAGCCGCTTGGTAGATTGGGTCCTTAAATCTCCTGCCTCGACTCTAAAAACAACCTCGGCCTCACCGACACACCAGGCTAAGCAAACAGATACTGGAAGCACACATATAAATACCCTACACACAACTAAGGTTCAGTATCAAAAAGCAAACATCACACTGGTTTGTGGTAAATTAACCCAATATATTGTCACGGATTACAGTAAATAGCAGTATGCACATAAATGAGTAAATAAAGTAAATCACAGTTCATTAGACAATATGTTCACTAGGCTATAGCAGCAAGGAATGGAGCTTTATGTAGCTAAATCAGAGTCAACTTGGTAATCCACAAAATCAGCAATAAGTAATGACATTAGAAAGCAGTAAAAGCGATGATAATCAATATGGTAACTCCTCTGTAAACAATAGGCCATATCCACTGGTTCCCCTTGCTTCTCTCCCGAAGAACACAATAGTACTGAGAGAGGAATTCCCTCATCAACACTGACTATGTTGATGGTGGCATTAAGCAATTTTCTTTTTTCAACCCATGGTTGAAGGAAAGAAAACTGCATAATGTATGGCCTGCTCTAGATTCTTGCATGAGCCTTGTCATGACTGATACTTGTTAAAGGGTATATAGTAGCTTCCTATATAAGAACATTTCCAAATGTATCCTTTGGACAGCTTTTCTTTACATCCTAGAGACCACACACACACTTCACAGCCTCTAATGTTAAGAAACATGGATTTTCACAGAATAGATGGGTGATGGTATCATTAGCTGCTCATCCAATTTGTGGATAATCCCTGTGTTTAAGATTGCAGAGGCAAAGTATATATAACCAGTATCCCATGCATGGGTCATTTAAATAATATCCAAGCATTTATTCAAACAAATACATTACAGTGGTAAAGTGCAATGTGTTGGGGCCATGCAGGACTCTTTCATCAGGCATGTGCCTAATAATCCAGCTTTTTTTCTATTACATTACTCTTCAATTATCTTCCTAAACTTTAAGAGATCTGTGCTCCATCATCTCCAGCTTTCTTTTGGTAGTGTTCAATCACCACATTTTTATTTATCTTTTTTTAAAGGGGTTGAAAATGATTTTTTCCCCCCTAAATAGCTTCATTTACCTTAGTGCAGTCCTCCTTCACTTACCTCATCCTTTGAATTTGCATTTAAATGTCCTTATTTCTTCTGAGAAATCCTCACTTCCTGTTCTTCTGTCTGTAACTACACACAGTAATGTAAGGCTTTCTCCCTGGTGTGGAGAAAGCCACTTGAGGGTGGAGGTCGTGAGCAGGAGGGTCAGGACGCTCTCTACTTTGCAGATAGAGAAAGGAGCTGTGTGTTAGTGGGTGTCCTGACACTCCTGCTCACCCCCTCCCCCCACAAAAGGCTCTCTCCACACAAGGGAGAAAGCCTTGCATTACTGTGTGGAGTTACAGACAGGAAAACAGGAAGTGAGGATTTCTCAGAAGAAATAAGGACATTTAAATGCAAATTCAAAGGATGAGGTAAGTGAAGGAGGACTGCACTAAGGTAAAGGAAGCTATTTAGGGAAAAACTTTTTTTTCCTTTACAACCCCTATAAGTATACGAAAAAAACTGATTTATCTTACCCTCGCAAGCATCCCTGGACATCATTTTGGCGGCTCCAAGAGGTTCGGGCTGAGCTGTAAGCACAAGGATGAGCCCGCTTCCCTTATGACCCAGGCTAGATTCTAAGCTGGAAACCTCGGTGCTTCTGCATCCTGGCTCTGCAGGTTGAAGGGGAAGGGAGTCTGGAGGGAGACATCCAAGTACTGCTGAGGGTGCTACCCACGCAATGGGACATTGAAGCTCTGATCCCTTGGGTAGAGGAAGCACACCGCCAAGACATCCATGCGGTAAGGACAGATATCAATGCACTAACAGAGAGGGTGAACGCAGGAGAGGGATCTGTGTCCTCTCTTGAACAATGAGTTGGGACTATTGAAAGAGCACAGATCACCCAAGTCGATACAGCAGTAGACTTAGAGTTGCATATAAAGGTCCTTGAAGATAGAAGCCGCCGGAACAACTTATGGCTCCGGTGCCTCCCCGAACCAACGGGCATAGAAGACCTCCAAACAACAGTGAGTACTATATTCAGGGCTGTTCTGTTTTCTCCCCAGACTAAGGTTGAAATAGCTAGGGTGCATAGAGCCTGAAGCCCCAGATCAAGAGACCCAGAGAGACCGAGAGATGTGGTCTGTCGCCTACACTGTTACCCACAGAAGGAGCAGATACTCAGGGTGGAATGGGAGATAGGGGGATATTGAATATGAGGGGGCCCATATTAAGATTCTATCAGATTTATCAAGGGCTATGCTTCAGGGCAGGGCTTGCCTGCACCCAGTTCTTGACCTAGCCAGAGATCAGGGGTGCACATACAGATGGGAATACCCGTTGGCGGTCAAATTCCGTAGAGCAACATCTTAATTTTCCCTCTGCACACCGGCTGATCTCCCGGAACTATTTGTATTCCTGGAAGTGGCACCAATCCAGATCCCAACCTGGCTTACGTTTATCCCTTGCACGAGGGGTCGTTCAGGCCCCCCAGGCACACAATGTTACGGGAGTCGCCACTGGCCACACCAACAACAAAAGCCTAGGTCCAAGGGGCCTACTCTAGACCAGAATCAGGAGCCAGGACCTACCCCTTCAGCTCCATTGAGCGAGGCAGGGGAGGGTGATGTTATAGCAGAGGTTACAGCGGACGTTTTGAGTGGTCCCCGCAATTCTGAATGCCCGGACAGACATTAATGTGGGTACTTGCCTTATATATTTGTATGAATATATTGCACTAACTTGGTCAGGAGAGATGGGGTATAGGTATCATACTAGCTAACGGCTTAGGAAGAGAACCAATGAACCAACAAGGACAACTACTTGAGAATGCAGAGAGCTGCAGGACCCCCCCTTTTTTTGTGTGGGGTCTCTTATGAGGGGGGCTCCTTATCTTTTAATCATTGTATTATGCTTCTGTCTGGGTCAGGGGGCCTGGATTAAGCCTTGCTGTATGAGCTAACACGGAATTAGAGGTGGTATAATGTATTTTGCTAGATGTGACATTTAGGATATATGGTTTAAGATTTTCTCCCTTCCCTGTATTTTGTGACCTTTTTGGTCACCCTTTTTCTTTTTTAACACTTGATTGATATTCAATGTGTACACGTCTAGAAGGGACCTTCCCTTTTTTCCCCCTCCTTAAAAAGAAAATATAATTGAATCTTTTTTTTTCTTTTGCGGTTGTTATTTTTTCCCTCCTCACCCTGGGGTAATAAGTATTACCCTCCACATAATTTTTTAATAATGCTGTTTTAGAGACTGCATTTCTCACAGTATTCCTCTTTTTCTCGCTCACATGTGCATGGTTTGCCCCTCCCCCCCCTTTTTTTTAATCATCACATTCACATTCACTATTTTATTTTCTCCTATACATGGTCAAGAAACTATAAAACAGATTAATATTCTGTTTAGTTATCTGTAGTCCCAGTTTCCCTGGATTTGCCCGCCCCCCACTTCCCCTCACTCCTCTCACTCCCCTTGAGTGGCGGGATGGGGGGGGAATATAACAGCCTGGAGAGGATCTGGATGAGATTTGGTACCTCCTCTTTCCAAAGCTGGAGGAGGTGGACTGTTGAGATGAATCCATACCCTCCCCCCATATGTATGTAAATTATATTTGTGAGATTATAGGCTGAAGATGGCTATTTCCCTCACCCATAAAGCGGCCTCTTAAAGGTTAGATAGCGAGAGAATAACTATTGGGCGCATATTAGGTGCCACCTTCTTAGGCCTCGTACAGACGAGGGGATTTTGATCTGATGGCTTGTACACACCATCAGATCAAAATCCGTGCGGAAAACCTCCGCGGTCACGTGTCGCGACGTGTCCGCGCCGTCGCCGCGACAATGACGTTTGAAATTTTTATCTGCTGGGAATCCGTCGGCTGGACAAATGTCCACCGAAAATTGTCCGCTCGGGCCTACACACGACCGGATAGATCCGGTCGTGTGTACGGGGCCTTAAAGGTATGACCGCAAGATGCTTTAGAATAGAGGAAGATGCCCTTACCCTCCCCCCTTAATATTGGAGTAGGGGAGAATATTGTGCGGTGGTGAGGGCTCTTAGCATAGGGATCATAGGAAGCCATGGAGATTGAGTTGTTTATGGAGGCGGGAAATAGCCATGTTCTTTTTTTTTTGGTATTATATGGAGGTAGATTAGCAATTATATTAATTATATGTATTACCGGTAGGACATCAGGTTTTCTGCGATACTGTATCTTGATTGATATTCTTTAGAAAGGCGGCATAGGTGGTAACATTGGTATTTATTTTTTTCTTTATTGTCAGGACAGGCAGAGGTGTCAGGAGCTTGTTGCCATTTCTGTCCACACCCCCACATAGGTTGATGCTCTGAAATCTGGTTTAACTGGTGAACATTGTAGCAATATATTGCTTTTTATAGTTAGATTTTCTTCCCCTCCCACTTTTCTTAATTTTTTTTAGCTTCATAAACGTGGGGGCATGGCCAACAATCCTGGAGTTGACTGAACAGATGGGTTCATTCAAACTAAGATTTTGGAGTGCGCTTCAGATCACCCACTTTTTTAACACTCTTCTGGCCCCTGGAAGGTTTGCCAGGCCCCTTGCGAGATTTCAGAAATCTTGCTCAGAAAGGGGAGGATTGTCCCATACAGGTAATGCCAACCTACCAGATTAAAATTTACTGACACAGCACCCAAAATTTACTGGCACAGCCAAGTTTTTACTGGCAGTTACAAAAGTTACAAAATTACAGTTTTAGGTGCAAATTCCAGTATTTGGGCTACAAATAAGTACAATATGCAATTAGCAATGGTATTTAAGGTAGATATTAACCACTTAAGCCCCGGACCTTTAGGCAGCTAAATGCCCAGGCCAGGTTTTGCGATTCGGCACTGCGTCGCTTTAACAGACAATTGCGCGGTCGTGCGACGTGGCTCTCAAACAAAATTGGCGTCCTTTTTTTCCCACAAATAGAGCTTTCTTTTGGTGGTATTTGATCACCTCTGCGTTTTTTATTTTTTGCGCTATAAACAAAAATAGAGCGACAATTTTGAAAAAAATACAATATTTTTTACTTTTTGCTATAATAAATATCCCCCAAAAACATATATAAAATTGTTTTTCCTCAGTTTACGCCGATACGTATTCTTCTACCTATTTTTGGTAAAAAAAAACGCAATAAGCGTTTATCGATTGGTTTGCGCAAAATTTATAGCGTTTACAAAATAGGGGATAGTTTTATTGCATTTTTATTATTTATTTATTTTTACTACTAATGGCGGCGATCAGCAATTTTTTTCGTGACTGTGACATTATGGCGGACACTTCGGACAATTTTGACACATTTTTGGGACCATTGTCATTTTCACAACAAAAAATGCATTTAAATTGCATTGTTTATTGTGAAAATGACAGTTGCAGTTTGAGAGTTAACCACAGGGGGCGCTGAAGGAATTATTATTTTACCTAGTGTGTGTTTACAACTGTAGGGGGGTGTGGCTGTAGGTCTGACGTCATCGATTGTGTCTCCCTATAAAAGGGATCACACGATCGATGCAGCCGCCACAGTGAAGCACGGGGAAGCCATGTTTACATACGGCTCTCCCCGTTCTTCAGCTCCGGGGAGCGATCGAGAGGGGAGCGGCTAGAAACGAATAGCCGCGCCTACCGCCGCATGTACCGGGGGGGTCCCGATCGGACCCCCGACCCGCGGAAAGGCAGGGATGTACATGTACGCCCATCTGCCTGTACGTGCCATTCTGTGGACGTACATATACATGCGGCGGTGGTTAAGCGGTTAAGGCAAAAAGCATAGTTCTTATTTTATTTTCTGTTGACAACCCACGAGGCTCCGGGAGGCTCTGCACATGCACTGTTCCTAGCCAAGCATCACAGCCATATTTATTACTGACAGACTGCCTCCTTTCCCAGTTGAAACCTTATCAGGTGAAACGCCGCGTCGGTCGGAGCCCCAGTATCAGACACAGCCATCACTCAGCAGATCGGTAATTCACTGACTGCTGAAAGGATTATATGTCTCAGACAGATATTGGTTCCTTTCTTTTAACCAACCGCTTTGCATATGGATTATGTGAATTTTAAACACTGATGTACACTGCAGCAACTTTTAATAAAGAGGTTTTTATGAACTTTATCAAACGTAATGCACTATGAAGCCTCTTTTTTCCTCCAATTACACCTGCTAATTATGCCATCCCTGGGAGAGCTGTGAACGAGTGGAGTTGAGTTGATCATCAGTGTTCCTGTGAACTAAAGAGGATGGATCCACCTTTCCTGCACTCCTGTGATCCATGGAATCTGCACTATTTGCCTGTATGATCTCCTAACAGAGATCCATCTTTCATGGTAAGGGGCCAACTTGCCCGAATATTATCTTGTGTCTCTGCATGCGGATGTACATGTATGCCCTGGAAGATCCAATTATATCACCTGTGAAGCCAGCTATTTTTCATCTGTTTTAGTGGACTTTTATGTCTCCAGCTATCAGTACTTGAGATTGCTATAATCTCTTGATGGATATTAGAATTTCTATTGTAGAATTTATTTTATATTTTTTTTTTTTTTTCAAACTTCTGTTCACCTTTGTGTGTTTTGTTTTTTTAATCACCATATATTCATATAAATTTGGGGGTTGCGCTATTTTTTCACTGCTTTTCATATTTATTACTGGCAACCTTTTCCTCTTACTGCCATTTACTGGCAGGAGAAAAGTGCCCATTTTTTACTGGCTACCAGTAAAAATACTGACGGTTGGCAACACTGGTCCCATACCTTATCGATCAATTATGAACTATTAAACACACCTGTGGGAACCCAACCCCTGAACTGCGTTCGGGAATGGGAAAGGGAGCTGGGTAAACCCTTAAGCACAACACCGTGACAACAAATCATTAGATACACACAAGAATCATCAATCTATACGAGAACACAAGAGACCATATTTTAGATTGGTACAGAACACCAGTGAAACTGAAGAGATTATTTCCCGACTCTTCTGACCTGTGCTAGAGATGTCAGAAAGATAGAAGTACCATGTTACATATTTTCTGGGACTGTTCTAAACTAAATAATTTTTGGACAGAGGTCAGACGTATTCTTCAAATGTGTACAGACATTATGATACTGGAAGACCCGGCCCTCTTCCTTCTTCATGCATCTCATATACCAGATAATGTATACAGGGAATCCATTATCTGCCATCTCCGCAAAGGCATGTATCCCCTTGAGATGGAAATCATTACTGCCACTGACGATAGGGATGTGGCTACGCAAGGTAAAATAAATAAGTAAATTAGAATCTGGTCACCTTGGAATGTCTTTCTGGCTTCAGAGGAGAGAAGAACCCTCCTTGACAAGGACTAATATAGTCATGGCGGGTACCTAAAAGTTTTAATATCAATTTCCCGCACGTTGGGCAAGTACACAAGAGATCTACCTCCAATCATTACAACTGTGAAATAAACCATGGAAACCCTATTCAAGGATCAAGATGAAATTAAACAAATATATGTACTGTCATTCAACCAATACTTTTTTTAATGATTCCTTTATTAAAAAACAAAAACAATGTCCACTGGTGTAGATCCATTGTCAACCACCGCCACCACTGACCCGACAAAAAACAAAAAGAAGCTCTGCCAAAGGCTCCTGACATCTTATTTTACTCAATTTCTTCTATGTTTTTGACAGAATCAGCTATGTTCTTTTTCTGCTTGTACAGTATGAGCTGTTGCTGTGTGCAGTGTTCATTAAAACTATTTGGGTTTGTCTGTAAAATGATAGAAAGAAAGCATGATAAAATGCTCTTGCTATGATGACAAGAAACATTAAAGCATTTATAATGCATGGAGTGTCATGGCTATCAGCAATACTGAGACTTCATTTCTTCTGCATGAAAACGCTTTGATTATTCGATCTGCTATTTAAGTAAAAAAAAATGTTTGTTGTGAATTTTTTCTAGCTTTGAGGAATGATAAGCAAGAAAAAAAGATGGTGGAACTTAGCTGACCATCAACTACAGTTGAAAAGTAGCATGGGTTCTTACAGAAGACTGTGGAGTCACTAAATCACTTTGGCTTTTGTGAAACAAGGGTGAATATAGGCAACATTTTCCTTTTACAATGTTTCTACCAAATATGATCTATCGAACTAATAAACAACTCACCATTGTACAATCACTGGACATAAACTCTGTTCAATCTGTCACTAGGGCCTAATTATTGCCCCACTTGGTACTGCCATCTTGATTTTTGCACATAATAGAGAATGTGAAGCCATGCTTTCAATCACAGTTCACATGTTAGAGAGGTAAAGCTAAAAGGTAGATAATTAACCACTTAAGCCCCGGACCTTTAGGCAGCTAAATGCCCAGGCCAGGTTTTGCGATTCGGCACTGCGTCGCTTTAACAAACAATTGCGCGGTCGTGCGACGTGGCTCCCAAACAAAATTGGCGTCCTTTTTTTCCCACAAATAGAGATTTCTTTTGGTGGTATTTGATCACCTCTGCGGTTTTTATTTTTTGCGCTATAAACAAAAATAGAGCGACAATTTTGAAAAAAATTCAATATTTTTTACTTTTTGCTATAATAAATATCCCCCAAAAACATATATATATAAAAAATGTCCTCAGTTTAGGCCGATACGTATTCTTCTACCTATTTTTGGTAAAAAAAACACGCAATAGGCGTTTATCGATTGGTTTGCGCAAAATTTATAGCGTTTACAAAATAGGGGATAGTTTTATTGCATTTTTATTAATTTTTTTTTTTTACTACTAATGGCGGCGTTCAGCGATTTTTTTCGTGACTGTGACATTATGGCGGACACTTCGGACAATTTTGACAAATTTTTGGGACCATTGTCATTTTCACAGCAAAAAATGCATTTAAATTGCATTGTTTATTGTGAAAATGACAGTTGCAGTTTGGGAGTTAACCACAGGGGGCGCTGTAGGAGTTAGTGTTCACTTAGTGTGTGTTTACAACTGTAGGGGGGTGTGGCTGTAGGACTGACGTCATCGATCGAGTCTCCCTATATAAGGGATCACTCGATCGATGCAGCGCCATAGTGAAGCATGGGGAAGCCGTGTTTACATACGGCTCTCCCCGTTCTTCAGCTCCGGGGAGCAATCGCGACGGAGCGGCTATAAACGAATAGCCGTGCCGTCGTCCCGGATCGCTCCCCGCGGGAATCCAACCGCCGCATGTAGCGGGGGGGGTCCCGATCGGACCCCCCACCCGCTAGAAGGCAAGGACGTACATGTACGCCCATTTGCCTGTACGTGCCATTCTGTGGATGTACATATACATGCGGCAGTCGGGAAGTGGTTAATAAAGTGGTAGTACATTTTGTACTACCACTTGTACCTACAGATAAGTCTATAATAAGGCTTGCCTGTAGGTACTGTGAATATTTCCTAAACTTGTTTAGGAGATAATCAGAGCGCATGCAACCAGAGACATCAACGGCGCATGTGCTCTAAAGGTCCAGCTTACAGTGCCAGACCTTCAGAGCCCATGCTGGAAAATGGTAGCTCGTGTGCGCATGCACAGGAGTGATGTCATTGCGGCTCCGGCAAATCACATAGTTGGAGCTTGCGAACACGGAAGACAGGCAGGGGAAACATGCTATCCCTCTCAGTGGTGACTTTACAGCGCTGGAGGCCTTTGTTCCAAGGTGAGTATTTCATAATGTGCTTGTATGCAATGCATACAAGCACATTATGTCATTGCCTTGCACGTTTTATTTTTATGTTTTTGAACATTGACAGTTTACAACCGCTTTAATATATCTGTGTACACGGAGAGTTGAAGAATGTTTTAATGTATGCTTTAACTTACAAGAAGTATTCCGTAGAAACCATTCTCTTTAAGCTTTTCTGTACCACACTGTATATTATGTGCATGCACCCTTGAAAGGAACAGGAGTTATAGCTTTGATCATTTTGCCATAATATACGACTTCCCAAAAGTGGCTGCAGTTTGTGGAAAAGTATTTCTAACTATAAACAAGGTGGATACATAAATCAGCAGGTACAGCTCGAAAAGTGCATTTCAGTAATTCAGAGCTGTTTACCACCATGGAAGTGCTTTACATTTAGGATTTCTGGGTACATATGATAAGAGTGATAATTGTTATTAATGTTTAAAGAATGTGTGTTGCTTTGGCAAACATTCAGAACTGACAGCAGCTTTGTCATCAAACAGTGGAACTTTTGTTCAGGCACGATTCTTCCACATCATTTCACAGTTTATCACATTTTGTTTGAAAAGAAAACTTAAGGCATTTATTAGATTTTTTTCTTAAACTTTTTATTCTTTTGGTCTACAAGTTTAATAACAGTTTCCAATCAGACATACTAAACAGATTTAGAGCAGCACAGACATTAACCTACATATTGCATTACAATATAACTTCTATTAATTTCTATCAAATAGAGGTTAAACCTGTACTGTATAAATAGTACAGCAATATTTTTTTTTATGGGTTATCAGAGTTTATATAAATTAACAAATTCACATTTTTTATAAATAGTGCAGCGCTGCTATCTTATGAAATCAAATAAATATATGTGTATTAGACCCCCTGTAAAGGGGACAGGTACCTTAACACCTTTCTTAACTGGTTTCTACTCACACGGTAGATGTTTGGCATGTAGAACCACAAAAGGGAGCAATACCAATAAGCGGAAGGATTTTATAGCTACAGCTACAAGGAGAGTTCATAAGTTTAAGGAGTTCATTACATGTACATTAGAAGGGGTTGTTTATGTGTTGGAATGCACGTACAAGCTCCAGAATGTGGGTTGTACATCTAGACCACTGCTGGTGAGAGTACCCAAACACGTAAACAATATTAGAAAAGGACTGAAATAACAAAGTGTGTCCAAACATTTTAGAGAGGTCCATGGTAGGGACCCTAAAGGTTTACAATTCTAGGGGGTGGAAAAGGTTAACCATCACTGGAGAGGTGGGAATTTTATGAGAACCCGTAGGCCCGGTACACACGGGCAAACATGTACGATGAAACCGGTCCGTCGGACCGTTTTCACCGTACATGCCTGCCAGAGGGCTTCTGTACGATGGTTGTACTAACCATCGTACAGAAGTCCGCGCGTAAACAATACGCGGGGTGTGTCCGCGTCGTCGCCGCGATGATGACGCGGCGATGACACGGCGACGTGGGCAGGCCTGCCATTTAAAGGCTTCCACGCATGCGTCGAAGTCATTCGACGCATGCGAGGGACGGCTGGCGCTCGGACATGTACGGTAGGTCTGTACTGACGACCGTACATGTCCGAGCGGGCAGGATTCCAGCGGACGGTTTTAAAACACGTCCAGGAATATTTGTCTGCTGGGAAAAGGCCCGGCCGGCAAATGTTTGCTGGAATTCGGCCCGCTCGCGCCTACACACGACCGAACATGTATGCTGAAACTGGTCCGCGGACCAGTTTCAGCATACATGTTTGGTCGTGTGTACGGGGCCAGTCTCCATTCTGGGTATATGGGACCAAGGTTTTGGCACCCAGGGGTCTCAACGTAGACTTTGATTTAAGCTGTTTTATTTATAATGGCGGATAATGGTAATAATTGATAGCTTTAATGGTAATGGTTAACAACTATAATAATAATTGAGGAGTAAATATATGAATGATCAAGTAGGAATAGGAATATTGGTATTTGGTTTACTCAATAGTAGTGATTTAATAGGGTTTTTAATATTTTAGGGGATTTTATTAATATTAAAAGAAATGTTATTTAAGGGGATTTTAAATTGTATTTAACCACATGAAGGGGGTACGACAATTCCGTAGGATCTGTTCTGGAGTAATGTGTCTTACGTGGCCCATGGGAAATGAGTGTGCCTGCACTCACTCTAAACTGCCGGGGAGAAGCCTGCCGGGGAGGTTACAATGACAACGTCAAGGCATTTAAAGAGGAGGTTCACTCTAAATATCAAGTATAGCTTATCCATAGCATCTTATTATCTACAGTACATCAACATTTCGCTGTCCAAAATTTTTAAATGCATTTAAATACCTTTACTCTCTGTTAAGATGCAGACACTTCCGGGTCTGTCTCCCGCGGGAGTGTCGCTCCCCTTTCTGTGTGCCAGAGTGTTTGCTGGGAGTCTTTCGCTATGTCTCCTGGGAGCACAGCATCATGCTTTTCAGGAGACGAGTAATCACCCCTGAAAGACGAAATCTTGCGGGATTTTAAATGTCCGCTTCCCAGAAGTATTTGCTTGTGGGCTTCACGCTGCCCACAAGAAAAATAGAAAATTCCTGCAGAGATTTTTATAACTACAGATTTGCTGCCAATTCAGAATGCGGAGGAGTAGCAACCTTAAACATGTGAGTACAAGCTTGGCAGCATTAAAAGAGTTAAGTTCACAGAAAAAAAAAAAAAACGATGGACCGCAGAACCTCCGCTTTAAGGGATCGGGTGAGGTGGACTGTCCATCTATTGAGAAAGCCCAATCAGAGGGTGATACGCATGTAGAGGGGAGGAGCCAAGCCTGTGATGTCTCACAGCCACAGTGGTGAGCGAGCAGACGATTTTTGTATCGTGCTATGCAAGTTTTTATTGTTGTTCCTGTAAGTGTGATTTTAATAGGGCATTTTAAATAAATATTTCAATATTTCTTAATTAGTATTTTCAGTAAAATGAACAATGCGTACATATAATTAATCAATCAAGTCAGTTGTCCCAACCGGCGCATAAGAACAAAGATTAGGGAATTTAGTTCCATTGTAGTGTAGCTGATCTTACAAGGTATGAACAATACACAAGTTATAAATGTTAACATATTCAGCACCAGCAGGAGGGGAGGAGGGGGTAGGGTGGGACTTGAGGTGGGGATGAAGAGTGGGGGGGGGGGACACAAGCAGGGTGCAAATTTGTGTTTTATAGTATTAGGAAAAAGAGAAGAAAGATATCAACAATTTGACTTTGTGATACAGAAAACATCATATTGTTGTGTATCCTTTATTTATATTTGCATGATTTGGAACCATATCTTGAGAGGAAACATCTCACCTGGGAGGCTGCCTATTTAAGAGCTAATACTGAGTAACAGGTTGGAGCAGGAGGAGTGAGATCATATTGGAGAGAGAGCAAAGATAATTCTTTCTGAGTCCTTCTGGCTCATTGTTGAGTTGAGCAGGTATACTGGCTGGAAATGGTGTTACATAGTTACATAGTAGGTGAGGTTGAAAAAAGACACAACTGCATCAAGTCCAACCTATGTGTGTGATTATATGTCAGTATTACCTTGTATATCCCTGTATGTTGTGGTCATTCAGGTGCTTATCTTGAACCCATCAATGCCCCCCACTGTGACCACCTCCTGTGGAAGGGAATTCCACATCCTTGCTGCTCTTACAGTAAAGAACCCTCTACATAGTTTAAGGTTAAACCTCTTTTCTTCTAATTTTAATGAGTGGCCATGTATCTTGTTAAACTCCCTTCCGCAAAAAAGTTTAAAGTGGTTGTATAGTCAAAAATGTGAATTTACATTTATTTAAGCATGACATTATTTTAAATCGTTTGCTCTTAGTTTTTCTTGTTTTACCTGTGTCATTCAGTAGTTATCACTGAAAAAAGTAGAGCGGACGTGTAATGCGCATGCGCCGGATCCCCGTCCATTCCGGCCATCAGAGCCTATGCCGGTTAAATTCTTTCTTTATGTAGGGGCTGCGTCATTTCCTCATGCAGACATCAGCCCCGACATACCGCGATGGTTCGTCCCCACATCCAAGAGCATCATGGTTATCAAGTGATCTACACATCAGATGGTGTATGCTGTAAATAGCTTTTCTTCGTTACCGTGGTAACTGGAAACGAAGTAGAGGCTTGAGTATAGTGACCTTACTGCGCACACGCGGGATTACACAGGCAAGAAGAAACTGTGGGCGGAAATAGAGCATGAATTCAACGCGGAAGACCACAACTGAAATGGCGCAGGCTTAGCAAAAAAAATGTCGTTACTCGATCGCCAGTTACACAGTAAGTAAAACAATATAGGTAAAACAATAGAGCTCAATCGATGTATAACTATCTGGGCTTTAAAAAAATATAAACTTTTATGGTAGTACTGGAGGGTTTACAACTGCTTTAATCCCTAATGTGGGGTCACTTGGTATTTGCAAATTGAAATCACATCCCCTCTCAAGCGTCTCTTCTCCAGAGAGAATAAGTTCAGCGCCCGCAATCTTTCCTCATAACTAATATCCTCCAGACCATTTATTAGCTCTGTTGCCCTTCTTTGTACTCTCTCTATTTCCATTACATCCTTGCTGCGGACTGGTGCCCAGAACTGGACAGCATACTCTTGGTGAGGCCAAACGAGAGTCTTGTAGAGCGAAAGAATTATTGTTTTATCTCTGGAGTTAATCCCCTTCTTAATGCATGCCAATATTCACTTTGCTTTGTTAGCAGCAGCTTGGCATTGCATGCCATTGCTGAGCCTATCATCTACTAGGACCCCCAGGTCCTTTTTCATCCTAGATTTCCCCAGAGGTTCTCCCCCCAGTGTATAAATTTCATTCATATTTTTGCCACCCAAATGCATTATTTTACATTTTTCTACATTGCACATGTTTCCACATCCAGCGGAGAAGTTATTGCCCTGCTTAGCTTAGTATCGTTCATAAATACAGAGATTGCACTGCTTACCCCACCCTCCAGGTCATTTATGAATAAATTAAACAGGATTGGTCCCAGCACAGAACCCTGACCATTCCCACTAGCCACCCCTGACCATTCCGAGTACTCCCCATTTATCACCACCCTCTCACACACCGCTGTGCTTGCCCCTCACTATCTTCACTTCTAGATACAGAAGCCTGTCATCTGTATTTAGAAGTTGCAGCTCCTCTCTGAGCGGCTGCACAGAACCCTCCCCACCATCTCTGGTCACAGCTATTGTGATATACAGGAATTGTGGGGAGGGGGTCAAGGTTAGGCGTGAGCGGCAAAGCGATCGCTATTACCATATATCCATTGCCGACACCAGCAGCATCTCTCCCCACTGCCTGTGTAAAAGCCAACAGCTGAGAAAGCCTCTACTCCTCTAATCTGCCTTATGACAGACCACTCAGAGGAGAAAATATCCCTTCCCACTGTGAGAGGGTTAGCTAGGCAGTGGGTGTGTGTGACCCCCTGGATGAGTTCACTACATAAAAGTAGGCACAGCAAACAGCATACAAACAGGTAAAAAACAAAAACAAAGGTGCGGTTTATTTACACTATATACAATGAACAAATAACAGCAAAACAAAAAAAAACATGAGAATAAATCCTTGCCAACTTGGCCACTTACAACATATGCAGGTTCCCTATCTATCAACTAGGTTATTATTTATCTATTTACTGTGAAATTACTGGTTGGAAGTTATAACTTCAAACTTCAGTAATTTGTCCGTTAAGCCACCTGTTTGAGTACAGATTTTGAAAATATAGTAAATTACCTTAAAAACAATATATACAGTACTAATTATTTGTATATTACTTATGGTAATTAATTGCTTGCCACCAAGGCCAATTCTCTCCTACATGTAAAAATCATAGGCCCAGATTCACAAAAGAGATATGACGGCGTATCTCCTGATACGCCGTCGTATCTCCTGATACGCCGTCGTATCTCTGTTTTAGGGTCTTCCTAACTATGCGACTGATTCATAGAATCAGTTACGCATAGATAGCCCCTAGATCCGACAGGTGTAATTGTTTTACACTGTCGGATCTTAGGATGCAATACCGCGGCCGCGGCTGGGGGGAGTTTGCATCGTAAACCAGCGTCGGGTATGCAAATTAGTAGTTACGGCGATCCACGACGGTTTTTCTCGTTCGCTACGTCGCTGCTAGTCTAGTTTCCCGTCGCAAAGTTAGTCGTCGTTTTAGGTGCCCTAACTTTACACAGCACGCGTATGTGCTGTATAAAGTATGGCCGTCGTTCCCGCGTCGAAATTAAAAAAAAATTCCTTCTTGCGTAAGACGTCCGGGAATACGGAAGTACGCTACGCACGTCGCCGTTCGAAAAAAATGACGTCACTTCGCGCAAAGCACGGCAGGAAATTAAAAAGGGAGCATGCGCAGTAGGTCCGGCTCGGGAGCGTGCCTAATTTAAATGGCACACGCCCCTTTGAATTATGCGGGCTTACTCCGGAGGCCGCCGGCGTAAGTTTTCGCGCAAGTGCTTGGTGAATCAGGCACTTGCGCTGAAAACTTGCGGCGGTGTAACTTATCTACGATACGTTACGCCGCCGCACTTCTACGTGAATCTGGCCCATAATTTTTTTGCTTACTTGTGGAATGGCACCAAACTTCAATAATTATAAATCTCCATAGGAGACGCTTTAATTTCTTTTACAGGTTACATGTTTAACCGCTTAAGCCCCGGACCATTTTGCAGCTAAATGCCCAGGCCAGGTTTTGCGATTCGGGACTGCGTCGCTTTAACAGACAATTGCGCGGTCGTGCGACGTGGCTCCCAAACAAAATTGGCGTCCTTTTTTCCCCACAAATAGAGTTTTCTTTTGGTGGTATTTGATCACCTCTGCGGTTTTTATTTTTTGCGCTATAAACAAAAATAGAGCGACAATTTTGAAAAAAATTCAATATTTTTTACTTTTTGCTATAATAAAAATCCCCCAAAAACATATATAAAAAAAATTTTTTCCCTCAGTTTAGGCCAATACGTATTCTTCTACCTATTTTTGGTAAAAAAAAACGCAATAAGCGTTTATCGATTGGTTTGCGCAAGATTTATAGTGTTTACAAAATAGGGGATAGTTTTATTGCATTTTTATAAAAAAAAATTGTTTTACTACTATTGGTGGCGATCAGTGATTTTTTTCGTGACTGCGACATTATGGCAGACACTTCGGACAATTTTGACACATTTTTGGGACCATTGTCATTTTCACAGCAAAAAATGCATTTAAATTGCATTGTTTGTTGTGAAAATGACAGTTGCAGTTTGGGAGTTAAACACAGGGGGCGCTGTAGGAGTTAAGGATCACTGTGTGTGTGTTTACAACTGTAGGGGGGTGTGGCTGTAGGATGGACGTCATCGATCGAGTCTCCCTATATAAGGGATCACTCGATCGATGCGCCGCCACAGTGAAGCACGGGGAAGCCGTGTTTACATACGGCTCTCCCCGTTCTTCAGCTCCGGGGAGCGATCGCGACGGAGCGGCTATAAACGAATAGCCGCGCCGTCGTCCCGGATCGCTCCCCGAAGGGATCCCGCCCGCCGCACGCAGCGGAGGGGGTCCCGATCGGACCCCCCACCCGCTAGAAGGCAAGGGCGTATATATACGCCCTTCTGCCTGTCCGTGCCATTATGCGGACGTATATAGGCGTGCGGCGGGCGTTAAGTGGTTAAAGTTACAAAGGAGGTCTAGTGCTAGAATTATTGCTCTCATTCTAGCGATCGCGGCATATGTAACCTGTGTGTATCTGGCTCTGATACTAGCCAGTGCTTCACCAGCCACTCTCCCCCTCACCTGCTGGTGAGTTCTATTTGTTTTATATGGTATTTCACTTAATAAACTGTGCTACACTAAATGTGTTCAGATCATCGATTTCTGTTCAAAGGGCACCACACTCCACCATGAGTGTGAAAGAGCCCTAAGTCAGAAAACATGTGTTTCATGATATGAAACACTAGAATACTGTATAACAAGCCGTCATAAAAATCACAAAACGTTCACTTCGGTCTTTGTCATACATTTCTGTCATATCTTTATGGAAGCATCAATGAAATCTTGAAGTTCATTTGGACAAAGTTGATGTCCTGCATTTATTTTATTTTTTTCTTTGGGAATTTTTTTTTTTAATAGATTTTCTTTTATTTAAAGGTTAAAAGCATTTACAGAAATCAACAGTTATGAACAGTTATACAATGAAAAGCCACAGTATACTGTTACATAGAAGATTCTGTCATTTCAACATAAACTTGTACATGGTGGGGGATCTGGACCCGTCATGTAATTTTGTATATTTTAAATTTCGTCAGCAATCATTACCTTAGCGGGGTGTCCAAAATAAGTTGGCTGTTGCCAAGGTTTGCTATTATTAGATTGGAAGGGAAAGACTCATTGGGTATAGAGTATGGTTATAGTATAATTCCATTTGTGTAGAAGTATGGTCAATAGTTAGAGGGGATTAGCTATGTGTTAGTTCCATGCATGGCTTCTGAGGCAGGTAGTTGAGGTGTATGCAAAGTGGATATGTAATGCAAATATGCAAGTATTTAAACTGAGGGGGTGGGGGAGGGAATGAAGAAGGAGGAGGAGAGGAGTGAGGTAGGGGGGAAGGGAGTAAAGAAGGGGGGGGGGGCGAGGGGCCGTCTGACTTCCCTCCTCAGTTTTTAGTTGAATAAAAAAATTATTTAGTTACAGAAAAAAGTTTTTACATCTGCTGCCTGCCTCTGTGGATTCTTGCCCTCCTTTGTCTTCTCAGTGCGCATGGCATATAAGCTCCTGCTCCTCATCCCTGCTCCTCATAGCAAGGCAAAGACAGCCGCCCACGCGGTCTTTCCAGCAGAATCTGTGGCCTGCCAGTACTTTGTCCAGTTTTAAAGATGGCCGCCGCACTGTCGCCGAGCGGTGGCAATCTTAATGAGTAACCCACAGACTGCCAGTGACACTGTCACTGCAGCCTGTGCTGCCTGGCTGAGGGGGCATACCTAGAGCATTTGGCACCCGGGGCAGATCCTATATCTGCCCCCCCACGGTAAAATTTAAAAACACCCCACTGTGCCCCCTGCATCCTTCAATATCTCTGTCACTACTGTGTACCCCTCTCCACAACTGCACCACTGGACCCCTTTACATTATACAGCACCCCACATTTCTGGACCCCTTTATATTAGACAGCACCCTGCATCACTTTACATTACACAGCCCTCCACAGCTCTAGACACCAATGTGTTACACAGACACCCCCCTAACAGTTGTGGACCCCCTGCATGTTACTCAGACCCCCCTACAGTGCAGACCCATCCCCCTACTGTCTCCCCCTACAGTGCAGACCCATCCCCCTACAGTGCAGACCCCCCCTTACAATACAGACCCACCCCTACAGTGCAGACCGAAAGCTCCCTCAAACTTAACGGATCCAAAACAGAACTACTCATCCTTCACGCAAATAAGAAATCCATTTCTAGGACCACATGGACACCACCCACCATCCTCGGACAAACCATCGCACCAAGCAAAAAAATCAAAAGTCTCGGAGTCATCTTCGACTCAGACATGACGATGGATGCACAAATAGGATCAGTCGTCAGCAGCTCTCATCATTTGCTCCGCATGCTACGTAGACTCATCCCCTTTATCCCGAAAGAAGACACGGCAGTAGTGGTTGGAACAATCATCAACTCACGACTCGACTACGCAAACTCCCTCTACTTAGGACTACCAAAATACCAGATGGCACGTCTACAAGTCGTCCAGAACACGGCAGCCAGACTGGTAACAGGTAAAAAGCCGTGGGAATCAGTCTCCCCAGTCTTGAGGTCCCTCCACTGGCTGTCCGTACAGGACCGGGTGACATTCAAGACGCTCTGCCTCACCCACAAATGTACACAGGGAAAAGCTCCTCAATACTTAAGCGAGAAAATAAAACCGTACGTCACCAAGCGCATGCTCCGGTCAACCAACCAAAACCTTCTCCAAATTCCTAAATCCCGCTACAAATCGAAAGGAGAACGAAGATTCTCGGTCCAAGGACCACGGCTCTGGAATGCTCTACCCACGACCATCCGCTTGGAAGAAAACCATCGGGCATTCAGGAAAAAGCTAAAGACCCACCTCTTCTGAAAGATCTGTACAACTCTGGATGTCAAGCGCCTTGAGGCGATTAAGTTCGCATTTGCTGCGCTATACAAGTTACTCACTTACTCACTCACCCCCCTTACAATACAGAACCCCCCTCCTACAATACAGAACCCCCCCTACAATACAGACCCACCCCCACAGTGCAGACCCCCCTCCCCTACAATACAGACTCCTCCTTACAATACAGAACTCCCTCTACAATACAGATTCACCCCTACAGAGCAGACCCCCTCTACAATACAGAACCCCCCTCCTACAATACAGACCCCCCTACAATACAGATCCACCCCCACAGTGCAGACCCCCCTACAATACAGAACCCCACCTCCCACAATACAGAACCCCCCTACAATACAGAACCCCCCCACAATACAGAACCCCCCTACAATACAGAACCCCCCACAATACAGAACCCCCCCCCCTACAATACAGAAGCCCCCCTACAACACAGACACTCCCTTCAGACCCGTAAACCAGGCAAGCTGATCATCTGAGCCACGTGCTGCACACATATCACAGTACGGAAAAGGGGGAGGTGGCTTCTCTCTGCTCAGCTGCGTGACTGTGAGACAGTCACAGACAGCCGAGACTCATCAGACCTGCGGTGCTGCCACAGAGAAGGGGGATCATTGCGGCTGGGTCCCGGGTGTGCCGACGGCTTGCTCGGGTGTGGCTTGCATCCCCCCTACAAAGCCAGGCTTCAGCCTGCTGTGTGTGACTGCCGCTGCCTCTCTGTCACAATGCCATGCCACCCGGCGCCCGCTAACGGTGCTAAATCCTCTTCAATCGCGGAAGGGGGGCGCCAAATCTGTGCCGGTCAGAATCTGTGCAGGTCGCCAGGCGCCCATGTTGCTATGGTGCCCTGTGCGACCGCACAGCCCGCACACCCCAAAGGCCGGCCCTGCGTATACCATGGCTTGTGTCACTCTTTGTTTGACAGTTTGTATGCAAAGCAAGTTAGTTTTCCATGCTTTCGCTATTAATTGTTTAATCGCTGTTGTAACAATTAGTAATAGTCTAAATTGGCGAAGGGTCAAGATTTGGGGTTTATAGTTTAATAGTGCTACAATTGGATCAGGCAGTAAAGTTATTTTAAACATTGTTGAAAGAAATTTGAATACTTTCTTCCAGAATGAGTTGGCTATGGGACAGTCCCACCAAATGTGTGTGTGTGTGCCCAGTGCTGTACATCCTCTGAAGCAGTTAACAGGGTATTGATGGTTAAATTTGGCTAATTGTGCTGTAACTAAGTACCATCTTGTGAGGACTTTGTAATTGGACTCAAGGGCTACAATGTTGGGAGTAGCTGATTTGGTTGCTTGCCCAATCTTGTTCATCTAAATAGAGGTGGAGATCATCTTCCCATTTTCTAAATATATTTATTTTAAGATTTTCATGAAAAAGTACTACAAAGAAGTGCAAATCTGTGTGGAATAAAAAAAAAGATATATTGTGGAAGTACAGTCCAAGGGCAATACAAAGATCACATTGGAACCGAATATACACTATACTCAGCTAGTCCAATCATTTGGAAAACAGAAATGATCTAGATGAAGGACTACAGTATGAAATACGGACAGATAGAAATGGCACTCTGTAAAAAAAAGGGAGTCTTGCATTTATTTTATACATTTTAGAATGTTAATGAAATGGCAAGGTAAGGCTAAAAAGTGCAAAAGGATACCTTGTCATTTTGTACAAAATCACTGACAGAAAAATATTATAATGCCATTGCCTTGTTAAAATGGGTTCTTCAAAACCCTTTATCAGTTTACCCTGGCACTCAACATGTAAAGTTTCCAACCACCTCCCATATCAGTGATTTTGTCAAACCAAGCAGGTGAATTTCAAAAGCTTCTTTTAATTTATTCTCTCCTCACATCCCTGAGCCTGTTCACCAATTATTTTATATTCTCCCACAGAAAACAATTGACTTTGTCTACATAAAAGTGGAAAAGTGATACAGTTCATTTTGCAGTGTCTGAAGGAGAAATAAAGCTTTAAAGCTTAATAAATAACACACTCCATTAATTCCAATACACTTCACTTCAGAATGGAAACACAATTGTCAGCTTGTGAAGTAAATAATAAAACCTGTCGGTAAAAGCTTTTTTAAAAGGGATAGAATGATAAAATATCAATTTCCAGCAGTAATGCAGCAGTAACAGAGAAATATTTAAAGGGAACATGTGAGGTAGATGTGGGTAAAAAATATGGTGTCTGCCATTAATGAAATGTTTTAAGATGGTTCCAGGAATGTTATCCTGATCCTTGCATCACTTGTTTCACCATGAACATGCATGCAGACATTTAGACATCTCAGACCGCTTGTTTGTTTCAGCCTAATGATCTAGTTAGGTATTGAAACCATGATCAGAATGGTGGTGTTAAAGACTGAACTTTTAAAAAAACGAAGCAAATGAAAGCTCCCATATCATTTTATCCACATTTTATCCATTTATAAATAGGGATCTTAGTATAGCACACATATCAAAATAAAATGCTAAGCATGCGCAGTATGCCAAAAAACTGACTTACTATTCACTGACCACCATATATAGATGTGCGTTGCCCTTTTTTACCTTTGTTGCTCATTTTCTGCAACCTGTTTGCAGCAAATTATTCAAACGCTTTTTTTTTTCTTGTTCAATATGTTTATTCAAAGGTATTTCCATTTTTCATGTAAGAAAAAGTACAAAATAAAGTGTACAAACATTCAATAAGGACATATGCAGTAAAAGATATACACTACAGGGATTAAAATCTGATATTTTTAAGCAAGATGTTACATCAACAATCAGTCATTTTCCAGATGTTGGTTATAGTTTATGTTTCAATATCTATTAAATATGTCTCCATGTAGGAGCTTTCGTTTCCGAATCTATTTATTATAATGCAACATTAGTGTATTGAATCTCAATCTCAGTTAATTTTTTATAAGACTAAATTATAGTATATAATATCAAGTACTTAACGTGTGTGGTAAAAACACATGTGATTTATTATGTGTGTTAATGAATAGTTAAGAATATTTTTCCGGGGTATTCTCTTATCCTCATCTTATCAGACTCAATCCAAATTAGGGATGAACTCACTTGGAGTAGAACCCTGGGATCTTAGTTGTACTGCAATAAGTTAACCAAAAAAAAAATATATATGAAATAAATCAAAAATCAAAAAATAAGAGCAAAGAGAGATTATAGAAGAGAAGAAGAAGAGAAAGAAAAAAAATTAAGCAAAAGATGAAGAAGTGACAGGGAACGCAGAGTTATTCTTCATAATACTTAAAAGCAGTTTTAATTCGGAAGAGATCGAGGATCATTTAATAGATATCTGACCCATGGATCCCAAATTTCTTTGAATAACTCCAGTTTATCGAGTAAAATTGCAGTCATATGTTCATTGACCGTGATCCAGGAGAGTTTATTTTTAAGCTGTTCGAATGGCAATATGGCAGATTTCCACGATTTAGCAATTATAATTCTTGCTGAAATGAATATAAATTTTATGAAGCATCTATAAGGTTTAGAAGCTGTTCTTTTTTACATCCTAGCAGCGCCTGTCTCGGTGATTTGATTAGATTTATTTGAGTAAGAATATAAATAAAATTATATACTCTAATTCAATATCGTCTTACTCTAGGACATTGCCACCATATGTGAAACATTGTTTCCTCTTTTCCGCATCCACGGAAGCAAAGAGGAGATGTGTCAGGTATAAAAGATGCCAGTCTAGTGGGAACCATGTACCATCTTAAAAGTATCTTATAGTTTGCTTCGATAATAGAAGTGTTCATAAGTGACCGCGTTGCCTCGTGTGCTATATTATGCCACTCATCAAGCTTTCCTGGAGGTCTGCTTCCCATTTTTCCATGTAATTGTGTTTAATAAAAGAATTAGTCAAAAAGTTCACTGAATTTGAGCCTAACCACACAGGCGGAAAAACACATGCGATGGACACAACAGATATTATACAATGGGAGAAAAACCTACTACATTGTTAGCAAGAAAATTAGTCCCACATTCTTACACTCCAGCTTTACCTAAACTTAAAATAAATAACGAACAGCCGACCCAAAATCCAAAGATTATTTGGAGAGAGTTTACCAACTTTTACTCTACATTATATAGCAAACCAATAAATATTGACTAAAACATAATAGATTTTTTTTCAAAAATATTATTTTACCCAAATTGACACAGGAGCACTCAGAACTCATGGATAGGGAATTTTCAGAAGAAGAAATTAGACAAGCAATAAAAAGTTTAAATCCCTCTAAAGCACCGAGCCCCAATGGGTTTTCTGGACATTATTATCGTAATTTTCAAGAGATCTTGACCCCACATGTCTGTAAATTTTTTAATACACTCAGACAAGGCACGTTCCATCCAACTCAAGAAAACAAAGCATATATACATGTCATTCCTAAAGGACTTGTGCAAACTACCGTCCAATTTCATTGATAAACACAGATTTAAAGATTTTGACGAAAATCTTGGCATCTAGACTAAATTCTTTTCTAGCTCTATATATACACCCAGATCAGGTGGGATTTGTTCCGGGACGTCAGACTGTAGATCAAATTAGAAGAGTGATTGATGTCATATCAGCAATACATTCTGATTGGGACGCGGGAGGACTACGGAAGAGTATGCTTTTATCCTTAGATATGCACAAGGCATTTGATTCCCTATCTTGGAACTATCTCTTCTATATCTTACACAGACTGGGTTTTGGGTCTAAATTTTTGACCATACTTCGAGTACTATATGATTCCCCTTCAGCAACCTTGATAATAAAAGGATACTCCTCAAACCCAATTTCCATTCATAGAGGAACTCGGCAAGGTTGTCCACTATCACCACTTCTTTTTGCTTTAGCACTAGAACCTCTAGAAATATAAATTCATTCCTCCATAGACATCCAAGGTATTAAATGTGGTGCCAAAGAACATAAATGTGTCCTTTTTGCAGACGACATCCTGATGTTGGTTTCATCCCCATCACTACTCTCCCACATTTAAATGCTATACTTAAATCATTCTCCACCATCCCGGGACTTAATGTAAATCACGAAAAGTCACAGGCCTTGAACATATCATTAGATGAAACCACGATCTCCTCTCTAAAACAATCATACAATTTTATTTGGCACTCAGACTCCCTTCCATATTTGGGAACCAACCTCACTCCGTCCTTACGTACATTATACTCCCAAAACTATCCTGCACTTTTTAAAAAACTGACAGCTGACCTGGACAAATGGTCACTCCATCCACCGTCGTGGTTTGGCAGATAACATTCTGTGAAGATGAATATTCTCCCAAAAATATTATACTATTTCCGCACACTACCAGTGACATTAGTTCGTTCAGAATTAATCGCTTTTCAATCTAAAATAATGTCTTATATCTGGGGAAACAAAAGACCTAGGGTGAATAAACGCACACTACTCACATCTAAAACTAAAGGGGGTTTAGGGACTCCTGATTTAATAAAATATTATTATGCAGTAATATTGGCGCAATTGGCCAGATCTCATTCGACTCACCCCCACCCAATTTGGATGGAAATAGATGATTATGCATGTCGTAGTATGTAGATTTCCCATATAATTTGGTTACCACCAAAGGAAAGACCACCAATTTTTTGTCCAACATTATCACTCTCCTTAAATATTTTGGACAGATTATCCAGGACATACAAATTTAAATCTCTACATTCCCCATTAACCCCTATATCTGGGAACAAAAAATTCCCCCCCGGGCCTCACCTCCGGAAACTTTGAATGGTGGAAGAACAAAGGTATATTACGTATAGCGGATATCTGTGATACTAGGGGAATGTTAACCTGTAAATTCCTAGAAGAACATTATCAACTACCGGTTTCAGAACAATTTCATTACACTCAGATAAAACATTTTTTAACTAATATACCATGTGACTCTAATATAACAACCATGTCTCAAATGGAATATTTATGTCGGAAATTTGACAAAATTCAAGGTCATATTTCAAAGACTTCTTTTTGACTAATTCAAGCACCTAATTCAAACACATTCTTCTGCTATGCGAATTGGATACTGGGAAACCTGCATCCAATTTGCATATATGTGAACCCAGCCTCACACTCTATGTTTGGTTCAAACCCTTTTTAACCCTGCGGTTAATCAATCCATCATTGGCAGTCTCCAGCTCATATGTATAAGTCTATAAGCCAATCAGCCAATGGGGTTAATGACCTTCAAAAATAAATTCTTTCAGTAAAAAAAAAAAATGTGAGATTAAGGCATGCATAAAAAATGTTTAGTAATTGTACCTACGAAAGGTAAAAACGTTTATCTTCATCGATTTATTAACTGCTTGCCGACCACTGCACAACAATATAGGTCGGCAGAATGACATGGCTGCACAAAGGGACATACCTGTACGTCCCCTTTAAATCGCTGCATAGTGGGCATAGAGCTCCTTGAACGTGCCCACGGGAGCCGTGGACTCGATGTCAGCAAGTGTCCCGTGATCGTGTCACGGAGCATCAGAACGAGGAAATGTAAACAAGGCATTGTATCTGCGAGATCAGTTTTCCAAATCTTTGATTTTAGTATAGGCTTCATCAAATCTGCCCTGGAGATGAGTAATCATTGTGGAGTTCTGGTTAGCCTTGTTAACTGTTTCAGCCACCTTAGTTTCAATCAGCTCAAATCTTTTTCCTATGCTCTGAAGGTCACGTTTAATATCAATGGTGATTATAGAGCAATATTTTGACAGTTCCTGCTGTAGCATGGCAGAGAATTGTGCTATCAGGACAGCATCACCAGCATATGGTGTAAATTGAGGTGCTGGATGCTCTCTGTCCGGGCTTGGCTGCATAAAGATTAAGTCTGTAATTTCTGCCATATTCCTGTCCATGGAGTGTTGGCTCCGTTTATCTGCCTGCTTCTGTGCTCTGGATGTGCCTGCATCCTCGTGATGCAGCTCGTTCCGGCGCCATCTTGAGGTGAGGCTTCAGGCTGGGGGAGGGTCCCACTGTTCCACTCAGTTGCTGCTGTTTATACGGCAGTTTTTTGGACTGTCCTGATGCCCACCGTTGCAATACCACCCCAGGACCCGCTAAGGACAGGGTTCCCGGAGATCGCGCTGCTTTTTGCTGTTTTGGGCTGGCGGTGTGCGGAGCTCGCTCAGTGCACGTCTGGTCCCGAGCTCTCGTGTATGCAATACCATACTTTACATTCTGGCAATTTTTTTCTCCTTTTTGTCATAGGAGGAATACAATTTTTTTTTAAGACCTACTGTGGGTGCAAAACCACTGCAGCAGAACAGCAGTATCTTTTAAATGGGAGGCAAGTGTTGCAAACCAACATCCCCCTAGGAGGATAAGTAACACAGAGATTCGGATCACACTGGGGAGGAGCCATAGGTACTGGAGAAGAACCATCCCTTACCAACTGTTGTCAACTTATGAGTGCTATTTGACCTGTGTGGTCAAATTCCTGTAAATTCCTCTGAAGGTGTGGAGCAGCCCCTTCTTCTTTTTTCAGCTATTAGTACTGTAGAAGGATTGTTTAAGCAATCCCTGTTAAGGGATGTGTGTCCCAGGTAGGCTTGCAACACTAACTGTTGGCATAGTTTTGTGAATCTGTTAAAACTGATAGGCTCTGGAATCGGTTCAATGATCATTGCTGTGATGAGGTATGGATTCTATTTATGGTGTGTTAAAAGTTTTGATGTTGAACCTGCGCTTAATAAATCTTTGGTTGAAGGTTTGGATCATTCTTTCAATGTGCTGTAGGTTGGAGGGACCGGTGAGTATATGGATAATAAATTGCTCCCCTACCCCCTCTTCATTCTCATCACCTAGCTTTCCCACCCTTGTATGGTAGCCCTGAAGAAGTGGTAGACAATTTCCCAAAAATGCATTAGTTTGATCTGTACATGTTTTTTCTTCAAAAAAAATATTGTATTCTTCATTAGGAGCTTCCTTATTCTGGACACCGGGTTCTCCTCTCCCCCTACTCAAGTATCCGTATTAACAAGTATATTCTGAATGTTTCTTGTACAACATATACTTCTAACACCTGTATACATATAATAAAACAAGATGAGTAGGAAATAATATTTAGTCCCCTTTTACACTTATACAACTTGTCTCACGATTTTGTACTGCACTGTACTGTACTGACGAGTCATTCTCCATGATTTTCAATGAACACCATTCATACTGGCACGACTTTAAGTAGTGCCGACTTCAAAGTAGTCCCTGCACTTTCAGTACGATTTCAGTACAACTTTTTAAGCACAAGCAGCTTTTTAACCCTTGTCCAACCCAATCCTTTCAGCATAGTAGCCCCTCTCAAGCACATTTTTCCACCACACATTCACTTCCTGATTATTCCCTAAGGAACAATGTGCTCCAAACAGGTAAAAAAAGAGACATCCTCGATAATGAGCAAATAATTCGATTTATCCGTAAGTGCCCAGCTATTTATGATTTGTGTGACCCAAGCTACAAAGACAAGATAAACTACAAAGACAAGATAAACTACAAAGACAAGATAAACTACAAAGACAAACTACAAAGACAATATCCCACTGACTACCAATAAAGGGGACATTCTTCCCACTGACCACCAATGAAGGGGACATTCTTCCCACTGACCACCAATGAAGGGAACATTCTTCTCACTGACCACCAATGTAAGGGACATCCTTCCCACTGACCACCAATGTTAGGAGCATTCTTCTTACTGACCACCAATGTAAGGAGCATTCTTCCCACTAACCACCAATGTAAGAGACATCCTTCCCACTGACCACCAATGTTAGGAGGATTCTTCTCACTAACCACCAATGTAAGGGACATTATTCCCACTGATCAACAATGTAAGGAGCATTCTTCTCACTGACCACCAATGTAAGGGACATTCTTCCCACTGACCACCAATGTTAGGAGCATTCTTCTCACTGACCACCAATGTAAGGAACATTCTTCCCACTGACACCATTGTAAGGAGCATTCTTCCCACTGACCACCAATGTAAGGATCATTCTTCCCACTGACACCAATGTAAGGAACATTCTTCCCACTGATCACCAATGTAAGGGACATTCTTCCCACTGATCACCAATGTAAGGAACATTCTTACCACTGACCACCAATGTAAGGAACATTCTTCCCACTGACCACCAATGTAAGGAACATTCTTCTCATTCTTCATTATAGAGGACCCAAAATTGACCCCTATCTTCACGATTGGCAATGATGGGATGTACCCAATATCGACGTCCTCTGCGCCTCTGCTTCTCCTCCTCTTCTTCCTCATGCACTGCTACTGCTGCAGCAGCAATGACAACTGCGGTGGCAGGAAAAGGAATTGCCTCACATCATGTATGTTTTCATTGGGTAATGCCAAATTTGTGGCAAAGTCGAAGTTGTACTGATCCCAAATCACAGCAAAATCGCGGCCGCAAAATCGTGGTCAAATCATCATCATGAAATCATAGAAGTGTGAAAGGGGCCTTACAGTAGTTTATCGACACTCCAACCAACAGGACCCGATCCATATCAATTTCCCAGAATCAAGACGAGACACAGCTCTGCACTTGTTCCAAATGTAATGATACTTTAATGGTTTCTTCTCAGCTTTTTATACAGTACAAGGCATTAAAGCAACAATGAGATCTCCACCCCCCTAATCACACACTAAGGCTAATTATTAAACATTCCTTAATTAAACAGCATAACAAACAAACCCATCACACACTGAGTTCCTTAGGCAGACGTTTTGTCTCCGCATGCAGCTTAACACCTATTCACACCTCTGAGCATCAATAGGTTTTAGACAGTGTTATCACACAATTAAAGGCCTTTAAACAGCTAGCCTTATTTAACATATTAACAGTCTTCACAGAGAGATGAGTCACTATTGACTGGTTGGGGTCACAATTAACCAACATCTTGCAGTGTCTCAAAATCCTGCAATACGAACTATCAGTGATGTCAAATCTCATGTAATACATGAATTATGATTCACTTGCCACCCCATGCCCAAAAGGCACAAGGTGGACTCAGACCCAAGAGTTATCAGTGACGCTGACACAGGAGTATCCTCCATCCTCACAAAGTCTTTGGGTGTTACGGGTCATTCCGTTACATCTCTCCCCTTTCGGTGGGTGACTGACACAGGAGGAGACCCCGAACGGGTTGACTCCGAAGTCAGTCAGTAGATCCAGTCCTCCAATGCTGGTATCCATACCGTACCCCAAATAAATTTTTCTAAACAGAGCATTACTCACCCTGCCAACCTCTGTCTCTCTCAGAGAACCTGCCTGCCGCTTGGGAGAGGCCTGGACTGGCCCTTCTCCCTGGAGTCCTTTCAGCCGCTGGAGAGAAGACAGGGTGGCTGGGCTCAGTTAATCATGCGGTTGGGGATCTGGGAAAACTGGCCCCCATCCCTGGGGTATACCAGTGGAGACTGAAGTCCCATCCACTGCCCCAGGAACTCCCTCTCCTGATAGGTGAGAGCAGAGGCTTGTGGCACTCTGCTCTGTTGCCAGCTCTTCTGCTGGGTCACTTTGAGTGGAGACCACAGTCCCATCCACTCCCACAGGAACTTCCTCTCCTGCAAGTTGAGAGCAGAGACTTGTGGCACTCTGCTCCGTTGCCAGCCCTTCTCCTGGGTCGTTTTGAGGGGAGACCACAGTCCCATCCCCCGATGTCAGCTCAAGCTGCAGTTGTGTGCCGCAGCCAGTAGCATCCTGCCCTGCTGCCAGGGATTCAGCTGGGGGTAAATGCTTTACCATCACAGCCTGTTGCTGGGGAGAGGGGCCAATTGCCCCGGCTCCCTGGAACTCCACTTCCATGGTGACTGGCATCTGTACCTCTCCCCTCTCTTCAGTTGGTGCTGCTGTGACTTCTGCTGCAGCACCTCTTTGCTATAGCCAAGTGGCATCCACAGCCGCTATAACCCGGTCTATGATCTCCGGTGGAGGATTAGGTCCATACTGTGCCAGTCCACGTCTAACAGCCCGGTCAAAAAACTCTTCATCGGGTGTCCTGTCTGTTACGCTGGGCCTCTCAGCTCTATCCATTTCGACAAGTTGTGCGATAATGTCCCTTCTCTTACGGTTGCTGGCCGATCTGCCCCGGCTCTCCAGTAAGTCCTTGAGGGAAGAGAGTTTCAGCCGTTCATACAGCGTCTCCACCGTCCTGTGTCCTTGTAGCCATCCTTTAAGCGATGGAATTATCC
The DNA here is from genome assembly GCF_905171775.1 of Rana temporaria. Taxonomy (NCBI): domain Eukaryota; kingdom Metazoa; phylum Chordata; class Amphibia; order Anura; family Ranidae; genus Rana; species Rana temporaria. The sequence goes on from NC_053492.1 coordinate 346,366,014, forward strand.
CACTGCTGTGCCACCACTGTAACGGTCACCACCGTTTACGACCTTCCATCCCATCCACGACAGCTTATCGACACTCCAACCAACAGGACCCGGTCCATATCAATTTCCCAGAATCAAGACGAGACACAGCTCTGTACTTGTTCCAAATGTAATGATACTTTAATGGTTTCTTCTCAGCTTTTTATACAGTACAAGGCATTAAAGCAACAATGAGATCTCCACCCCCCTAATCACACACTAAGGCTAATTACTAAACATTCCTTAATTAAACAGCATAACAAACAAACCCATCACACACTGAGTTCCTTAGGCAGACGTTTCGTCTCCACATGCAGCTTGACACCTATTCACACCTCTGAGCATCAATAGGTTTTAGACAGTGTTATCACACAATTAAAGGCCTTTAAACAGCTAGCCTTATTTAACATATTAACAGTCTTCACAGAGAGATGAGTCACTATTGACTGGTTGGGGTCACAATTAACCAACATCTTGCAGTGTCTCAAAATCCTGCAATACGAACTATCAGTGATGTCAAATCTCATGTAATACATGAATTATGATTCACTTGCCGCCCCATGCCCAAAAGGCACAGGCTGGACTCAGACCCAAGAGTTATCAGTGACGCTGACACAGGAGTATCCTCCATCCTCACAAAGTCTTTGGGTGTCACGGGTCATTCCGTTACAGGCATGATTTTAAATCATACAGAAAATGTTCTATATTGCAGATTGCAGCAGTTAAAAGAAACTGCAGATATTAGGCCAAATATGGGGCAAGCATTACATTTTTAAAGGGTTTTGTTATTTTTTATGTAGCTAGATTGCATTTTTCATGTTTTAGAATTATTTTGGTTCTATTGTTTTCATTACTTAAAAGTAAGAGCTAAAGGTTTCATAATGTAAGATACAAATAAAGTTGTGGGGCAATATTAGTAAGTACGGTAAAAATGAAGATCGGTGTGACATCTCTGATTTAGATTTCATAAGCATAGCCTTCAATAGAAACATGAATGACAAGGACATATTAGGTTTGATTAGGCAAAGTGCCATTTCTGGATCTAATTGCATTAGACATTCATTGACTTTGATCAAGACAACAAGTGTGAGGTCTGCAGTTCAAAAGTAAACATATATGTCAACAACAGAGACTTTTCACATAAAAGTTAAAATCAGGAGGACACCTTCAGAGAGATGGTGTTAAAAGAGAACTAGGAAAGCGATCCATATCCATTCCCCGGGGGTCCTCTTTATATTTCATCTGCTCAAGGATTACTTTCTGGCATTAAAAGATTTTATAATTCGACTAACACTTGCTGATAACCATGCTTAATCAGACAATATTGTAACTTTAGGGCAAAAGCGGCATGAATTATTTTCTAAATATCAGCATTGTTTTCTTTTCTTTTTGTTTTTCTGTTCACACATTACCTATGTGTATTTGTTATCAGCAAGTCTGACATGACATTTCTTGTCTGCATTTGATGTTTACTGATATGTCATTCATGTGTTGATTTATTGGATACAACTAATTTTTTGCTCACTTTAGATGAACAGTTCATCAAAATCTTGGTTTAGACTACAATAAAATAAAGGATCTTTACAGATTTATATAATGTAAAAACATATCACTATAGCATATTAGTAAAACACTGTGGTATTGAGCTTTCTTTCAGATATTGATGGTCTTAGTCAGGATATTGAGATTTTGAAACAAAAATTAAGATACAGTTAGTTGAAATAACAAGACAGTTAAAGATAAGATATGATAAGTGATAGTTATTACTCTCCATTTACAGTATTAAACATAACACATGCAAATCAGTATAGCGCATGTATAGCGCATGGTGTTTTGCTAAGTGACACAGGTTGGCATTCAAGAATTGATGCCCTTTCTTTCTACATAAAACAGTATACGTCACCTTATGATTGTACATTTAATATAACAAGCTCAGAATACCTACAAAGAAACAGCAAGTTGTGTTTGTATTTAAAAATGCTAGATAAATCAGATGAAGACCTTTGCATTGATAATTTCTCCATCTATATTGCCTTATTTCTGTAATCAAGGGAAAACACCTGTACATTTTAGAATATAAAAAAAAAAAAAATGTAATTCGCCAATGTCATTTATCAATGATGTTTCCCAAGTATGGCATAACTTTCTTCTGAGATTGTCCCATTTTTCAAGCAAATTTAGATTTTTCATATTCACCCTTTATCACAGTGATTTTCACCTGTAAAAAGGTTTCATGTAAAATTCATCAAACCAAATTAATTCAATATCTGTTTCTTACACGGTTGAAGGCAGAATCATAAATAGAAGTGAGATTCTGAAATCCCTGGGATTCATAAAGTTCATGATTTGTTAACAATTGTCCAAAAACTTTGTAGATTTACTGCCAGAAATAATGAACACATCTAATGCAGTGCATAACTTTTGCCTGAAAAAGATGAGTCAGAAAAGCCAATAATTTCAAGAAATGCATAACCCAGTCCCCTTTCTATAAAAAGGAGTCATATTGTCAGTTAGAGTTGGAACTGTTTGTAAAGGCTGACAATTCTGTGTAGGGCAGTGCTTCTCAAATAGTGGGGCGCGCCCCCCTGGGGGGCCGCGAGGCTCCGTAAAGGGGGGCTCGTGGGACCTGGCAATTATCCCCCGTTTCCAGCCAGTGGCAGAACTACCGCCATACGGCCTGATCGTGAATGATGTGTGCGGGGATGCTGGGGATGCTGATCTGCACGGCACCCCGGTGCTGCAGAGGGGGGGGTGGCGCCGACGCGCCCGAAGTGTCTGACACTGTCTGGTCCCCTTGGCACGCACGCCCCCCTTCCTCCCTCCTCCGCGTCTCAGGTCAGGTGGTAGCGCGGCGCCGTTGCGTGCATGCGTAAGGCATGCAGTTCAAATTCTAACGGCGGGACCAGGACGGGACTGACAGACTGCCGCCTTACACTGCGCTGAAGAAAAGTAAAGGTAAGGCCGCCCGTCCCCTCCACCTTATCCAGCAGGCTGACAGGTGTCATCCCTCCTCCCACCTCACCTGTACTCCAATGAGGAGGGCCAGTTTATAAAAAAAAACGTTAAAAAAAATGTCAAAATTGATCTTTTGTTGAAAAAAAAAGGAAAAAAATAAAACGCAGAGGTGATCAAAAACCAACTCGCAGTTGTCAGCTTAAAGTGGAGGTTCACCTAAAAACCGTATAGAGCAATAACAATTTTATAGACAAAAGATACTATTTACAGTCGCGCGGGGGGGCCCGAAATGTTTTCTTCTTCCTAGGGGGGCATGACAGAAAATAATTGAGAAGCACTGGTGTAGGGAAAGATACTGTTTTTTTGTTTTTGTTTTATGTTCTTAGTCTTGACATTGGTACATGCCCCCATGGCAGTGCCAGTTTTCCATTGACCTTTGTTTGACATTTGACAATAGCCTGCTAGGGCTAATAGCCCTAGACATGGGCAGAATTGATTTCAATTGGATTTGCAGCAATGTTGCTATAAAAATGCACTGATTAATGCATAAATTTGACTGGCAGTGAAAGGGTTAACCTGTAGAGGGCAGGCAAGGGGTTAAGTGTGTCCTAGGGAGTGATTCTAACTGTTAGGGGGCATGACTTACTTTGAGGCCCGGTACACACGAGCAAACATGTACGATGAAAGCGGTCCGTCGGACCGTTTTCACCGTACATGCCTGCCAGAGGGCTTCTGTACGATGGTTGTACTAACCATCGTACAGAAGTCCGCGCGTAAACACTACGCGGGGCGTGTCCGTGTCGTCGCCGCGACGATGACGCGGCGACGTGGGCGGGCCTGCCATTTAAAGGCTTCCACGCATGCGTCAAAGTCATTCGACGCATGCGAGGGACGGCGGGCGCTCGGACATGTACGGTAGGTCTGTACTGATGACCGTACATGTCCGAGCGGGCAGGATTCCAGCGGACGGTTTTAAAACACGTCCAGGAATATTTGTCTGCTGGGAAAAGGCCCGGCGGGCAAATGTTTGCTGGAATTCGGCCCGCTCGCGCCCACACACGACTGAACATGTATGCTGAAACTGGCCCGCAGACCAGTTTCAGCATACATGTTTGGTCGTGTGTACGGGGCCTTACACGTCACTGATCGCTGCTCCCGATGAAAGGGAGCAGACGACCAGTGCTGTGTCACTAGGAAGAACAGGGAGATGCCTTGTTTACAAAGTCATCCCCACCTGTTCTGCCGTTCCGTGACCCGATCGCTGGACACAGGCAGACATAGATTCCGAGGATCCCGCGGGCACGATCGCGGAGACCACAGCTGGCTCAAAGCAACGTATGTATACGTTGCTTTGCCTGCCCCTGCCATTCTGCTGATGTTAATGTGCGTGAGGAAGTCGACAAGCGGTTAATGATATTATTTATATTCTAGTGTTTGTTTTCCTCCATTTTTGGATTTATAATTATTGGAACTCATGTTTCACTTCCTGAAATAACCTATACCCTAAAATGACATCCATCTACCCGTCTGCAGATTGAAAAAAAAATGTATTGCTATTAATTACTCACTATTACTTTATTGTCCTAAATTGAAAAAATTGGCTAGTTAACGACTGTATGTGTTGATAAATTATTATTTAAATTAATTTAAAAATATTTTGATCACACCTTTGAACCCCCAAATGCAGATACAGTCATCTATATCTCCTTTTTCCAAAATACAAATACTATTCCCGATTTCAGGTTAACATGTTATGCTTCAGTCAAACTATTGTAGTGTAAAGCCCAGTGCTCCTAGGGCTCCCAAACAATATACTGTAGGTGCTAACTATGTGTAAAAAGAACCTAAATCAACAAACAATAATTATCACAAATGATACTTTAAAAACATAACTACCATAATCTGCTGAAACCGTATATATGAGTACAAAGAAAACAGTGTGTGTCATAAAATCTATTCCACTCTTAAATTATCTGTCATCTTTCAAAACAGTGTCCTTGGAAATAAAATGTCCTATGCAAAATATGCTTTAACAGTTTTCAGTTACTCCTTTGTCTTCCACCAGTTTCATAAAGGATTCACCACAATGGTGTAGACCGCTTTATAGAGTACAGCATTTTCAGGCATTCAGCAGGAAATCTTGCCACCTTCTGAATGCCTTTTTTGTCAAATGAGATCTAGGGATGAGCTGGACACTTGGGTTTGGTTCACTGAGGATCAGTCAAAGTTATCAGATGTTCGGATACCAAATCTTCACCCCTTTGCAGTCAATAGAAGCCAAATTCAACAAATCAATTTTCTTTATTTTTGAGGCTAATAGCCAAAGGACTAGCAAATATTGCAAGATGTCTAGGCAAGTACTGCTGTAAAAAATAATGGTTACAGGGCAATATTAAGACCCAGACCCCTCCTATTTGTTACCGATTTTAAGGGGTAACCCCATGCAAGCAAAATGTTGTGAAGTCCACCTAAGTCCATACATGACCCTTAATCTGAGCAGGCAAAGAAAAGGGGAAAAGTCACACACTGTTGATGAGGATAAACAAACTTGGACTGGTGGTTGTGAGGAGGCGGGAAACTTATCAGAATCTGGAAGCCCTCTTTAAAATAAGAGGGCCCCCAGATATCCACCCCTCCAACATGAATAAGTAAGGTTTACATAGTACCCTTACTCATTTAAAAACAATTGTCAATTTAAATAAACAAATATGTTTATATATATATATATATATATATATATATATATATATATATATATATATATATATATACAGTTAAAATAAAAAGTATGTGAACCCTTTTGGAATAATATGGATTTCTGCACAAATTGGTCATAAAATGTGATCTGATCTTCATCTAAGTCACAACAATAGACAATCGCAGTCTGCTTAAACTCATAACACACAAAGAATTAAATGTTACCATGCTTTTATTGAACACACCATGTAAACATTCACGGTGCAGGTGTAAAAAGTATGTGAACCCTTGGATTTAATAACTGGTTGAACCTTCTTTGGCAGAAATAACTTCAACCAAATGTTTCCTGTAGTTGCAGATCAGACATGCACAACGGTCAGGAGTAATTCTTGACCATTCCTCTTTACAAAACTGTTTCAGTTCAGCAATATTCTTGGGATGTCTGGTGTGAATCGCTTTCTTGAGGTCATGCCACAGCATCTCAATCGGGTTGAGGTCAGGACTCTGACTGGGCCACTCCAGAAGGCGTATTTTCTTCTGTTTAAGCCATTCTGTTGTTGATTTACTTCTATGTTTTGGGTCGTTGTCCTGTCGCAACACCCATCTTCTGTTGAGCTTCAGCTGGTGGACAGATGGCCTCAAATTCGCCTGCAAAATGTCTTGATAAACCTGGGAACTAATTTTTCCTTCAATGATAGCAATCTGTCCAGGCTCTGATGCAGCAAAGCAGCCCCAAACCATGATGTCCCCACCACTATACTTCACAGTTGGGATGATGTTTTGATGCTGGCGTGCTGTTCCTCTTTTTCTCCACACATAGTGTTGTGTGTTTCTTCCAAACAACTCAACTTTGGTTTCATATGTCCACAGAATATGTTGCCAGTACTGCTGTGGAACATCCAGGTGTTCTTGTGCAAACTGTAAACGTGCAGCAATTTTTTTTTGGGACAGCAGTAGCTTCCTCTGTGGTATCCTCCCATGAAATCTATTCTTGTTTAGTGTTTTATGTATCGTAGATTTGCTAACATGTTAGCATATGCCAGAGACTTTTGTAAGTCTTTAGCTGACACTCTAGGATTCTTCTTCACCTCAATGAGCAGTCTGCGCTGTGCTCTTGCAGTGATCTTTACAGGATGGACACTCCTAGGGAGAGTAGCAGCAGTGCTGAACTTTCTCCATTCATAGACAATTTGTCTTACCGTGGACTGATGAACAGCAAGGCTTTTGGAGATACTTGTATAACCCTTTCCAGCTTTATGCAAGTCAACAATTCTTAATCGTAGGTCTTCTGAGAGCTCTTTTGTGTGAGGCATAATTCACATCAGGCAATGCTTCTTGTGAAAAGCAAACCCAGAACTGGTGTGTTTTTTATAGGGCAGGGCATCTGTAACCAACACCTCCAATCTCATCTCATTGATTGGACTCCAGTTGGCTGACACCTCACTCCAATTAGCTCTTGGAGATGTCATTAGTCTACATTCACATACTTTTTCCACCTGCACTGTAATAGGTAGATTCACAAAGAGTTAGGCTGGCTTATCTACAGATAAGCCAACCTAACTCTGAATCTAAGCCGACCTATGTTTAAGTGTATTCTCTAACAGAGATACACTTAAACATATCTAAGATAGGATGGCTTGCGCCGTCCTATCTTAGATTGCAATGTTCTGGCTTACCGCTAGGTGGCGCTTACATTGCGGCCGGCCTAGATTATGTAAATGAGGGGATACGCCGATTCCCGACGATTTACAAGCGTACGCCGGGCCTACACCGTCGAGTTACGTCGTTTCCGTAAGGGATAGGCCGCCTTAATTTAGAGCTATGCTCTAGTGGACTAACTATTGTTAAGTATGGCCGCCGTTCCCGCCGCGAGGTTCAAATTTTTAGCATCGTTTGCGTAAGTTGTCCGCGAATCGGGATTTACGTTGTTTACGTCCGCGTCAAAATCAATAGGGCCGTACGGCGTACTTAGCCGCAATGCGCCCTGGGAAATGTAGTCGCCCGGCGCATGTGCAGTACGCAAAAACGTCGAAAAACGTGAGGTCAAGCCTCATTTCCATAGTACACGCCCCCAAACAAGTCATTTGAATTAGGCGCGCTTACGCCCGCTCGTTTTAGGCTACGCCGCCGAAAATTAACAGGTAAGTGGTTTGAGAATCACTAATAGCCTAAATAATTTACGACGGTGTAGCCTAAAAAGACTAGGCTAGGCCGTCCTAATTTTAGGCCATTGTGTGTGAATCTACCCATAAATGTTTACATGGTGTGTTCAATAAAAACATGGTAATGTTTAATTCTTTGTGTGTTATTAGTTTAAGCAGACTGTGATTGTCTATTGTGACTTAGATGAAGATCAGATCACATTTTATGACCAATTTGTGCAGAAATCCATATCATTCCAAAAGGGTTCACATACTTTTTATTGCAACTGTATGTATATATATATATATATATATATATATATATATATATATATATATATATATATATATATATATATATGTATATATATATATATATATATATAAACTGTGTATATATATATATATATATATATATATATATATATATATATATATATATATATCTCAAGTCCTTTATAAAAAAATAAGCCACCCCAGAAATACAGCATTGTAATTCCAAAATAAATTACAATTAGTGATGAGGGGAACGGCCCTGTGTTCAAAGAGATTTGTATGCTGAACCTGAACCCCAATAAAATCAATGGGAGCTAATAATGTCAAATTAAAAAGGCCACATTTCTGGGCTAATATACAAGGGGACGTAAAAAAAAAAGCATGGGGATGGGCACTGCCTTGTCCTTCTTGAGCTGATTAACCCACAGAAGCAGACAGTTTCTGTGCATAATATAACATGTCCTGTGAGGGCTCCTTCTCCAACTGTTTGGGTGGTTAAGGAGTGCCACTTACGTTCCCCTTGGTCAATTATCCTCCACATGGGAGCTACTGCTGTAGAGGCTGCTAGGTGCCATCTTGGATGTCGGGAGCCGCCGAGGCAGCAGCATCCTCTTGGCCTTTGCTGGTAAACATAGTGGTGGTGAAAAGCTGTATATCACTGCCCAAAGCTTCCAAAACAATATGGCAGAGCATATGTAACGCTCCACCTCTCAATGCATAAGGTGTATATGTAGGCCAATGACTAAATGGCACATAGTGCTAAGCACATACCTTATAATTACCAGGTAGTGGAAACTGCCCCTCAGCTGGACATAGATACTGAGTGTCACTGTCTGCAATACGCCACTCTATAAAGTAATGGGGACACTCACACATGTGCACTGCGGTCAATGCCAGCAGGTGCACGTTAAACCGTGTCATCACAACGCAATGACATGGGGCGGGGAGCATGCACCAACTGCATCATAATGACACGGTGACACCGGAGGAGGACATGCAGTGAATGGTAGGGTACAGGCATGCAGAAAGGGACCGCTAAATTCCTCAAACAATGAGTGCACGCCCCCCGTGTGCGGAGATCGGGAGGACATTGTGCACCAGCAATCCACCAACGCACAAAGCAAGTGGCTGGCACAGCAAAAGGAGAACGCACAGAGTCGAGGAACCCAGGCATGGACCCCAGAAGCGTCAGGCCATATGAGAGCTGCCCACAGAGTGGGAGGTCTTTGTGCGCTGGGTGGGAGCAAAGAGAGGCCACAGGGACAGGGACACCAAGGAAGTTCCTGGTGCAGATATGGTGGTGCAGCACATGACTCATAAAAATAGGTGGCCAGACTGAAACATATCTGAATACATGAAAGTACACATGTACATACATACATACACACACATAACTCTATACAAGGAGCTACAAAATACTTTTGTCGATCAAGCTTGGTTGTTAATATAGAAACATAGTGTGTAGTATTATAATTACAAAATTTAGTGAACCGCATTGACCTTCCAGGGAGTTTACAGGTAAGTACGTAAAAAAAGGGGGTAGAACATAAGAAGTGGGCATGATCTGGTAGACATTCAGATCCTGCATCAATTGGCAAAGCAAACCTCATTTAAAAAAGAAATGAGAATACCATGTCACTCTTTCTCACATCCACCACAGGTGAAGCCCTCTAGTGTTGATGCCAGGGGCTAAAGTTGCCCCAAGTTTAGCAATCCAACATGCCTCTCATTGGAGTAGAAGTTTCTTCCAATCTCCCCCTACGGTTGGGATGAACCTGGTTCAGGATAATAAACTGGGTATGGGGGAACATGATTATGATCTCTCACATATCTCACCAGGGGGAGTTCCAGATTGGCAGGGGTCATACTCAGAATGTGTTTATATGCCCTTTTATGAAATTCTATTTTTTTGGGGCTAACATAGGGCCAGATTCATGTAGAGCGGCGCAAATTTAGTTTGTCCTAACGTATGTCAGTTAAGTTAAGGCGGATGAATTTTGTGACGTAAGTGCCGTATCCACAGAGCATTTGCGCCCAAATGTGCGCCAGCGCGACGTAAATACTGAGGCGTAAGGCGGGGTTATTGCAAGTGGGAAGGAAGTGGGCGTGCTCCATTGAAATGAGTCGTGACCCCATGCAAATGAAGGGCCGGTCGTACTGCGCATGCGCGCACGAATCTGCACCTCACTGGGCATGTGCAGAACTCGGCTCGGCGCAATCAGTGAGATAGGAAAAAGGCCAAGCATACTTAGTGTGAGAATCGCCCTGTGTTTAAATAGCCCCAGACAAACGCACTTCCATTGCAAAAGTAAATCCCTGTGTTTCCTTTCCTAAAGTAAGGTGCTTTTGTTCTGTTGTTTGTGGTTGTTTGTTGGTTAGTTTAGTATTGTTGGATTAAAGATTTATTGTAGTAGGAGGTTGTAGTAGGTGTGTGTATTTTCTGAGTGTTTTTTGTGTCTGTTTCTTCTGTGTTTTTGTCTGAATTTGTATTAGCTGTCTGCTTGTGTTTTTTCTTTTTTGGTGTTTGGTTTTTGCTGTCTGATTTTTGTGTGTGTTTGTTCTGTGTGTTTCTGTGTTTGTTTGTTCTGTTTGAATTTAGTGTCTGTTTGTTGCTGAGTGCTGTTTGGTGAGATGGCACCTAAGAGAAGGAAGCTAAACTTCTCAGTGCGTGAGAAGCACTTGCTGGCCAGGGCTATCACCCAATTTTGGCGATTTTTGCATGGCCCTGACAGCCGGGACGTCACCCCGACCAGGAAGAGGGCAATAATCCAAGAGATTACTGATCGGATCAATGCGGAGGGGGGGGAGACAAGGACCCCCAGTGGGATTTCCAAGAAGATCAATGATCTTAGGAGCCTGGTCCGTGAGAAGCTGGCCAAGCAAACAGCCCATGCCAGGGGCACTGGAGGAGGCCCACCCTGCACCGTAAGGTGGACTGAGGAGGAACTTGCGGTGGCCCGTTGCTTCCACAGCCAGCAAGTGGTGGGCCTGCCTGGCTTTGAATCTGATGATCCTGTGAGGACAGGTAAGTTTTTTTTTATTTCCATCTGGTGAGTAGCATGTGTGGGTGGGGGAAGGGAATATCTGCCAAGTGTGTGGATCCTCCAACCTGTGTATGTTTTGTGTCCTCCACAGATGGCCAGGAGCTTGCTGGGCCATCAGGCCAGGCTGCACCACCCCCAGGACAACAGGCTGCTGAGGAGCCACCAGAAAGGCCGGAGTCCCCAGGGCAGGGGAGTGGCCACAACTCCCCTCATGAGGAGGTTCAGGGGGAGGAGGTTCAGGGGGAGGAGGTTCAGGGGGAGGAGGTTGAGGATGATCGGATGGACATTGCCAGAGAAGTGATGTTGTGTTGGGATCAGGATTCCCTTGTGGCTGACAGCAGTCAGGCCACCATCAGGGGTAGTCCCTCCCACTCCTCCCCCAACAGGGCTGCCCCCCCAGGGGGCTCCCCTCCTCCCAGGCCACAAGCCTCATCTGGAGGCAATCAGGCCACCATCAGGGGTAGTCCCTCCCACTCCTCCCCTAACAGGCCCCCCCAGGGGGCTCCCCTGCTCCCAGGCCACAAGACTCAACTGCAGGCAGGAAGGCCACCCAGAAGACCAGGGGGGTGGCCGAGTTCCTGCCTGCAAATCTTCAGAGGGACCAGGCCCCTCAGACACAACATCTGGGTCAGGTCAGCCAGACTTTGGCCCAGATGGAGGAGAGCCTGGCCTCCATCAAGGAGTCAATCAGTGACGTGGGCACAAATACTGTCGCACTTATAAATTGTTTTTGTGAGCTGCAGGCCGCCACAACAGGCGTGGCCCTTGAGGTGACTGCCCTGACCCAGGCTGTCCAGGACAACACCCAGGCTCTCCAGGCCAATACGGCAGCCCTCACTCTGGGCCTGACCAGGATCGCTGTGGCCTTGGAGGGCAGGCCAGCAGGTGGGCAGCCACCCGGGGAGGCTCCTCCTTCCCCTGCTCCCCCCCATGAGTCTCCCTGAGGGGCCGTGGCCTCGCCCATGGCCGGCCCAGGCGTAGCTCATGCCGACATTGATATGTTGGGATGTTCTTTTGGTAATTTTTTTTATATGATTTTCTAGTGTGATTATGATTTGTTTTATGTGTGTGAATGATGTGTTAAAGTGGGGGTGACATTCCTGGTGAAAAAGGGTGTCACCCTCAGTTTTGGTGGAGTAGGGATCCCCAGGACCAGGGAGAAGTGATCCCAGGTCCATGTGAATGGTGTATGAATGCACAGTGACATAATTGGAGCCGTGGCGTGGTGTTGCTGCTCCCTAATACCATTTGGTTTACTTGGGTCTAATCCAATTCGATGTGCATGTGGGGTGTGTGCTAGGGACCACAGTGGGTGTGCATGCATGCATTCTCATTGTGCCATGTTTAATGTGTGTGTTTAACGTGCAAAAATGCCTTCTGCGAGGCCTCTCCTGGCTGCTCTTCCCTCAGAAGAGGGGGTACCCTGGGTTAGGGGTGACTGTCTGGTTCAGGGGTCAGGTCATCACGTATGTCAATCTGCAGGCCCCTTCTCACTGCAAAGTTGTGCAGCATGCAACATGCACCGATGATCTGGCACACAAAGTCTGGGGAATACAACAGGGTACCCCCAAACTTATCCAGGCATCGGAAACGGGACTTCAGGAGGCCAAAGGTGCGTTCCACTACTGCACGGGTAAGTATGTGTGCAGCATTGTATCTTTCCTCTCCTGGGGTTTGGGGGTTCCGGAATGGAGTCATGAGATGGGGTCCCAGTGCATATGCAGAGTCACCTGGAAGGGAAAAGACAGGAGGTTGTTAGTCGTGCATGTGCCCCTCGTGATGTCTGCATCATGGGGGAGGACAGTCATACCTTACACCCATGTCACTCACCAACCAGCCAGCTGTCCCCATACACGTTCTATTCAAATTCTCTTGAGATGTTGCTCTGACGGTATATGTAGCTGTCATGGCTGGATCCTGGGTGTTTGGCACGGACGTGCCATATGAGGCATTGGGCATCCACTATCACCTGGACATTGATTAAATGCCAATGCTTCCTATTGCGGTACATGTGCTCTGTCTCACGGGGGGGGGTTTAGTGCCACATGTGTGCAATCAATGGCCCCGATGGTGCGTGGGAATCTGGCAATTTTGTAAAAATCTGTCATTGTGTTCATTCGCTGGACCTCCTGGGTGGGTTTGATGATTTGGTTGGCCATGCGTCTCAGGATTGCAGGGACAACCTGGTGCACACATCTGCTAATGGAGGATTGTGCCATCCCAGCCACACCTCCACTTGTGCGCTGAAAAGAGCCAGTGGCAAGTTAATGGAGTGTTGCCAGTACCTTGATCAGTGGCTCCACTGCATGTGAGCGGTGTGTTGGGCTGGTGAGATCATCCTGCAGGTTAATTCCATGATGGCTTCACGGTTTCACGGCTGAATCTGAGGTTGCGATACACCTCAGAAGCAGTCATGCCAAAGACATCTAGGCGTCTGCGCTATACCCTCTCCTGTGCCCTCCTCCTCCTCTGTTCCCTCCTCCTTCTTTGCGCCTCTAAAGTCACTAGTATAGTTATGAGCATGGATGCCCCTGGCATGTTGGCAGACAGATTGTAGTCCGGCAAGTGTGTGTGCTCAGCTCTTCCTTAATGGTGTTGCTTTAGCTGACCTTTACACGGCTGGAGCAAAGTTAAGGCACCTTTTGTAAAGTGTAACTTCCCGCCGGGAAACTAACAGATGCGCACAGGGCGTAGCCTACGCCGCACACACTTAATTTTGTGGATCGCCTTATCTCCCTCATTTGCATCTTTGCCTAGCAAAACAATGGTGTGTCTAGCGTATTTTGCACTCTAAGATGCGCCGGTGTAATCGTTTTAGGTAGGACGGAAAAAAAATGGTTTTCAGGCGTATTTCGTCGGCTTAAGTGCTTTGTGAATCTGGCCCATAGAAACTATTACATTGACATGTAAATAAGTAGACCACTCCAATGGTCTTGCAATTAGACATGTGCAATTCGTTTAGTTTCTAATTAGTTTTTTTAACGAAAATTCGGAAATTCGTTAATTTCGAATTTTCTTTTTAACAAATTTTTTATTTACGAATTTTCGGACTTTCCAAAAATTTTGAATTTCCGAATTTCCGATTTTTCGTATTTCCGAAAAATCGAATTTCCGAATTTTCGTATTTCCGAATTTTTAAATTTTTGAATTTTCGGTCTTCCGAAATTTCGAGTTTCCAAATTTTTTTTTTCTTTCAAATATTTTATTAAGATTTTACAACAGATACAGGAATAATGGCAGTACGTTCGACTGTAACGTATGCAGAAGGCGATGATACAGGCAGCTATAAATACAATACAATAACATCTCGTCCCTCGGGGAAGGGGCAAAGGGCACTGGTCTAAGTCCAGACCGTGGGGGTCCCCTTTCTCAACCAGTGAGGGCTGTAGAGCAGAAAGAGGGGTAGAGGTTGAGGGTGGCCCAGACCAGCCTCCAGTGGCACCGTACCGCCGCGAACTAAGGGGGTACGACCCCTCAACTACCCACCCCATAAGGGAGCATACTGTGGGCAGGAGGGGACAACAAAATGCAAAGCGTTAGGGGTCCAGATGGGGCTAGACGGTGTCTGAAAGTGAATGCAGCCCCGTTAGCCTGGAGAGGGTCTGTGGTGTAGCTAGGCGGGGCAAGGGACGGGGTAGTGGTCGTATGACCAGATCGAGCCTGATCTTCCCGGGAATCAAGGTGTAGGGGAAGCGTCCGTCAGTTTGAACAAGTATCATGGGATAAGACCAGCCTTGTAATCTATTTGGGGAGGGGGTTGTCCTGCCGGAAAAGAGGGGGGGGGAATGAGGTAAGGTGGGGGGGGGGGAGTGATGGCTGTAATTATGTGGATCAGGGACCTTCGCCCTACGCCGTCGGTGATGCAGGAGCGGAGAGTGGGTTCTCGGGGGACAGGGTTTCCCTATATTGCGCCCAACAGGCCCATGTGTTCCTAAATTTGTCGTGCATGTCTCTGGATTGGTGGATTATTTTTTCCATCTCCTCGATTTTGTTTACCCTGGAATGCCATTCTGCGACAGTGGGGAGGGTCGCGACCCTCCAGTGGACTGGGACGCATTGCGTGGCTGCGTTTATAAGGTGCAGTGTCAGGGATTTACGATACGCTGAGTGTGGTAAGGACGTGTGGTGGAGTAGATACTGTGCTGGAGTGAAGTCGGGTGTGTACGAAGTGATGCGGGAGATGAGGGAATGTACCTCTGTCCAGACATGGAGAAAGGTCCCTGTATCCGCGCCACACCTCCAGCAAGTGGATGGAACAGCAGGGTAGATTTTGTGTGTTTTGTCCGGGGTCCTATACCAGCGGGAATAGAGTTTGAACCGGTTTTCTTGGGCAGACACGTTAATAGAGCCCTTGTGGGCGTGTAGCCAGACTGATTCCCAGTCGTCGTCCGTCAGAGTGACGGAGACATCTGCGTCCCATAACCGATGAATATCCGCATTAGGTTTAGCCTTCGCGATGAGTAGGGCATAGAGGGCCGCAATCATGTGCTTTTGTGGTTCTGTTTGACTACAGAGATGTTCGAAGGGTGTGCGATCTCTATGCCACGACGCGATCGACGGGGCGTTGTGAAAGAAGTGTCGGATTTGGAAGAATTTGAACCTCGGTATGTTGAGGCGTGGGAACTTGGAGATCATGTCTGAGTGTGACAGTAGGTCGCCACCCTCGAAAAACTGATGTGCTCGCACCGTCGCATCATCGTGGTTCCCAGAGCCCCCAAGGACGTTTATGCCCGCTGGGAAGTCAGGGTTGCGGTCCAGGGGCATCATGGGTCCCGGGGAGGGCGTTGTGCCAAGAGATTTACATACCCCTTTGAAGACGGCTATGGTCGGGCCAATTAGTGGATGAGTCAAGCAGAGATTAGTGTGAGATCGGGGGTTTATCCACAGAAGGTGTGAGACCGGTACTTCAGAGAAAGCCCCTTCTACTTCCACCCAAGCTTTGCTTTGTGCATGGACATGCCAATCTATGATTCTAGTAAGGTGACAGGCCTTGTGGTACAGGGACAAGTCCGGGAGACCAATACCACCCCTCCGTTTCGGTAGGATAAGCCTATTCCAACCCAACCTGGCGGGGTGACTGGCCCAGAGGAAAGACCTACAGACCGCCTTAAGGGAGCTGAAAAAGGCAGGGGGGATCTTGATCGGTATTGCTTGCATCAGGTATAATAGTCTAGGTAGCACATTCATCTTTAGCACTGCTGCCCTACCGAACCATGAGAAGTTACCTTGGTTCCAGCCTAGCAGATCCCCCTTGATTGTCTGGAGCGCTGGGAGAAAATTTGTGGCGTACAGGTCGGGGAGATGGGCGGGGAGTTTGATACCCAGGTAAGTGATGGCGTGAGGTTCCCATCTAAAAGGGAAATTCTGCTTGCAGAGGGCAACCGTGGATTGGGGCAGAGAGACGTTTAGGGCCGTTGATTTGGAAAAATGTATTTGGAGGTTGGAAAGTGTTTTGAATAGCTGGAAGTCCTGAAGAAGGTTAGGTAGGGTGACAAGCGGGTTCGTCAGGAACAATAAAACGTTGTCCGTGTATGCGGCAATTTTGTGGTGCTGGCGTTTAACTTGTACGCCCCTAACGTCTACGTTATCGCGCAGCCTGCGGAGGAAGGGTTCCAGAGTCAGGACGAAGAGTATGGGTGAGAGGGGGCAGCCCTGTCTGGTGCCATTGTGCACAGAGAAGGCGTCCGACAGGTGGCCACTGACTCTAATCCTGGCCGTGGGGGTGGAATAGAGCGCTCCGATCATTTGCAGGAAACGGGCGGGAAGACCCACCTTGAGTAGGGCTGCAAACATGTAGTCCCACGCCACCCTGTCGAACGCCTTCTCTGCGTCCAGGGATAAGAAGAAGCCCTCCACTTTCTTCGATGTCATCCAGTGGTGGATGTTGATAGCTTTGGTGGTGTTGTCCCTGGCCTCTCTGCCAGGGACAAAGCCCACCTGATCCGTCGAGATAAAGTTTGGTAAGAAGGGGAGTATTCTATTGGCTAATATTTTGGCGTAAAGCTTAACGTCCACATTTAGTAGGGAGATAGGGCGGTAATTGGGTACTAGCGTCACATCTCGGGTTTCGGGATAAGGTTGATATGGGCTTCCAGCATATCTCTCCCTGAGTGCGGGGGAAGGGGCAGAGTGTCGGGATAAGGAGCAAGGAGAAGGATCTGTAATATCTGGAGGTGAGGCCGTCGGGGCCCGGGCTCTTACCCGGTTTCAGTTGTTTCAAGGCCAATAGGGCTTCTTCGGACGTTATTGGCTAATCGAGGGACGACAGGTCCTGTGTAGGGTCGGGGGGGGGAACCGTAGGTGGCGAGGAAATCATCAATAAGCTTTGGGCGTGTCGTGGGGGTTGTGGATGCGGGTGGCTCCTGCAGGTTATATAGAGTGGATAGGTACGCCGTGAACTGTTTGGCGATGAGGTCTGTTCTAGTAATGGAGACTCCCGTGGGGGAGGTAATGGAGTGTATAACGTGCGCTGACCTCTTCTTCCGGAGCGCATTAGCAAGCATTTTCCCCGACTTGTTCCCGAATTCATAGAACATTTTGTGTGTAAGGGCGAATGAACGTTTCAAGCGTGTGTGAAGCTCACTCAGCAACTCCTTCCTGGCCGCCACGAGGGCTTCGAATGTGTCTACGGCAAGGGTGCGCTTGTGGGTTGATTCGAGGGATCTAATCCGCCCTGATAGTTCATCGACACGGGCCTTCCTGAGTCTGTGTCGCTTCGCCATCAGGGAGATAATCTCTCCTTGAATGACACACTTGTGAGCGGCCCAGATCGTCGCCGGGGCTACGTCAGAAGTGTCGTTTTCAGTGAAGAAGTGGGTCAATCTCGTCGACAAAGAGTGTGCCTCAGCCGGATCTAAGAGTATGGAGTCCTCCATCCTCCAGATCCGGGATCTGTGGCGGTGTCCAGGCCAAGTTAGCGTGAAAGTGATCGGGTGGTGGTCAGAGATCACCATAGGTTCGATGGTGGCCTCTGAGAGGAGGTGTAGATCATTTTGAGTGATAAAAAGGAGGTCTATGCGCGAATACTTGTTGTGTAAGGGTGAAAAGAAGGTGAAGTCTTTGTCGTTTGGGTGTAGGGTACGCCAGGTGTCGTGTAGGGTAAGGAGGTTCAGCTGGGATTTTATAGCACGGAGGGCTCGATAGGTCATGCAAGTGGAGGCGTTGGACGTGTCCATAAGTGGGGCCAGAGGGACGTTGAAGTCCCCACCTAGTATCAGCATACCAGCCTGAAAAACCGTCAGGTCTTGAATTGTGTCGCGGAAAAATTGCACTTGGCGGCGGTTAGGTGCATATACGTTAGCGACGGTAATAGGTGTGTTATGGATCTTCCCTTTAATAAAAAGGTATCTTCCCTGAGAATCGCGTTTCACGTCTTCCAGCTGAAACGGGCAGTGTTTAGAGAGCAGGATCGAGACCCCTCTTGATTTGGCATCGTCGTTAGTGGCGTGAAAAACCGTCGGAAAGTCGCGGTTACGAAGCGTCGGAATGTTGTCAGATCGGAAGTGGGTCTCCTGTAGGAGCACGATGTGGGGTTTGTCCCTCTTAAGGGAGTATAGTAGACAGGTGCGTTTCTCGGGGGTGTTAAGCCCGCGGGCGTTTATCGAGTAGAATTTCAGTTTCAGGGGGGGTTGTGTGGTTTGCGCAGCTGTAGGGGTCCGGTCCGTGTAATCCATCGTTGATATGGAGGGGGGTGGAGAGAGGGGGGGGTGGTCAGGGGGCAAAGGTCAGGCAATGGAAATCACTCCAGAGGGGTCTTAAGCGACTTACACTGGGGGGGGGGGGATTGGGAACGTGTCCCAGAGGTAGGGGGTTAACCGATTAGGGAAGCGGGGAGGATTCCCCACACCTAAACAGGAAGGGACAAGTCGGAGATGTACGGTGCACCCAGGGCGTGTGCACCCTAATGCAGGGAACACAAGCCGCTACGTGCAGCCATGCGGGGGTTGGTCAGGGCCCTTTCAGAGACGGACTACTCAATAGTAGAAGGTAACGAGACACAGTTGAAATTAAGATTAAAATGAAAATAAACAATGAACAATAAACCTAAAACTTGAAAGGGATAACGACTGATCGTGTCGTGTCACCCCGGAACTAGGCTATGGTAATGTACCTAGAGTTGGGGGGAGTTCGGCTCAGGGGATAGCCTAAAGGGAATCCCGTGGTCCATGTCGTCTGGCACAGGCTCGTGGCCCGCGGAGGCCCAAAGCGCCGGGGGGAACCAGGGAGTGCCAGGCATATGGGATCTGACCTGTATGTCTCACTATTTAAATATCACCTCCCTACTCAGCACCGCTGGGGATGCCCATCCCTGCCCACCCATGCTGGGGGGGATGTGGGGATGAGATCCCAGTGGGGCAGGGAAGGTGGCCAACACTTTGTGGTGCGGTGGGGGCGAGCAGTAGGAACCTCTTCTATCATATCTTGCCCACATACCGCACGGGTAAACGTCCCATTAGCAAGACGCAGGAAAGGTATGCGGGGTCATCCTAGTCGCAGCCCTAGCTTGTCTTTGTCAACATCCACAAACAATATACCGGGGAAAGATGGTCTGACCCTAGGTAAAACGTTACTGGTAAGTGGACTGGCCCATGTGTGGTTCGGCAGTCAGGAGGGCCCTCACCCTTTCCATCAGACCCATAAGGCTGTCCTTTCGCCCCTCTCAGCGGGGGTCAGACGTATGCGGTGGTGGAGCAGGAGCACCGACCTCTCCGGCTAAAAGTCTTGGTCTGGCACCGCGGTCAACAGTGATAGGGTTCAGCTGAATGCGTGGCAGGCCAATCTGCCGTATGAGTCTGTGCACGAGTCAGTGGTGTATACTGGGAGCAGTCCATACCTGTGACCCGGGTAGAAATGGGCCTGCAAGGGAGTAGGTGCCCTGTATGCCGGTAGTCAGCTGGCTGTGGAAGGGACAGGGGCCAACCATACCTTTAGAGCCCAGGGCACGATGAGGATTGGTAGGCGACCACGTCGCTGTAGACGTACATACCGCCCTTGATGGTCCGCTGGCAGCTGTGCAGACGCAGGATGCTTGGCGGCCAAGGTGTGTTAAGAAGGCCACGGCCTGGCGTTCGTTGAGTCTTCCGGATGCGTGTTGCCCTTTGAGTTCTCCGCAGTGCTGGTTGCGTTGCATCTTCCGTGGCGGTGTGAACTCGCTTGGCTGGGGAGAGAGAGGTATAGGGTTAGCCGCTCCCTTTCTGGGTCCGGGATACCGTCCACTTCCTGCCGCGGTGCGAACTGGGAGATGAAGTCTTCGAATGGAGGCCCGGGCGTCGACTCCCACTTCCGGTCCGCTGACTGTCGTTCGCCGCAATGCTCCGTGGGATATGTAGTCTGGGAGGCAGAGTCCAAGACAGTACTGGAGGATGTGTTGAGCAAGTCAGACAGCCGTACGCGGCAAGTTATCTTTAGGGAGGGCGCTAGAACTCATCAGTCTCCTCGCGTTAGCTTTGTGTGAGCAGGGAGTATAGTCCACCGGCTGGGGTGTTTGGGGCAGTCAGGCAATTTATAGGAAAACGTTCAAAACTCGGAACCCTGAACGAAAGTCAAAGTAGAAATAAACTTGTAATAAACCTCCAACCGGAAACATAATACTGGAGAGTGCCGCCTGTATGTCTAACTACGCCAGAATTGAGAGAGCAGGGTGGCCGATCTTGTGATCCCTCAGTAGTCTCTCCGGGGCTCTCCGGGCGCTACGAGGTGGGGACGGATACCGGTCACGTCTGGGGTCTGCTATGCCAGGGTGGTTCCTCGAACCCGACGGCGATCTCTGGCGGCGGGTCCTGGTAGCCTGGGTCTCCATTGGCTCTTCCCGAGGTTTAGCTCGCCTGCTTACTGAGTGGCGGTAGGCAGCGTACCAGTCCGGTACAGCAACAAGGGGGATCTCCAGAATCTCGCAGAAGCGGTGGAGGTCTTCTGGCACCCTCAAAGTGGCGTTCCTGCCCTGGTGCGATGCTGACAGGCAGAAGGGGAACTTCCACTTGTATTTTATTTCCCTTGCTCGCAGGACATCCAGCAGAGGTCTAAGGTCCCTGCGGTGTTTCAGGGTGATCCCCGACAAGTCCTGGTAGATTTGGATCAGGCGGTCGCCGTGTGAAAGCCGCTTGCCCCTTGCCATCCTAAGGATGTCTTCCTTGAGTCTGTAATCCGTGATGCAACAGACGACATCCCGCGGGGGGTCCGTTTCCCGTCCCTTCGGGCGCAGCGCCCGGTGGATCCTATCCATCGCGATGGCCGTGCGTTGGGGCCTTTCAAGGACCGAATTGAAGATCTCTTCTACGGCCTGGGGGATCAGCTCCCCTTCGACGGATTCCGGCAGGCCGTGCACCCTCAGGTTATGGCGGCGGCCCCGGTTGTCCAGGTCCTCAAGGTGGCGATCCATATCCCGGAGCTGGAGGGTATGATCGTCGATCTTCCTTGTGGTACGGTGTAGGGTCATGTCGTGGTCGTCCAGTACCCTTTCCGTTCGGGAGACCCTGTCGTTGAGGGAGTGGATGTCCACCCGGAGTTCCGCAATGGCGGCGGCAAGGGTGTCTTTGATGTCCGCCGCGACGGATCTCAGGTCGTCAATGGTGAGTTGGGGCCTCGGAGCAGTAGGTGTATCGTCGCGGTGGTCTCCTTGTGGTGTGGAGAGAACAATCTCCGAGCGGTCGGAGGGCCGCGGTTGCGAGAGGCCCGATGTTGCGCCGTGGCGGCAAGGCGAGTTTCCAAATTTTTTAATCCCCGAATTTCCGAATTTTTAATTTCCGAACTATCATATTTCCGAATTTTTTAATTTCCGAATTTTTGTATTTCCGAATTTCGTTTTTTTTTTTATTTTAAAAATCCCGAATTTTTCATTTTTTATTTTCGATTTATTCAATTTTAGAAATTTCGAATTTTTCATATTTTTTAAAATATACGAATTTTTCATTTTCGATTTTTAAAATTTCGAATTTTCGAATTTTTCAATTTTCAAATTTCGAATTTTTCAATTTTCGAATTTTCGTTTTTTTTTTCGAATTTTTCAATTTCGAATTTTCCAATTTCAAATTTTTCGAATTTTCAAATTTTTATATTTCGTATTTCCGAATTTTTACATTTCCGAATTTTCAATTTCGATTTTTTTTTTCGAAATTCCGAATTTTCGGAATTTCCAATTTTTAATTTTTTATTTTCGAATCTTTCAATATTAGAAATTTCTAATTTTTCATTTTTTTGTAATTTTAGAATTTTTAATTTTCGAATTTTTCATTTTCGATTTTTCAAATTTCGAATCTTTAAATATTCGAATTTTCGAAATGTCGAATTTTTTTATTTTAGAATTTTCGAAATTTCGAATTTTTAAATTTTCGAATGTTCGAAATTTCGAATCTTCGAATTTCGAAATTTTAAATTTTCGAATTTTCGAATTTCGAAATTTTAAATTTTCGAATTTCGAAATTTTCTAATTTTTAATTTTTCGAATTTACGAATTTTTAATTTTCGAAATTCCGAATTTTCTAATTTTCGAAATTCCGAATTTTCTAATTTTCGAAATTTAGAATTTTTCATTTTCGAAATTTCGATTTTTGGAATTTTTCAATTTCGAATTTTCCAATTTCAAATTTTTTGAATTTTCACATTTTTATATTTCGTATTTCCGAATTTTTACATTTCCGAATTTTCAATTTCAAATTTTTTTTTTTCGAAATTCCGAATTTTCGGAATTTCCAATTTTTCATTTTTTATTTTCGAATCTTTCAATTTTAGAAATTTCTAATTTTTTTTTTTTTTTAATTTTTAGAATTTTTAATTTTCGAATTTTTCATTATCGATTTTTCAAATTTCTAATTTTTAAATTTTCGAAATTTCGAATTTTTAAATATTCGAATTTTCGAAATTTCGAATTTTTAAATTTTCGAATTTTCGAAATTTCGAATTTTTAAATTTTCGAATTTTCGAAATTTCGAAATTGAAAATTTTCTAATTTCGAAATTTTCTAATTTTTCTAATTTACGAATTTTTAATTTTCGAAATTTCGAAATTCCGAATTTTCTAATTTTCGAAATTCCGAATTTTCTAATTTTCGAAATTTAGAATTTTTCATTTTCGAAATTTCGATTTTTGGAATTTTTCATTTTCGAAATTTCGATCTTTGAAAAATTCGAAAATTCGAAAAATAAAATGTTTTAAAATTCGAAAATTAAAAAAAAATGAATTTTCGAAATTGTGGAGTTTCCGAAACTGTGGAATTTTCGTTTTTTTATTTTCGAATCTTAGAAATTTCGAATTAAAATGTTTTCGTACTTCCGAATTTTTTCATTTCCGAAATTTTCCGAATTTTTAGAATTTCCGAAAATAATTTTTTTAATTTTCGTTTCATTTGTTTTTTTTGGAAGGTTACTGATGATAGGCTTTCATCAGACAAAAAGGAATGTTCCCACTCTCCCAGGTACATGTTGGCATATGATGGGGCACAGCAAATCCCCATTGCCACATCCTGAACCTGAAGGTAGTGGAAAGCATCAAAAGAAAACACATTGGGGTTGATTTACTTAAGACAAATAGACTGTGCACATTGCAAAGTAAGGCTAGAGTTCCCCCATAATATCAATGCATTGTAAGACTTGCTAGAGTTCCCCCATAATAATCAATGCTTGTATAAGAGATGTATCCTTTAACCCAGAGCCTCTCGGATTAACTACATAGAAGCTAAGAACAACCTTGCCAAATGTTATTATGTACTGAGCAAAGAACAATAACAAAAGATAAGGCATGCTCTGGAAACAAGGTTTAGTCAGTCACACAGAGAATAGATTGCTGTATTTTGCTGTATTTTGCACACGCTGTATAAATTGTGACAAGTGTTACTTGTATAACCTAATTACTTAAATATGATTGGCTAAGACAAGGGCGTTCCTTTATTGTAGGATTTGATTAAGTGCAAGTACGCACGAGAAATAAAGTCTAGTTTTTACACACCATGGGGCAGATCCACAGAGCGAGCACGCCGGCGTATCTACTGATACGCCGGCGTACTTTCAAATTTCCCGTGTCGTATCTTTGGTTTGAATCCTCAAACCAAGATACAACTGCATCTGGGTTAGATCCGACAGGCGTATGGCTTTGTACGCCTTCGGATCTTAGATGCAATACTTCGGCGTCCGCTGGGTGGAGTTCTCGTCGTTTTCCGCGTCGAGTATGCAAATTAGCTATTTCCGAAGATCCACGAACGTACGCGCGGCCGTCGCATTCTCTTACGTCGTCTCTAGTCGGCTTTTTCCGGCGTATAGTTAAAGCTGGTGTTTTGCGGCGTATAGTTAGACTTGCTGTTAAGTATAGTGAAACAGAAAAAGTGGGTAACTAAAGCGCATGAATAAGCACTGATTTTGTGCGAAGCGTCGGCTGTTCCCCTGTTCCTGTTGTTTTGATCTGCGACTGCACTTCCAAGTGCACTTTTAGCAGAATTAGAACGCTCCTGGATTGTATCCCAGCATTAGGAGGATTTCGTGGACACGCATTATCCATTGACTGGAGAGAACGTTCCAGGATTCCATCCCAGCATTTGGAGGATTTCGTTGACACGCATTATCCTTTGACTGGAGGTAAGCGCTCTGTGAGCTCAATCTTTGTGAAGACTCATCTAGATTGTCTACATTGATGTCCAAGGGCAGAAGTTTTTCACACAAGTTGATACACCAGATATATTCATTTTGGACTTTATTCACATGTTTGATGCATTTGTTGCATTAGCTTTATGTTTTTGGACTTTATATGGTTCACAGCCTTGCTATTTTATTTAGTTTATCTATAGATACTGTCAGTCTTCTGACTTTCTTTATATTCACTTTTAGATTCTCAGTTTGCGCTCATCACTCCCATGTTAAGTATGGCCATCGTTCCCGCGTTTCATTTGAATTTTTTTTTTTCGTAAGCCGTCCGTGAATCGGGATGGACGTAATTCACGTCTATTTTAAAAATTTTTTTTAGCGCAATGCACGGCGGGTAATTTAGGGACGGCGCATGCACAGTTCATTCGGCGCGGGGACGCGCTTCATTTAAATGAAACACGCCCCCTAATCGCCGATTTGAATTATGGGCCGTTACGCCGCCAGAGATAGACTACGCCGCCGTAACTTACGGGGCAAAATCTTTAAGGATTCGAACTAAAGCCAGGTAAGGTATGGCGGCGTAGCGTATCTCTGATACGCTGCGCGGGTGCAGATCTCTGTGGATCTGCCTCCATATCTCTGTGTGGGTGTTTTGACTTGCCGATGCATCAGTGAGCTCCATACATCCAGACGTTCTGAAAGCCTGAGTCCAGTAGAACCACCAACCTTACAGATGGCGAGGAGGATGGGATAATCATTTGGCAGGTAGGTGAAGATATTTGTAAAGATTTTATTTGCGAATAATATTCACTTACTCTGTCAGCGATTGATCGCACTCATATTTTAATTTAAAAAACAATATTTTATGCCCAGGGGTAGATGTAAGGGTTATAAAGAAATAAAGGTAAAAGATATTGTCTCGCTAGGTTGGCCGGACTTAGTATAAAATATATTGTCCCGCTTATATGGCCGGACTAGAGTAGGTAGTGAGAGCGCTATTGTTGTCTCCCACAATACAGGAAGGATGTATGGATCTTTCAGGCCTTGTACACACGATCAGTCCAAACTGATGAAAATGGACTGAAGGCTGAAGTCTGATGGACTGATGGTCTGATGGTCTGATGTGCCTACACACAGTCCAACGTGGTGACGTAAAACACAACGACGTGCTAAAAAAACAAAGTTCAATGCTTCCAAGCATGCGTCGACTTGATTCTAAGCATGCACGGGTTTTGAACCGATGCTTTTGCGTATTATTTCTTTATACGAATGCCCCAGATATGTTTGATCTTAACCATTTTTCTGATCTATAAATATTACCTATCTGTGTGAACTTTGTTGTGAATCGCTCTGCCACTGTATATATGCCCTTGCCACCCTGCCTATATCCATGCTGGTTTTTTTCATTGACCCTGCCTTTTTAAGATATGGGTCATGACATATCCTTTTAATATACCGAGTTGCTATTCCTTTGCCCGTTGGATAATCCTATATTATTCTGCAGGATTTGTGATGCTGCTGCGGTTGATTTTTCACCTTTTGTCCCCTTCCATTTGGACACCCAAGGGCTTCACTTTGTGAGCCCGTTTTTGTCAGTGTCTCTCTTTCTCCCCCCTGATTGCTGGCTCCCCGCCCTCTCCATCGGCGATCTGGCCACTCCCGGCTCTTGGACATTGGTTTTCTTCTTTGCCTATGGGCCGCTCCGCTATACGGCGGTGCCCCTCCCCCGGCGCGCTGTGATTGGCCGATCACTCGGCCGTCCACGCTTTCCAACCCAGGGGTTGCTGGGGATTGTAGGCCTCTTGTTTAGCATCAGTGTGGGCGTCTGCGCACTGACACTATGTGTCCGCTCACGCCCGACCGCGCCCCCTCTGACGCACGGACGTGTGGGAGGGGTTGAGGGGTATATCAGGACTTTGTCCTGCTGTGGAGCGTCAGTGTGCTGTACACTCCTGTGGAGCTAACCTGTGCTGCTGAGACTGACTGACCAGGTATCCTCTTTACCATGCCTAAAAGCTGCTTACTATACAAACCTGTCTCCTCTGTTTGCTCAAACAATTTCTTATGTCCCCTAGTAATTGTCTACCTATCTGTTTTTAAATAATTATCATTTATAATCTTTTGGCTTGCTGCTATTTTCTAATAAACTTTCTCTTTATGAGTGGATCTTTTTATCCTATTATGGAACAGCTTTATGCTTAAGATCACTATAATCGCTATATTTATATTTACAATACAGAAGTAAACTATCTGTTTTACTTTTCTCCTTTTTTTTTTCCCTTTTTTTTTTTTTTTTCTCTCTTTTTCTGTTTTTCTTTTCTTTCTTTCCTCTTTTTGCCTGTTTCCTAATTTTTTATTTTTTTATTTTTTGACATAATATTTGGATCAGCTTGTTACAGATCTGACAAGCCTCCGGTCTCAAGCTAGGCTTATGCCTCCACAGATGCTATACCTGTTTATTTAAGCACTGTGAGTGTACACTTCATCTTATTACTTTCTATAAATATTTTTATTAAGTATTCTATAATATATACTGATATCACTACCCTTCTCCACAGTTGGCCACCTTGTCTCTGGGTGCCGCCCCTTGCCTCTCCGATGGTTGGGGATTGTGTGAATCCCATCTGCAGCGGCTCCTCATTTTTTCCTGCCTAGGTTACCCTTGTGGCTGTCAACTTGTGCTCATCCGGCCTGACTTCTCAGGCATGTGATGGAACCAGGGTATATACGCACCCTGTTGTCTTTTTACTCCCACTACGGACCAGCAGGTGGGCATTATGTGATATACACTGGCAGAGCGACTTTATTCATTGTTTATGTATATTTAATGTATCTATGTACAAATCATTAATTTTCTTTTTCTGTATGTCATTATCAGAATCCAAACTCTGATCTCAACCACCCCTGAAGAAGCCTAACCGGGCGAAATATATAGGGTTTACCAACCGGGTTGCGATCTCTGTTACAGTACTAATGTCTGTTATGGGAACCTTTTAACTTTGTACTCTTGATCAGGTTGTTGATTTGTGTAGTGGGCTCCTGTAGAGTCTATGATATGCCTTACAACCTGACGCTACTCTGCTTTTTTAATAAATCATTAAAATCTATATTATTTGTTCTATTTTCCTTTACTGGTTTTTGCATGCACCGCTATAGTCCCGCCATTGTTCTACTTTCCCATATATAAATTTGGGATGAGGTGCTTTTGTTAAAAATACTATTTTCCAGTCTAGACCAGCCAGATCCTATCCCTCCTTTTCCAAATATTTTCTTGGATGTTTCAATACATCATATTTGGATCTGATTGGCCTAGCAATTTATGATTTATGCTATGCTCTCCTGGCTCTATCTATGAACCTATGATATTGTGATTGTGGTATATATATTGCTAATATGTTAATATCTGTTTAGGACTTAGCCTCCATTACTCTGCCATTTAGTCCCTTCTCCCTTGATCCTCTTTCCGGATCTCCTTCTGATCCCCTTCTCCAGTCATCCCTCACTGACAGTGTTTCTAGCACTCTGAGTGTGCATCACTGTCACCCCCACCCGGTTACCTTGTGCGGTGTAGATCCCCACTTCACCTGCTACAGGGCACCCGGTGTATGTGCTGTTGTTTTTTTGTTTGTGTTATCTGTTCAATTTTTTCTGCTGGTTTTTCTTCTCAGGTTGTTTTTTGCTGTTAGCATGGCAGACTTTCGTGGTGCTGCATGGGAAGGCTTTATGTTCAAAATTCAGTCCAATACAAATAATGCCGACATAACTATTCCCGAGCTTGATCGAGCATTCTCTAGATTACAACGACTTTTGGAAAAAAAGGTCAGAATATTTTGGCATAAACAATATTTCATTAAGTATGTTGAAAATCAGATCACCCCATGGGGCCTGAGGATACAAATATTCCCCAATCTTAAAAAGGTAGATGACGCCCTCAAACTTAGATGGGAACAGAACTTACAGTCATGTTCATTCGAAATGATGAACATCTTATGCAATCAATACGAAGCTGAAATTGAAGATCTTGATGTTCAGGTCAATGCCTGGTATATTGAACTTGTATTGTCGATATCCAATCCGTTGTTCATTGAGAGGGAGAAATCCCTAAAAGAACATCTGGAAGAGTATACTACTGACCTAATCAATTTTAAGGAGGGCAAATATCTTAGAGATAAGGCTGCATATGACAATAAGTATGCTTATAAATGGAACCAACCAACTTTCAATAAACCTACAGCTCATCCGCCTACACGTAACATGCCTGCCAATTTGACTAATATACCAAATGTTACCTCTGTTTCCTCCACAGCATCAAGTCAGTCAACTGTATACCGAGAGATGTCTCATGATCGTTTCCCACGGAAACGTAAAAATGACCGAAAATCTACGTCCTCAGAATCTCTATCACAAACCGGTCTCAACACTACTAAGCGTCTACCCACTAACTCTTCTATTTTAGACAACTTTCGTCCATCTTCCTTATCACGAATTTTGCATCCCGATACCCCACCGGTGACGAATGCCTTATTAGCGCACCCTCCGCGAGTTCCGGCACTTACGTCGCCTCTGTTAATGACACCTAATACCACCCCGACGAGACGGGTAAGCGAACCCAATGTATCCTCACATGTATCTTCACTCTTTCCCCAGAGTTCGGCAAGTATAGATCCCAAAATTGCACCAATTTTTTTAGGCAAACAGATGGAACTATCATCTACCCCGATACCCTCGATGAAGTGAGCACGCCCTCTTTGGAACTTGAGGTCATCAATCTATCATCCACTTTATTAAGTGGACATGAGATTGATGTCCTCAAGCTTGGACTCACATTCTGTCCATCCATGGGGGGTGATAAATTTCAAATGATTAAAGACATTCATCTCTTTGCCCGGAAATTAATGTTCAAGGTCATCTATAATAAACCATCTATCGAGTCAGACAATAGCAATTTTGAACAACTTAAAAATGATGCCGATGAGATACAGGCCATCGAGACCTTGATGGAACTATGGGAGGAAGGTCATGTGGATGACGATTCCCCCCTGGTACCACCCACTTTGGGAATGTGTGCCTCAGAGGTCATTTTTCCTCCACCTATGTCCTTTAAACCCAAATCGCAAAATTTTCCACTCCTGAACAAAAATGCCAGTATATGGTCATTTGTCCAGCAGACCACAAAAGAAGTGGAGAAAATTGACCTTTCTAACTACTCCCCAAACCTCACTTTCAATCAACGACAAGCTCTCAGAAGTCTTCAGGATAATCGCTCCATAATAATCAAACCCTCAGACAAAGGGGGCAACGTAGTAGTCATGAACATACAGGACTACGAACGAATGTGTTATAAGATCCTTGAAAACAAGGATTGGTACCGCCCAATATCTCAGTCAGCAATTTTGAGCTTCAATAATGAATACTACGCCCTTATTACTCAGGCCTATCATCAGGGCCTGATTAACAAGGATACGTGGAACTTTCTGAACACTCAGGAACCTAGGGTTCCTACAATGTACGCCCTACCGAAGAGTCATAAATCTCTAAAATGCCCACCAGGTAGACCCATAGTATCGGGCTGTGCGGGGCTAACAGAGAATGCCAGTTCCCTGGTTGATAATTACCTTCGCCCACATGTTACCGCCCTGTCCTCGTACATCAAGGACACGATTGACCTTTTGCAAACTATCGACGGCATATCAGTCCCACCCAATACCTGGCTGGTTGCTATCGATATTGAAAGTCTTTACAACGCAATCCCCCACGATAGGGGTATTGAAGTTGTGGGTAAAATTCTAAAGGATAGAGGCGATCAGGCAGAACCTTATAATGTATTTATCCTGGGTTTATTAAAGTTCATTCTCACCAGAAATGTGTTCATGTTTGGACTCTCCCACTTCCTCCAGGTGCAGGGGGTTGCGATGGGGACTAAATGTGCCCCATCGTATGCCAACCTGTACCTGGGGGGGTGGGAGAAGGAGCTTTTTTCTGATGATGAATCCTCGATGTATCTGTGCCACGTTATTTCGTGGTACAGATACATCGATGACGTTCTGCTACTGTGGTCTGGTAGCAGAACGGAACTTGAGTTATTCATGAATAGACTGGCCAAAAACACCTTTAATCTTAAGTTCACCATGGAATGCAGTCTAAAATCGATTAATTTTCTCGATCTCACCATCTTCATTGGATTTGATGGAACTGTCTACTCCTCTCTCTTTCGTAAGCCTTCTGCAGGTAATACTATTCTGCATGCCTCTAGTGGTCATCCGCAGTCGCTTGTAAAAAGTATACCCTACAGCCAATACATTAGACTAAAGAGGAATTGTGTCCTCAAGAAAGATTATGAAATAGCTGCTAGAAACCTATACTCTCGTTTGAAGGATAGAGGTTACAGTCACAATATCCTGAAGAAGGCCTACAATCGAGCCGCGAGTATTGACCGCAGGGACCTGATTTTTCCCCCCAGAAAGGTTAACTCCCTGCAACCAATACGTCTGCTCACTCAGTATTCTGCTTGCCATGCACAGTTTAAGGAAATTTTGGATAAGTATTGGCCGTTACTATTGGCTGATAATACTGTAAATAAATTTATTAAGGATCGACCTGAAGTCACCTACCGCAGAGCACCATCTCTACGGGACAAACTTGTTCAGAGTCATCACAATCCCCTAGAAAATTCTCCACACATAATCAATGGCACCTTCTCATGTAAGGGATGCCATATGTGTCCTTTTATCTTAAGTGGATCGACAGTCGTCTTGCCTGGTGGACGTACCCACACCATTCGGCATCGGGTCACATGCCAGACTGTCGGCGTGGTATATCTGGCCAAATGCCTGTGTGGGTGCTTCTACGTAGGCAAGACGAAAAGACCTTTCCACAAACGTATATCGGACCATATTGCACCTATACGAAAAAAATTGTCCACCACTGCCATTAGCCGGCATGTGGGACATGAGCACAATTTCGAGCCTACTATGGTGAAATTCACTGCCCTGGAACATGTGCCCACACATGTTAGGGGTGGGGGTATTGATCGCAGCCTTCTGCAACTTGAAACTAAATGGATACAAACTCTAAACGCCACCCATTACCCAGGACTGAACGAATATATCAGCTTTAAATCTTTCCTGTAAGGGCTACCTATTCTATGTGTCTCAATTCCACTATCCCTGTGCTCTATTGATGGGCTTGCCACGTTTTCATCGGGCGACCGCCTGGGTTGCTCCAGCATGAAATATATGATGCCTGTCACTCTGCATCATCTGTCTGCTTTGTTCTCCTTTCCCTTTCTTTTGGTATCTGGCTCCTCTTTCTTTTCTCTTTTTCTTTGTTTTTTGCCCCCCCTTTTCTCCCCCTCCCCCTTCCTCCCTCTTTTTCCTTTTCTCTATCTTCTGCTTTCCCTTTCCTTTTCTTTTTCTTGTCACCCCTCCCTTTATATGCTCTATCCTTTCTCCTGATCTTTTCCCCTGTTCTTTTCCTCCCTTTTCCTTTTCCCTGTCTGTTTTCTTTCCTTGGCTATTTTGGCATTTTGCTAATTAATGTATGTGTATGAAATATTATTTCTTTATACGAATGCCCCAGATATGTTTGATCTTAACCATTTTTCTGATCTATAAATATTACCTATCTGTGTGAACTTTGTTGTGAATCGCTCTGCCACTGTATATATGCCCTTGCCACCCTGCCTATATCCATGCTGGTTTTTTTCATTGACCCTGCCTTTTTAAGTTATGGGTCATGACATATCCTTTTAATATACCGAGTTGCTATTCCTTTGCCCGTTGGATAATCCTATATTATTCTGCAGGATTTGTGATGCTGCTGCGGTTGATTTTTCACCTTTTGTCCCCTTCCATTTGGACACCCAAGGGCTTCACTTTGTGAGCCCGTTTTTGTCAGTGTCTCTCTTTCTCCCCCCTGATTGCTGGCTCCCCGCCCTCTCCATCGGCGATCTGGCCACTCCCAGGTCTTGGACATTGGTTTTCTTCTTTGCCTATGGGCCGCTCCGCTATACGGCGGTGCCCCTCCCCCGGCGCGCTGTGATTGGCCGATCACTCGGCCGTCCACGCTTTCCAACCCAGGGGTTGCTGGGGATTGTAGGCCTCTTGTTTAGCATCAGTGTGGGCGTCTGCGCACTGACACTATGTGTCCGCTCACGCCCGACCGCGCCCCCTCTGACGCACGGACGTGTGGGAGGGGTTGAGGGGTATATCAGGACTTTGTCCTGCTGTGGAGCGTCAGTGTGCTGTACACTCCTGTGGAGCTAACCTGTGCTGCTGAGACTGACTGACCAGGTATCCTCTTTACCATGCCTAAAAGCTGCTTACTATACAAACCTGTCTCCTCTGTTTGCTCAAACAATTTCTTATGTCCCCTAGTAATTGTCTACCTATCTGTTTTTAAATAATTATCATTTATAATCTTTTGGCTTGCTGCTATTTTCTAATAAACTTTCTCTTTATGAGTGGATCTTTTTATCCTATTATGGAACAGCTTTATGCTTAAGATCACTATAATCGCTATATTTATATTTACAATACAGAAGTAAACTATCTGTTTTACTTTTCTCCTTTTTTTTTTCCCTTTTTTTTTTTTTTTTTTTTCTCTCTTTTTCTGTTTTTCTTTTCTTTCTTTCCTCTTTTTGCCTGTTTCCTAATTTTTTATTTTTTTATTTTTTGACATAATATTTGGATCAGCTTGTTACAGATCTGACAAGCCTCCGGTCTCAAGCTAGGCTTATGCCTCCACAGATGCTATACCTGTTTATTTAAGCACTGTGAGTGTACACTTCATCTTATTACTTTCTATAAATATTTGTATTAAGTATTCTATAATATATACTGATATCACTACCCTTCTCCACAGTTGGCCACCTTGTCTCTGGGTGCCGCCCCTTGCCTCTCCGATGGTTGGGGATTGTGTGAATCCCATCTGCAGCGGCTCCTCATTTTTTCCTGCCTAGGTTACCCTTGTGGCTGTCAACTTGTGCTCATCCGGCCTGACTTCTCAGGCATGTGATGGAACCAGGGTATATACGCACCCTGTTGTCTTTTTACTCCCACTACGGACCAGCAGGTGGGCATTATGTGATATACACTGGCAGAGCGACTTTATTCATTGTTTATGTATATTTAATGTATCTATGTACAAATCATTAATTTTCTTTTTCTGTATGTCATTATCAGAATCCAAACTCTGATCTCAACCACCCCTGAAGAAGCCTAACCGGGCGAAATATATAGGGTTTACCAACCGGGTTGCGATCTCTGTTACAGTACTAATGTCTGTTAGGGGAACCTTTTAACTTTGTACTCTTGATCAGGTTGTTGATTTGTGTAGTGGGCTCCTGTAGAGTCTATGATATGCCTTACAACCTGACGCTACTCTGCTTTTTTAATAAATCATTAAAATCTATATTATTTGTTCTATTTTCCTTTACTGGTTTTTGCATGCACCGCTATAGTCCCGCCATTGTTCTACTTTCCCATATATAAATTTGGGATGAGGTGCTTTTGTTAAAAATACTATTTTCCAGTCTAGACCAGCCAGATCCTATCCCTCCTTTTCCAGATGCTTTTGCGTACTAGTCATCGGATTAGACTGATCGGTCATCAGTCCATCAGGCCGATTTTAAAGCAAGTTTTAAAACTTTGGTCTGAAGGACAAAAGTCTGATGGGCCATACACACGGTAGGTTTGGACTGATGAAACTGAACTTCAGTCCGTTTTCATCAGTTTGGACTGATTGTGTGTACAGGGCCTAAGAGGTTATATAATCGCGATTTCTTTCTTGATTGGCCATTGTTTATATGTTTTTAAAGGTTGTTATATGATTGAAAGTATATACATGTATATATGGCATCTAAATGTGATTACTGCTTAACTGGCTTACTGTTTATGTTTTAAAAATTCTAACACATTCCGATTGGTAGCCGCTGTTTCGGGAGGATATTATAACAAATTGGGAAAAGGACCGTATTTCAGGGATGAGCCATCAGGTCATCAATCCTTGAGATACAATTTGCATAACTTTGGGGGATTCCCCCTTGGGTGTACCCCCAGAGAAATAGTGCAAATTATAAATAACAACCACAGGGAGCTCTGTGTTGTTTGTCCTAATTCTTTGAAGACCCTGCTACCCTCGGATGTTGGTTTACAATGGGTGGTGTGATGGGAAAGGACGGTCCGGATGGTGAGCCGGACCAACCTTCCCCCATAGAGTTTGTTAAGGGTACACAGGGAAATAGTTGTGTTTAGACATGTGCGTTCCCGTTCGTAAGAAATGGATTTTCGTACGAATTTGTTCGTTTTCGTACATTCGTATCAATTCGAACATCCGAAAAGCTGAAAGAAGCAAAATACAAAAATTACGGAATTACGAATAAGAAAAATAACAAACAAGCGAAAATACGAGCGTATGATTGGAGAATCTTACTAAAATACGAAACACCGAAAAAGCAAAAGAACGAAAATTACATCTATAACGAACGATTTGCATTCCGTATTTTAAATCCTTTGTCTGTTCGTATTTTCATTCGCATGTTCGTATTTTCATTTGTGTGTTTTGTAAATCCGTTTCTTTGTCTGTTCGTAAATTTGTGTACTTGTATCGTTCTTTCGAATGGGCACTGGGCAGTGTAGTTAGTGAGTGATTACTTAATATCTTAGCCAATCAGCTTATCTATTTTGTGCTGAGTCACATTGTACAGTGTAAAGCCTCGTACACACGATCGGACTTTAAACAAACTTTTCCGTGGATTTTTGTCTGAAGGGAGTTGGCTGGACTTTTGAAACCGAAAAAGTTTGTAAGATAAAGCGTACACACGGTTGGATTTTTTGAAAAACGCTCATTTTGACGTTTGTTGGCAAAAAGTCCGCCCGTGTGTACAGGGCTTAAGAGAAAGTATATCTTTTTTTTTTCTTCAATCATTTTTATTAGTTTTAGCAAAAGTATATAAGCATCAGTAGCATACAGGGTACAATATCCGAAAATAGTGCGAGCAAAGTAAACTTGGGAAACAGTATGACAATGTGCAACGTCAATGTGAGAATTATAACTAGACCTCTATTGCATAGAAATTTCGAGGGTACTTGGTAAATATAGTGCAGGCGCATAGTCAAGGACTCCGTTCCCGACAAGCCACCCCAATCGGGAGCACTTTTGTGGCCTATCAGGAGAGAGCCCTGTCACACATGTACCAACGAACATTTGAAAACAGCAAGTTCAAGGAGAAAAGTAACACATAGCAGAAACGGGGTTACAGTAAAGGGACAGCTCTGGGTCCGGAGGACCATGGTGACCAGGCCCTCCGAACTTTGTCAGCCTGGTCTGTAACGGCAGCAAGAATGCATTCATAAGAGTAGTGCAAGTTAACCAGATCTATTGTTTGGGTAACTATCGGGGCCTTTTCCGAACGCCACAGCCGAGTAATACAAAGTTTGGATGCCAAAAGAATGTGGGACGTCACGTATTTGGAGGGGGGAGGAATATTCTCTATTGTGAGACTCAGTAGCGCCAATTCAGGAGTGGGATTGATCACAGTTCCAGCAGTTGAGGACAGGAGGCGAAAAACGTCTATCCAGAACTGTCGGATCTTCTGACAAGCCCAGAAAATGTGGAGTAAGTCGCCTTTGGCGGATGCGCACTGCCAGCAAAGATCTGAGGCCTTGCGGTCAAAAGTAGCTATTCTGGCCGGTCATGTACCAGCGGAGTGTAATTTTTTGGGTGAAGTCCCACAGCGTGGAGCATTTAGTGGATTTGCATGTGGTACCAAGGGCGGAGGACCATTATTTGTCAGAGAAGGATTGAGAGAGTTCAGATTCCCATAATGTATGCGCAGGTAGTTTGGTGAAGCTTAATTTGTTCTGGAGGGTGTTATAAAAATGTGATATGCCTTTAGTTTTGGAAATCTCAGCTGAGAGAAATATCCACGTTTTAGGTGGGATGGAATATAGGGGAAGAGGGATGTCTTTCAGGCAGTGGGAGATTCTAATGTAGGTGAAACATTCTGAGGACGGGAGACGGAACTCCATGCGGAGTTGAGGAAAAGGTTTGAGGTGCTCCCTGCAGGATGTCCCTCAGATACATCACTCCTTGTGATGTCCATCTGGAGATGGGCAGATCTGGAGAGAGGAAATGGAGTGAATCTAAGGGTATTTGGGAAGGGGTGGTGGGGGGATTGTCCCCCGTGCGGGTGACAAACTTGTTCCAGGCCAGCGCTGTGGCCCGCATTGTAGGTGGAAGAGACGAGGGCATTCTAGGGTTTAACGGAATGCTCAGAATCCAGGCTTTCAAATTTTTGGTATGTAGGAGGGAGGATTCTATTTGTCCCCAGAGGGTTTTGGGCTGGGGGTTTAACCAGTCTGGCAAATGGGCCAGGATAGAGGCCAGGTAGTAGTCTTAGAAGAGAAAGTATATCTTAATATGGATTAGCCGCTTGTTGCTATGTATGTACGAAAGCACAACATTATGAATCCATTAAACGAAAATTATTATCTAACAAAATTACAAATTTCGAATCAACGAAAATAAATTTGACAGAATTACGAAGCATTCAGTATACATGAAAATAAAACTGTTACGAAAATACGAACGGGTCTGAATAGGAAAACTTGCGTCTTACGAAATATGAACTTGAGTCTTACGAAATTACGAATCTTTACGAATCTACGGAACGAGACGAAACGGAACAAAAAAATACAAATACAATTGCACATGTCTAGTTGTGTTAATCCATTCTGGTCTAATGTTCAGCAACGAGCACACCAACTACGCTATATTTTGCACACGCTGTATAAATTGTGACATGTGTTACTTGTATAACCTAATTACTTAAATATGATTGGGTGAGACAAGGGCGTTCTTTTATTGTATGATTTGATTAAGTGCAAGTATGCACGAGAAATAAAGTCTAGTTTTTACACACCATGGGCCAGATTCAGAAAACACTTACGTTGGCGTATCTACAGATACGCAGCGTAAGTGTAGAGATGCGCCGTCGTATCTATGTGCCTTATTCACAATACTAGATACGCCTGAAATATGGCTTTCTCCGACCGATGTACGTCTTAGTACGCCGTTGTATCTTGGGTGCATATTTACGCTGGCCGCAAGGGGCGCTTCCGTCGATTTACGCATCGAATATGCAAATGACCTAGATACGCCGATTCACGAACATACTTGCGCCCGTCGTATTAAGCTACGCCGTTTACGTAAGGCTTACGTCCGGTGTAAGTTTACCCCTCATAAAGCAGGGGTAAGTCATGTTAAGGTATGGACGTCGGAACAGCCGTCGATTTTTACGTCGTTTACGCAAGTCGTACGTGAATGGGGCTGGGCGTAGGTTACGTTCACGTCACAGGCATTGAGCCGGCGTATGTTAGGGAGTAAATTCAACATGATACTGAGCATGCGCACGCATGCACCGTTCGTTCGGCGCTTCATTTACATGGGGTCACGATTCATTTAAATACATCACGCTCACCTTCCACCTACTTTGAATTAGGCGGGCTTACGCCGGCCTATTTACGTTACGCCGGTGCAACGTTGTCGGCAAGTGTTTTGTGAATAGTGATCTTCCCTCTCTATGTTACGTCGGCGTAGCGCATATCAGATGCGCTATGCCACACTAAAGATACGCCAATGTATCTGAATCTGGCCCCATATCTCTGTGTGGGTGTTTTGACTTGCCGATGCATCAGTGAGCTTCATACATCCAGACGTTCTGAAAGCCCGGGTCCAGTAGAACCACCAACCTTACACACTCTGCAAGGGCAGTTGCACCAGAGCTTAGTAAATGAACAGGATCTCTGCTGACTTCCATTATCCAATCAAGTACAAGAAGCATTGGTGTTTTCTTAATTCTCCTTGCACGTGATTGGGTATTCTTTGCAAAGTGAAGCATTACCTCATTTACTAAGCTCTGGAGCAACTGCACTTGTAGAGTGCAACTGCACTTTGCATTGTGCACAGTCTATTTGCCTTTAGTAAATCCACCCCCTTGTGTAATAAGATAAACTCCAATGCTGATATAATAAATTTGTGAAGCTTCCAGTCGTACTTATGAGACTGTGAAAGAATATGTTTGACTGTCAAAATGCCTAGATGGTGAGGGATAGAACTGTATAATGCCTCAACATCAATAGCTACAAGGAGGGTTTTAGGGGAAATATAGATCCCTTCCAAATTTTGTAACAGATGGATAGTGTTCCTAATATATGAAGGGAGAGTAGTGACATAGGGTCTAAGATGTATGTCTATGAACGTACTTAGATTTTCAGAAAGGCAGCCTTTTCCTGAAACAATAGGTCTGCCTTGGTAACCTTGTCGATGATGCCCTGGGAGTAGGCAAGGGAATAGAAGTTGACATTGAACTTGTCGATGGTACATCTGGGAATGGGTCTATACCAGGAATTTGTTTGAAGAATTATTTTGCACAATAATTTGTATTGGTTGTTAAACATATTCACTATATTTCTTCCCTTGTCAGAAGGTCTTATAGTGAGTGAATTCCGTTCCTTCAAAGACTGTAGGGCATCTCTTTCGGTTGTAGAGAGATTCCCTTTGGAGAAATAAGTTTTGTGTTTTTTGATTTATTTAGTGGTGAAGGCCACAATCGCGGCCAGGTTGGGGTTCCCTGACAAAGAACGGAATTTATCAGATTTATTTTTGAATATGGAAATGTTTGGTGCTGGTTCTACTTTAGTGTCAATGTACTCCTGTGTTTCAATGTCAATGGTGTAGATGAGATCAGTGGGGTCTTGTTCTTCCAAAAGGGTCAGAAGGTCATCCAATGCCTGATTGTGTGGTATTTTGAACATTCTGTAATGGTTGTTTAGAATATAAACTTTTATAGAGGAGTTTACTCACAAACAGGTGCAGTTACTTGATTATTTCAAAGGTATCTGGTTCTGAATCAGGGCAGAAGTTGAGGCCTTTGGATAAAAATATTTCCCCCTCAAGAGAAAGTTGGTGATCAGACAAATTGATAATATTAAATGCATTAGTGAGATCATGTGATAAATGTGAAGATTTGTGTTCTTCTATGTGTTGTGTGTGTCATCTAAACTGAGTACTAAAAAATCTTTGACAGAAGTAAGTGGTGTAGAAGAAATACCTTGTGTAAGGGGTCCCCCATATGTGAGGCTGTGGATAGACCATCAGCAGAAGGCCCAGGTGGGTGAATTTGAGTCACGCCTCATGAATTACTTTTACCCACAGCTCCAAAAGAGGCTTTGCCTAAAGCCTCGTACACACGATCAGTCCATCCGATGAGAACGGTCTGAAGGACCGTTGTCATAGGTTAACCGATGAAGCTGACTGATGGTCCGTCGTGCCTACACACCATCGGTTAAAAAACCGATTGTGCCAGAACGAGGTGACGTAAAACACAACGACGTGCTAAAAAAAAAAAACGAAGTTCAATGCTTCCAAGCATGCATCGACTTGAATCTGAGCATGCATGGATTTTTAACCGATGGTTGTGCCTACTAACGATCATTTTTTTCCCATCAGTTAGGAATCCATAGGTTAAATTTAAAGCAAGTTGGCTTTTTTAACCTATGGTAAATAACCTATGGGGCCTACACACGATCGGTTTGGACCGATGAAAATGGTCCATCAGACCGTTGTCTTCTGGTTAACCTATCGTGTGTATGAGACCTAAGAGTGATCATTTAGTTTTGTATGGTCTTCTGTTCTATTGTCGATTCTGTGAGAAAGAGGAAACAGACAAATTAAGTAAGGAGTTGGACCCTCGACCCTTAGAAGCATGTCCCAGTCCCAGTTAGTATTCTTGCATTAGTATCTATATTTTAGTGCCATCTATAGGCTTTCCCCTCCTAAAAGGTCCTTTTTGACTCTTTTTGTTTTCTTTGACTGCTAGTGTCTCATGTTTCTTAAAGGAGGTAATCCCTTGAAGGGTTGAACTTTTGTATAGATAAGGTTGATATCCTTATCCATCACAATAAGGCATTTATGATATTCTTCACTCAAAAGCTTAGTCATAGTTTTGTTACATTGTTGTAGATCATTTTCCCATCTTTTCTTGAAGGTGGTATCTACCTCTTCCAAGAGGGGAAAATCTGTATTTGTAAACCAAAGGGGTTAATTTCCTCCTTGATATAAGGATCAAAGCTATCTGCATGTCAAAAACAAACTGCCTTCTTCTCAACAATTCTCCCCAATTGGAAGAATATAGATAAAAGTTCAGTCTGTGATGACAATTTTTTTGTTATAGGAGTGTCCCAATCCTTTCCCCCGAAACATGGTTATACAATGAATGAAAATGTATTGATAAATGCATATACAGAATTAAAATATATATATATATATATATATATATATATATATGTACTCAAACAACCTACTACAAAGGGCATGTAAAGCTGGGAATTTTCCTGGTGAACATATACCAAAAAAAATTGACATTGAAAAGACATTAATCCTTTCAATTACAACATAGCAACACTGCTTTCTTGCATCATTATAGCAGCAGCAGCCAACAGTGGCGGCCCGTCCATAGGGGGCACCCGGGCACCGCCCCCTCCTGTATTTATTAAAAAAATGAAAAAAAAAACGGGCCCTTTAAGACTTTAAGAATGTCAGTCGTTCTGCAGCGCTGCCCCCTCTGGCTCTTGCAAATAACATACATTCATGCATTGCATGAATGTATGTTATTGTGGCCAGCTGCTGCTGGTCTATTCAGATGGCCGGACATAGGGCGCCAGCTACCTGAATAACGGCAGCTGGTTGGCTGTGCGGAAGTGCCTATCAGAGCCAGCCCTTGGCTCCCGGATGTCTTATCCTCAGAACGTACGGGGGCTGTGTCCCTTGGATAAGACTGACAGCCCTCTCAGCCAATCAGGTTCACTGATTGGCTGAAGCGTCATCCAGGGCGGGAGAGGACATCGAGGGACGTGGAAGCAGAAAGGTAAGTGCATTTTACAGGGCACAGTGGTGACAATGGGCACATGATTCTAACATGGCTCTGGTAATCTACTAAAGGCACAGATCAATCCGCGCTACTCCCAAAAAGTACAATTGAATAGTGTTGAATATAAATAGTGATAAAAAATAAAAAGTGAAGTGCTGCACTCAAAAATATAGGAACCTAATATTGGGCTCCAGAAGAAATATAAAAGCAAAAAATACAAGTGCGCTACTATCAAAGCATCAAAGCCATAATTGACCAATGTGCATAGTGAATGGAATGCATCAAAAAGGATTGGTGGAAATAAATAAAAATATGAATACAAATAAAAAAGTCTCTGTGTGACAGATAACCACAAGTGTTGTAAA
This sequence comes from Rana temporaria, assembly GCF_905171775.1. Lineage (NCBI taxonomy): Eukaryota > Metazoa > Chordata > Amphibia > Anura > Ranidae > Rana > Rana temporaria. The sequence continues at coordinate 346,408,008 of NC_053492.1, forward strand.
AACAGTAGGTGCAATAAGTCCTATCGCAAAGCAGCTGATTTTCAAAAATCTTATACTCTTCATAAACACTTGTTCCTATGGCGATATCAGCAGGCAGGTAATTTAAATCTAAAAAGATATAGGATGGCCGCTTACCAGAACGTTGTACCCTCAAGGGGTTATTGGGCACTCAGAGGGCTGTAATTCCGTGGATCCCAGGAAGTACTCCAATGCTGTGTCTCTTGGAAGATATGCCGTTCCGTGTGCTCAAACTAATTCTTTGTGCTCAAACAATGAGTGGGATTAGAAGGAGAGGATAAAGGACTTCATGGTGCAGTAGGTTTAATAAAGGACTTTATTTTCTTCAGTATGACAATGACAGATGATAAAACATATTCACCCTGCACACACGGATCCTCATGAATCAAAGGATAGGATGTCAGCATGTGTAACAGCTGACGGCTGCGATGCAATCCGAACAGCTGATGAGCGTAGTGACGTCAAATGCTAGGCTCCGCCCGACGCGATGTTTCGTCCAAACGGGCTTCAGCGGGGAAGACTACACCTCCTTTCCCCGCTGAAGCCCGTTTGGACGAAACGTCGCATTTATAGAGGTGTTCTAGGGCGATATCCAGTTATCCCCTATTTTGATTATGCCTCAGAACAGGTGTGCTTGTTCGGGGGTGGGGGCATTTTTTAAAAAAAAAACTCTATATGGGTCGTGGCTTGCACCTGAGGGCTAGGGGAACTGGAGGAATTTTGACAGAAACTTGGCATCCTTCTTAGGTTGGGTCCGAAGACAGAATTTCTTCTGCTCTGACCCTGAACCCATGTTAAAACCAGTGCTTTGCTATTTTCAACCCATCTCCTTCCACAAAAAACAAAAAGGAACTCTAAAACTCTATATACAATTACCTAGTACCATAAACAATACAAATAATAAATGCACAAATTCCCTTTCATTCCGGCACGCTCAACCCAATTTCTTAATTCGTTCCAAACTCCTCCTTCCCTTCACAAGTACGGAAGGAGGGGCGATTCACTGCGGAACTTCACTCACACCTGACATTTTTCAAATGCTTTGTTTCTGTTTTAGCCAATGGACCCCAGACACTGATTAACTACTTAACCGCTGTTAACAAAAATAAAATGGCAATTAAACGTTTGCCACCGTGGCCGCTTTTCCGTTAACAGCGGGGTTTCACCCATCTTACTGGTCTGGGGGTCCGTTGACCCTCACTATCAGCATTTGTAAGTTTTCACATTTACTCATAGAACACCTTTGTTCATGGAGGTACAAGACTCTCATGTACATTCACATAATTACAAACAATCACTTTGTTCACTTTAATTCAATATCACCCTTACAAACAAACAAACAAACAAACAAACAAACAAACAGAGTATTTTATATTTGTCAAACGACAGAAAAGAACAGCAACAGAGGTCTGAGTTTTTTTTCCTCTCACTCATAGTTCTTCCCAACTGTTTTAGGCCTAACAAAAATCACAGATCCTACATAAAAACGGAACACGCCCGCCTTATGAGTCCTTCATTTTTGAACCGTGCACAGTTCCTGCTTTTTACCTGCAAGCTATATACAACCAGGACATGTGAATGTTATTTACAATATCTTAGTAACAGAGCTACAAGGTCAAAGCTGTCTTTGTTTAATGTTTTCCCAGTAAAACTGTAAACTCCCAGAGTTTTTTTCTATGTGTTTCCAAAACACCTTATTTTACACAGCTATGTGACAGTCTATTTGACCTCTGTCTAAATTACACAGATGGTCGCAAATTAGACTTGCCCTTTACTGGGTTGACCGGTAAATCATCCTTTACTAGACAGTTTTCTAGATCCTGTCTATGTACCTTTAAGATGCAGTAGGGGGTGTAACTTGTAAGTCTGATCCCCCTTCTGCCCCCCTAACGATCCCGTGTCAGTGTCCATACTCGCTACTCCAGGAATATTCCTTCCTGCTACGAGGGGGTACGTTTTTATTAGAGCCCCCACAGCGTTATTCTGAACACTATCTTGCTTTACAGTTGATAACTGCGCAGCGGGCGTCTGTGCCAAATTTTTTGTTACGGGCTGGGCTTGGTAAACTGCTGCAGCCAAAAACCCTTGAGCTGGCACCGTTAGTGTGGGGTACAAACATTGCACATCCTCTTGGGGAACATAGGGGGGTGGTTCTCCCATTATTTGTGAAATGTCACAGGGATCAAAATGATACAGTGACTGGGGGCAAACTAAAAGATTGTTTCCTCCCCTTTGTACCTGACTTCTGAGTCCTTCAACCGTTAATCCTTCCTTGAAAACAATTGGCACATGTAGGTTTAACCTCAGCACCTGGACTCTGGGTTTACCCCTGCGAAATAACTGACCCTTACCCATCCTTGACCGATACCCACCTGGCATGTTTGCTATTAAATATGTGTGGCTGTCGATATAACAAAACAATAACAATAATAATAATATTCTTATTACTTCTATACAAGATTATACTTATATAAGACCTCCAAAATGTAGGGGTGCAGACTGGCGCTGACTGACTTTAGACAGTCCCAGCGTGTTTGTTCGGGTGGCTCCTGTTTGCGGGACTTTTAATATAAACCGTCGAAACAGAGAATGAACTCTTGCAATGGCCCAGAGTCTGCCCCATGAACTCTTGTGGCACAGGGAAATGGCAATTAAGTTTATACCATAACTGTTTTTTGCAATAGTATTTTGGGTGGGCTGCTGTAGCAGAAGAATGCTGAAAGTTATATGGTGTCTCACTAATATATATAATAATGTGGAAGTACTGGTTAGGTCCTGTATGTTTCAGTAATATTCCACACCTACAACATTCACAAGATATATTATGGAACGTCATCTACGTCTCATATCATACAAAAAATGATCTTATACCTCTATGCGATAGAAAGATAAGCAAAGTAACCTGAGTTATCAGAACAACGTGCCAATCTATTTTGTGTATACACCTTAAAATGTATAGTCACCCTGGACTATAAGATGCGTTTCAAAAACGCTCTATGTGTTTCCAAAACACTTCATGCGTTTTCCAAAAACGCTTTGTGTTTCCAAAACACTTTATGTTAGTCACCCAGGACTATGCAGAGACTTTCTAAAAGTCTGTTGTTAGTGTTACCTAAACACTTAACAAGCCTATACTTCCCACACAGATTAAAACTTCAGACGATCGCGAGCAATATGTCACGGTAAGGTAAAAATAGATTCAAACACTTACCGCAAAAAATTGCCGCGATGGCCCTGCAGACTACGCCAAAACTGTTGGGGTGAGGGGTGAAGTACGACCAAGATGTGACCCCGTTGTTCGTCCTAACTCAGTACAGCGCCGGAGACCACTCTGAACCATTAAATGCACACTGAGACAGATTCAAAGAGTGATCTAATCATATATCTTTATTCATGGCTTTATATAAGATTTCTACAAGCGAAAAGACAATTCAAAGGTTAACCTGGTCATACATCCCAGTGGAAGTGCTAATATGGTCAGAGCACCTCAGAGTATAACAACAAGGTCATATGCAGACATATTTTCATAACAATACACTGAAATGCGTCCCTAATACAGAATCTTGTCTATAAACTCCAAAACAATAAGATAAGCTTTAAAGGTCAATAACAAGCTATGTTCAATAACAAGCTATGTTCTATAAACAAAATGGTTACTTAGGTCAGTGTGAGAGAGGAATAATGTCTTGACGGAGATGGATCTAAGATGGATACTTATTTCTAAAATGGAGTCAAAATGGCTCATATCTCCTTCTTTTGATACTGGTGGATGAACTTTCTTTGATAGGAATTGAAGTAGGAATGTATTTTTACATAAAAATATAAAACACATTTACAATTCCAAAGTTGAATAAGAATTAAACTTGTATAAGTTTCCCACATCAACTGGCATAGCTAGCAACACCTTTTCCTTGCGTGATAACCAACTGAAGCCTTGAAAAGATATGCCATTTCATTTTAACGTATCCATCTATAATGTGGTTTTTGCTAATTCTTTTTAACTGAAATGAATACACAACAAGCAGATGATATTTCATTATAGACATATCGCCCTAAGAGATTTATGCTTTAAGAACCCCATGACAGAGTCCTAGAAGTAACACAAACTTTGAAGTGATCCTGCCACTGTGAATAAGGATTAACATGAGTAGGTTTTCAAAATAAATGAGACCACGGTGCACAAAGGTAGAACCTATTGGGATATAATGAATTAGTAAATTGGAATGGAAACAGTGACTTTACCGTTGGATGTTTATTGGAAGAGACAAATGTATTGATAAGGAACTATACAACATGAATGATTAGTAGTGAGGGATACAGAATTTCTGATTTTTAAGAAGAGAAGAGGAAAAAAAAATGTATGCAAAATAAAATAATAAATATACTGAATACAATCATTGCTTTTATTTTTCACATGTATATGTATCTGTTTGGAGTCCAGCTATATTTAAATAATCTAAAAAATCATGATGCAATTCTGCATTGAGGGCAATAATATTGTGTAGGCTCTATAACTTGCTGGATTTCAGCTTTTAGATGGCAAGCTATACAGAATTATAAGAAGAAGTTTGCTGGTACTACAGAATATCTCTCCTTACATCTATACCATACAGGACAGTGTTCTGTAGTCCATAGAGCAGAAAAAAAGAGAGAGTTTGGTCAGCGGGACTTTAAATGAGTAAGCATTTAAGGTATACAGAATTGCCTGATTGGGTTACAACAAAAAAGGGGGAGTTAGTTGGGGACTTGGAATAAGAGATGTATAACAAAGAGCAGTCTTCGCAAAGAGCATTTTATTATGCCTTGTGATATAATATAGAGCATACTGAATGACAAAAGTTACATCCACAAAATCGCATAAACATATTACAAATTACATATGCATAATAACACCATGGTATTTGGCATATCGTCGAGTAAGGACAAGTCCTGCACAACATGAACCACTGGAGGGGGGCTTGATGGTATACTGAGAAACTGGGAGTAAAACTGTACAAAAAACATAAAATCATCTGTATGAACATCATGCATCTATGTATGCCCGGCGCGTTTCGTTGGGATCTACCAACTCTTCAGGGGTGAATGCAATGGTGATCTATAAAGAGACATAACCATATGGTATAATTTTGTAGTAGAATAATATAAATATACAGAACAAGATAGATAACCCTATAAATACTCACGTCAACTGTATAGATGTGAGCACAGAACCAGAGCCATTAAAATTGTCTGGCATGGGAGCTGAGGTAGAGACATGTGGACAGACAGGGAGCACTGTGGATTCCCCAATGTGTGAATGTGGAAGATAGTGGGCCAACACTTCTGTGGATTGAGATCAGTAGTATATAATGAATGTATAATATAATATGAATGTGAAAAAGCCCATGCACCAAGTCAGATGAAAGAACTGAGCAAACACCAAGTATGAAAGTGGGTGAGAAAAAAAGAAAGAGGATTAAATCTACCTTGTTGGATAACATGGAATTAGGAAGCCAAGCGTAAGTGAGAGCTTGCATATGAAGGTGTTGCCAGAAATACAGCTAGACACCAAGTGAGGGGAATTTAACCACGTAACCCCCGGACCATATTGCTGGTCAAAGACCAGAGCACTTTTTGAGATTCGGCACTGCGTCGCTTTAACTGACAATTGCGCAGTCGACGTGGCTCCCAAACAAAATTGGCGTCCTTTTTTCCCCACAAATAGAGCTTTCTTTTGGTGGTATTTGATCACCTCTGCGGTTTTTAGTTTTTGCGCTATAAACAAAAATAGAGTGACAATTTTGAAAAAAAATAATATACTTTTTGCTATAATAAATATCCTCCAAAAATATATAAAAAAACATATTTGTTCCTCAGTTTAGGCCGATACCTATTATTCTACATATTTTTTGTAAAAAAAATCGCAATAAGCGTTTATTGATTGGTTTGCGCAAAAGTTATAGCGTTTACAAAATAGGGGGTATTTTTATGGCATTTTTATTAATATTTTTTTCTTACTAGTAATGGCGGCGATCAGTGATTTTTTTTTCGGTACTGCGACATTATGGCGGACACTTCTGACACATTTTTGGGACCATTGGCATTTTTTTAGCGATCAGTGCTATAAAAATGCATTGGATTACTATAAAAATGCCACTGGCAGTGAAGGGGTTAACACTAGGGGGCGGGGAAGGGGTTAAGTATGTTCCCTTGGTGTGTTCTAACTGCAGAGGGGGTGGACTGACATGGGGAAATGACTGATCTTCTGTTCATACATTGTATGAACAGAAAATCAACATTTCTCTCCCTGACAGGGACCGGAGCTGTGTGTTTCTCTCCCTGACAGGACCGGAGCTGTGTGTTTACACTTACACACACAGCTCCCGGTCCTCGCTCTGTAACGAGTGATCGCGTGTGCCCAGGGGCAATCGTGCCCCCTGGGCACGAGCACGGGAGTTGGGGCACGCGCCCCTAGTGGCCTGCGCGAGAGCCGACGTATAGCTACGGGCTCTCGCACAGGGGAGCCGACCTGCTGCCGTAAAACGACGGCGGGTGGTCGGCAAGTGGTTAAATGCTCCCAGCTGAATCAATGTGTCCCGCCCAGCGTCACGTAGGCGTGGCAGGGAAGGGGAGGCATCTGTGCCTGAACGAGTGAATCCACCCATACAGGCCCAGTCACCCACCCAATGTCAGCCTAGATGGAAAGAAAAACATGCTCATGCGGTGCAACATCAAATATATTGTCGCACACACCAAGCAGTAACGTAGCGCCAATGAGGTAAGGAGCACCCGCCCAGGCCCACCACCTCCATCCATAACAAATGGAGAGGAAAGGAACAGGTGGGAGAGGGAGGAGGGCCAAAATCGCATTGCAGCTCCCAGGGGACAGACGAGCAAACGGCCCAGAAATCCATGCACACACTACACAGACCCTGACATGTGGAACAGAGTGCTAGGAACAGGAGAAGGTAGATTGAGATAAAAACATATCTATAAATGTACACATATGTATATAAGTATGTCATGAGAGTCAAAGTATAATGTATAATAAAGCCATGATTGGGTCTATCATGGACTGCAAAATGAAAAAGGTACTTTGCAGACTGCCAAATGGTAAAGTACACCTCTCAATCCCTATATGAATATATTGTTAGAAACAGTTTGGAAATTTGCTAGAAATGCATGCATCCATGCGATTCCACCCCTATATGGGAACAGAAGAGATAAAAATAAAAAAACAGGGTTTTGTTGGGAGGGAGGAATAGTGCCATCCCCACCCGACGCAAGTGCGCCCCTGGGGCATGTAAAATACCCCTGGTTCCCCTATGTACCAAGTGGCAACAATTGGTATATGGTGCACCAGACCACTAAGTGACCAAGGGTGTCTTCCACCCAAAATTTCAGCGAGAAAAAATTATGTGGTCCAAGGCAACATAGGTAAATGGCCTCCATCCCAAATTTGAACAGAAAAAAGAGAGAGTTTGGTCAGCGGAACTTTAAATGAGGCCAATCACCATGCAGAGTAAGCACATAAGGTATAGAATATTGCTTGATTGGGTTCCAACACAAAAGGGGGAGTTAGTTGGGGACTTGGAATGAGAGATGTATAACAAAGAGCAGTCTTCGCAAAGCTCTCACTTACGCTTGGCTCCCTAATTCCATGTTATCCAACAAGGTAAATTTCTATAGGTTTCACCTAATACCTTTAGCACTTTATTTATTTATCCCTTTGGTTTCTTCATCCTCTTTCTTTTTTTCTCACCCACTTTCATACTTGGTGTTTGCTCAGTTCTTTCATCTGACCTGGTGCATGGGCTTTTTTACACTTCTTAGAAATATTATACATTCATTATATACTACTGATCTCAATCCACAGAAGTGTTGGCCCACTATCTTCCACATTCACACATTGGGGAATCCACAGTGCTCCCTGTCTGTCCACATGTCTCTACCTCAGCTCCAATGCCAGACAATTTTAATGGCTCTGGTCCTGTGCTCACATCTATACAGTTGACGTGAGTATTTATAGGGTTATCTATCTTGTTCTGTATATTTATATTATTCTACTACAAAATGATACCATATGGTTATGTCTCTTTATAGATCACCATTGCATTCGCCCCTGAAGAGTTGGTAGATCCCAATGAAACGCGTCGGGCATACATAGATGCATGATGTTCATACAGATGATTTTATGTTTTTCATACTGTTTTTTACTCCCAGATTCTCATTATACCATCAAGCCCCCCTCCAGTGGTTCATGTTGTGCAGGACTTGTCCTTATTTGACGATATGCCAAGTACCATGGTGTTATTATGCATATGTAATTTGTAATATGTTTATGCGATTTTGTGGATGCAACTGTTGTCATTCAGTATGCTCTATATTATATCACAAGGCATAATAAAATGCTCTTTGCAAAGACTGCTCTTTGTTATACATCTCTCATTCCAAGTCCCAAATAACTACCCCTTTTGTGTTGGAACCCAATCAAGCAATACTCTATACCTTATATGCTTACTCCGCATGGTGATTGGCCTCATTTAAAGTCCCGCTGACCAAACTCTCTCTTTTTTTCTGTTCAAATTTGGGATGGAGGCCATTTACCTATGGTGCCTTGGACCACATCATTTTTTCTCGCTGTAGTCCATAGAGGTGAGCTTTGCAGGCCTGAGATAACACTGCAGAGTGCAGAGGACCAGTGGTGAACATATCAGCCATGTAGTCCTCTGTGACTTCTGACCACCAATAAATAGGGGCCTTTTTTAACTGATACCAGTGAACAGGGGGCCACCATCAAATGATACCAATATATTAGGGCCTTCCTCTTAACACCAATGATCTAGGTCACTTTACTATCTATCGATGTAACAGGGCCTTTCTGCTACAATATAATAGAGACATTTATGCCAACCATTATGTACAGTAGCTGGGATATCAAAACAGACCTCGAATGTAACAGGGACATTTACACTGCCTGTCAGTGTGTAGTGTGGAATTATGCAGAATACCAATGTAACAGGGGGAAATATAAACATATGCGCTAAAAACAACTAATTTATGTGATACCTTACTAAGATCAATCCAATTGTGATAATAATTCAAAACCCTGACTAGGGGCTTAGTCGTGTTGCCACAGTGGGGTGAAGCACACAAAATATATATAGATGAGGGAAAAAAAAATTAGTGTATAAAAATTAATTAATAAATTAATACAAAGCTAATTAATTCAGAGCATCAAATAGTACTCAATCTCAGAATACCGTCCCTGTAGAGTAGATGGTAAAATAGGGTTAAACAATGTTGATTAGCAGCAGCGTGAGAGTGTCACTGGATACAACAGCTCTGTGAAACAGGTATCTTATACTCAGCTTCAAATCACTTCAGTAGCTCCAACGACACAGCCTTGGTCATTAGCGATGGTGCAAAAAACAGGCTTCACTTGTTTTTTTTTTTTTTTTTTTCCCTCATCTATATATATTTTGTGTGCTTCACCCCACTGTGGCAACACGACTAAGCCCCTAGTCAGGGTTTTGAATTATTATCACAATTGGATTGATCTTAGTAAGGTATCACATAAATTAGTTGTTTTTAGCGCATATGTTTATATTTTTCACATTTTGTTGTTTGGTTGGTAACCTTTTTCACATACTGCAGCTTTTTACATTTATTTATTAATTGTGTGGTGTATTTTGGATTTAGTAGCGCTGTAGTTTATCAGTTATATTTACAATGTAACAGGGGACTGCCAGAGTATTGGGAGAATATGCACTGACCACCAATGTAACATGAGATTACAATGACTACCAATACAACAGATTTACATTGACCTCCAATTCAACACTGACTACCAATGAAACACATGTATTTACACTGACCATCATTGTACTAGATGAATTTATGCTGACCTCAGTGTAATTTACACTGACTATCAGTGTAATGGCAAAATTAATGCTGACCTTCAAAGTAATGGCCACATCTAAAACTGGCTACTAATTTTATGGGTACAGTTACACTGGACACATCTATTGGTGTGAGTGATAGTCTATATTTTTGCTGGGTGGCATAATTTGCAGTTGCTGGTTGATGAAGATTGTCATTGCAGTGTGATTTACATAAAATGTTTTCCTCAGTTTAGGCCGATACGTATTCTACTACATATTTTTGGTAAAAAAAATCGCAATAAGCATTTATTGATTGGTTTGTGTAAAATGTATAGTGTCTACCAAATAGGGGATAGTTTAATTGCATTTTTATCGATAATTTATTTTTTACAGCGATTTCTGTCATTACTGCGACATTATGGCGGACACATCGGACACGTTTGACACTATTTTGGGACCATTGTAATTTTTACAGAGAACAGTGCTATAAAATGCACTGGTTACTGTAAAAATGACACTGGCAGTGAAAGGGTTAATCAGGAGGGGCCACTGTAGGGGTTAAGTGTGCCCTAATGTGTGATTATTACTGTGGGGGGGTGGCTGGGCGTGTGACATCACTGATCGTCGTTCCCTATGACAGGGAACAGACGATCAGTGACAGGCTCACTAGGAAGCACGGGGAGAGGTTTGTTTACACTTAACTTTCCCCGTTCTTCCTCTCTGTGACCTGATCACGGGACACCGGCGGCGATCGGGTCCGCTGTTAGTGCGGGGACAGTCACGGAAAAGAGGACTGGGTCGCGAGCGTGCCGCCGGCAGCGCACTTGCGACCCACGGCTGGGATCTTAAAGGGAACATACATGTATGCCCTTGTGCCCAGCCGTGCCATTTTGTCGACGTATATTGTCGTGCGGCGATCCTCAAGCAGTTAACCACTTCGGCACTGCGCCACTTTAACTGAAAATTGCGTGGTCGCGTGACGTCGCTCCCAAACAAAATTGACGTCCTTTTTTCCCACAAATAGAGCTTTCTTTTGGTGGTATAATACATATCCCAAAAAAAGATATAATAATGTTTTAGACCGATGTGTATTCGTCTACATATTTTTGGCTAAAAATCGCAATAAGCGTATATTAATTGGTTTGTGCAAAAGTTAAAGTGTCTACAAAATAGGGGGTAGTTTTATGGCATTTTTATTATTATCATTTTTTTTACTAGTTATGGTGGTGATCTGTGATTTTTATTGTGACTGCAACATTATGGCGGACACTTTTGACGCTATTTTGGGGCCATTGTCATTTATACAGCGATCAGTGCTATAAAAATGCACGTATTACTGTGTAAATGACACTGGCAGTGAATTAGTTAACACTAGGGGGCAGGGAAGGGGTTAAGTGTGTCCTAGGGAGTGATTCTAACTGTGTGGGGGCATGGCTTACTGTGGCACGACACTGATCACTTCTCCCGATGACAGGGAGCAGACAATCAGAGTCCTGTCACTAGGCAGAACAGGAAGATGCCTTGTTTACAAAGGCATCCCCCCATTCTGCCATTCCGTGACATGATCATGGGACACCGGCAGACATCGAGTCCACAGGTCCCGCGGGCACTGTCACGAAGAACGCGGCATGCTAGGCTGCAGATTCAAAACAACATACATATACGTTGCTGTGCCTGCCCGTGTCATTCTGCCAACATATAAGTGTGTGAGGCAGACGGCAAGCGGTTTAACCCACAATTCAGTAAGCTATAATGCATATATAACTCACCATTTTGATAACTTGGCCTCAAATATAATTTCTGCACATACGCTTGCCATCTGTGTTCTCACTGGGGACTGTTGTTACTGAAAATAGAGAGTGATGCCAAATCCAACATTTTAGAGATGTCACTAAAACAGGAGGTGTTAGACAATCTGCTAAAGGGGACACCAGTTTTTGGTGACAACTGTCTATGGTTGGAGGGGCTTCATTTTCTAGAGTTTTTCTATCACTTCCTTTTGCATCAGATAGAAAAAAGTAAATGTACATGTTTTTTTAACACTTTTCTACTCTATATAAACCAACAAAAATGTTTTGGCTACAGTACACATATGTTCCATTTAATAATTGATTCTGGGAAGTAATAAACTACCATTAGAAATTATTTTAAACAATTCTAATATGAGGGATGGATTTTTTATTTTTTTTGTCCTATTATTTTTTCTTATAAAATATCCAAAACTGCCTGATTTTTACAATGCTCACTTAGACTTTGTTTTGATGAAACTTATGGGAAGAAATCTATCATATAAGCACTGTTAAAGTTGTGATAGGCAATTCTGCTTGAATTGTGTTTCTGTAAGTGGTATTGACATCACCTATTCATCAAGTGTGCAAGAAGTCTAGCCCATTAAAAAAATATTGATCAGGATATGTGACCCTAGCTACTGATGGATGGCGGCAAGCTGGGCAAAGTCAGTAAAGGTGCAGTCTGAAAGGGTTAATTTTCTAGTTTAATTTAGAAAATTATCAATAGATACAAACTGTGTGTGTATGTTTATATATACACATATATATCTATATATATATATAGTATATATTCTCAGTGGTAGCTATAGTATATTCTTAGAAAAATCTTCATTCATTTTATATATCACTAAGTGACCATGAGCTTATAGCAGAAGTCAAAACACTATCAATAAAAAACTTACGGAGCTGGCCAACTGGAATCAGTTTTGTACTGCCTTATGATTTACATCACTGAGAGTGAAAGGGTTAAATTATGCTTGAGAGATTCATTAAAACAGTATCTGGTTTTATTAAGTTAATGGAACAAATATACTATACTCTCATGGACTTCATGCAAATTTTTGCCTGCAAAAAGGGTCCATAGCGAAGTTGAGGTCACCCCGAAAGATCAGGAGCCCCTCCGAAAACTCCAAGAGTTCAGGGAGAAGCTTTCGCATGAATTGTGAGTGATCCACATTCGGAAAATAGACATTAGCAAAGTTGACCTGTCTATCAAACACCCTACCTTTTAACAGGAGGAAACGACCCAGCTCATCCGTCCGCTGTGCTTCAAAGATCCAGGGAACCGACTTGGCCAATAGAATGCTCACCCCCTTGGACTTAGAGATGGGAGAGACAATGTGGTACACTGTAGGAAAGGCTCCGTTTGGCAGTTTAGGGATCCTATCACTGCAGAAGTGCGTTTCCTGTAGGAAAGCAACTTGTGTCTTACTCTTCCGCAACTCAGCTTAAAGCTGAGAGCGTTTTTTGGGAATATTAAGGCCACGTACATTAAGGGAGGTGACCTTGAGGAGACCAATAGCGTCGCCTGGCCAAAATGAAAACTCGAGAGAATACGGGAGCCCACCCCAGCCGGGGTAGACTCTCCAAAACGAGGGGTAAAGAGTAGAATTAAAGAACAAAATAATAAAGAGGGGAGAAAGTAGAAAGAGAGAATAGATATATAAACAACAGATGGAAGAGAGAGAAGAGGGGGCAAAGGGGAGAAGTGGAGGGAAGGAACTGTCTAGAATGTTAGAAAACAAAGGTTTTCGACTCACGACACAAAGTACCCTCAGTGAGAGACCGCCCTAGTTGGGGGTGGTAGGAGCGGTGGAGGGTGCCCAAAGTGGGTTGCTAAAGGCAAGATCAAAAAAAAAAGGGAAAAACCAACACGTTTGGAGATGCACAGTTTGAGAACAAGTTGTGGAGGGACATGGAACAACAGACCGATGAGTGGTTGGCGTCAGTGAGCCTCAAGCCGGGCCTGGTGGTGTGCGATAACGGGCGAAATCTCGTAGCAGCTCTGGGCCTAGCCGGTTTGACGCACATCCCTTGCCTGGCGCATGTGCTGAATTTGGTGGTGCAGAGTTTCCTGAAAACTTACCCCGATATGCCACAGCTGCTGCAGAAAGTGCGGGCCTTCTGTGTGCACTTTCGGCGTTCTCACCCTGCTGCTGCTCGCCTGGCAGCGCTGCAGCGTAACTTCGGACTTCCCGCTCACAAGTGGCTCAGAGGGTGGGTTTGTGCACCAACAAAGGCCAGGTACACAATTGTCCAGCAAGGGCACAGTTGTGGAGGATGAGGAGGAAGACATGGAGGAGGAGGAGGAGGAACCATGTTCACAGCAGGATGGCATCCAGACCAGCTCATGGCCATTACTGGTGCGTGGCTGGGGGGATACAGAGGACACAGATGATACACCTCCCACAGAGGACAGCTGTTCGTTGCCTCTGGGCAGCCTGGCACACATGAGCAATTACATGCTGCAGTGTCTCCACAACGACCGGCGTGTTTCGCACATTATAACTAGTGTTGAGCGGAATACGCCATATACGATTTCGCGATATATCATGAATATATAGACGAATATTCGTGAAATATTCGTTAAAATCGAATATTCGTGATATTTTATCCCCAAAAAATTTTGAGAAATTTCGCTAATGCGAATGCGAAATTGATTGCGAAATTCTCGTCCGCGCATGCGCGCTAAGAACACGCGAGAACGGAGATCATTTCCTGGATCTTTGCCAGTCGATTTTCGGATCGCTATTTTGTGCTGCCCAGCGAAGCGAAGATCGTGGGGAGTAACTTTTCATCCAGTGAGGAAAAACTGCTGATTAGTGTAAGTAATTTCACCACTGTTATTTCATTATCTTTAACTGCATTTTAGACTAGTTTAAAAGTTAGGATATAAGATCAGATATTAGTATTTCCCAGTGTGTCTCCAGCTGTTGCAAAACTACAACTCTCAGCATGCCTGGACAGCTTGCTGATGTGTGTGGGGGGGGGGTAAACTTTATTGGGGGGGGGGGGAATGTGAGAAAGGAGTGTTTTTTGTTTTTTTAGCAAGACAGGCACGCAGACAAAGACGCAGACAAAGACACAGACAAAGACGTAGACAGCTACTAAACTAGAATAAAACTACTACACCTAAAACGTTTTTATTTATTTCTTTACATGGACAAAGACGTAGACTACGACACGGACAGCTACTAAACAGGAACTAAAATACTACAGCTAAAACTTTTTTTTTTTTTTTTTTAGACTGAAGGACGCAGACAAGGACGAGGACTACAAATACTAAACTAATATGCACTAAACACTAACTCTACTTACACAAACTTATATGACTAAACTAAAGCTAAACATTTTTTTTATTTTTTTTTACACTGACTGATAAGGACAAAGACGAGGACTACAAATAATAAACCAATATGCACTAAACACTAAGGCCCTTTTCACACTACAAAATAAATCCGTTTTAATAATCCGTTTTAAAATCCGTCAGATAATGTTAAAAAACGGAAGTTATACATCCTTTATAAAATATCATTAAAGTCTATGGGATTTTTTTATGTTCCGTAAAGATCCGTAATAGTCCGTTATAACATACGGACATTAGTTATAACGGAATATGTGACGGGTCTTGCACTATTTTTTGTCAATTTTTTGTCCGTTGCAAGTAACGGATATATTAACGTCCGTTATATTTTAACATTGAAGTCTATGGCACATGGACGTTAGTAAATGTCTCCGTAAATGTCCGTTATGTTAACGGACGTTAATTTTACTGAGCATGGATATTCAGGGGAACCCCGCTGTCAATTTAAAACAAAAATGACGTGCGGTTCCCGGTAAATATCCATAACCAGACCCTTCAGGTCTGGTATGGATATTCAGCGGAACCCCGCCGTCAATTTAATACAAAAGTGACCTGCGGTTCCCGGTAAATATCCATAACCAGACCCTTCAGGTCTGGTATGGATATTCAGGGGAACCCCGCCGTCAATTTAAAACAAAAATGACGTGCGGTTCCCCCTAAATATCCATAACCAGACCCATTATCCGAGCACGTTGACCTGGCCAGCCGCAGAAAAGAGGGGGGGACAGAGTGCGGCCCCCCCTCTCTCCTGAACCGCACCAGGCCACATGCCCTCAATATGGGGAGGATGTCCCCATGTTGATGGGGACAAGGGTCTCATCCCCACAACCCTTGCCCGGTGGTTGTGGGGGTATGCGGGCGGGAGGTTTATCAGAATCTGGAAGACCCCTTTAACAAAGGGGACCCCCAGATCCTGACCCCCCCCTGTGTGAAATGGTAATGGGGTACACTGTACCTCTGCCATTTCACGAAGGAAGTAAAAAGTATTGTAAAAAAAACACACTGACACAAAAGAATAAAGTCCTTTATTAAAAAAAAAAAAAAAAACTCCAGCGCTGAAAAATCCACTCGCTCCCGGCTTCCTGCGTTGTCCTGATCCAGCGGCGGGTGCGACCAAGATCCATCACTGGGGAAGACCAAGATCCATCACTGGGGAAGACCAAGAAGAGGAAAGGTCTTTCCTCTTCTTGGGCTTACCCAGTGACGTAGCAGAGGTACGTCAGAGGGGGCAGGGTCACGTGACGGGTGGCTCTGCCTCCTCTATATAAGAAATGTCACAGCTTCAGCCGCTCATTCGCTGGGCTGTGCCCAGCGGTGAGAGGAGGTCCGGGATGCTGCTGCGCCGGATGGATGGATCTTCACATCGCCGGAGCGGAGATCACCCGACGCTGGATCTTCTCATCGCGGGAGATCACCCGCACCCGCCGCTGGATCAGGACAACGCAGGAAGCCGGGAACGAGTGGATTTTTCAGCGCTGGAGTTTTTTTTTTTTTTTTTTAGAAAGGACTTTATTCTTTTGTGTCAGTGTGTTTTTTTTACAATACTTTTTACTTCCTTCGTGAAATGGTAGAGGTACAGTGTACCCCATTACCATTTCACACAGGGGGGGGGGGTCAGGATCTGGGGGTCCCCTTTGTTAAAGGGGTCTTCCAGATTCTGATAAACCTCCCGCCCGCATACCCCCACAACCACCGGGCAAGGGTTGTGGGGATGAGACCCTTGTCCCCATCAACATGGGGACATCTTCCCCATGTTGAGGGCATGTGGCCTGGTGCGGTTCAGGAGAGAGGGGGGGCCGCACTCTGTCCCCCCCTCTTTTCTGCGGCCGGCCAGGTCAACGTGCTCGGATAATGGGTCTGGTTATGGATATTTAGGGGGAACCGCACATCATTTTTGTTTTAAATTGACGGCGGGGTTCCCCTGAATATCCATACCAGACCTGAAGGGTCTGGTTATGGATATTTACCGGGAACCGCACGTCATTTTTGTTTTAAATTGACGGCGGGGTTCCCCTGAATATCCATACCAGACCTGAAGGGTCTGGTTATGGATATTTACCGGGAACCGCACGTCATTTTGTTTTAAATTGACAGCGGGGTTCCCCTGAATATCCATACGACTTCTGGAGCTGGACTTCAAGAAAGGGTGAAATGTTTTTTATTAACGGACGTTAGAAAGGAATGATATAACGGATGTATACGGATATATACGGATAAACATTATCCGTTTTCAATAAAGGAAGAATGGTAAATATTTATCCGTATGTATCAGGGGCGTAACTAGAAATCACAGGGCCCCATAGCAAAATGTTGGATGGGGCCCCCCCCCCCAGAAAAAAAAATCACGCCCACCAAAATGCCCCACTTTCTTTATTTGATATCATTATAACTAAAGAGGACCTGTCATGGCTCTATACATGTATAAAGAGGACCTGTCATGGCATTATACGTGTATATAGAAGTATAATGAGGACCTGTCATGGCTCTATACATGTATGTAGGAGTATAAAGAGGACCTGTCATGGCTCTATCCTAGTGATTAGGAACAGAGATCTCTCTCCTCCTCCAGTCAGTCCCCCCCCAGTTAGAAACACCTCCCAGGGAACACATTTAACCCCTTCCCTGACAGTGACATTTACACATTAATCAGTGCATTTTAATAGCACAGATTGCTTTATAAATGTGAATGGTCCCAAAAATGTGTCAAAAGTTTCTTTTTTTTTTTTTTTTTTCTTCTTTTTTTTTTTCTTTTTTTTATACTTCAGACTCCACCTCATAGAGTGTGCATTTACATGCTCATGTTCTGCGTACCAGCCCATTGCATCTCTATTTTGGTTTTGCATCATTAGTGTCTTCTTGTTTTTTTATGCTAGTTGTTTTTGTTTTCCACTTTTGTGGTTTTTTTTTTATATTATATATATATTATATTATTTTCTTGAATACATTTTTTACTTCTTTTGCTGGACATATACAAAAGTTTTCCCTTAATACTTCACCTCCCCTTACCCGTCCCCCCCCCCCTCCTATCTCACCAAAACAATCTCCTTATACCTCTACTTCTCTCTGATTTTTCTATAATGGCCTCAAGTGTCTTCTCTTAATTTTTCCGCGTAACTCCACGATTTCTTAAAAGTTCTCCAATTTTCCCATTTCATATTTTGTAATATGTTATTACCCTCCATGTCCTCCTGCAGTTCCTCCATATTATACGTTTCTTCAACCGCATCGATCCATTCCCAGATCGATGGGCATTCCACCTCTTGCCAGCCCCTTGGAATTAATCTTTTGGCAGCATTCAATAGGTGTGGTACCAGCGATTTTTTATAACTTTTAATGCCTTCTTCCCCCCCGTGGAACAGGACAACCCATGGGTCCATCTTTATCTTTTTCTTTGTAATCTCTTCGACGCAGGCCAATATTTTTTCCCAGTACCTCCTTATCTTAGGGCATCCCCACCACAGGTGCGCCATATTTCCTGGTAAACCGCATCCCCTCCAGCACTCTCCAGTCTGTCCCTCTTTAAACTTCTTTAATTTGTCTGGTGTCATATACCATCCGGCTATGCATTTAAAACACATCTCTGCTGTGCGATTATCCACCGCGGAGGAGTGTGTCAGGGTCAGCATTTTCTCTATTGTGGTCCTATCCTGATGTGTCCCTAGTTCCCTTTCCCATTTTTTAATGAATGGGGGTATGTTCTGCTCTTCCATCTTCAGTAACATCTTATATAGTACCGAGATAGATCCTCTGGCATTTTTTGTAGAGCATATTTTTTCCAATTCCAATAACTGATCTCCCGACCTCAGTGGGTGTGGAAGGTCTTGGATAAAATGGTTTAGTTGCCGATATCTCCATTCATTAATTTCCAGGAAAGAGTTTTTTAATTTCAACTCCTGTAGTGTTAAAATGTGACCTTCCTTCATTATATCCCTTAATTGTATAGTGTCCATTTTAATCCAGTTTCCCCCCACTTGTGTTTTACCTGGTGCAAAATAATCATTATTCTTTAGTGATATAAGGGGTGAATTGTACTCTTTCACAATTTTTTTATAGACCGTGTCCCAAACTTTAAGTGCATTTTTAGTTATCTCGTGTGCGTTTTTATCTATTGTCCTAAATTGTGGAGGGTTCCAAATTATCTTATCTAACCTTGCCTGTGACAATTCATTTTCTACACTAACCCACCTTTTTTCTTTGCTAGCTCTGGCCCACTCCACCACTCTTGTCAATATCACCGCCTCATAGTATCTCTTGACATCGGGGACCGCTAATCCACCCTTTTTTTTTGGTTGTTTTAGGGTCTGAAGTGCTATCCTGTGCTTCTTATTTCTCCATATATAATTCATTATTAATTTTCTAAGGGCCGAGAACAATGTCCCGGGGAGGGCAATGGGGATCATCTGGAACTTATATAAAATTTTTGGCAGAATGACCATTTTGCAGTAATTAATTCGTCCTATCCATGATATTGCCCTGTTTTCTACCCTTTTTGTTTCTGTCTTAATTTCACTTAATAAAGGGATAAAGTTTATCGTATACATCTCCCTAGTAGATTTTGCTAACAGTATTCCTAGGTATTTGAGTTCTTTAACCCAAGCAAATTTGTACTTCATTTTCAGGAGTTGTTCTTCTATCTTGCTTATGTTAATACTCATAATCTCCGTTTTTGTGATATTTAATTTAAAATTTTAGATTTCTCCGTATTCGCTACAAAGGTTTAGAAGGTTTGGGATTGATGTTTTAGGTTCCATTAAATAGAAGAGGACGTCGTCTGCAAAAGCTGCAAGTTTATGTTCTTCCTCTCCTATTTTAACCCCTTTTATTTTTTGAGAGTTTCTGATCCTAGCCAGCAGGGGTTCCAATGCGAGCACGAACAGTAATGGCGATAGAGGGCACCCTTGCCTTGTACCGTTTCTCATTAAGAAGGTTTGAGAGAGACTTCCGTTTATTTTTATTTTGGCCGTGGGGAACCTGTAGAGAGTGCCAATCCACTCCATCATCCTCTGTCCAAACCCCATTTCCTTCAGGGTGTGCAACATGAGTCCCCAGTCTACCCTGTCAAACGCCTTTTCTGCGTCTATCGACAGAAGTAGGCCTGGGGACCCCGCCGCTTTCATTTTCCGGAGGATTAACAGTGTTCTAACCCCATTGTCTCTCCCCTCTCTTCCCTGGACAAAACCCGTCTGATCCGGGTACACCAATCTCGCCATTTCCTGTTTAACTCTCCCGGCCAATACCTTTGCAAACAGTTTTAAATCTGTATTGAGCAGAGATATCGGCCGGTATCCTGAACAGTTTCCGATGTCCTTCCCTTCCTTAGGGATAACGGTGATAGTTGCCTCTGATGCCTCTTTACTTAGTTCGTACTCCTTTCCAAGCCCATTATAATACTGGCATAGCCTTGGCAGAAGTATCTCCTTAAATTTTTTGTAATACATTACTGTAAAGCCGTCTGGCCCCGGACTTTTACCTGAGGCAGAGCTTGATAATGCTACTTTAATTTCGTTTTCCGTTATTTGCCTGTCCATCCCCTCTGCGTCTATTTGACTGACTTTTGATAACCTTGCTTCTTCTAAGAATGCTAAGATTTTTTTGTCTTTCTCCCCTTTTTGCCAGCTTTTTTGTTCTACTGAGTATAATTTTTCATAATATAATCTAAATGTTTCAGCAATATCTTTTGTTGTGTGCAGGACCTCTCCTTTTTCGTTTTTAATTTTATCTATATAATTCCTTGATTTCTTTTTTTGTACCATCCGAGCCAGATGTTTGCTTGTTTTATTTCCCCACCTATATCTCTCCCTTGCCACCAAGTTAAATTCCCTTCTTGTTTCCCGATCAATAAGTTCTTTAAGTTCGTTCCGCTTATTAACTAGGTCCAGATAAATATCTCGTTGTTTACCATTTTTCTTATGTATTAGTTCCAGATTGAAGATCTCATCTACTAATTTTTCCTTCTTACTATTCATTTCTTTTTTCCTCCTTGCCCCTTCGGATATTAACACCCCTCTAATCACCGCCTTATGGGCATCCCATAATGTTGCTGCCGAAATTTCATCTGTCTTGTTTATCTTAAAATATTCCTCTAATTCTTTTTTAACCCTCATTAAACTTTTCTCTTCTATTAGTAGTTTCTCATTTAGTCTCCAATTTGGATAGGTCCTTTGATTGCCTATGATATTTATGGATATACTGATTGGAGCATGATCGGAAATCGTCATGGTCTCTATTTTTGTCTCGACCACCGCATCTAACATTCTATGCTCAATGAAAATGTGATCGATCCGGGAGTAACTCTCATGTACGTGAGAATAAAATGTATAATCTCGTTTGCTTGGGTTAAAGATCCTCCATGTGTCTACTAATTGGCTTCTATGTAGACTACCTTTTACCTTTCTTAATTGCCTTTCTTGAGTCTCTAATGTTTGGTGTGTTTTATCGGCCTTTGTGTCCATACAGAAATTTAAATCTCCTCCCAGTATTATCTTTCCCCTCCTGAAATCTTTTAATTTCCCCAGGATTCCCTGGAGGTATTTCATCGGGGAGGTATTCGGTGCATATATGTTTACAAGAGTATATTCCTCCTCCTCTAGTTTTCCCCTAAGAAAGAGGAATCTACCTTCTGGGTCTGTCAATCGGTCTGTTAACACAAACCTAATCCCCTTAGCTATCCCGATTGCTACCCCTCTGGCCCTTTTAGAAATGGTGTCACCATAGAACCATATGGGGAAGTCAGGGGAATATAGCTTTATGTTTGATCCTAATGTAAGATGGGTTTCTTGTAGGAGGACAACATCTGCCCTATACCTCTTTAGTTCCTTTAGTACCTTATGTCTCTTTGATGGACTATTGAGGCCTTTTACGTTATAAGATAGGCATTTAATTACCGGCATCTTGGTTGTTGGTTACAGTTTCTTCCGATTGTTTTGGTGAGATAGGATATCTTCCCCCCTCCCTCCCTTCCCTTCCCCTCCCTCCCCTCCCTCTCCCCCCCTCCCCCCATCCCCTCCCCCCTACTCCCTCCCCCCTCCCTCCTCTCTCCCCTTTCGGCCATTTATTGGCCACTGAACCATCTTCCATGTCTGGTCCAGTTTTCTCTAGGTGGGGTCCTAGGGTAGCCTCCCCTCCGCTCCAATTCTGGAGCGGGGGAGAGGGGGGACGGGTGGGTCCCCGACCACCGGGTTTCACCCCAGGAAAAAGAACCGAGAACAAATAAGGTAAGGGGAGGAAAAAGAAAAAGACAATAAACAAATGAACAAATAACCGAGAACCAAGTTCTCTATAACTAAATCATTGTGGGTTCACTAATCTTTCTCCCTCTCCTTCCCCCTCTCCTCTATTCCCACCCTGGTAAATCAGGGATCTGGATATCCAATTTTTTACAGAATTCTTCTAGGTCCTCCGGGAATCTAAGTATCGTTGATCTTCCGTCTTTTGTGCCGATCAGACATGCTGGATGTCCCCAAGTATATTTTATGTTTAGATCTATCATCTGTTTTAACAGTGGTTTCAGTGCTCGTCGTCTTGCTAGAGTCTCAGCCGATAGATCCGAGAATATCTGTAACTCAATCCCCTCGAGGACTATCGGGGGTTGACCCCTCAGTTTCTTCCACACTTTTTCTTTGTCCTCATATAGTCGGAACCTGACTATGACATCTCTTGTACGCTCTGCGTTGGCTCTTTGTGGGTTCCCCACTCTATGGACCCTTTCGATCCTGATGGGATCTTCGATTGGTTTTTCCAGGAGGGGGTTGAAAATCTTCCTCATTATTTTCCTGAGGTCTTCTCCCCTTTCCTCTGGGATTGACCTTATCCTCAGATTTTGTCTACGGTTTCTGTTCTCTTGATCTTCTATTTTGTAGAGGATAAGTCTCTGCTGTCTTTGTGTCTGGTCTATTTGGTCTTTTATTCCTTTAACTTCTTGTTCTACCGTCTCTGTTCGTTCTTCTATTGTAGCTATTCTAGTCATAAAGTGTCCAAGGTCTGTGCGTAAGTTCTGAATTTCCCCTTTGATTTCCTCCTTGATCGCCGTTTCCATCCTAAGCAGCATCTCTGCGATTTCCCCGTTTAACGGGGGCTGTATGTCTGGTCGGTGTTCCTTGTTCCCCCTTCCTTCGGGCCCGTGCTCTATGTTGCTTTCCTCTCTTAACTCTATTGATGTTTCACTGGTGTTTCCCCCCTGGGGTTTCTTATTGACCGATTTTTGCTCTCTGTTAGGTTGTTGTTGCTTTGTTCCTCCCTGGGTTCCTTGTGTTTGTGGACTTACTCCTTTGGTCATAAAAGGTCTGATAGAGCTTGTTGTTGCTATATTACTAGGGGTTGTTGGAGGTCCCCCCTTTGTAGACCTGCTCGTCATTCTGCTCATATTATTCTCCCTTTTTCTGATTCGTTTCCCCAGTTTGACCTTCTGCTGCCTCTTCCCCTCTCTCCCCTATCTCTCCGGTCTCCTTACTGCTCTCCACCCGGTTCCCCCCTTCCTTCCAAATGGCGAGGAGAGAAATACTGGGTGGAATTCCTGTTCCCTTTTTCCCTTTTTTTTTTTTTTCCAACTGCCTCTTTGTTACTAACTATGGTCAAGCTACTCCAGAGACCGGTTTAGTAAGTGTCCCGCGATTTTGTAGTTCACCTCGGCCCAAAATCCCAGACGTCTTTGTATGTGTGATTATCTGCCTAAGCCTAGGGGACTTGGGGGGGTCTTCTTAAAAATTTGGCGTCTTGTTCAGTGTTCGTTTTTCAAAGTTCTAGAAGTTACTCTGTGTGCTTGGTGATGGAAGGTCGTTGGATCAAAGATGGATTTACCCCTTCAAAGTCATGGGGTTAACTAATTTATGATAAAAGAGAAAAGGGAGAACCCAGAAAAGAGAAGGGGGGCATGAAAGTCTTTAGCCGCCTTATCGCTCTCCCCTTTATGTCCTGCAACAGACAGGCCCCGGCACAGGCCCCGACACTTCCTTCGGCTACGTTTTACCTGAGCCCTCTTAGAGCTTCCTCTACCCGGCCTCCTCGGGGCCACCCTTTCAGGGGGTATTTCTGGGGGTACTTCTGGAGAGATAATGGGCTATGAGGGGAGGTCCAACCTTTTCCTCAGTAATGGTGGGTTTATACAAGTACAGAAATTAGCCGTTTCCAGCTCTTTAAATGTTGTGAATTCCAACCCCGCCAAGTGCAGTGTAGTACACCCAGGGATGGGGGGTGGGTGTCTGTGGCGTTCCTGTGTTTATCCCAATCCTTTAGATCCCCTTATCTGCACCATATAAAATGCTTCTGTATGCAGATGGGGGGGGTGTCCCTTATTGAGGAGTAGTGCGGTCCCCTAAAACCGTTTTTTACGGCCCCCCTTAGGTTAGACAGCCTCTCTTGGAAGGGTTATTAATGGGCACTTATCCTTGGTACATAGAACTTATTGCACAGATATTGCTTCTTTCTAGTACATTACTTAGGTAGGACAGTCTCTCTTGGATAGATTATTAATAGGTACTTATCATTAGGACATAGAACATTTTGCACTGATATTACTTTTTCTAGAACTTTAGCAGCCACTATGTTCCATCACAGTTTTTGTTTGTGCTTTACCTCTTTAACCTTACTGACACATAATCTTAAAAGTTTTTTACTTTACCTCTACTTCCTCCTCAGAGTGCTTAGTAAGGCAGAGCTAGACACATATACATCATTATAATAAGAGATCCAACCTTAGTCCTGGTGGTGGTGTGTGTGCTCGGGTATTTCTACCGCTTCCCTGGGGATACGAGCCTCCAGCAGCATTCACCTCTCCTCCTTCCCCGTCCGTCTCCTCCTCTCATCAGCTGGAGCCCTCCGCACTGTCAGTCCACATGGCGTGTTGTCAGCAATGCTTGTTCCGGTCCGTGCGGGGGTGCCTCCTCCTACCCCCCGCTACAGCGGTGCTCGAACAGCTCAGCCGATTCAGGGGAGCCGCGATCAACATGCGGCGGGCCGACGAAGGCTGTCGGCTCCTCTCCCTCTCTGAGCGCGGTCCGTCCTCATCCCCCCTCAGGCTCCGGGCTCTTCACTCCCCCCACCTACGAGCGCGCGCGCGTCCTCACGTGTACGCGCGCGCCATCATCCGTGTCCAGACTGCACCTTGTGTCAAAAGTTTCTGACCTGTCCACCGCAATGTCGCAGTCTCACAAAAAACAAAACAAAAAAAACTGATCACTGCCATTACTAGTAAAAAATAATAATAATAATAAAAATGCTTGAAGTGCATAATTTCTATTATTACATTGTTATATAAAATAGTTCAACTCACCATATTGCAGAATCAGTAGGAGCCCCGAGCGTGTCACTTGCCAACGTCACCTGCCTTCAGATGTGGATTGTCACTTGCCGCGTCACCAGATGCCGGTTGTCACCTGCCACACATTGCAGATTGTTACTTGCCACGATGTCACACATTGAGGATTGTCACTTGCCATCTGCCACACAATGCAGATTGTCACTTGCCACAACGCCACCTGTCACACATTGTCACTTGCCACAACGTCACCTGCCACACGTAGCAGATTGTCACTTGCCACATCACCTGCCACACATTGCGGATTGCCACTTGCTGTGTCCCAGAGTAAAGGCAGGCAGCAGAGAGATAATGTAATCTCTCTGCTGCCCGCACAGTTGGGGACGGAACTGCAATGATGCAGATGATGTCATCTCTCTGCTCCCCCGCCCGCTGATTGGCAAGCAAGCCCGCTCACCTGCTGACTGTCCCGCCCGCTGACTGTTCTCCTGTTCTGCCCGCAACGCCCAGGTGAATGGAGCGTGCTGGCAGAACAGGTGGAGAGGGCTGGCTGGCGGGTGGGCGTCAATTTGCCTCACAGTGCAGCGCGGAGCGGGCAGAACGGGTTGGCAACAATTTGTCTCACAGTGCAGCGGGGAGTGGAGCGGGCTGGTGGAAATGTTCCCCTCAGTGCAGGCAGGGCCGGTGCTAGGCAATTTGGCGCCCTAGGCAAGACCAGCTACGTGCCCCCCCCCAAAAAAAAATGTCCCTGCATCCATCATATGTAATGTGCACCAGTAAATTTAAGGGGGTGGGGTGGTAAGAAGATTACAGGGGGTGGTAGGAAGATGACAGGGGTGGGTGGTAGGGAGCTGACAGGGGTGGGTGGTAGGAAACTGACAAAGGTGGGTGGCAGGAAGAAGACAGGGAGGATGGAGATGACAGGGGTGGGTGGTAGGAAGCTTACAGTGGTGGGTGGTAGGAAGCTGACAGGGGCGGGTGGTAGGAAGCTGACAGGGAGGATGGAGATGACCGGGGTGGGTGGTAGGAAGCTGACAGGGAGGATGGAGATGACAGGGGTGGGTGCAGGAAGCTGACAGGGAGGGTGGAGATGACGTGGGTGGTAGGGAGGTGACAGGGAGGATGGAGATGACAGGGGTGGGTGCAGGAAGCTGACAGGGAGGATGGAGATGACAGGGGTGGGTGGTAGGGAGGTGACAGGGAGGATGGAGATGACAGGGGTGGGTGCAGGAAGCTGACAGGGAGGATGGAGATGACAGGGGTGGGTGGTAGGGAGGTGACAGGGAGGATGGAGATGACAGGGGTGGGTGCAGGAAGCTGACAGGGAGGATGGAGATGACAGGGGTGGGTGGTAGGGAGGTGACAGGGAGGATGGAGATGACAGGGGTGGGTGGTAGGGAGGTGACAGGGAGGATGGAGATGACAGGGGTGGGTGCAGGAAGCTGACAGGGAGGATGGAGATGACAGGGGTGGGTGGTAGGGAGGCGACAGGGAGGATGGAGATGACAGGAAAGGGGTACGCCCCCGAAACGCGTCAGCTTTCACTTCCACTGATTGGTCCAAACGATCACTCATGTTCCACTGACGATGCTGGAGACCTGCTGTATTCATTTTTAAAGCCTGTTTTTAACTCCTAATGTGTGAGTATAACCATTGATTTTATTATTCAAATAAATATTTTTTTATCAGTATCACACGAGGTCGGTGCGCCCTCCGCTCTTTTTCTTCTCTTTTAGGGAGGATGGAGATGACAGGGGTGGGTGCAGGAAGCTGACAGGGAGGATGGAGATGACAGGGGTGGGTGGTAGGGAGGTGACAGGGAGGATGGAGATGACAGGGGTGGGTGCAGGAAGTTGACGGGAGGATGGAGATGACAGGGGTGGGTGCAGGAAGCTGACAGGGAGGATGGAGATGACAGGGGAGGGTGGTAGGGAGGTGACGGGGAGGATGGAGATGACAGGGGTGGGTGGTAGGAAGCTGACAGGGAGGATGGAGATGACAGGGGTGATAATATGTATGACAGGCCTCAGAGGTAGGGTGGTGGGATCATCGTGCTCCTCGTCATCCCCCTGTTCCTGGCATCCCACTGGGATGCCAGGAACAGGGGGATGACGAGAAGCATGATGATGACAGGAGACAGTAGGTGGCATCACAGCATTAGGGCTGTGTGTGAGGTCATCACAGGCAGCTGGTAGCAGGGATGTTCGGGCGCCCTTGTTCAGGGAGTGACGTCACGGGAATCGGATGCTGTCAGTGTCGGGCAGCGGACCGATGATGCACAGTACCTCGAGACTGGATCGCCGATCATCGCGTTGCTCTGGCAGGTCTTCCACACTACGGGCGTCCATCCTGGAGTCAAGGAGCTGCTCAGTATTACCCGCGCTCTGCACATGGTACTTGGTAGGAGATTCACAGAGCGTGGGGGAAGGGGAGGAGCCAAGGGAGGGGAGCACACCGCCTACTGACCAAACAATTGGACGATCGAGGTTGTGACAACCTCCCAGCGCCGCCTCCTCTTCCTCCACAGGACTGCGCGGCGGCAAGGCTTAGTTACAATTATTGATGTCACAATTTCACATTAAATGCAGCAGGGGGAGTGGAGCGGGCGGAACGGCATGGCGGGGCTCTTCATCCTCACCGGGCCCCACTCGGCTGCGGGCCCCATAGCGCCCGCGTGGGTCGCTATGGCGGTAGTTCCGCCACTGGTATGTATCCGTTATTAAATCCGTTAATAAACGTCCGTTAATAGGTGTAATACGGATATTATAAAACGGACATACAATCCATAGTGTGAAAGAAGCCTTA
Source organism: Rana temporaria (assembly GCF_905171775.1). Classification (NCBI taxonomy): domain Eukaryota; kingdom Metazoa; phylum Chordata; class Amphibia; order Anura; family Ranidae; genus Rana; species Rana temporaria. The sequence goes on from NC_053492.1 coordinate 346,436,100, forward strand.
CTCTACTTACACAAACTTATATGACTAAACTAAAGCTAATTTTTTTTTTTTTTTTTTATACACAAAACACAGAGACTAAACACACACTAAACTAAGCTACCTTAAAGAAATGTACACTTACACTAACTACACAGAAATCTATCTAACACTAAGCTACACTAACCTGGACAAAACAACACAAATCTGAGCTTTTAGAAAAGCTGTTGGGTCTTTTGCTTTGAAAAAAGCAGTTGGTTATAGAAGCAGGAAACTCAGAACTGAAAGCACTATAGCAGGGGTGCTCAACCTGTGGCTCTCCAGCTGTTGCAGAACTACAATTCCCATGAGGCATTGGAAGCCGCTGACAGTTACAAGCATGACTCTCGAAGGCAGAGGCATGATGGGACTTGTAGTTCCGCAACAGCTGGAGAGCCACAGGTTGAGCACCCATGCACTATAGGAAGCACAATGCTCTAAGCTCTAAGATCCCAATACACTGGAAAAACGCACAGAAACACTCCACTCTCTCTAGCCACCTTGTGAATCTGCACTGAAATACTGCTGGGAGTGATCTTATATACTGGTCGTGCAGGCAGGTTCCTATTGGTTGCTATGGAGGTTGCTAACCTCTGACAACTGTGGTAGGAGAACTCTGATTGGCTCTGATGCAAAAGAAGGGCGGAGAAAGTATTCGCGAATATTCGCAATACGAATATTCGCGAAAGCGAATATTCGTCAACATAAAAGGATCGCCTCAGCTACTCGGCCCAGGGTCTCTAATCATACCAGCAATGCTTTTAGACGTCGATGGAGATCACTAGGATGTGATCTGTTTTAAAAATAAATTTGAAAAATAAGAATATTCGTAATAGCGAATTTTGGCCGCGATATTCGAGTTATTCGCGAATACTCGAATATGCAATATTCGTAACGAATATTCGCAATACGAATATTCTTGAGCAACACTAATTATAACAGGTGCTGATTACTGGGTGGCCACGCTGCTGGATCCCCGTTACAAGGACAATGTACCGTCCTTAATCCCCTCACTGGAGCGTGAATGCAAGACGCGCTGCTGGTGCAATTCCCACCTGGCAGCGGGGGCACAGTGGAAGCAGAAGGCAGAGGAGGAGGAAGAGGTCGCCAACGCAGCAGGGTCACCGCCAGCACCTCAGAAGGCAGAGTTAGCATGGCCGAAATGTGGAAAAGCTTTGTCAGCATGCCACAACAAACAGCACCATCAGCTGATATGGAACGCTTTAGCAGGAGGCAGCATTTCAGCAACATGGTGGAGCAGTATGTGTGCACACGCCTATACATACTGAATGACGGCTATGCCTCCTTAAACTTCTGGGTCTCCAAATTGGGCACATGGCCTGAGCTTGCTCTTTAAGGTTCGCCTTGGTGGTGCTGGCCTGCCCTGCGGCCAGTGTATTGTCTGAACGTGTATTTAGCACGGCAGGGGGCGTTATCACAGACAAGTGCAGCCGCCTGTCCAGAGCCAATGTGGACAAGCTCACGTTCATTTAAATGAACCAGGCATGGATCCCACAGGACTTGTCCATACCTTGTGCAGAATAGACACCTGGCCGGCCTTACCCAGCCATTGTTTTTTTTCTGATCTTTCTAGGGTTGCCATCTCATCCCTTTAAAAGCAAAAACATATTAATTACACAGGTTCTCTGGCTGATTAAGTTGCTGCTAATTAAACTCACTTGGTGCCTTATCGACAGTAAATTAGCCCCAGAACCTGTGTAATTACTCTGTGTTCTGGTTTAAAGGGATGAGGTAGCAACCCTAGATCTTTCTCACTCTTTTGGGGTTTACCCTAATTTAAAAAATACATATATTAAAAACCAAAACCTTCTGTGTTGGCTACCTCCTCCTCCTCCACCGCCACTTCCACCTACACCGCCACATCCACCTCAACCTCCTAATACATATGAACCTCGTCCTCCTAGGTCAAAAATATTTAATTTTTTATTTTATTTTTTTATGTTATTTTGAGTTATTTCCCTATCCACATTTATTTTCAGAGTACTTGCCATGCTCTTCCCGACATTTTGCTGCCATTTGCAGCCCTCCAGCCCTTTCCCTTGGTTTTTTAGAGACATTTTTGTAGTCAAAAGTCTGGGTCCCCATTGACTTCAATGGGGTTCGGGTTTGGGTCAAAGTCCGGGTTCGGGTTCGGTCCCGAACCCGAACTTTTTTTTTCAAAGTCCGGGTTCGGGTCCGAACCCGGACATCCAGGTGTCCGCTCAACTCTAGTCATAACCACATAACCTATATGAACATATATTACTAACTATAACTTCATTAAGTAACTATTAACTACCATATTTGCCGGCGTATAAGACGACTGGGCGTATAAGACGACCCCCTAATTTTCCAGCCAAAATTTTGGTTTTGGGATATACTCGCCGTATAAGACTACCCCCTTCCTACTAGTCATGCCTCTCCTCACGGTGCCACCATTACATGCCAGACTGTGCCACTACATGCCAGACTGTGCCCCATTACATGCCAGACTATTCCCCATTACATGCCAGACTGTGCCCCATTACATGCCAGACTGTGCCCCATTACATGCCAGACAGTGCCCCATTACATGCCAGACTGTTCCCCTTTACATGCCAGACTGTGCCCCATTACATGCCAGACTGTGCCCCATTACATGCCAGACTGTGCCCTATTACATGCCAGCTGTATGCCAGACTCTCTGTGCCCTTACCTTATCCTATGACATGCAGAATCGCGGGCGTACTGTACGTTTTTTCAAAAGTTGCGCCTCCTACGTCTTCTGTTCCGTGATAGGCGGAACAGTCAGCTTCCCAGGAGGCACTGTGTTCAGTGTCCGCCTATCACCGAGGCCCTCTCGTCCGAGGACGAGAGGGCTTCCGTGATAGGGGGACACTAAACACAGGACGAGAGGGCCTCCGTGATAGGCGAACACTAAACACAGTGGGCCAGATTCATGAACAATGGTGCAGATTTGCACCGGCATGGTGCATCATTTTTAGACTACACCGGTCCAGCGCGGAGAGGCAGTTAGGTGATTCAAGAAACTTTTTTTGTCTACGATGCCCCAGCGGGGCGGATTTTAGACAGCGTAAGGCGGGGTAAGGCCAACTGGGAGTCACCCTATGCTAATGAAGTGCCGACCGTGGCGCAGTGGTCACGCCGGGGCGCATCTTAGACCGCACATGCTCAGTGACATCCAGGGGTAAATGCCCCAATCTGCACATGCTCAGAACTGCGCCCTGGCGTGATCCCTGAGCTACGCCGACCCACTACCAAAGCCCAGTCCATGAATCAGCCCAGACTTCCGCCCTGCAGGTGCAAATGTACTGAAGCTTTTTTTTTTTCTAAGCTAGGTCGTTTGCATTCTGGTGGGGCAGTTATGGCTGATGAGGAATCCTCAGGTGGGCGGATGACCAATTTCAGCCCAGAGGAGAGGGCTGTAATTATTGAGGGCCTCTCCCAACATGGGGACCGCCTCTATGTGTTGTCCAGCAAGTGTTGTTGCTCAGTTCGTTTGTAACGCTGCTGCTTTAGCTGCTCTCCAGCTGACCTCTGCAAGTTTGGTGCAAAGTTACCCCTGCTTTTATGAGGCGTAACTTTGTACTGAAAATTTCAGCTCCGCTCACCGGGAGTAGCCTGTGCCGGTCAAGCTTAAGTTGATGAATCGGCCCAAAAACCTCATTTGCATATTTAAAACACAAAAACCATGGCCGCGCCAGATCCGACCAGCGTAAATCTGCGCCAACGCTGCGCCGGCGTGGAAAGGTTACACCGAGGCGATGAAGTCTATTTGGAGGCGTAATCTGGGTCTCTGGGTACAGCGCAGCGGAACAGAAGACGTAGGAGGCGCGGCTTTTGAAAAAACGTACGGACGCGATTCTACATGTCATAGGATAAGGTAAGGATGTTAGGTTACCGGCGTATAAGACGACTTTTAAGAAGATTTTAAGGGGTTAGAAAGTCGTCTTATACTCCGGAAAATAAGGTAATACATACTAGTATGACTAAGACTCCACAAACTAACTTAACAAGAGATATAAACAAGTATATTATTTATCTTACTTTTCGTAAATACTGATCTATTCTGGAGATTTATTCTTGTCACCCTACACCAGGATTCCTTATATGTCATACTCAAATTACTAACCAGAAAAATCCAGCAATGCTCAGCTTTAGATGAAGAATCATGTCATATCAATTACAATATAGAAAAGCCGCGCGGCTTTTCTATATTGTAATTTTTTCTGTTATCACACGCTAGCCGCTGCCTGAGGACTGTGTTGTGGCAGCGCGTTTTTTTTGTTTTATGTCATATCAATTGATCAAGGTCATTCACTTATACCTAATTATTATGATTAATCATAAAACCAAATATGTTTTGCAAGCTTGCCATGAATATAATATAACACCTATAAGGGCCGAATTATGAATTTGAAATAATATTCTAACAGTGTCATCCTGAAGGACTGTGAGTTCGCAGACGGAGTGTTCCAGAAGGACAAGGCCTAATCTGGTTGGGTGAGAGGGGCACCTGCCCAAACCTACTGACTGTGTTGCAGGAGGGTGGATTGTTTACATTCACCACCAGCTGTTCAGACATTTTCCACCAGTTGACTTATTCCCCTTTTTGGATTACAAATTACTCTTTGCGCGCCAGCGCATGCCTACGCGGGAGTACACAAACTGCTGAGATAATTTGTATTGAGGTTTGGTCTGGCCCACCAAACCACGTTAGTGAAGTATATTATCTAGAGACTGCCAATTAGATATAGCAAACTGTTGATATCTATTCACATACTCTTTAGTTGGTAATTGGTTTCATTAGTACTATACAGCGCTGTTATTAAAAAGAGCTGGGTGAGGCTTGGCAAGGAGGTGCTTCAGTGTGGATGTCTTGCTGAAGGAGCCCCTTTGTTGTGTGCTTACACAGGTCTGCATAGTTGTTATAACTTATTTTGTATTTATCTGTTACTACTAATTCTGACTCTTGTAGGACCCTGCAAGAAGTCCACTGTTGTTTTACCTCTGTTTCTTTGCTTTTATTTTAACAAGTAAAGAGTTACACTGGTTAAAGCGGGAGTTCCGTGGGAAAACGTTTTTTTTAAAGACGTTTTTGTAAAGCTGATGGTACAACGAAAATTGTACTCACCAGTCTCCTAGTCGCAGCCGCTACCAGGACGATTTTCCCCAAAAGTAGATTGACATTGCCATTTTAACTGCTGGCACCGTGAATCCCTCCTGTATTATCTTCCGGGATGCGGTGTCTCCTGAGCATCCCAGGAGACGCGCTGTGTTTGAAATCTCGCGATATCTCGCGGGTCACGTGACTAGTCACAGCGGGGAGTGTCCTTTACAGCTGTTGTCCTAGCAACTATGCAGTGTGACGGCGAGCCGCGCCGTCAACACTGCATAGTTGCTAGGACAACGGCCAGCAGCGTCCTGAAAAGGACACTCCCCGCTGTGACTAGCCAGACTAGTCACGTGACCAGCGGGATTTCAAACACAGCGCGTCTCCTGGGATTCTCAGGACTCGCTCCCAGGAGACATAGCGCTGATCGGGGATTTTTCGAAACCACGCCCACTCCCACGGGGAAAAGTGAGTGACAGCTCACAAAAGGCCCTCATTCCAAGGTAAGGAGGCCTATTAAAAAAAAAAAAAAAAAAAAAACGGATAGATACAGTACAATGGCTGCTGGTTTTAACAAGCAAAACTTGACAATTAGGGTGAACCTCCGCTTTAAGCTGAATTTGTGTTCAGTCCCTCTGTCATCCTACGGGATCAATACAACTCAAGGTAACCATTTACTTACATAATTTTCTGTGGTGTGATAGGACATTGTGCCCTCCAATATCAGTGGGAATTTGGGACCCCAATAGATACCAATTGTGCCAGGGGAGGGTTCAAGCCAATTTCAGGGGTTGACAGCCAGAGTAACAAATCCAAAACAAACCAGCAGCTCCTTCGGGGGTAATGCTACATTGGTTTAAAAAAAATTAAAAAATTTCTTAAAAAGTGTACATGGGAAATCATTTCACAGATTTTGGGACAGTGCATCAGAAAAATAAATATACAGTAGGAATCAGTAGGATAAAGCATCACAGAAGGTTATATCTTTGGCTTGTGTTGTCACAGTACATATTAAAACCGCACCACTGTTTGATTGGTATCACAACTATGCCTTCCCCCCAGGCAATAGATGTGTATAAGTGCATGTGTTAATGGGCAAATACTGTTTGCTTTCAGCTGCATTCTGCTTTCATTTGAGACCAGTTTAAGTTGATCATTCAAAGGTCATTGGCCAATGGATTTGGTCTGCTGGTTGGTCCTTCTGACTTGTGTTGACCTCCTTCTAAGCCACATCAACCTGTTTCAAAATGCTTTCACATTTTCTACTTAATTTGGGAGTACTGACATGAGCAAAAGCATGCTAATCCACGCCTCAATGTGCAAGGTGAGTCTATATTTATTTTCATATTCATAACCACCAATACAAGTATTATTTTCTATTTTAATTATGTAAAATTAAATAATTATAATTTACTGAAATTCATTTTTAGAATGATTTAATACAATAATAAGGGTCCTAATGTACAGTACTGATTTATTAAAGCTTCCTGGCATAAAGTTCATGCTCAAAAAATTCACGTATATGTGCATAAAACATCAATCCCATGACTAAGCATTTACTGCGAAACATGTCGGGAACATGGCTACAGTTTTACTAGCTTCACTGACTAGAGATGCCGCTGCTGTTTAGACAACTTGCCGTTACTGGGACCCGGGAATCTGGAGTGTGGTGAGCCTAGACCAACTGAGCACACACCTCAGGTCTTCTCAGGGGTGGATCCAGGGGGGGCAACGGGGCAATTTCACCCCCCGAGAAAATATTACTTACTCTGAGCGCTCCCCGGGTAACCATAGCCACGGTTGGGACACCTGGCAGCCATTCTCACATGAGAAACTGCTCAGAAACCACGGACTGCACTCTCCGCCCCCCTGTACCCCCCCAGCAGTTTTCAGCCTCTCTCCTGCAGGCTGCTGCTTGAGTGGGAGGGGTAGGGGATGTTCCTTTTCTCCCGAGGTCATGCTCATCTGGAACTGGAAGAGGGAGCCGTGTGACCAACTGCATTGCTGAGTGCTGAGCAGAGGGAGCCTAGTCAAAGTTCTTGAAGGTGAGCTCTGCTGCTTGCACTACAGTGTGGATATGTTTACAGGCACATCTACAGTATGCTGAGTCTGCTGAGTTACTGCACCTTAGCATAGAGGTTCTGTTAGCTGACAAATGGGATCTTCCTTCTTCATCTTCTATTCATGTAGATTAGTGAGCTCTCCTAATCCCCCCCTCCCCAGTGTAAGCTCTCCTGATCCCCCCCAGTGTAAGCTCTCCTGATCCCTCCCCTAGTGTAAGCTCTCCTGACCCCCCCTAGTGTAAGCTCTCCTGACCCCCCCCCCCCAGTGTGAGCTCTCCTAATCCCCCTCCTCAGTGTAAGCTCTCCTGATCCCCCCAGTGTAAGCTCTCCTGATCCCCCCAGTGTAAGCTCTTCTGATCCCCCCCCCCAGTGTGAGCTCTCCTGATCCCCCTCCCCAGTGTAAGCTCTCCTGATCCCCCCCCCAGTGCCCCAGTGTAAGCTCTCCTGATCCCCCCCTAGTGTAAGCTCTCCTGATCCCCCCCCAGTGTGAGCTCTCCTGATCCCCCCTGTGTAAGCTCTTCTGATCCCCCCAGTGTAAGCTCTCCTGATCCCCCCAGTGTAAGCTCTCCTGACCCCCCCAGTGTAAGCTCTCCTAATCCCCCCCAGTGTAAGCTCTCCTGATCCCCCCAGTGTGATCTCTCCTGACCCCCCCCCCCCCAGTGTATGTTCTCCTGATCCCCCCCAGTGTATGACCTCCTGGTCCCCCCCCAGCCGTTCTGACCCCTCAGTGTGTGCCATTTTTACCCCCCTGGTGACACATACCGTAGTCCTTTGCTCTTCTGATCACTGTACACTGCTCTTCATCCTAATGACCCCTGTCCTCTGTCCTGCTGTTTCCTGCACACTACCCTACATCCTACTGACCTATCTACACTGTATTATACATTGTATTCAGTTATTTTCTGGCAGTGCCCCTCCCGAGACTAGACTCTGGATCCGCCCCTGGGTCCGCCGTGACCGCCAAGCATTGCAGAGCCTACTAAACACTGATGTTTGCTGTGATTTGTTTGAAGCTGACTTTTTACATGTGAGTTTAATGAATGAAGTGTTGCTGTGATTTTGAATTAAACTGGTGGTACAATTTTACAATATTGGAGCACTTCTTTTGTTTTCATGTACATTATTGAGGGATTATCACGGTGGTCCAGCTGAGATTCATTTATCCATTTGTGGGATCATACACACGTGATTTAGCCTGACACGAGAGTGTAAGGCAAATCCGTCTGGTGAGTGCGTTTTTCAGAGGGGAGTTATCACAGCACGGTGGTGAGGTGGAAGGTTCACAGAATAAGGAATTTTCTCATCGAATTTGTTCATCAATTTTTTATGGACTTTAACCACTTGCTTACTGGGCCAAGCATGCACTATGACCCGCATGCTTGGCCAATCACAGCTTGCAAAAAACGGAGAGCCATAATTGGCCAATTATGGCTCAGGGGGTTTAGTACACGTCCCACACTATAAAATGCCGCCTGCAGGTCGGCCTTGTGTAGTGTGTTGCGGTGGTTAAGAGAGAGAAGACAGAGAGAGAGAGAGTGTCATTTTTTGTAGGTAGATAGAGCAGGCAGGCTAGTCAGTTAAAGTTACAGGCCTAGATTCACGTAGGGCGGCATAACTTAGTGCGGACATAGCGTATCTTATTTACGCAACGTCGCCGCAACTTAGAGAGGCAAGTGCTGTATTCACAAAGCACTTGCGTCCTAAGTTACGGTAGCCTAAATCGGCCTGCGTAAGCGCGCGTATTTCAAAGTAGGCAGGTCGTGGGGGGTGTTGTATTTAAATTAAGCTTGACCCCATGTAGATGTATGGCCGAACGAACGGCGCATGCGCGCGCATGCTCAGTATCACGTCGTATTTACGCCCAAAGATACACCGGCTCAATGCCTGTGACGTGAACGTAACCTACGCACAGCCCCATTCACGTAGGACTTACGTAAACGACGTAAAAAGATACGCTTGTTCCGACGTCCATACCTTGCATGGGCTACGCCACCTAGAGACCAGCTTTATCTTCACCCCGGCGTATGTCTTACGTAAACGGCGTAACTAATTGCGACGGGCATACGTACATTTGTGAGTCGGCGTCTCTTGCTCATTTACATATTTGACGCGGAAGTCTACGGAAGCGCCACCTAGCGGCCAGCGTAAATATGCACCCAAGATACGACAGCGTATCTTGGCAGAATTTATGCGTAACTGATTCTATGAATCAGGCGCATAGATACAACGGCGGCCATTCGGACTTACGACGGCGTATCTGGAGATACGCCGTCGTAAGTTTTTGAGAATCTGGGCCACAGTGTGTAGAGGATATATATGCATCCCAGGTGTTGTATATATATTTATACACTGTATAGTATAGCTAGATCCGCTCTTCCTAATTTACTGGCAGGCAGGTGATTGTGCTAGCTGCAGTATTCTCACGTGGTGTGTACTGCCTGTGTCCTCTGCAGTTTGCACCTAAAGCTATGTGGTGTGTGTACTGCCTGTGTCCTCTGCAGTTTGCACCTAAAGCTATGTGGTGTGTGTACTGCCTGTGTCCTCTGCAGTTTTCACCTAAAGCTACGTGGTGTGTACTGCCTGTGTCCGCTGCAGTGTGCACCTAAAGCTACGTGGTGTGTACTGCCCATGTCCTCTGCAGTTTGCACCTAAAGCTACATGGTGTGTACTGCCTGTGTCCTCTGCAGTTTGCACCTAAAGCTATGTGGTATGTGTACTGCCTGTGTCCTCTGCAGTGTGCACCTAAAGCTACGTGGTGTGTACTGCCCGTGTCCTCTGCAGTTTGCACCTAAAGCTACATGGTGTGTACTGCCCGCGTCCTCTGCAGTTTGCACCTAAAGCTACGTAGTGTGTACTGCCTGTGTCCTCTGCAGTTTGCACCTAAATCTACGTGGTGTGTACTGCCTGTGTCCTCTGCAGTTTGCAACTAAAGCTATGTGGTGTGTACTGCCCGTGTCCTCTGCAGTGTGCACCTAAAGCTATGTGGTCCTCTGCAGTGTGCAGGCCATTAGTATGTCTGGAAGGACAACAAGGAGAGGCAGAGAGTCACGAGCCGATAAAAGAGGGCAAGCAGGCTCTGCATCTAGAGGCAACAGTGCTGGTCGTGGACACGGTGCATCCTCATCAGCACATGGCCGTGGGACACGATCGTCCTTTTTTTTGGCAGCTGGTCATGTTGAGCCGCAACATGCCGAAGACTTGGTAGAGTGGATGACCAAGCCATCCTCATCCTGCTCATACTCTCTCACCCAGGCTCAGGCTACTTTGTCTGGCAAAGCAGTTGCCAAGATGGCCTCTTCCCTCTGCTCAATGGCATCAGTCACTCCTTCCCTAGCCCCACCATGTCCTCCTGAGGAGTCCCCCGAACTGTTTGACCACAGTGTTGGGTACATGCTGCATGAGGATGCACAGCATTTTGAAGGCTCCGATGATGGTACACAGCTAGAGGAAGGCAGTAACATGAGTCCAGAGAGAAGGGGTGGCCAAGAAGGACAGCAATCTGGCAGTCATGTTCCCCCAGCTGCAGCATACTGCCAGGTTTTCTACAGTGATGAGGAGGGAGGGGATGATGAGGTCACTGACTCTATGTGGGTGCCTGATAGGAGAGAGGAGGAGGAGGCACAGGCACATCTCCAACGAGGCAGGATGCCCTCCAGGGGACAGCTTAAGGGCAGCACACCGACTGCATCACAACGCAGAGCTACGCATGTGCAAGGCGCTGCTGTCTCTCAGCATTATTCCAAAAGTTCTTTGGTGTGGGCCTTTTTTGAGACGAGTGCGTCAGATCGCACCGCTGCTATTTGCATTATATGTCTCAAGCTTATCTCGCGTGGCCAAAACATCACCCGCTTGGGCACCACATGCTTGACCAGACATGTGTCGACCTGCCATGCAGTTCATTGGCAAGCGTACCTCAAAGACCCACACCAAAGAACAAAGCGGACCTCCCCTTGCTCCTCATCAGCTGGGATCTCCAACCCCACTATACCCTCAGTCCTCTCTGAAGCCTGCACTGATAGGACTGAAGGTGTAGAATTGGGTGTGTCACAGCCAAGTACTTGCGGGCAATCTTCTATCGGTACACCGATGGCAGATTGTACCAGGCAAATTTCCCTGCCCCAGCTGCTGCAGCGCTGAAGGAAGTTCTCTCCCAGCCATCCACATGCCCAGTGGTTGAATGCTAGCTTAGCTAAATTGCTAGCACTTCAACTGCTGCCTTTTCAGTTGGTAGATTCTGCCCCCTTCCGTGAGTTTGTGGAATGTGCGGTACCTCAGTGGCAAGTTCCCAAATGCCACTTTTTCTCACGGAAGGCGATTCCGGCTCTCTTCCGCCATGTGGAAGGCAATATCCATGCCTCAAAAGTTGTGAGTGTCTGCGCTGTGATTAAACTAATGGAGGGTGGACAGAAAACAGTGGTGGTGAAGGGAAGGGGGTGTTGGAATTGGGAAGATAAAGCATGTTAAGATGCAACAGGGAATAACCTAAATGGTGAATCAATCTGGTCCGGACTGGACTGAGTGATGAAACACAAAATCAAGCAATAAATGTGTAAAATATGTGATATACCTGATGTATACTACAAATGACTGTAAAATAAACAGTAGTGAGTGGAAGCTCAAATCAGTGAGAAACACAATAAAGTGCAAAGGTGACTTAAATGGACAATGAGTTGGATACCAAAGTCCAATAAGTGAAAGAGTGCAACCCAATTCAATCCGCGGATCGTGCAACCCACACCATTAGGTGAAATAAGGGCTTACCTCCTCATTATCACTCACATATGAAATGGCTTGCTAGTACTTCAGCCTCTTGTTTGTTGAGTATCCTCTTACCAGATCACAATATTTTGACCATACATGTAGGGGAAAGAAATGTATATATATTGTAGCAAAAGCCTCCTGCCACTCAAAGAAAAAGGAAAGGATTTCTCAAAGATGCAGTGGGTAAGTATACACTTACACAACTCACACTATGTGTAAGGGGAAGGTGCCTGTCTCCACGAGCGCCGAGCTCGTATCCTGATCTTCTCACTGTCAGCACTCAGCTCCTCGGATGTCCATGAAAGCGGCCGCTCATATCCGAGTGAGGGAGCAGAGAGGGGAGAGGAGAAGGAAGAGAGGAGGGGCGTATCGCGTGGGACTGCACAGCACAGCAAAACTTTTAATGAACCAGTAAAATGAAATAAAAAACTCACATTGAGCAGTATCAAAACGGTCGCATCTCCTACGAGCACCGTGCTCGTCTGCCGTCCGTTAGGTGTTGCTCCCAATCAATACTCTAGTGTCCCGACGCATGTTCGTCACATCACGTGACTTCATCAGGGGACCATGCCTCGCTGGACAGGGTGGTCAGTGGTAAGGTGCATATTACCACGGACTCATGGGCCAGCAAGCATGGACGAGGGTGTTACCTATCTTTCACGGCGCATTGGGTGACTCTGCTGGCAGCTGGGAAGGACGCAGGACAAGGTACAGTAGTGTTGGAGGTTGTTCCACCACCACGCCTCCAAAATGCTACTACTGGTTGTGACACACCTCTCTCCTCCACCCCCTACTCTTCTTCTTCTTCCTCTGTGGCCTCTTCCTGTGCTAATGTGTCCTCAGAACCAGCGGTGCTCCGTAGGCATTCAAGGGGCTTTGCAGGAATGCAGGCAAAGTGATGCCAATGCGGTGCTTGAGCTTGTGTGCTTGGGGGACAGGAGCCACACTGGGCCAGAGGTTCTGTCAGCTCTGCAGGGGCAGCCTCAGAGATGGTTGATGCCACGCCAGCTTAAGACAGGAATGGTGGTTTGCGACAATGGCACCAACCTCCTCTCCGCCCTGCGACAGGGACAACTGACCCATGTGCCCTGTTTTGCTCATGTCCTTAACTTGGTGGTGCAGCAGTTCTTGGGCAGGTACCCGGGCTTACAGGATGTCCTGAAGCAGGCCAGGAAAGCCTATGTGCATTTCCGAAGGTCATATAATGCAGCAGGACAGGGTCAGGGGAGCTTGGGATTTTTTTCCCCACGCCAGTGGGCCATGATCAGGGATGCATGCACTGTCCTGTCACCATTTGAGGAGGCCACAAGGATGGTGAGCAGTGACAGTGCATGCATCAGTGAGACTGTCCCTCTTATTCACCTGTTGGAGCACACGCTGCGTGGAATAAAGGACAGGGCCCTTGAAGCAGAACAGAGGGAGAACGAGGAGGACTTCCTTACCTCTCAAGGCCTCCTTTATCCAGACAGTGTTCCTGCTTGCCCGCCTATCACACAGGAAGAGGAGGAGGAGGATTGTGTCAGCATGGAGGTGGAGCCTAGCACTCAGCATCAGCAGCAATATTCAAGGGATCAATTACAGTCCCAAGGAACCCATCGACTTGTACGTGGCTGGGACGAGGTGACTGTGGATCATGACGTCCTCAGTGACCCAGCAAACCTACGTTGTATGGCCTCCCTGATCCTGCAAAGCCTGCGGAAGGATCCTCGTATTCGTGCTATCAAGGAGAGGGCTGGCAACCCTCCTTGATCCACGTTACAAGAGTAAGGTTGTGGACCTTATCTTGCCGGCACAGAGGAAGCAGAAGATGAAACATCTTCAGGAGGCCTTGCAGAAAGGTCTGTGCAACGTGTTCCCATATACTGGGAGGTTACAAAATCCTGGTCCTGGACAACGTGTTGCTGAGGCTTCGGTCAGTCACAGAAGGAGCGGTGGAGAAGGTGGCCGTCTGACCGATGTGTTTAGACAATTTAGACAAGGTATGACCGGTTCCAGCAACCAGCGTCTGTTAAACATGGTGCTGGAATACCTAGGTGCAAGATCAGACTTGAACACCTTTCCCACTGAAAATCCTCTGGCTTACTGGGTCTTGAGGATGGATCACTGGCCAGAGCTTGCACAGTACGCAATTGAGCTACTGGCTTGTCCTGCATCCAGCGTTCTTTCAGAACGCACATTCAGTGTTGCTGGAGGCTTTGTAACCGATCACAGGGTGTGCCTCTCCACCGAATCGGTCGATCGACTGACCTTCATAAAAGTAAACCAGGCTTGGATCACCACCAGCTACCAAGCACCTGATGCTGATGTAACTGAATATTTTTTTTTAAAATGTCAGATCCCTTCAGGACAGCCTATGCTGATGCTGAGTGACTATCCTGTTATGCTGAGTGACTATTATTTTCCTCCTCAATGATCATGCTGATAGCTTGTAAGAACATTTTTGGTTCTGGGCACCAGCACCAGTGCCTAAGGCCCAATTTTTCTGCCCCTGTTTAACAGGGGCGTGTAATTACAATTTTTGATGCAATACTTTGCAGCGGGCTCATTCCTGTGCTCCAACTAGAGTATCTGTGAGGGGTTGCAGTGTTTTGGCACCAGCATCAGTGCCCAAGGCCCAATTTTTCTGCCCCTGTTTAACAGGGGCGTGTAATTACAATTTTTGATGCAATACTTTGCAGCGGGCTCATTCCTGCTCTCCAACTAGAGTATCTGTGAGGGGTTGCAGTGTTGTGGCACCAGCACCAGTGCCTAAGGCCCAATTTTTCTGCCCTTGTTTAACAGGGGCGTGTAATTACAATTTTTGATGCAATACTTTGCAGTGGGCTCATTCCTGCACTCCAACTAGAGTATCTGTGAGGGGTTGCAGTGTTGTGGCACCAGCACCAGTGCCTAAGGCCCAATTTTTCTGCCCCTGTTTAACAGGGGCATGTAATTAAAATTTTTGATGCACTACTTTGCAGCAGGCTCATTCCTGCGCTCCAACTAGAGTATCTGTGAGGGGTTTCAGTGTTGTGGCACTAATATTTCACAGCAGGGCCCATTCCTGTGCCCACAAAGAGTAACTGTGAGGGCTTACAGAGTTTTGGCACCAGCACCACCACCAACAAAGGCCCAATTTTTCTGCCCCTGTTCAACAGGGGCATGTAATTACAATTCTTGATCTAATATTTCACAGCAGGACCCATTCCTGTGCCCAACAAGAGTAACTGTGAGGGCTTACAGAGTTGTGGCACCAGCACTACAACCAACAAAGGCCCAATTGTTCTGCCCCCTGTTCAACAGGGGCATGTAATTACAATTCTTGATCTAATATTTCACAGCAGGGCCCATTCCTGCGCCCACCAAGAGTAACTGTGAGGACTTACAGTGTTGTGGCACCAGCACCAAAGGCCCAATTTTTCTGCCACTGTTCAACAATGGCATGTAATTACAGTTCTTGATATAATAGTTCACACAGCAGGGCGTTCCAGCGCCCACCAAGACTAACTGTGAGGGCTTACAGTGTTGTGGCAACACCAACACCTAGGGCCCACATTTATGCAGAGTATATACGGCAGGCCCCTACTTTCAAACATCCAACTTACAAACGACTCCTACTTGCAAACCGAAGGAGACAACAGGAAGTGAGAGGAAATCTACCCCTAGGAAGGGAAATTCTCTTCTATAAGAGGTGTCTCCTGTCCACTGATGCTTTATCACCAATCCTTGTTTCACAAAAAAAAACACATTTTCAAAAAATCATTTGTCATTGGGACAGAAAGTGAATTGCAATCTTCTGAACAGATGCACACAGACAGCAAAACAAATGTTACAGGGGTGATAACCCTTCTCTATGTTTTCAGAAAAGCTTAAAAATAGATTTTATGGCTGGAGCTACACTTTAAAAAGTACCAGTTCACAATTACAAACAGATTCTACTTAACAACAAACCTACAGTCCCTGTCTTGTTTGCACCGCTTATATACTGCTGTTCAAAGTATATAGGGCCAAAGGGGCTTGTAATGACCTGGGGGGAGTTGGGGGAAACCCATGCTATTTTTCTCAATAATTTTCATCCATATTGCAGGGACCAGACATTACATTTAAGCTGCAAGCAGTTTTAAATTACTTTTTTCTTATAGTAATCTCATTTTGTGCAGGAAAACAAACAAGGCGCCTCTAAGTGCAAAAATATAAAACTTTTAATATCCCCTAAAGGGGTTAAAAACACTTACAAGATGGTGGATGAAGCAGGCATGTAGCAGGTAAGTGTGTCCAGAAGATGTTCCAGTGGCAGACTGGGACTGCCCTGCCACTGGAACATCTTCTGGACACACTTACCTGCTACATGCCTGCTTCATCCACCATATTGTAAGTGTTTTTAACCCCTTTAGGGGATATTAAAAGTTTTATATTTCTGCACTTGGAGGCGCCTTGTTTGTTTTTCTGTTCCCATTAGAGATTGCTTGTCTCCCTGAGTGCTGCCTAAAGTGTGTGAAGATCTGCTACCCTCTCCAACACGGACTTTATCTGTCAGGATTCAAATTCTTGGAGCGCCCTGGATATACACATTTTTCTGGATCATTTTGTGCAGGTACAGTTCTAAACACGTGCCACTTCACAGGCATACTATAGACACCCAGCAGGTATGATATTTAAATACATTTTTCATTTTTTTTTTCACTTTAAGCATCATTAAAATCACTGCTCCAGAAAAAACGACTGTTTTTAAAACTTTTTTTTCCATTGATACATGTTCCCTGGGGCAAGACCCGGGTTCTCAAACCCGTTTTCTGACAATAACTTGCATATTAGGCTTTAAAATGAGCACTTTTGAATTCGAACGTTCGAGTCCCATAGACGTCAATGGGGTTCTAAATGTTCGCGTGAACGTTCGGTCCGTTCGAAGGTTCTGGTGCGAACCTAGACGTGGATCTGTGTGTTTACACACACAGATCCATGTTCTTGTCTGTGTAACCGCCAATCGCGGGTACCTGGCGGACATCACGGCTGCCAGGCACACGCATCGGCACTGTAGTGATGTGGCGGGCGCGCGCGTGCCCCCGGCGGCGCTCAGCTCGCCCCTCAGTGGCCGGAGGAGGCGAGGACGTCTATAGGCATCCTCCCAGCAATTGAAAGCCACCTTGTGGCCGTCTTTTAACTATAGCCAGGATACCAAGTGGTCATATCACTTGTCACGTGGTGTTATTGAGTTTATATGTTATTGTTTATTTATGTATTATTATATTAATTAGCGCTGCAATTTTCTTACACCTATTTAGGTTACGTTTTTTCTGTTTAAATATTCATTCACTAAGCAGCAGCTGTAGTTTATTTCACATTTTTCATTGGCGCAGTGGTGATAGAGGTTACCCAGGGTGTTTGTATCCTATATCAATCATATATTGAGAGTATATATATAGTCAGTGTGCCAAAAGGTAAAAAGCAAGACCAGCTTAATAGTTATTTTATGAACACTTTTAAGGTTACAAATTGTATGCAGAGCACAAAAGAACTTCATATGACAACATTCCACTTTGGATGAAAATGAAAAAATAGTTTATCCCTTGGTTTCTAGCTTCATTAAACATATTCAATGGTTCACTCCCTAAGGCTCCAAAGTATGTCATTTTCTAGTATTTCCAGGCTTCTGATTTCCAGGCTTCAGGCATTAGCTCATACTGCTGCAACTACTTTGAAATCCAAATGTAATAAAAAAAATATCAATAACAAAATGATCATGCAATTATAGCATTTCATGTGCTGTGATTGTTTTAGGACTGGTAGATAGGCATTGTGCACTAACCCTATATTTACATTGTAGTTTTCTTCTAAAGAATACACCAAGCAATTTTTTGCACTGTTGAACAAAACATTGAGCTCATTTGCATATGAAAGCATAAAAACAACATGTATTATGATAATTTTACAATGATTACATGTAGGAACATTAAGGAATACGTCAGTAAGCTGTACTTTAAATTCTGTATTTTTAAATAGAAATGTGCATGCAATTTCACAAATAGACCTAAAAGCATTTAGTGCAGAGGAAAGTTATTCAAGGTAAAGGATATGTAAACCCTCACAACAAACATAACTTATTTGCTACTTTTTGGTCTGTTAAAAAATAGTTGTTTTGTGATATCTGTCTGATATGCACAGAAATATTGGTTCATTCTTGTCAGTAAAGTTGTGAGCAGGTAACTTCCTGGGCATTCTCCCTGTGCCACACTCCTATCAGTTAGATTGATCCAATAATCTAAGGACTATAGAATACACCACACTGTATGTTATAGATAGGGATGAGCTCGATGTTCGGGTCGAACATAAGTTCGACTCGAACATCGGGTGTTCGCCCGTTCGCCCAACAGCGAACATCATGGGGCGTTGTGGAAAATTTGAGTGGCGCGGAACTCCCCATAATGCACTGCGAGATCGCAGCACATTGCTGTATGATGATTGGCCAGAGCATGCCCCTGACCTGTATGCTTTGGCTAATCCCAGCGCCCTCTGCTAAGAGAGTCATAATTGGCCAAAGGCAAAGTGATTTTGGCCAATCATGGCTCAGGGGGACTAAGTCCAGCCCCAGACCATATAAGGCTGCCTACACGGCAGCCCTGTGTAGAGTTGTTGGTGTGGATGGAGAGATAGCTTGATTTAGATTAACCAGGCAGGTTATTCAGTTAGTGGCAGTGTATTTGATATATACATGTGGGAGCTGTGGGCGGAGCCAAGTGGAGCTGACATGCCTGCCTGCTCTCTAAGGCCCCGTACACACGGTCGGACAAAACCGATGAGAATGGATCGAGGTTCAGTTTCATCGGTCCAAACCGACCGTGTGTATAGCCCATCGGTCTGTTTTCCTTCAGTCCAAAATTTTAAAACATGCTTCAAAACCGAACCGATGGACCGCTGCCCGTTCGGTCCAAACCGATGGTTAGTACAGAAAGCATCGGTTCAAAACCCACGCATGCTTGGAAGCATTGAACTTCGTTTTATTCAGCACGTCGTGTGTTCTGACCCGATCGGTTTTTGGAACGATAGTGTGTACGCACATCAGACCATCAGGCCACTTCAGCGGTGAACCGATGAAAACGGTCCGTCGGACCATTCTCATCGGTTTGATCCGACAGTGTGTACAAGGCCTAAGAGAACAATAAAACCAAAAAACGGTGGATGTTCATCAAACACTCGCACATAAAATATATCAATCTGTACCCACAACACTCCTGAATTCGGGGGTCTCAGTCCCAGTGTCGCTGGACAGAATATGAGTCCTAAAATCAACAAAACAGTGCCGCCTCACAGCACAGCCAAAACAACGCTGCAGCAGTCTGCCTCAGGTACATCCAGAGGTAATGATATGAACTTAAAGGGGTTTTCCACCCATTTTTTAAGTTTATTAAAAGTCAGCAGCTACAAAAAGTGTAGCTTCTGGCTTTTAATAAACTGACACTTACCTGCTCCAGCGTTCCAGCGACGCGCAGGCCAGGGGTCCGCTCCTCTCCCCGGCCGGCGTCTTCATTGTCACTGTGGGCACCCGGCTGTGACAGCTTTCAGCTTCACGGCCGGGCACCCACTGCGCATGCGCGAGTGGCACTGCGCATGCGCGCGCGGCCCGGCGCTGCGCTGTTTGATTGGACAGGCGATCGCCTAGGACCTGACGTGTCCTAGGCGATCGCCTACAGGGAGGGGCTTCCAAAAGGTGATTAGGCTTAATCGCCTTTGCAGCCCCTCGGCGGAAGGAGGAAGTGGGACAGGAAGTCCCCTTCTCCTGAAGCCCCCACTCCCCCCCAAAAAAAATTACATGCCAAATGTGGCATGTAAGGGGGAGAGGAGTGGGTTAAGAGGAAGTTCCATTTTTGGGTGGAACTCCTCTTTAAAGGCATATACTGTCTCACAGACAGTGCCATATGATTCTGAAGTACATTGTAAGTATTTGGAAGATTCACCTCATAATGAAACTACCTCAGCAGTTACACTGAAACAAATAGAAAAAATGCTTCAAAAAGCATTAAAAAGCACCTCTGACCATATTGCTAATAGCCTTACCAAGGAAATAAGAGAGCAATGCTTATCCACACTTGAAACCAGAGATATGACTTAGAAATTAACAATGTAAAATGCTATAATGAAATTGACAACCTTAAAGGGGTTGTAAAGGTTCATCTTTTATTTTCTAAATAGGTTCCTTAAAGCTAGTGCATTGTTGGTTCACTTACCTTTTCTTTCGATTTCCCTTCTAAATGCTTTTTTTCTTTGTTTGAATTTCTCACTTCCTGTTTGTCCTCAGTAAGCTTTCCACCATCATCCGAGCAGTGGAAAATCATTTAGAACAGCTTACTGAACACCTTACTGAGGAGAAACAGGAAGTGAGAAATTAAAACAAAGAAAACAAAGAAAAAAAAAACATTTAGAAGGGAAATTGAAGGAAAAGGTAAGTGAACCAACAATGCACTAGCTTAAAGCAACATATTTAGAAAATAAAAACCGAACCTTTACAACCCCTTTAAAGAGGAAAATGTAACATTACAGACAATATTGGAAGACTCAGAAAATTGTGCTAGATGCTATAATTTGCGTATTAGAGGTATTCCTGAAACTGTAATTGACTTGCAAGCTACAATGACAGCGCTTTTCCAGGAACTACAACCAGCCATTCCGATAGACCGTCAGGGCTCTATGAACTCTGTCCATTTCCAAACACCCAAAAAATCTGATGGTCCACCCCGCAATATCATTGTAAAGTTTAATTTCTATAGAACAAAAGTACAACTACTATCCGGAGCAAGGATTAAAGAAACTCTTAACAAGGACATAATTGCCAGCTTTTTGCAGACTTGTCCCAACAATAAATAAAGAAAGGGCCCTTACTACAAGTATTACAACACAATCAAATTACATATCAATGGGGATTCCCCTTTTCAGTGCATTTCACATTTCAAGGCTCTAAATTTACATGTCGTTCTGGCAACAAACTACCCTTCAAGACATGCATCTGCTGAACCCGACACCGAATCAAGAAACCACTCGACGAAGACCAACATCATCTTCTCCAAATAAATCTGCATTGCCAAAGAGAAATGAGCAACAGAGCTCACACAAAAGGGGCCGATATCCACCGCCTGACCAAGCCCCGGATGACTCTATGGACTGAAGAATACTATATATCCATATTTCTCTCTCTACTTGATGGATACATTCACAAATCCTTACTGTCTATTTCACATTTGGCGTCAAATGAATTCTTATTATACTTAGACACACTCGATTATGTTAATGTGAAAATTAGCTATCTTTTGCATTTTCATAACTTCATACTCTTAGGATCCATTTTTCATCAGTTTTTCATCTATCTTTTGATTATTAAGACAACTAAACAGTCCTATTATCTTTATTATCTTTTCTTTTGCCATTTATCGCCTCAAGGAGATACTTTAATTGTCTTAACACGTTCTTAATATAAAGTATTGTAACAACTGCTTTACTCCAAATCCAACATAAATGGCTTAATGGTCAAAATGGATACATTTTCAGTATCCATGTTTATTTTCCATTACTTGTCCCCCAGTTCCTGCTAGTGCTAAAATATTCTTGTTACTTCTATACTTATGGAAACTTGCTACTAGTAGGCTTTGTTGTTCTTTCAGGAATGTTTCTTGTGCTCCCTTTTTCCTAATCTAGGTTAGTTCATTGATATTGTGGACAATTGACAGTGGCCAATGTCCCCTAGGGGGTATTTTTTGCACCCCCAACAGAAGAGTTATGAGATTATATATGTTTTATTTACTATTCAAGATAAGAAAACATATGTTTTATTATTAGATCTTCTACCCTTCCCTTTTCTATCCTTCCCTACCCCCCCCCCCCCTTTCCAGAGGCAGACCTATCCACACAATGTTTTGGAAAACATGATGTCTTACCTCATGCATTCATAACCCTATGGCTCAGATAAATATACTTTCCCTAAATGGCTTGAACATCCCACAAAAATACACCAAAGCCTTTCGTTCATTTGCCACTATAAAAGCACATATCCTGTGCCTTCAGGAAACCCACTTCACACCACAATCCACTCCTAAAGTTTTCAGCAAAATGTACTCACAGGTCTACACAGCCTCAGCTTAAACTAAAAACCAAGCGTACTTATTGCATTTCACCACAATAACCCATTTACATTATTAAAGTAGATTAAAGACACGGAAGGGCGATATTTGATTCTAACAGGATATTTGCATGTTACAGCCATAACAGCAAAAGTATCAAACAAATATCTGCGCTAACTTAAAGTCACAATAGTCCCAATGCAAAGCAGCTAGCACAGTTTGTAGATAAGCAAACAAAAACAATATAATCCAATAGTGCAGCGCTCTAGTGAATGAAAAAATTTATTCAAATGATGTGAAAAAATAAAGTCCAAAAGAATATATTCATCAATGAAGTTGAAAATATAGGACCTCCACCAAAGTTTCAGTGTGCAGACAAGGAAAACACACCAGACCACCGTGCAAACAATCCGCTTACCAGAGCAACATCATTATGGGCATGTCATCAAATAACGCGTAGGTCAGTGGCAGTCGCACTTCCAATAGGATATATGGGTGAAAACGGTTATCCACAGGCAGCATCAATGGTGAAATATCATCCCGAATGTCACAGGGATCCAAAGGTGTGCATTGCGTTCATCAACAGGTATATGACCGAAAAATGCAGAGAGGAAACGGCAATAGTGAAGCCCGTAGGTAAAAGCAACATGCAATTTATTGTATGGTACTTACAAAAGCAGACAGGTAAACAGGCATCAAAAAATATATAAAAACTCAGCGGCTCATAGCGTACTTGTGTCGGTCAGCCTAACATGTTTCATCCTATGTGGATATCTTCAGAGGCGTGGCCAAAGACACAAGCACGCCCATATAAATACAAGTAGTCCTAAGCCATCCAGGCCCATGGTAGGCCAGCACAGCAGCACAAACAGCTGTGCACAATTAACAGCATCATCCTCCCACTTCCACACATGCCCAGTGCGATCATGCCAGTGGATGATCTGAATAAAGTGCACATAAAAAGCAATAGTAGTGAATGCACGCCGCATCCACACTAACCTGGTAGTCAATAACACAGGAAGGCACAAACAAACCCCACTTCCGGGGTGCCTAAATTGCGTCCGCACTCGGGCATGCGCACTCGCGCACGGACGTGCTCGCGCATACGCACCACTGCAAAGAAATCGAAAAAGAGTAACCAAAACGTTCTAGCATCGTCTCCGGTGGGCCAAACAAACCTGCACACCCCGGAAACGACGCAAACGCAAAGATGAAGGCCAGATGATGAAATATACCACATGACAACATCCGGGTCACGGAATGAACTCAGTGACACCGGAAGAAGGATTCCAACTGCGGAATTGGCCATACAATAGCATTCCAGGAATTTAATGTAATAAACAATTATTTTTTAACACATACTTACACATGTAATCAAAATAAATTAAATATAAAATAGCAAACATATAAAAAAATAAAAGATATATGGACAGCTTACTGCAGCATGAATGAACTTATATCATGTAAATGACATAATTCATACAGGAGAATAAAAGGAGGCTCCTGTAGTTAACACTATAATGCAATAGAATAAAATAAAAAAAAGTTAAATAAGAATAAAACTACTTAATCAAAAAATTTGTAAATAAAAGAAAAAAATTGAAAAATAAATATACAAATAAATCTAAATACAAAAAAATATAAATACAATAAAAAATAAATAATAAAATATAAAAAATGAAAAAAGTGAAAATAAAAATAAAAAATAAATGTAAAGATAAATAAAAAAATATATAAAAGTAAACTGCGCCAAGTAGGAAACCAGATATCAGGCTGGTAAAAAGCAATGATAATAGATAATATGAATAAAAGCACATTCAGTCCAATAGAAAGATCGTAGCAGCACCACCATGTGTCAGCAAAACTTCAGTGTGAACACACCACCACCAAACTGAAAGCCGCTTACCAGAACCACCCAAACATTAGGCATGTAGACAGATTCTATTCAATGGGCTCCACATCAGATTAGCACCAGACTGGGGAGGGATCCAGGGAGCAGATCTCAAATTGCACCACATCGATGATTGAACATCCTCTGTATATAAATAAAAACGGACCATAGCGTGATACCGTACGAAATATTTAATAAAAATGCATAAGACATGTACTTACAAACATCTCATGATTAAAAGCGTGTATGTATGCCGGCCGGCAATAGGAGCCCTTTCTCCTTCAGAAGGAACGCGGTGACGTCAGTGTGCGCCTTCCCAGATGACATTTCGTCATTAACAGACGTTCTCAATGGGGAATTAGGTCCTTGTCCCCATCAACATGGGGACATCCTCCCCATGTTGAGGGCATGTGGCCTGATGCGGTTCAGGGGGGGGGGCACACTCTGTCCCCCCCTCTTTTCTGCGGCCGGCCAGGTTAACGTGCTCGGATAAGGGGTCTGGTGTGAATTTTTGGGGGAACTCCACGCCATTTTTTTAAAAAATTTGGGGTGGAGTTCCCCTTAAAATCCACACCAGACCTGAAGGGCCTGGAATGGATATTTGCCGGGAACCGCACGTCTTTTTTTTTTTTGGTTTTTACGGCGGGGTTCCCCTTAATATCCATTCCAGACCTGAAGGGCCTGGTAATTTAATTTGGGGGAACCCCTTACACATTTTTTTTGTTTGTTTTATGAATGAATCCCTTTAGAATTGTCAGAGCCGACAATTCATTATAGCCGCGTGTGAATTTTTAAATGACTTTTTTCCTTCTGAATGTCACTTTGTGCAGGGGGAGTTCTAAGTGCGGGAAAAATGCGCTATTTCATATGCTGACATTACACCCCCCCTAGGTACGAAATTTAAAGGAATATTTCACTTTTATTGTTTCACTTTAAGAATTATTAATTTCACTGCTCCCGAAAAAACGTCCGTTTTAAAAAATAAAAAAAGCATTGATACATGTTCCCTGGGACAGGACTGAGGTCCCCAAACACTTTTTAGGACAAAACTTGCAGATTAGCCTTTAAAATGAACACTTTTGATTTCTCCCATAGACTTCTATAGGGAGTTCGGCGCGGCTTTACATATTACTTTCAATGCGCCGGCTGCTACGCTGGTTCATGCGCCCAATTAAGCCTCCACCCGGAGTACTAATTAACGCATGAACCAGCGCAGCGCACAGAGCATAGTAAATCAGGCCCATAGACATGTGCAAACAATAACAAACAATAAACATACATACAGTCCGGATGCCTAAACAACCCCCCGGAGGATATAGAGGAGTAGCATGTGTTAATAGCGCAGCTGACTTTGGATCTATTGTCGCTGATGCTTTAAAAAAATAGATTGCTGATGAAATAAAATATGCATAAATGGCAGTCTTTGATGTGGAGATCTTTTAGCAATTTAAAAG
Source organism: Rana temporaria (assembly GCF_905171775.1). Lineage (NCBI taxonomy): Eukaryota > Metazoa > Chordata > Amphibia > Anura > Ranidae > Rana > Rana temporaria. The sequence goes on from NC_053492.1 coordinate 346,461,482, forward strand.
AACCCAATATATCAAGGAGGTCTTTCCAAATTGCAAGGACTTGCAATCCTGGTTGCTGTATTGCTATTGTGTTTAGATCTGGGCATCTATTGTGAACTCAGATCTTGTGCAGATCTGTTGCCAACAAGTAGTTTGTTGATTGCTGAGTTTTGAATTGTCCTTACTCGGGTTTTGATTTTTATAAGCGATGATCCTATTGTCTATAATAGACGGTATCCTTCTGATATATTCTCGCTTCTTGTGTGTATATATACACGATTGTAGAGGATAGGTAAGAGGAAAGCACTGTGTGATGTAACGCTGGAAGATTTCAGCGATGCTTTTACAGGGATTCCGGAGCCAAGTCAGCTGATTGTATCTGTATCTCGCACACAGTTCTCAACTCTGCATTTCCCATGTGATTGGGGGATCACTCTGGTGGCGTAACTTTGGAGCATGTGACGTCAATGCGTTTCGCTACTGTGTGTCACGTAGCTTCGTCTAGACGGGCTTGTTTGTTTGACAGCAATACAATTTCCCATCCAGGAGAGGTTCTTTTGGGTCCATCCAGCTATTCCAGAATGCAGAGCACAGATGTAAGGTTTAAAATTGAAAAATAGTGTTGGGCGAATGGTTGCGTGCCACAAAGTGCATTGGAAGCCTTGATTGGCTGACGCAATGAAGGATTTGGCCAATCAGGGCACATAAAACTGTCAGAGCCATGATTGGAGAAAATAATGATGACTGTGCCCAATCATGGCCCTATGCTCATAGACTCACTCCCTCTATAAAAGGATCCTACCCAGAGCAGCCATTTGCAGTGTGATATTGGAGCAGAGATAGATAGAATAGGGCTCTGTTCATTGCTACTAGCAAGTTAGTGTGCTATAGTGTGATATTGTGATACTTTTGTGAGTGTCAGTGTAGTATGAATATAGGGATAGTGCAGCGAGAGTATAATGTGACCATTCATTTTTAGGTATAGATTCCCAGTTCAGGGGTGTGGCATGGGACTGTGCGAGTGCGATTCGGGATATATATAATATTTATACAGAGTTTGCTGAGATACCGCAGGGATCACACATGATAGACAAGACTTGTATATATAAAAAATATAATTTAATAAACATTGAACATGTACATAAATATATAAAAATAGATAACATGATCACAAAAGATAATATATGTTCACCAATTCATGGGGTGACAGAGTGATGTATGCAGGGAGTCCAACATGTTTCGCCCATCTGGCTTCTTCAGGGACAAGAATGCATACTATATTATCTATAAATGAGAAATATGTGAGTATAGTACAAATCATATTTTCACAAGATATAACAAACAGTTTACTGTAGCTGTAAGAATCAACATGTTTAATATAAAAGACAAATAGGTTGAAAATATGTGCTCAAAGCAAAAGTTGAAACTGATACTCGTCTAAGACTGCCGCCACTATGTGAACAGGCAAAAGCCCTGCACAGGTCTCTGTACCTCAGTAATGGTCGCACACAAAGAAAATTCCCAGGCGTGTCCACCAATGGTTGCTGGATAGAAGAGCAGTAAACAGTACGGGTCATGGATGGTCCGTGAGTCTCACTGGGGGGCATATATGAATGCAGACAATGTCAAATAAATAGTATCAGAGACACATGTAATCTGATATCCATGAAAGAAAACAAGATTGAAAGAATGTAAAAAGAGAAAAAGTAAGTAAAAGAAATTATTTGCAAATGGCACAGAAGTATTCACGTGCTGTATAAACATACATCAGCAATATGGAAAAGGGTTAATAGATGCAGGCCCATAAGGATAATACTAATAATAAAAAATTAATAAGTAAATATTGAATTATACACATATATATATATATATATATATATATATTGGGCATAAGCTCATATAAATGTTGACTTATTGGACTAGTAATTGGGTGCACCATGTGCATCAAACAATGACATTCTATTAAGAACTATATATTGTAACAGTTATGAGCAATATAAACTTACATCTAAAATTTCCATGGGATGAAAATCATATAGCCGATGTCAGAGTTAGGCCCCATACACACGAGAGGATTTATCCGCGGATACGGTCCAGCGGACCGTTTCCACGGATAAATCCTCTCGAGGATTTGCGCGGATTTTGATGCGATGGAGTGTACTCACCATCGAATCGAAATCCGTGCCGAAATCCTCTGGCGGTGACGTGTCGCGCCGTCGCCGCGATGATGACGCGGCGACGTGCGCGACGCAGTCATATAAGGAATTCCACGCATGCGTCGAATCATTACGACGCATGCGGGGGATCCCTTTGGACGGATTGATCCGGTGAGTCTGTACAGACCAGCGGATCAATCCGTTGGGATGGATTCCAGCGGATAGATTTGAAGACATGTCTTCAAATATTTATCTGCTGGAAATCCATCGCATGGGAGAAAAATCCGCGGAAACAGATCCGCTGGATTGTACACACCATAGGATCTATCCGCTGAAACCCATTCGCTGGGATTTTTCAGTGGATGGATTCTATCGTGTGTATGGGGCCTAAGAATACCTCACAAAGGGTGGGCTAATTGAAACCAGCTGCGTCCAATATCTTTGGCAATCTGGGATGATTACATATAAAAAAATATGGGTTTTAAATGCTGAATATAAGTAGTGAAAAGAGGGAAGAAAGAGAGATACAAGATATGGAAAAGCGTACCTTATAAAGTGCCTCCAATGTATGTAACATGAGGGGATGAAGAGATCCCCATAGAGATGCAAGGCAGAAACGGCCGCCCAATTAGCCACCCACAAATTAGCAAAGGACAAGCTGAAAAAAAATCCAGAGAAAACGTTCCCTGATAACAAGAGGGAATAGTGTTAGAGCTGTGCAGTGTATACCTAACCCCCATAGATAAAGAGGAGGGTAGTGCATCCTCTAAGTCGAGGGTAAAAGGCATTGAGATTTTACCTTAATGTGGCAGCTGGGTTTAAGCACGGTCTGCCTGCTGGAGCCTGGGCGGATTATGACCGCTATGTGTACTGCTTATATAAGCCCCCAGAGCTCTGACGTGGGAAGCGTCAGAGGACTGAGGTGGGCGGGCATAGTGCGTCAGGAGAGGCAGAGGATTCCCCTCCTGACAGATCGTGTGGAGGACCGCCCCTGGGGGATGACGGGGTAAGCCCGCCCCCTGAGCGGGATGTGGGAACGCCAAAGCGTCTCAGCCAGTGTGTCTTAACTCACACACGGCGATGCACTCTCACTGCGGATGATCACAGCACCACGGCCTCCGCCGTGGTTCAGATCAGATACTGACCTGGTGATCACCCCTGGGCACCCAACTAGCATGACCCACGGGTATCGGGTGGTGCAGGACCCGAGTGCATCTGCCCCAGTTGAAGTCCAGTTGGACGAAACGCGTAGGGCTTGGTACACCTGCTCTCCATATTGCTTTTACCCATTTTTTATGCTATAGTGATCACTTTTATGTCTATTGGTTTTACTACAATAAAACCTTACCCTTGTTTACCTGCACCATCCGGATGTCATGACCCGGGTTGTATTCAAACCGGGATCTTCCTGGTCTCTTAAACCATAGCCTTACCTGTTGTGCTACAGAAGAGATCTAGACCTTGGGAATGTCCTTACTGTGTTCAACACTACATCATACTCACTAGCTCCACCTGCTGCCAGCTGTGGACAATTCTCAATCTGGACAGCCTTTAAATAGGAAGTGAGGTCATCACTCAGTACCCGTTTATTTGGATTTCTTCCCTGGGTGTTTTGACTTCAGTGATCTTCCTTGTATTGAACTCCTGCCTGATATCCCGACTATTCTACAGCCTGCTGATTTTGTACCTTGCCGCCAGATCGTGAATGACCTTAGCCTGCCTGACTCTTCTCCGGATTTTGATTGTGAACTATTTGCCTGACGACGCTTTGCCTGGATCTCAAGCACACTACTTCCACTTCGGACACTACCTTTTACAGGTACCTTACACCGGAGCTTTGTTTTTTCTTTTTTCCTGCATGTCCTGTTGGGTCACTACGTTTTTCATACTCCAAGATTGTGCCCACTGTCTCTGAATGGATACCACTTTGTCATCATTGATTGCTGCTTTGGAATAAGTAGACTTCTGTCTTTGCCTTCGAATCCAAGTCTGAGCGAATCCACCCAGGGCGAAGCTCCAGTCCAGGACTACAGCCTCATATCTGGATATCCTGCTGGGAATCTACCATTGGGTCTGCATCCAGCTTAGCCGATTCGAGTGGAGTCCTTCCATGCGCATATTAACTGTTGTCGCTGACAAGCAGATCCATGTCATTCGGGAAGAGTATTCCATCTACTCCTGTTTTTCCGTGCAGAATGTCTCTTCTAGGATGATGATGTGGTCATATATCTTCTACTGACGGACTTTCGTTTGTCTTGGTGCTTCCATTATCAACCAATGGACACTTTTTCATGTGTTACTGTGGTTTAATCATATTCATTTATTTATCCACGTTTTTTCACTTATCTTGCTCCTTGCTGAGATCTGGTGTGGAATTTCTGATCAGAAGTGGAATTTTTTGAATACAAGTGGAAGAGTTAAAAAAACAGGATTTGCTTTTAGCTGCTTTTAACTGTTTCTGCTGCAAGTGTTCAATTGTTTGTCTTTTTTTCTCTGACACTTTTTAAACAGCTTTTTTTTTCTTTTTTTCCTTTCTGCTAATTAAGGGGAGTGTTTAATTGTTAACAGGGGAGTGTCTAATTGTTAACAGGTGAGTATATAAGTGTCTGTAAAAACTCCATAAGAGCTGGCTCCTTGCTGAGATCTGGTGTGGAATTTCTGATCAGAAGTGGAATTTTTTGAATACAAGTGGAAGAGTTAAAAAACAGGAGTTTAAAACAAGAGTTAAGACAGGAGTCTTCTAAAACTGTAAGTATCATCTTAATCTTCATACAAGTAATTATATTGTAACTGGGAAATGAGTGCTAACAGGGTTGGAGGTTTTGCTCAGTGCACAGCGTGTCACATGTATGCAAAATTGGTGCAACAGCTCCAAGATGGATACCACTGTGACAGATGTGAGCAGGTTGCACTTCTGGAAGCTCGTATTAGAGATCTGGAGGAGCAAGTTGCAACACTGGGTAGAAATGACAACCTTGAAAGGGGTCCTCTGCTCGCTGAGCAAGTGGTCAGTAAGGTTGATGTGGAGGGTGGAGGGGCAAGTCAGGATTATCAGATAGGGAGATGGGTTAATGCAGGTAGAGGGAGTGGAAGGGGCGTGAAGAAAGGGAAGGCCAGTCTTGTATTTGTGCATCAAAACAAATTTGCCAAGTTGGGTGATGATGTGGAGGTGGCAAACACAGAGGTGGCAGCCCTAGATGTTACTGCTACCCCTAACAGCCGGGAGAGCAACCCATCTAGTAGAGGTGGGGAGGGGAGTGCAGGTAGGCCTAGACAGTTGGTGGTAATAGGGGATTCTATAATCAGAAGGACTGATAGAATAATTTGTCGCCAGGATCGCTTCAACCGAATGGTTTGCTGTCTCCCTGGTGCCAGGGTTCGGCATGTGGTGGACCGGGTGGATAAATTACTGGGAGGGGCTGGGCATGACCCAGCTGTCTTGGTCCACGTTGGAACCAATGACAGTATACACGGAAGGTGGAGGCTCCTTAAGAACCAATTTAAAGAACTAGGCTGCAAGATGAAGGGAAGGACCTCCAAGGTGATATTCTCTGAAATATTGCCTGTGCCATGCGCAACACAGGAAAGGCAGGGGGAGATTAGAGAGCTGAATGCATGGCTAAAGACCTGGTGTAGGAAGGAGGGATTTGGGTTTCTAGAGCACTGGGCTGACTTTTCATTGGGGTGCAATCTATATGCTAAAGACGGTTTGCACTTGAATGGAAGGGGGTCTGCTGTGCTGGGGGAGAGGTTTATGGGAATGCTGGAGGAGTATTTAAACTAGGATTGAGGGGGAGGGTGAATTAGAATTACATCGAGCAGACATGTCAGTTAGTGGTCAGACATTAATGGAGAGTGGAATGGGGATAGATGGGGGAAGGGTTATGGCAGGTGACAAGAAAGTTCCCATGTTGCAAACAGCCATTGGAAATAATAGTGCCATTTGTACTACTATAAATTATATGAAAAACACCAGAGAAAAATGTAACAATACATTTAAGTGTTTGTTCACCAATGCCAGAAGTCTGCCAAGCAAAACAGGTGAGCTGGAAGCTCTGGTGCATGAGGAGAGCTATGATGTAATCGGTATTGCTGAAACTTGGCTTTAATCCCCACATGACTGGGCTATTAATATTCCTGGCTATGCTCTCTTTCGGAAAGACAGGGTAAAAAGGAAAGGTGGAGGGGTCTGTCTCTATGTGAGAAGTGACCTCAAAGCAAGCGTGAAAGAGAACCTGGTTGATGGAGAGTGTGATGAGGCTGAAGCATTATGGGTGGAACTGCATACAGATGTGCGTAGTTCAAAATTAATCATTGGAGTTTGTTATAAACCACCCAATGTTAATGAGGAGGTGGAGACTCAGCTCCTTGCACAGGTGGAAAGGGCTGCAAGGTCTGGGACGGTGATAATAATGGGGGATTTTAACTACCCAGAAATTTACTGGATTAATGGCACTTCTGGGACAGTTAAAGGACATAAATTTAAAAACCTATTGCAGGACAATTTTATGGTGCAGTTTATTGAGGCCCCAACTAGGAATGATGCCCTGTTGGACCTGATAATCTCAAACCATGCAGAGCTTATTACTAATGTTCAGATAAAGGAACACCTGGGTAGCAGTGATCATAACATGATTTCATTTAATGTTAACTATAAGCAAGAAATACATACAGGAAATATTAAAACACTAAATTTTAAGAGAGCAAATTTTCCAAGGATGAGGGCTGCTCTCCAGGACTTGGACTGGGAGGGACTATTGGCACAGCTGAACACAGAACAGAAATGGGAATTCTTCAAAAAGACTGTGTGGAACCTCACTGCAAATGATGTTCCCATGAGCATTAAGTTTAAAAGGCTAAAAATAAAACCTATGTGGCTCACGGTCAAAGTTAAAAAAGCTATAAACAATAAGAAAGTAGCTTTTAAAAAATATAAAAATGAAGGAACACTAGTGTTGTTTAAATGTTACAAAGAATATAACAGGATATGCAAAAAGGAAATCAAGGATGCAAAAATTCTAAACAAACGACAGATTGCAAAACATAGTAGGACAAACCCCAAAAAATTCTTTAAATATATTAATAGTAAAAAGGTGAAGTCTGAGCATGTAGGCCCCTTACAAAATAATCTAGAGCGGGTGACTGGGAACAAAGAGAAGGCAAATTTATTAAATGTTTTCTTCAGCTCTGTGTATACAATGGAGCATGGGGGAGCTCATGTCCAAAATGGGGGTGGGAGTGACACAGCCTCAAATCCACAATGGCTCCAAAGTGATATGGTCCAGAAATATTTAGACAGAATAAAGGTGGATAAAGCACCTGGACCTGATGGCATCCATCCACGGATCCTAGGTGAGTTGAGCTCTGTCATTTCAAAGCCACTGTATCTAATATTTAGGGACTCATTAAAGACAGGAATAGTACCACTGGTTTGGCGCAGGGCCAATGTGGTGCCCATATTTAAAAAGGGAACAAAGTCTTTACCAAGTAACTATAGACCTGTTAGTTTAACTTCTATAGTTGGGAAGATACTGGAACGTTTAATAAAAGACCACATGGATGAGTTCTTGCTGGAAAAAAACTATTTAAGCAGCAGACAACATGGATTCATGAAAGACAGAAGTTGTCAGACAAACCTGATTTCCTTTTATGAAGAGGTAAGTAAAACCCTGGACAGAGGCGTGGCTGTGGACGTGATATATTTGGATTTTGCAAAAGCGTTCGATACAGTTCCGCACACACGGCTCATGTGTAAGGTAAGGTCTACAGGATTGGATATATCAGTTTGTAAATGGATAGAAAACTGGCTGAAAGACAGAATTCAGAGAGTCGTGGTTAATGATTCTTACTCTGAATGGTCCAAGGTTATCAGTGGTGTACCCCAAGGTTCAGTGCTGGGACCCTTACTTTTCAATATATTTATAAATGATATTGGGTCTGAGATCAAAAGTAACATTTCTGTTTTTGCAGATGACACCAAGCTATGCAGTGGAATAACGTCCTTGCAGGATGTCTCCAATTTACAAGCCGACCTCAATGCTCTGTCTAATTGGGCGACTAAGTGGCAGATGAGGTTTAATGTAGATAAATGTAAAGTTATGCACTTGGGGGCTAAGAATATGCATGCATCATACATACTAGGGGGAGTACAACTGGGGGGATCTGTAGTGGAGAAGGATCTGGGGGTTTTAGTTGATCATAAGCTCAATAATGGCATGCAATGCCAAGCTGCGGTTTCCAAAGCGAGCAAAGTCCTTTCTTGTATTAAGAGAGGTATGGACTCCAGAGACAGAGATATAATTTTGCCCCTGTACAAATCATTAGTAAGACCTCATCTGGAATATGTTCAGTTTTGGGCACCAGTTCTCAAAAAGGACATCGGAGAACTGGAGAAAGTGCAGAGAAGGGCAACCAAACTGATAAGAGGCATGGAGGAGCTCAGCTATGAGGAAAGATTAGAGGAACTGAATTTATTCACTCTTGAGAAGAGGAGAATAAGGGGGGATATGATCAACATGTACAAATATATAAGAGGTCCATACAGTGAACTTGGTGTTGAGTTATTCACTTTACGGTCAACACTGAGGACAAGGGGGCACTCTTTACGTCTAGAGGAAAAGAGATTTCACCTCCAAATACGGAAAGGTTTTTTCACAGTAAGAGCTGTGAAAATGTGGAACAGACTCCCTCCAGAGGTGGTTCTGGCCAGCTCAGTAGATTGCTTTAAGAAATGCCTGGATTCTTTCCTAAATGTACAGAATATAACTGAGTACTAAGATTTGTAGGTAAAGTTGATCCAGGGTAAATCTGATTGCCTCTCGGGGGATCAGGAAGGATTTTTTTCCCCTGCTGTAGCAAATTGGATCATGCTCTGCTGGGGTTTTTTGCCTTCCTCTGGATCAACTGTGGGTATGGAGTTGGGTGTATAGGATTTTACTGTGTTTTTTATTTTGTTTTTTTATTTTTTTTGTGGTTGAACTGGATGGACTTGTGTCTTTTTTCAACCTGACTAACTATGTAACTAACTAACTATGTAACTATAAGTGTCTTTACCAGCGCCATAGACCTCTGGCGCTTTCATTATCAACTAATGGACACTCATTCACGTGCTACTGTGGTCTTTTCATTTATTTATCCATGTTTTTTTCACTAATTTCCTGCTTATAAGTATTTTTATTAGCGCTACATATTTTTCACCATTTCAGGAGAATGACCCTCCTGGCCTGGAACAATGCTCTGTTGAATGCCATTCAAATCAACTTCTCCGTTACCACTCCCTCCAATACTACAAGCAGACAATATACCGGTTCCAAGGGAATGGAGGTCTGGAACACAGAATTAAGCATATCCAGAACCCCCCGTCATAACCTATGGAGCTTGGGGCAGCGCCAGAGCAGGTGAATCAGATCACCAGACATTACCTTGCACCTGTTACACATCGGGTCAGGGACCCCGCCCATTGTAAGGAGTTTTACCGGGGTATAGCGGACCCTTAGTAGGATGTATAACTCAGATACCTTCTGTGCTACGTTTAGCGAACAGCTGTTGACTGCCTTCAGCGCCTCCTCCCACATTTCCCCTGTTATTGGTCTGACATCTGCCTCCCACTGATCTGCCACCGTCATGGGGTGCGCCTCTAAAAATGAGTCAAGCAACATGTTGTAACACTGTGAAATAATACCCTTAGTCTCAGAGGCGGCCCGTAAGATGCGGAAAACCGGTGTGGGGGACTGAGCCCACTCCACCGCATCCCCCTGGGCTCTAATTGCATGTTGCAGCTGTAAGTAGTAAAAAAACATGGTTCGGGGAAGCGCAAACCTGGATCGTAAAGTGTCAAATGGGAGCAGTGCGCCACCGCGAAAAACTTGTTTGAGAAAATTTATGCCCTGAAGGCGCCATCGGGATCCCTGATCCAAATTTGGCCAGTTCAGTATATGTATTGTTCTCCCAGATTGGACTAAATTCAGTGAACCCGTGACCCCCTGGAGCTGCCTCGCCTTATTCCACACCTTCTGGGTAAGTGCAAAAGTGGGCATTCTCTTGTTAGGTTTCTGAAACCGCTGGGCCTCAAGTCCCTCTGGTATCGACGTAGCCCCCGAGCCAAGCAGCAAGAGCCTGGCCGAGGAGCCGGTCGGGCCGGGGACATGGCACAAATCAGGTGCTATAACTGTGCAGCTAAGTAGTAGATCCACAGGTTAGGAAGAGCCAGCCCCCCTCCCTCCTTGGGGCGTTGCAATTGTTCCAGCTTTATCCTGGGAGCTTTAGTGTGCCATAGCAGCTGTCTAAAAAGCGAGTTGACCACAAGTTTTGAGGGTAATGACTACCGGGGAGTTGTGGAGCAGGTACAGCAACTGTGGCATCAGGATCATCTTGATGAGATTGGTCTTACCCGCGAGGGACATTTTTAATCTATTCCATATGTGGATCTTGTCTCTAAACCGGGTCAGTATGGGAAAGACGTTCAAGTGGCTATAGTCGGTCACCTTGGGGGAAACGTGTACCCCCAAGTACTTGAAGGAGGTCACTACAGGGACAGGGCAGGAGGGGCTACCATCGGATGGGGGAGGCCCGTCCAAAAACATCAAAGCGGATTTAGTCCAGTTTATGGTAAGGCCTGAAAAGTGTCCAAACCCCACCACAAGGGACATCACCTGGCTTAAGGAGTCTTCCGCATCCTCCAAAAACAGGAGCATGTCATCAGCGTAAAGCATGATTTTCTCATGCATGTCACCATAACGGAAGCCTTTTACCGCAGGGCAGTCCCGCACCAGGGCCGCCAGGGGCTCAATTGCCAGAGCAAAGAGCAGGGGGGACAGGGGACAGCCCTGCCTGGTCCCCCTGCAGGAGACATCCGGTCCAACAAACGCACGGCCGCCTGAGGCGCGCCATACAGCAGTCTTACCCATCTAAGGAAGTTAGGGCCGAAGCCAAACTTGGCCAATACAGCCCACAGATACCGCCAGCCGACACTGTCGAAAGCCTTGTTGGCATCAAGTGTCAACAGTGCCCTATGGCCGACAGAATCCGAGGGAGTTTGCATGTTTAGGTACAGGCGTCGGAGGTTGGTCGCGGTGGAGCTGCGAGGCATAAACCCCGCCTGGTCGGGATGAATTATGGATAGGATGACCTTATTTACCCTCATGGCTAGTGCTTTCGCTAGAATTTTTACATCGCTTTGCAGCAGGGAAATGGGCCTATACGAGCCTGGATCGAGTGGGTCCTTGCCCGGTTTTAGGAAAAGGAAAATATTAGCCCGTGCCATAGATGGAGGGAGCTTCCCCAGGTCAAACGAAACGTTAAAAAAACCTCCAGCAACCTGGGAAGGATCTCCCCCCCGTACTGGGTGTAAACCTCCATGGGGATCCCATCATCTCCCAGGGCCATTAGTTCGTCAAGGGTGAGGGGAGCGTCCATCTCAACTCGGGCCTGCCTAGTCAAAGCCGGGAGGGCCACAGCATCTATGTACGCCTGCAGCTCACTATAAGAGTAGTAGTCACAAGATTTATACAGATCTGTGTAGAAGGATGCAAAAACAGCAACGATCTGCTCAGGATCATTCACTAACCGCCCCCGAGAGTCACGGATCGCTCCGATGGCCGGGACGCCTGTTGGGACCTGGCAATCCTGGCCAAAAGTCGGGCAGTCTTTTCCCCCTCCTCATAGTAGGCCTGCTTGGTAAAAAAGCGTTTCCTTTCCGCGGTGAATGCCCTCAACCGGTCCAGGGAGTTCTGGCCCGATATCCACACATCCCTCGCGGAGTGCGAGGGGTCTGTCACAAAGTGTAATTCCAGCCTCTGCACCTGATCCTCCACCTGTTCCAAAAGGGCAGCAGAGTTGCACTTAATGGAAGTAATTTCAGCTATAAATGTGCCCCTAAGACAAGCCTTAAACGCACCCCATCCCCCGACTGCAACACCTCCCTGACCATTCTCCACAAAATATTGCTCTTTCTGTAGACCTACCCCAACCGGGCACCGATCAGTCCACCCGAACAAATGGGGTCGTTCTCTAACTTGCGCGACACAGTGGGAGAGCCTCCCCCACTGCCGCTCAGAGTCCATCATAGGGAGATATCAATTTTCAAAAGCTCTGAGCTCACGCTAACCAAAAAAAAGGAGAGAAAGGAGAGAAAAATAGAAATGTCTCGCTTCTTAGGTGGTGAGTAAAGGCTCCCCCTTCAGCAAGTGTCATACCTATTCCACTGAATGTGGTTCGGGGCTTCAGTCTCCCTCATCCGCATCCCGTCTCCTTCGCAGGTCTTGCTCATTGCGGTCCAGCCAGTCAGCAGCATCCACAGCGGATTCAAAAAAAGTGGCTTGGCCCCTGGCGGTGACCCTCAGCTTGGCCGGGTACAGCATGGCATAGGTTACTTGGATCCTTTGTAGGCGTTTCTTTACATTGGCAAATGTGGCTCTTCTGCGCTGCACTTCTGCGGAGAAATCCGGGTAGAATGAGACCCTTGCGCCATTTTAGTGCACTGCTCCCTTTTCCTGTGCCAGCCTAAGTACGATTTCTCTGTCCCTATAATTTAGGAGCCTGGCGAGCATAGGCCTAGGTGGGTTACCCGGCGGGAGAGGTCTGGGTGGCGTGCGGTGGGCCCTCTCCACCGCAAACAACGTGGTGAATGGTTCCGCACCAAATATCTTCTGGAGCCACGACTCCACGAAGGTCGTGGGGTCCCTACCCTCCACCTTCTCGAGGAGCCCCACGATGCGCACGTTGTTTCTCCGTAAACGGTTCTCGATGTCATACGTTTTTGCGTTCGCCTGGGCCGCTTGCTGCAATGCCGTTCTGGTATCTCTGGCGAGGGGGGGCATCTGGTCCTCCATCTCGCTAATGCGTCCCTCCACCGCTGTGGTCCGTTCCCTAATCTTCTGGATATCATGTCGTATGAAGGACACAGTTTCTGTTAGTGCCCCAAACTGCAGCTTCAGGCCATCCACAGATGCCGTTACAGATGTAGTGCAACGCTGCACTGCCTGCAGGATTTCACTTAATGTGGGCTGTGGGGCATCATCTGGCCTCTCAAACAGTTCAGCTATCTGGTCCTGGGACACCTCCAGGGGCAGCATGTCATCCAGGGTGGAGGCGCCATCTTGCCCTCCAGCATCCTGTAATGGTGTCAGCAGCGGTGGGGGGAGGGAGCAGCTAGGGCCCTGGAGCTTCTGGGTATAGTACAGCATGTCTTTGGGCTGCTCGCTCCCTTGCTGTTTCTGGGCCTTGGTGGACTTACCGCCCGTCTCCTTGTGCGTCTCCCATCCGCGTGGAGCTCTTTGTGGAAGGACGGAGCCGGCGCAATCTTGGGAGTTCAGGGCCGCCACCGCCGCAGCTTCTTTAACGCCTTTGCGGGCCATTTCGGGGACCGGGAAGGACTCGGTTTAGTCATCCTCCGATTCGATCCTCCGATTCGTTCTGTAATACAGGATCACCGTGGGAAGGATCGTTGAAGGATCGATAGCGGGAGCTCCGTGCTATGCGACTGCTCACATGCCTGTCCAGGCCACGCCACCCTGGTATGGATTTTAAGGGGAACCCTGCACCATAATTAAAAAAAAATGAGGATGTCCCCATGTTGATGGGGACAAGGGCCTCATCCCCACAACCCTTGCCCGGTGGTTGTGGGGGTCTGCGGGCGGGAGTCTTATCTGAATCAGGAAGCCCCTTTAACAAAGGGGAACTCCAAATCTCCAGGTACATTACCCCTACCATTTCACAAAAAAAGTGTGAAAATGTTAAAAAACTACAGGAGACAGGTTAAGACAAGTCCTTGATTAAAAATAAAAAAAATAATAAATAAAGAAGCAATTCCAGCGATGCAATCTATTCTCGATGTCCAGCGATGATCCATTCTCCAGCGATGCGCTCCAGCGAGGAACGACGCACGATCTTGCCTCGACCGTAGGCACCTGGCCGAATGACGTGCAAGCTCCATGACAGTTCTTTTATAACCAAGGGCAGGGCCACCCGTGACGGGTGACCCTGCCCCCTCTGATGCGCCATGGGAAACCCCCGTGGAGTCAGAGGGGGGTCACCCGTCCACGTCACAAATGGCCCTCGGTTATAAAAGAACTGTCAAAGAGCTTGCGCGTCATTCGGCCGGGTCGTGCGGACATCAAGAATGTATTACAACGCTGGACATCGAGACTGGATTATATCGCTGGAATTGTTTTTTTATTCTTAATAAAGGACTTGCCCCAAGCCGTCTCCTGTCGTATTTAACATTTTCACACTTTTTTGTGAAATGGTAGGTTACCAATTCACATGGGGTGGCGGGATCTCCAGATTCCGATAAACCCCCCACCCGCAGACCCCCCCAATCACCGGGCAAGGGTTGTGGGGATGAGGCCCTTGTCCCCATCAACATGGGGACATCCTCCCTATGTTGAGGGCATGTGGCCTGGAACGGTTCAGGAGGGGGGCGCTCTCTTGTTGTCCTCTTTTTTCCTGCGGCCTGCCAGGTTGCGTGCTCGGATAAGGGTCTGGTATGGATTTTTGGAGGTAATCTCACGCCTTTTTTTTATTATGGCGTGGGGTTCCCCTTAAAATCCATACCAGACCTGAAGGATTTGGTATGGATTTTTGAGGGGAACCCCATGCAATTTTTTTTAAATTATTGTAGGGTTCCCCTTAATATCCATACCAGACCTGAAGGGCCTGGTAATGGAATTTAGGGGGACCCCCACACATTTTATTTTACATTTTTCAATGACTTTCAATGACTTTAATCTGAATTACTGGGACCCGACAATTCATTATAGCCGCGAGCAGTTTTAAATTACTTTTTTTCCTTTAGAAATGTCATTTTGTGCAGAGACTGTTATAAACACGGAAACATGCGCTACTTTACAGGCATACTATAGACACCGAAAAACAGATTCTGCTGTACAGCCGCACTCCGAATAAAAATTGCCTTTATTGTTAAATCCAAAAAAACAAAACCGCACTAAAAGTCAGTTTTTATGTGCTCAATAGCTATGACTAAACACTAATATAGTGTAAAATGCGTCAGTTTCACCAGTGTGCTGTGACTTGTAGTGCTGTTTTGTTTTTTTGGATTTTACAAGTAAATTTTTATTTGGCGTGTGGCTGTCCAGAAGAATCTGTTCTTTTGTTTTGCAATCCTATATGCATTGCCTGCACCCGTGGTTCTGGGAGAAGTAATCACCTTGAAGATTTCCACACCTGAGCGGCTCTTCTCTCTTTTGCATACTATAGACACCCCCAGCATTATTAAAATCACTGCCCCCGAAAAAACAGCAGTTTTTAAAACTTTTTTTGCATTGATACATGTTCCCTAGGGCAGGAACCAGTTCCCCAAACACTTTTTATGACAATAACTTGCATATTAACCTTTAAAATTAGCACTTTAGATTTCTCCCAATGACTTTTAAAGAGTGTTCCACGGCTTTTAGAATTTGCCGCAAAGACCACAAATTTTTCGTTGTTCGGAAAATGGGCTAACAGCCAATGTTTGAGTCTAACCCATGTTCGACTCAAACATAAAGCTCATCCCTACTGCAGTATATTGACGCACATTAGTGCACATTCACTGCAGTATATTGACATGCATTAGTGTGCGTTTACTGCAGTATATGAAACTGTGAAAAAATCCAAAATGGCTTTCAGCTGTATCTATTCGCAGCCTCACAGAACAAAGACAAGCTGGATATTCTATGGCATCCTCATTCTCTTCAGTACTTCAGGATGGTACTCCTCAGGTATTCATTCCCTCTTCCCCTACCCCTGAGACCCCCAACAGCAGTTTTATACCAGACTTTTCTCCTGCCTAACTAGGGCATAATACAGATAACCAAGCTTTTTGTATTACTTCAGGAGCCCCTCATAGAGATGAGCCTTATAAAATGGCAGAAATATTTCAAAAATTCTATGAGCTCTTGGACAAAGGTCTAGCACAAACTGCAGACAAAATCACAAGAGAATTAAAAGCTGACTTTCAAAATTTAGGGTCCAAAATTGACTCTATAGAATATAAAATGGAGGAAACTATTGCTGATTCCAATCAAAACATCCACACAGTGCAAGAACGACTGGATGTAGCTATAGCTAGAATTGATGAACTTGATAATAGGTCCCGCAGATATAATATCAGGATCAGAGGACTCCTGAAACGGTACTAGATGTCCCCACTGCAGCCCAGGATCTACTCTGAACCATTCTTCCTAGCGCTCAGCCGCCTGGAACTAGATAGGGCCCGCAGGGCCCTAGGACCCCCTAGGAAGGATGGAAAGCCCCATTTTTGTTCAGTGAAGGAGGAGGCTATGAAGCAGGCTAGAGCATTCCCACAAATGACATACCAAGGCCAACCAATGCAATTATTTGCGGACCTGTCTCCATCTACAATTCAGTGCAGGAGGGCTCTGAAACCTTTGCTATCAGTCCTAGAGTTGAGCGGACACCTGGATGTTTGGGTTCGGTTCCGAACCCGAACTCCGAACCCCATTGTTGTCAATGGAACACAGACTTTTAGAAAAAAAATGCGCGGAGGTTATTAAGGGGAACCCCGCCGTCAATTTAAAAAAAAAATGACGTGCGGTTCCCCCTAAATATCCATAACCTGACCCAGGGCCACCCATCACGTGACCCCGCCCCCTCTGACGTACCCTCTGCTACGTCACTGGGTAAGCCCGGCTTCCCTCTTTCTGGGCTTCCCCATGACGTAGCAGAGGGTACGTCAGAGGGTTGCGGGGTCACAGCTCCAGCACGTCATTCGCTGGGCTGTGTCCAGCGCTGAGAGGAGGTCGGGGATGCTGCTGCGCTGGATGGCTGGATCTTCTCATCGCTGGAGCGGAGATCATCCGACGCAGGATCTTCTCATCGCTGGAGATCACCCGCAGCTGTCGCAGGATCAGGACAACGCAGGAAGCCGGGAACAAGTGGATTATCACCGCTGGAGTTTTTTTTTTTTTTTTTATTATTAATAAAGGACTTTATTCTACGGTGTGTGTGTGTTTTTTTTTACAAGACTTTACACTTCCTTCATGAAATGGTAGGGGTACAGTGTACCCCATTACCATTTCACACAGGGGGGGTCAGGATCTGGGGGTCCCCTTTGTTAAAGGGGTCTTCCAGATTCTGATAAACCTCCCGCCCGCATACCCCCACAACCACCGGGCAAGGGTTGTGGGGATGAGACCCTTGTCCCCATCAACATGGGGACATCCTACCCATGTTGAGGGCATGTGGCCTGGTGCGGTTCAGGAGAGGGGGCCACACTCTGTCCCCCCCTCTTTTCTGCGGCCGGCCAGGTCAACGTGCTCGGATAACGGGTCTGGTTATGGATATTTAGGGGGAACCGTACGTCATTTTTGTTTTAAATTGACGGCGGGGTTCCCCTTAATATCCATACCAGACCTGAAGGGTCTGGCTATGGATATTTAGGGGGAACCGCACGTCATTTTTTTTTAAATTGACGGCGGGGTTCCCCTTAATATCCATACCAGACCTAAAGGGTCTGGTTATTGAATTTGCGGGACCTCCGCGCATTTTTTTCCCGAACTCCGATCCCGGACCCGAACTTTTTTCAATTAAAAACCCAAAGTCCGTACCGAACCCGAACTTTACAGTTCGGGTTCGCTCAACCCTAATCAGTCCTAATAAAGAAGGACATAAAGTACAGATGGTCCTTTCCATTTGCAGTCAAGTTCTCAGAAAATGGGAGATCTTACTCATTTTCCAATTTCCAAGATGGCGAAAGGCTATTCCATCAATTAAAGCTGGTATCGTCATGGCTCAACAAAGCATCCAACTTCAACTAGTACACAATCCAATTTGTGGAACAAAGAGAAAGCAAAGAAAATAAAGGACAATGGTCCCACTGAAGGAGTGAAACTTACTGTCTGTCCACCTTAATTTTACCTTGTTCCTAAAGTCCAAGCACTTTCCCCTCTGGGAATTTATTTTTTTATTTTTATTTTTTCTGGTGTTCCTCCATCTTATATTACCTAACATGTCCCCCAGGAATAGTGCATGATTTTCAATTGTTATGTTTCTTCACTTTTACAACTATGACATTTTTTCTTTTTTGGGGAGGGGACATATCAATGCTTTCAGCTTATGGATTACAAAGCTGTGTTTCTTATTGACCGCATCTTCATTTTTCTTTTTAGGGCGCCCTGCAGAGGGTTTTGGCACAAAAAATAGATGTTCTCTTACTACAGGAGACACACTTTCCAAAGCGGTACAATCCTAAATATATACATCCGCATTACCCACAATTTCACTTAGCCAATGCCAAAACCAAAACCAAGGGAGTAGCAATTCTTTTCTCTAAGCATTGTAAATTTGTCAAGACTTTTGAGTATATCGATCCTGAGGGAAGAATTATATTAATAAAGGGTACCTTGGAGGGGAACCTATACTCCTTGGGTTCCTACTATGCCCCAAATAGGGGACAAGCTGCCTTTTTAAAAGTTTTATTGGATATACTTAACCCTATGCTAGAGGGCACGATAATTCTCGAAGGAGATTCTAATGTTGCTTTTTATCAGGCCTTCGATAAATCCAAACCCCCTAGAGCCCAATTATCTCGTCCAACTAGAGAGAGTCTTAAAATCGCCAAATTACTTTCAACATATAATCTTACAGACACCTGGAGGGAATTAAATCCCTCAAAACATGATTTCACGCATTTTTCGCATCCGCATAATACACCTGCCAGAATAGATCATATCTTGACACCTACACCTGTTCTCCCTTTTATCATAAGTGTTCAAATCAGAGATACAACACTCTCGGATCATTCTTTGGTAATTGTGTCCTTGCGCTCCAATGCTCTCAGCAGAACAAGAGGAATTTGGAGACTCAATGATTTAATCCTTTCTGACCCAGTTAAATTTGAGGCGATTAATGAAGCCCTACAAGATTATTTCTCTCTTAATAACAATGAAGACACTTCAGCTGAAATGCTTTGAGCTGCCCACAAGGCATTCATTTGAGGTAAATTTATTCAGTTAGCAACGCAAATTAAAAGGGAACGCAAGGCTAACATTGAACGTTTGGAGAAGGAATACACTTCCCTCAGAGACACCAACAAAAAAGATGCCTCCAAGGTATCTATCAACCTTATAGATAAAACTAAATTAGAGCTTAACCTGACCCTTACCACACAAACGGAAAAAGCAATCCAATGGTCAAGTAACAAATTTGATTTACAAGCTAATAAAATAGGGCCGCTGCTGGCCAATAAACTCTCTCCCCGAACAAGGGTCAATTCTATACCCAAAATAAGAATTTCGGGTCAACCCCCTACAGCTAACCCAGTCAAAATTCTTGAAGCTTTTCATGACTTCTTTACAATTCTCCCATTCAAATTGATAAGGACTCAATTTCTAGGTTTCTAGATGATCTTCCCATCCCGACACTTCACACCTCACACAGAGATCTACTAGAAACAGCTTTCACCATGGAGGAGGTCACGGAAGTCATTAAGAATCTCAAATCAGGTTCAGCTCCGGGTCCTGATGGATTGTCCATCCCGTATTATAAGGCCTTTGCTGATATTTTGGCTCCACACCTAACACATCTTTTTAACGCTAAAACATCAGGAGAACCATTGGATATACACCTCAATACAGCGTATAGAACAATTATTCCTAAACCCGATAACAATCCTGAAGAAATTCCCAATTATCGTCCAATCTCTTTAATAAATAATGATATCAAGATCATGACAACAATTATGGACAACCTCTTAGCTTCTTTTATCAAAACATATATACATAGGGACCAAGTGGGCTTTATCCCAGGTAGGCAAGGTCCTGACCAAATAATAAGAGCCATACATGTAATCTCTATACTCCAGTCTAACTGGGAGGGGGCACGAGACAAAAGGGGTTTGTTTTGGCCTTGGATCTCCAGAAGGCTTTTGACTCGATTTCCTGGCCTTATTTATTCACCCTTATGGAACGATGGGGCTTTGGGGATCGTTTTTTGGGTCTTTTACGCTGCCTTTACTCTTATCCTCAAGCGCAAATTCACCTACAGGGGCAATATTCCAAACCATTCAACATAGCTAGAGGAACTAGACAAGGGTGCCCCCTTTCCCCTATAATCTTTGTGATAACCAATGAAACTTTAGCTATTGCTATACGCCAAAACCCAAAATGTGGAAGAATTCAAATGGTGGACAAACAGAGGTTTATACCGCATTGGTAACTTTTTTTTTTACTCAATAAATTTTTATTGAAAAATATTGTAACATACATATATGCTTGCATAATCAGATAACATTTTCTGTATATTATTTAACAGTTGCTAATAAAAGTTTTCAACAGTTTCCAGAAATCTATTGCTTAGTGAGAGACCCAGTAAGAGGAATTCAACAAAACCAACATTGCTCAATATCGCCTCTACTAGTGTCTATGTGGAGACTTTCGGTACATGTAATGGAGTGGTGGCTAGAGTGCTGGGTACAAGTGTCAAACTGCCAATTTAACTAAACAGAGTACTTGGTTAGTGGTAGGTTGTCGCTAGCGTATTTCTTGAGGATGAGGAGAAGGGTCCCCTCCCTGAGCACCCCTTTCGGGAGCCATTTTGTGCCCAGGGTAGGTATCTCCCCCCCTACCCTCCATCTATTTCCAAGGCCCAAAAAGGGTCAAAGAGGTAAACTGTGGGTATGTCCCTGAGCCGCGTCATTCGTCACTGAAAGGAATCAGTCATAGAGGAGAGGTAAGCGTACTTTCTAAGCCTGAGGATCTTATCCAGTCCGTTCATAGTTGCCATTTCTTAAGGTTTTGTGTTTTATTACCGTGGCGCAAAGCCAGTGTTGTTTCGTATGTAAAGTGAGTATGTGTGGTGTGAACAACATCACTAATAGTGGGAGGGTCAGGGTCCTTCCACTTCCTAGTGATACTGAGTCGGGCAGCCAAGAGTATGTGAATGATAATCATCCTCGCTGGGTTGGGGAAGCGACTAACATTCAGTGATAGAAGTGCCAGGGACGGTTGTTTGTCGATAGTAACCTTCGTTACATCACAGAGGAGTTGAAACACTAATTGCCAATAATTGGTGAGTTTCGAGCAGTTCCAAAGGGTGTGTAGCAAGTCCCCTTTCGCGCCGCAGTTCCTCCAACATGTATTGTTGAGCGAGGTGGTGAACCTGGATATTCTATCAGGGGTTAGGTACCAGCGGTATGTTATTTTAAACGCAAGTTCCCACAGGGTGGAGCAGCATGTGGCTTTGTACGTGGAGCGGCAGGCTTTTTCCCATTGGTCTACCGTGAATTCATGTCCCAGGTCTTTTTCCCATCTAGCTATTGCAGGGGAGCTAGTAAATGTAGTTTTGGAGCCGATTATATTATAAAATATCGAAATCCCTTTTCTCAGGGCCGTGGGAGATCTAAAGTAGAGCCACGCTTTTTGAGGGAGTGCACAAGACCACGAGTCTCGTGAGAGAAGACAGTGTCGAGTGCGTAGGTAAAGGAATAGGTCAGAGTCTGGAAGGCGGTATTGTGTTTGAAGTTCGGGGAATGTTTTAAGGGCATCTCCGCAGGTCGGAGAGGTGCGTCAGCCCTTTGGCTTTCCATCGGGTGTAGGGTGTGGAGACCATCAGAATTTGCAGAGTTTCTACAGGGATAGGCAGTGTAGACCGTATGTCATGAGTTATGGGCATCTGTGCAAAGTGGGCCCAGACCTTGAGAGTTGCAAGTATAGTCGGGGATGCATGAGAAGGAGCTTTCGCCCCCATCATTGTCGCGAAGAGCCATGCGGATAGGTTATTGTGTGGGACTAAGGATTTCTCTATTCTGCCCCATAGCGTACGGGGATGGCAGGGCGAGAGCCATTCTTTTGTTTGCGTCAGAATAGCGGCCATGTAATAGTCCCGAAAGTTGACGTAACCTACCCCTCCTGCTGAGCGATTTTTTACCAACCTGTTATGGCTACATCTGGCTTTTTTACCCTTCCATATGTAATGGGAGAGTATCGATTGTAGTGATGTAAAGTATTTAATGGGGATAGGTATGGGGATCGTCCGGAAGAGATACAATAATTGGGGAAGGTGGAACATCTTAAATGCTGCCAGACGTCCCAGCCACGAGAACTCAAAGGACGCCAGCCTGGTGAGATCCGCTTGCAATTTAGAGCGTATCGGTAGATAGTTAGAGGCAAATAATGCTTTAGTAGAGGGAGTGAGCTGGATCCCAAGATAGGATATGCTATGTTTTGCCCATGTGTATGGAAAATTGAGTGTAATCCGATTTCTAGTAGCTTCGTCCAAGCCCAGGTTGAGCATGTAGGATTTCGCTTCGTTCGCTTTGTAGTAAGAGATATTACTGAACCAGGCAAGCGTCCTCTGGATCTCGGGCAGGGAGTGGTCAGGGTCGGTGACCATGAGAATCACATCATCCGCGAATAAGCTGATTTTGTGTTCCTCTTTTGCGATACGTATACCGGAGATGTGTGAGTTAGACCGTATAGTTTCCGCGAGGGGTTCCATTGCTAGGTTGAATATAAGGGGTGACAGGGGACAACCCTGTCTCGTCCCGTTCGAGATCTGGAAGGGTGTGGAGAGGGCATCTGCCGAGTATACTCGGGCCGAGGGGTTGGAGTACAGAGCCATAATGGCATCATGGATGTTGCCGACGAGACCAAATTTGGTCAAGACCGCTGATACGTACCCCCAGTTGACCCTATCGAACGCCTTCTCTGCGTCCAAAGATAGAAGCAGAGAAGGCGTTCCGGAGACCTCAACGTGGTGTATGATGTCAATCATTCTTCGAGTGGCATCAGAGGCTTGGCGCCCTTTGGTAAATCCGGACTGGTCTGGGGAGATAAGAGAGGGGAGAATGTCTTCCAGTCGATTGGCTATAAGTTTGGCATAAATTTTTAGGTCCACATTAAAAAGGGAGATAGGGCGGAAGTTTTTCGGGGAGGTGGGGTCCTTGCCTGGTTTGGGTAGAGTTACCACCATGGCAGACAGCATTTCAGCAGGGAAGGAGGCTGCACTAGCCGCTAGATTAAAGGTGTGTCGCATGGCTGGGGCCAAGATGTGTTGAAATTGTCGGTAGTATTCCCCAGTGAAGCCATCCGGGCCTGGAGATTTGCAGGATGGGAGGTTGTTAATTGCTTTAAGTATTTCTGCTGTTGTAAATGGGTCATTAAGTGTGGCAAGTTGTGCGGGTGAAACAAATGGGAGGTTGACGCTATCTAGGAACGATTGTATCGTGGCAGGAGAGGGTTGGGTTGTGGAGGGGTCGTTCTTGAGGTTGTACAGGTCCTCGTAGTACGTGCTAAAGGCATTTTCTATGGATTGGGGTTTAAGGAGCTTTTCATTGGAATGGGGGTGGAGTAAGTAAGGGATTTTTGTTTTGGTCCTATGGCCTTTGACTCTGAGGGACATGGCTTTACTCGCCTTGTTCCCCGTGGAGTATGAGGTGGCTTTGAGCACTTTGTATGATTTTTCATGCTTCTCGAGAAGTATGGCTCGCAGGTCATGTCGCAAGGTAAATATTTTGGACAGTAGGGACGCGGAGGGGTTAGTCTTGTTAAGGTTCTCTGCAGCGGTCAGGGCCTTGGTAATGTCATCTATCGTGTGAGTTCTGTGTTTTTTTGCCCTAGCGCCCATTTGGAGGAAAACCCCCCTTACTACAGCTTTGTGGGCATTCCACACCACCAGCGGGTCAGATACAGAGGATTGGTTGATGGAGAAGTACTCTTCCAGGCTGCTTTTAATGGGATCGGAGTAGCGCGGGGTGTTGAGGAGGTAATTGTTGGCTCTCCAAATGTAAGTTTGGGAATGAGAGGAATTGTCAGAAATTGTAAGGCTAATTGGAGCATGGTCTGACCAGGTGGTGGTGTGGATGTCAGAGCTGGAGATTCTTTGTAACAACCAGCGATCAGCTAAAAACAAATCAATTCGCGAGTAGGTGTTGTGACGGGGCGACAAGAATGTAAAATCCCTCTCGCTCGCATGACAACACCTCCACACATCATACATATCATGGGAAGAAATGAAGGTGTCCAGAGTTGAGGCACGCCTCTGGGGTCCAGCCGTGGAGTCCAGTGCATTGTTAGGGACCTTATTAAAGTCCCCGCAGACAAGCAGGTGTCCTGTTTGAAATTTACGGATATCCTTCCACGTTTTTCTGAGAAAGGTCATTTGACCCTGATTCGGGACATATAGGGACGTTAGGGTGTACAGCACCTTGTTGATCTCACTGTTCAAAAAAATATATCTCCCTTCTGGGTCTGTGGTACATTTCTGCAATTGGAACTGGACAGAGTCTCTGATGGCGATCATCACGCCCCGCTGCTTCTTGGAGAAGCGGGCGTGGAATATGTGTGGGAATTGCTTATGAGTGCATTTAGGAGAGGAATTTAGGGCGAAATGGGTCTCCTGGACACATAGAATGTCACAATTGTGGGCCAATGCTGATTTCCATAGGGATGCCCTTTTCACAGGGTGGTTCAGGCCCTTGGCGTTCAGGGAGAGAATCTTGACCCCCATGTTTCGTGGTGAGAGAGTGTGTAAAAATGGAAAGTACTTACAGTTACCGATGGGTTCAGTTCAGATCCGAAAAAGTGGGCGGTAAGGACGGAGAGGATGGAGCTCGAGCGGGCCGGTTTGCAGGGCAGTGACAAGGAGCTAGAGGTTAGGAGATAAAGGCAGAGGTGAATACCCACAGTTAGATAAACAAAGCAGTCTGTGCTTCTGGTGCTGGCAGCAACGGTCACCAGCTTCAGTAGTGACTTTGCTGTGCGTTGTTGACTGTACCGAAAAATAGAAAATAACAGTTAAAGCGAGTTCTGTAAAAAAAGAAAAACAAAAATGCAGATAAGTCTGTAGAAAAGAAGAAAGTAACGTGCGCCCTCCAGGAGGGCTCAATAGGGAGGTCAGCAACAAACGGCTCTTATCGAGCAGCTGACTAAAGGCAGGGGAAAGTTCAGTGAGCAGTTGGAAAATCGCATGTCCAGACCGGACAGGAGTGTTGCTCAGTGTTGCGGGTTCGGGTTGTTCCTAGTGGTTTTCCCTTTATCCATTCCAAAGGTGAACGGGTTGGGGACCCGGGTATGCCCTGGTGCGTTGTTAGGGGGTTCTGGTAGGATTCCCCACGCGTGTAGAAGTTTCATTCCTCCTTCCATGGTAGAGATGGCATGGGGTATGCCGTTATGGGTGACCAGAATAGTCGCCGGGTGACGCCACTTGTAGATGATCTTGTGGTTATGCAGGGCTTTCGTGATGGTTTTAAGTTGCCTCCTCATCTGGAGCGTGTACTGGGACAGATCTGCATATAGCTGGACGTCCGAATATGGGGCCGGGAGGGGGGAGAGCTCTCTCGCCTTCATCAGGATTTGTTCCTTAGCTTGGAAAAAGTGGACCCTGAGGAGAACGTCCCGGGGGACATCTGCTTCAAGATGGCGGGGCTTAGGGAGCCTGTGGATACGGTCAATAGTGAGTTCGATAGGTGTGAGCTCAGGGAGCATACTAGAAAACATGGTGCTGGCGTATGAGTGCAGCTCCTTGGGCTGGACGGACTCAGGGACCCCGCGCATTTTAAGGTTATTGCGTCTAGAACGGTCCTCGAGGTCCGCGAGCTTTGCTTTAATCCACAGGTTGTCATCTTTTTGCTCAGAATATGCATCTACTAGTTCATTGACCGTTTCGGTGCAGTCCGCCATTTTGTGTTCTATGAACTGTACTCTATTATCCATATGCTTCATTTCTAGGGAGAATGTATTAATCAGCGATGATAGATTGGACATTAGGGAGGACTGTAGGGTCATAAGCATGTCCTTCATTGTGGTGTCTAGCACCGGTTGGCCCGTAGTTGGGAACTGAGCTATGGAGGACTGCAGAGAGGATATGGCTGTGTCATTGTGTAGGCCTGTACTCACTGTGACTGAGGCCTGTGAGGAGTGATCCATCCGCATTTTTGATTTGGCTGGACTCTGTGTTCCCGGTGTGGCAGGTGAGGAGTCAGGAGGGAACTGGTGCTGCTGCACGAGGCCCAGATCTTGTGGATGTGCTGCGGGGAGGTCAGTGTAGGCCAGCATCTGCCGCGCGGAGCCTCCGTCGGCGCCATCTTGGGTCTTCCGACGGGGCTGGAAGGAGAAGGTTTCTAGCCTCCGTGGGCCGCGTTCCTGCGACTGCTTGCGGGTCATCGTGGTGGCGGGGCTCGGAGTGTACGGATCCGTGTCAGCGGTGCCGGTAGTAGCGGTGGATTCGCCCGGTTTGTCGCTTGTTGTCCGGTCTGGATGGCGGAGCTCACTGCTCAAGCGTCCATTCACATGCACGCGCAAGCCACGCCCCCGCATTGGTAACTTTCAGTTACTGCACCAAAAAGTTTAAACTCCCAGACTCCGAAAGAATACACTTTCGTCAAATCTCATAATTCCTAAATTCTCTATGGAAGGACAAATCTCTACCTCTCCAATTTACTAAATATTAACTGTGGTGTGGTCAAAATACAAAGCCAAGGGGAGGCATTTCTATAATTTATTCGTCCCTTACTCACTCTATGACAAAATCCTCCTTTATGACAGCTTGGGAAACAGATTTTCAGTTCAGCTGGGGCCTGGAAGCCTGGCAAGGAGCATGCTCTAAATCCTTCAAAGGTATTATAAACATATATTTATCAGAAGCTAATATCAAGGTATTAACTAGATGGTATCTTACTCCCACTAAACTGGCCGCCATATACCCTTCCTCGGATCCTTCTTGCTTTAGAGGGTGCCATCTTTCAGGTGCGATGCCCGAGGATCCGTTCCTTTTAGAAAAAATACTTTAGCTTGATCTTCAGGGTAACTGGGTGCCAGGCTCCCAGGTCTTCTTGTGTTGCTCTCCTAAGTGCCCATATCCCCCATATACCTAAGTTTACCCAAATCCTTATTCATTTTATCCTTACAGGGGCCAAAATAACTGTTGACAAGATATGGAAAAAAACAAAACCCTTTCTTTCTGATGTCATTCGGAAAGTCTCGTGGATAATGACTCAAGAGAAACTGGCCAGTATTCTAAATAACACCACCGCAAAATATGGGAACCATGGGCTAATTATATTGGAATATCACTTAGTTGAGACGTATTTACATTCTCTCTAGACTCGTCTTTATGGAGCTAGGCATGTACTCTCTGCTCTTCCTATTTCTCTCTTTCCTTTCTTCCTTTTCTTTACCTTTTTATTCTATTAGTACTCCTTTATAAGTCTCCCGGAGACGTGTTTAAGGATCCTAATTACAGGTTTATCCTTTAGTTTTATTATATTTATTATAAGCAATATTTTTGGAGAATTACAGATGAGTCATATTGGATATTTTTCTGTTACTTAATAGAGTCTAGAAAGACTATAATTTAAGTTCATGTGGGGGATCGGAGGTCCTCTCTTCGGGCACAGCTTGATCCCTATAAGGGTGCTGCGGAGAGATAGGGATATCCATTCCACATATGGCTAGCATTTCAGGGGCCTCTTAGGCATAGTCTAGCCTCTTATTTATTGCTTAAGCTACCCTAACCAATATTCTTGTATCTCCGATGTTATTTTTTCCCTTTTTTTTTCCTTCCTTTTTATTTTTACCTGTTCTTCCGTTTATATTCGCTTATTGGTTGCTGATTATCCTTTATTTTTTGTTATATCTCTCCGGCAGATATCTTGATTACACTAAGATTTATTGTGATTTATTGTCTTTATATTATTTCTTATTTCTTGAAAATAAAATACTTTGTTACCACTGTCAAAATATTAGTAATTTTACTTTCAATCTCAGTATACATGTAAGGATGGGTTTTACTGATGGCTGCAGTTCTGAAAGAAAAGAGAGGGGGAGAGGAAATGGGAGCAATAATACTAGGAAAGTTTAAAAGGGGAGGAGAATTAAGGTAAAATAATGGGAAGAGAAAATCAGTAGAGTCTAAGTCACTGGGCAGACCTGCTGGAAACCAGGTTAACACAGAGGGGAGAGGGTCAAACCATGGAAAATGAAAGCTTCAGAAGGTCTGACTCCACCTGTGGACAGACAAAAACAAATTTAACACAATTTGATGAGCCACAGTGCCCCAAAAAATAATATCCTAAGGGAAAAAAACTAAGCAGTAAACATGATTACTCTAGAGCCAAAGCAGGAAAGGAATAATTTGTTCATAGGGCTTTAAAAGGGTTGTAAAGGTAAAAAAAAGTTCCCTAAATAGCTTCCTTTACCTTAGTGCAGTCCTCCTTCACTTACCTCATCCTTCGATTTTACTTTTAAATGTTCTTATTTCTTCTGAGAAATCCTTGCTTCCTGTTCTTCTGTCTGTAACTCCACACAGTATTGCAATGCTTTCTCCCTCGTGTGGATTGTTGTGCTCGCCCCCTCCCTTGAGGGGGGGAGGGGCGAGCAGGAGAGTCAGGACACTCTCTACATTGCAGATAGAGAAAGGAGCTGTGTGTTAGTGGGCGTCCTGACTCTCCTGCTTACTTTTCTATGATCCAGACATGAAACCCATTTTCTGAGCCAATTTGCAAGGGGGTATATTTAATTTGACAGATTCAACTCCTATTGATTCCAATGGGGCTCAGGTTTCGGCATCTGAATTTCTATGAAGTCTGGCAAACCCCTGCCAAACCGAACCCAGGGTTGTTTAGCTTATCAGTATTGTCATTATAGTTATAAAAGGTTGAAGAAATACAATATAATAAAAGCTTTATACTTTTACCTTTATTATTACTTTTTTTTTTATTCGTTCAACCATATTTGCTGGTTACATAGGTTTAAAGCTGGGCCAATTCAGCAGGGAGCAGTCACATTTCAGTCTTTGTATGGGCACTATGGTTTAACAGAAGTCAATCTACCAATTGACTTCTGTTCAACCATCCTGTTGGAAAATTTCCTCCCTGTAACCTGCAGTGTTAATTTGTGTACCTCTCTATTGTCAGAATACAATGACACAGCGGGGAGGATGCCCCATTTACTTCAAATTTGTAGATGGGGGAATTGGGAAATTTTTTTTATTGAACCCACTGGTTGAACGAAAAGAAAAAAGACTAATGAATGAACAGCTTTAGGTCATGTTGTCACATTATCTGTAGTTGGAAATCAGAGACAACCAGGACATACAAGAAAGGTTTGCATCAAACTATACAGTATATTATAGTGTAATTATAGTCAAGTATATTTTTTACATTTTGGACAGAATAGTGAAAGATTAAAAAAAACAGTATTACGACATAACATTTCTCCTTACTTCCTGTCCTAGAGAAGCAAGAGGAAATTACAGGAAATCAAATAAGGGGAATTCTTATCTTAGACAGTTATCACCCAAACATGTATCCCATTGGATGAATTTCCCCCAGCTCTGGGTCACTGCTTGTTTTGCTATCTTGCATCCACCATGAAGTTTTAAATGGAACCAGTTCATACACACAGTACAACGGCTTTGACAAGCACTGCAAATTACTGTATTGTACCTTCATGTTGGGTGAACTGGAATATCTCTATGAAATCAGAAGTACAGAAATCAGAAGTACAAAATATAACAAAGTTAGGGCCACCTGAAAGTGCTGGATGCTGAAAATTCCAACGCCAGGTGTAGCTCTGTCAGAGAGTTAAAAATGAATCACAGTACTGGTAAGCATTATTAACATATTTTTACAATATATATATATATATATATATATATATATATATATATATATATATATATGTGTACACTAACACCTTCCCGTGGAAGATGTGTGAATGAATATATTAAGCAGCGCTTAAATAGCTAAATAACTAAGACGTGAATAAATAAAAAATAAGGTAAATTGAATCTTCGTGTATACAAGTGTAGTAGTGAACACAACACTTATAAGTGTGTACCAAGAAACAAATAAGACGTATAAATATATATCAAAACCCGTGAAATTTTAAAGGTGACAAAAATAAAGTTCATGAGTGTTGATTCCTTTTGGATCTTCAGACTCTTCCACCACACCACAGTGTTCAGTGAATCCTTCACCCTTCAAAAAAACGCACTCACCAGAACGATACGCCTCACACTCACGTGTTTGGCATAAAAGCTTAACCAGGACCACTCAGATGTATTGATAAGAAATCTGTCCCAAATGTTTCCACATAAATAATGAAGAAAAAAGTGCACAATAGTGTAATACTGTATACACTTGTATACACGAAGAATTAATTTACCTTATTTTTTATTTATTCACGTCTTAGTTATTTAGCTATTTAAGCGCTGCTTAATATATTCATTCACACATCTTCCACAGGTAGGTGCTAGTGTACATATATATATATATATTGGCACATTTTACACTTCTAATAGCAGCTGCTAGTTTAGTTTAGAATCCTTTCCAGTGGAGTGCAGTGGTGGTAATTTTTTTGACAGCCTTTTGCTTAATTACCAACTTGTTTAAACATATTTTTACAGACTGGTTGATTTTGTATTACATTTTTTTAGTGACAGATTAATTTATTATATATATATATATATATATATATATATATAATTAAAATATCTATTGTTTTAAGGGACAAGGCTTGCTGTATTGTTTTGATGTTTGATATTATATTTACATCTTCAAAACTGTCAACTTTTTTAAATGTCTTCTTAGAAATAATTAATATTTTTAAAATCTTTTCTGCCATGTCTTTTTTCCATCTACTGATTCCTCTATTTTTCCTATTCTACTGTAAAATTCTCTGCCTTCTACAATCTTGCATTTGCTTCTTCTAAAATGAGCATACTGTTTAATTAAAAGACATAAATGCAATTAAAGAAATGCTAAGTATTGTACTAAAAATGCTTTCTGGCAACACAAAGGTTGGTAATTTACTGTATTGTGTTGCTATATTTTGTTAATGTACAGTTTTAAGTAAAAGCTATATTCGTGCAATTGAAAATAAATAATTATATTACATTTAGAAAGCTTAACCAGAATATGTGCAAAATTGATTTAAATGACTCAGTAAGTGTTCCTTTAGAGCCAGATAACTCATCAAAAGAGATATGCACAGGCTGGATAATGAAATAATTAAAATGTAAACATACTGCACATATAATGAGTCTTGAAAAAATAAGCCCCTAAAGAATACTTTACAAAGCCATTATTGGATTTAAAAAAGAAATGATGAAAGCATAACATGACTATGCTGAAAACAATTCTAACTGCTGAGGAGAATGTGAAATAATAGATTAAGCATTTTTGAAGCCAGTTAAGCAACAACCCTACATACATTCTGTTTTATACATTTGTATAGGCAGTGGTTGCTAATTAGGAGCTTCCAATGTTGTTGTGGTATTGTTGATGTTCAAGCTACTGCAAGGTAATATCTCCACTGAAGTCTCACATAGAGAAAATAAATTAAAAGGAGGCTTAACCCATTGGGGCTTACTGAACTTATCATCAATAAGAATATTTAACACTGAAATTAAAGGCAGCATCTTAAGTTAAAGGGGTTGTAAAGGTAACCCCCCCCCCCCCCAAATAACTTCCTTTACCTTAGTGCAGTCCTCCTTCACTTACCTCATTCTTCGATTTTGCTTTTAAATGTCCTTATTTCTTCTGAGAAATCCTCACTTCCTGTTCTTCTGTCTGTAACTACACACAGTAATGCGCCACTTTCTCCCTGGTGTGGAGAAAGCCTCTTGAGGGGGGAGGGGCGAGCAGGAGTGTCAGTACGCCCACTAACACACAACTTATTTTCTCTATCTGCAAAGTAGAGTGTCCTGACTTGCTTGCTCGCCCCCCCCCCTCAGGAGACTTTCTCCATGCCAGGGAGAAAGTGTTGCATTACTGTGTGTAGTTACAGACAGAAGAACAGGAAGTGAGGAATTCTCAGAAGAAATAAGGACATTTAAAAGCAAAATCGAAGGAGGAGGTAAGTGAAGGAGGACTGCACTAAGGTAAAGGAAGCTATTTAGGGATTTTTTTTTTTATCTTTACAACCCCTTTAAGAAAAATAATATACACCCTAATATATTGTAAAGTAAACCCTAAAACAATCAGCTCTGCACAATACAGTCCTAAAGGTAATGTAGTACATAGAAAATCTAAAACTCAATTTTCTTCAATTAAGAGAAGATCCCAATAATACCAGGTGTACTACTTAAAATAATTTCATATAATTACTGCTTAATTAATTATGTGAAGTGTTTGTTGGTGCGTTCAAGGATCTAAAAAAAGGCAAAGGTGTTTCAGCTGACTATGCTGTTTACTAATTAGAACAGCTATTATTTATATAGCTGTCTTCTTGTTTGTTTACTTAATTTTTAAAACTCTAAAAACAAATATAGTATTATTTCAAAGTTCAAATTTGTCACATAATTCCAAATGAGAAAAACGATTTGCTGATTCCGTAATGAACCATTTAGGTTTACCAATGCTTACATTCCCATAACTTTCTGTACCTGTCAGGACCTGGGCTTGAACCTGGCACTCTTCTGTGTCTGGCACTGATGCTTCCCACTGAGCTATCTGGGATGCTGGACAGTTGCCTGCCTTATCTATTGGACAACTCTGCCTTGTGTCTTGATTGCTGTTGAACCTTGAACTCCTTGCTCCTCCCATGAACTTCCTATAAAAGCCTTGTCTCTGCACTTCCTCTTTATAATGTCACAGTCATGAAAAAAATCGCTGATCGCCGCCAATAGTAGTAACAAAAAAAAAAAAAAAACTATCCCCTATTTTGTAAACGCTATACATTTTGCGCAAACCAATCGATAAACACTTATTGCGATTTTTTTTACCAAAAATAGGTAGAAGAATACGTATCGGCCTAAACTGAGGAAAAAAAATGTTTTTATATATGTTTTTGGGGGATATTTATTATAGCAAAAAGTAAAAAATATTGCATTTTTTTCAAAATTGTCGCTCTATTTTTGTTTAAAGCGCAAAAAATAAAAACAGCAGAGGTGATCAAATACCACCAAAAGAAAGCTCTATTTGTGGGGAAAAAAGGACGCCAATTTTGTTTGGAAGCCACGTCGCACGACTGCGCAATTGTCTGTTAAAGCGACGCAGTGCCGAATTGTAAAAACGCCATTGGGCATTTAGCAGCATATTGGTCCGGGGCTTAAGTGGTTAAACTCATCTCTAATGGTATTGAAATTCCTTACTCTGCTATGCTGGACTCTGGGGGTAACTTTATGGACATAGAACTTGCCCACAGTAATAAAATCCAAACAAGAAATAAGTCTGCTCCTATCGATATGGAGATGGTCTATGGTTCACCCTATAACTTCGGGACCTGTTACCCATGAGACAGTCCCTTTGGAACTGCAATTTGAGGTTAATCATCATGAGACCATCAGTTTTCAGCTGATTACGTCACCCAAATTTCCTGTCATCCTGGGCATTCCTTGGTTTTCCACCCATAATCCCTCCATCAACTGGGAAGCAAGGATTCTAAACTTTACATCCCCCCATTGCGAGGAAGTTATTTGCCGGCCAAGGAATCACAGGTGGATGTTGTCACTACGCAGTCATATAACAATATGCCTCCACAATATGATGAGTTCCGGGATGTCTGTGATAAGAAGAATGCTGATCAGTTACTTCCTCATCGCCCATACAGTATGATTGTCCCATTGAACTGCTCCCAGGGGCTGAAATACCTTTTGGTCGCCTTTTCAATATTTCAGAACCTGAATTAAAAATTCTCATGGAATGAATTGATGAAAACTTAGAGAAGGGCTTCATTAGACCCTCAACATATCCTGCAGGGGCAGCCCTGTTCTTTGTTGCAAATAAAGATTTCACCTTGCGTCCATGCATTGACCACCGTGACCTAAAAAAATCACTATTAAAAACCGCTATCCACTTCCTTTAATCTCTGAAATGTTGGAAAGACTCCGCTCTGCCAAAGTCTTCAGAAAGCTAGACTTACGGGGGGTGGGGGGGCATATAACCTCATCCGCATGCGTCAAGGAGACTAATGGAAAACCGCCTTTAGAACCAGATATTGCTATTTTGAGTCCCTAGTTATGCCTTTTGGCCTCTGCAATGCCCCTTCCACTTTCCAACACTTCATCAATGATGCTTTTCAAGACCTATTGGACCAGTTTGTGATTGCTTATCTGGATGATATTCTCATCTTTTCTAATAACCTGGAGGAACATCGCAAACATGTTTCCACTGTCTTTGAAAGGCTAAAAAAGAACCAACTTTATATTAAATTGGAGAAATGCGAGTTTGAACGAACCCAGATGCAGTTTTTGAGATATATTATTTTTCCTAAAGGAGTAAGCATGGATCCTGAGAAGATCAAAGCAGTGATGGATTGGTCTGCCCCTAGTAATGTTAAAGAGACACAAAGATTTGTTGGTTTTGCCAACTTTTCCAGAAAATTCATAAGAAACTTCTCTAAAGTGATAACACCAATTACACAGCTGACAAAGAAAGGGATGTTCTGGAATTTGTATAACTACATCTTTTCAAAAGAAAGGGATGCCCTTTTTATTAAGGGGTGCTTTTATTAAGCTAAAGACTCTTTTCACTTCTGCACAAATATTGGTACATCCCGATCCTGAAGTTCCTTTTATAGTGGAAGTGGATGCCTCAGACTCTGCTGTGGGAGCTATCCTTTCTCAGCGAAAAGGAGAAAAGATGCAACTTTATCCTTGTGCGTATTTCTCTTGCTTAATGTCACTAGCTGAAAGAAATTATGACATCAGAAATAAAGAGTTACAGGCAATTAAGGAAGCCTTTCTCCAGTAACTGTTCTCGCTGATCACAAACATCTAGAATTAATTTGTTCTGCAAAGAGGGTGTCTTCTAAACAAGTACTTTGGTCACTGTTCTTTTCCAGGTTTAATTGTATCATCTTGTATCGACCTGGGTCAAGGAATGGTAAGGCTGATGCATTATCAAGGATGTTTACTGAACCATGCCAGGAAGACAATCCTGAATGTACGATCCTGCCTCAAAAGAACTTCATAGGGACCACGGGTTTCAAGACATTCTTAAATCCTCTAAAGGAGGGGTATGAAAATGACCCTCTTCTCAATAATATGCCTACGGATGCTAACCTTGTGTACAAGAATGGCTTTTGGACTCATGAACATAGGCCCGGATTCAGAGACGACTTACGCCGACACATCTATTGATACGCAGTGTAAGTTCAAAGTTGCGCCGTCGTATCTATGCCCTGTATTCAGGAACCAAGATATGCCAGAATTTTAGCTTGATACGACCAACGTAAGTCTCCTACGCCGTTGTATCTTGGGTGCATATTTACGCAGGCCGCAAGGGGCGCTTCCGTAGACTTACGCACCGAATATGCAAATGACCTAGATACGCCGATTCACGAACGTACTTGCGCCCGTCGGATTTAGCTACGCCGTTTACGTAAGGCTTACGTCCGGCGTAAAGTTACCCCTGCTATATTAGGCGCAGGTAATGCAAAGTATGGACGTCGGAACAAGCGTAGCTTTTTACGTTGTTTACGTAAGGCCCCATACACACCATAGAATCTATCCGCAGATAAATCCCATCAAATGGGTTTCTGCGGATAGATCCTATGCTGTGTACACACCAGCGGATCTTTATCCGCAGATAAATCTCCCCTGGGATGGATTTCCAGCAGATAAATATTTGTCGACATGCACAGAATATCTATCTGCTGGAATCCATTCCAACGGATGGATCCGCTCGTCTGTACAGACTTACCGGATCCATCCGTCCAAAGGGATTCCCCGCACGCGTCGTAATGATTTGACGCATGCGTGGAATTCCTTATATGACAGCGTCGCGCCCGTCGTCATAATAGTGGCGACGGCGCAACACGTCATCTGCAGAGGATTTCAGCGCGGATTTCAATGCGATGGTGTGTACACGCCATCGCATAGAAATCTTCTGAAATCCTCGAGAGGATTTATCCGCGGATACGGTCCGCTGGACCGTATCTGCGGATAAATCCTCTCGTGTGTATGGGGCCTCAGTCGTACATGAATGGAGCTGTGTGTAGGTTACGTTCACGTCGTTGCCATTGAGCCGTCGTATCTTAGGGGCGTAAATTCGACGTAACTCTGAGCATGCGCGCGCATGCACCGTTCGTTCGGCACTTTATTTACATGGGGTCACGCTTCATTATAATAATACACGCCTACTGCCTTGCTTATTTGAATTAGGCGGGCTTACGCCAGCCCATTTACACTATGCCAACGTAACTTTGGGAGCAAGTGCGTTCTGAATACAGTACTTGCCTCTCAATGTTACATCGGCGTAGCGCATATGAGATGCGCTACGCCCGCTCAAATATACGACAATGTATCTTAATCCCAGCCATAGTCTCTATGTGCCTGAATTTCCTTTTGGTGGCACAGCTATAAGAAAGATGTCAAACACTATGTGGCCTCATGCTTGATCTGTGCACACAGTAAAACTCCCTGAGCTTCAGCTGAACAAACTGCTAAGTTAATGCTTCGAGAAGTATTTAAACTACATGGAATCCCTGACGATGTGGTGTCTGTCAAAGGAGTACAGTTTACTTCAAAATTTTGGAAATACTTTTGTTAATTTTTTATAAAATAACATAAATGAACAGAAGAGAAATCTAAATCAAATCAATATTTGGTATGACCCCCCCCCCCCCATTCCTTTCCACCCTTCAAAACAGTATAAATTCTTCAATGTACATTTGCACACAGTTTTTGAAGGAACTAGGTAGGTTGCTCAAAACATCTTGGAGAACTAACCACAGATCTTCTGTGGATGTAAGCCGCTTCAAATCCTTCTGTTTCTTTACTTTATCCCAGACAGACTCAATGATGTTGAGATCAGGGCTCTGTGGGTGACAAACTATCACTTCTAGGGCTCCTTGTTCTTCTTTATGCTGAAGATATTTCTTAATGTCATTCTCCTTCTGCAGAATAAATGTGTCCCCAAGACACACATTATTTTACTGCTCTCAAGCCCTTTGGTGAACAAATATTAAAAATTTTGACTCATCAGTTCAGAGCACATACTGCCATTTTTCTGCAACCCAGTTCATATGTTTTCATGCATATTTGAGTAACTTAGCCCTGTTTGGTTTCATACCTGGGGTATAGCTTTTTGGCCACAATTCTTCCATGAAGGCTACTTCTGGCCAGACTTCTCTGGATAGTAGGTGGGTGTACCTGGGTCCCACTATTTTCCACCAGTTCTGTGCTAATGGCACTGCCAGACATCTTTTGATATCCAAGGAAAGTAAGCATGATCTGTATTTCATCTGCTGGTATAAAGTTTCTTGGTTGGCCACTTCGTCTAGGGTTCTCAATGTTGCCCTTTTCTTTGTGCTTCTTCAAAAGAGCTTGAACAGCACATTTTGAAACTCCAGTCTGCTTTGAAATCTTTGCCTGGGAGAGACCTTGCTGATACAGTGTAACTACCTTGTGTATTGTTGCTGTGCTCAGTCTTGCCACGGTGTATGACCTGTGAAATAATATTGTCTTTCACAACCTCACCTTAGTAGTAGGGTTTTGCTGTCCCTTACCCAATTTTAAGCCTCCTAAACAGATGTTTCTGTTTTAGTTAATGACTTTGTTTTAACCTACATATGAAATTGATGATCATTGGCATCTGCTTGGTATAATTGGGTAATCATACACCTGACTCTAAACCTACAAAATCCCAGACTTTGTGCAAGTGTACAATAAGTGTAATGCCGCGTACACACGATCATTTTTCGGCATTAAAAAAAAAAAAAAAGTTTTTCGGCATGTAGAAAAAACAATGTTTTTCCAACTTCATCATTAAAACGACGTTGCCCACACACCGTTGTTTTTAAAAAATTCTCTAGCAAAGCGCTGTGACGTACAACACATACGACGGCACTATAAAGGGGAAGTTCGATGCGGATGATGCCACCCTTGGGGCTGCTTTAGCTGATTACTGTTAGTAAAAGACGATTTGCGCTTTTTTGTCTGTTACAGCCTGATGAATGTGTTTACTCCATTATGAACGGTAGTTTTACCAGAACGAGCGCTCCCATCTCATAAATTGCTTCTGAGCATGCGCAGGTTTTTAACGTCGTTTTAGACCACACACGATCATTTTTTACAACCCGAAAAACGACATTGTTTAAAACGTCCTTAAAAAATGCAGCATATTCGAGAGAAAAAATTGTCGTGAAGCCCACACACGATCATTTTAAGTGACATTTTTTTAAAACAATGTTTTTTTCATGCCGAAAAATGATCGTGTGTACGTGGCATAAGGGTTGATGCTGGTTTGAAGCCAAAGAGTAGTCATGCCAATATTAGTTTTGATTTAGGCTTTTCTTCTGTAAATTAATAAAAATTAGAAATTTAAATATATATTTTTGAAAGCATTCTTACTTTACAGCATTTCTTTACACCTGCCTAAACTTTCACACAGTACTGTAAGTAAATTGTTTGGTTTGTTCACATAAAAAGGAAGTGATGAAATCTATCTTTTCACCTGGGCTCTCCCTCCTGTTTTCCTGCTTCATTTGTGTGGAGGAACGAGCACTCATTAAGGAAAGATCTGTCTTTGCCTTTTTGTCAGCATTCTCCAAAAGGAGAACATAATGGCCAAAACAGTGGCCCAGATTCTCAAAGGAGATACTACGGCGTATCTCCAGATACGCCGTCGTATCTCTGAGTCTGAGCCGTCGTATCTATGCGCCTGATTCATAGAATCAGTTACGCATAGATTTGTATTAGATCCGACCGGCGTAAGTCTCTTATGCCGTCGGATCTTATCTGCATATTTACGCTGGCCGCTAGGGGCGTGTACGCTGATTTACGCCTAGAAATATGTAAATCAGCTAGATACGCAAATTCAAGAACGTACGCCCGGCCGACGCAATACAGATACGTCATTTACGTTAGGCTTTTCCCGGCGTAAAGTTACCCCTGCTATATGAGGCGTACATGCGGCGTACCAATGTTAAGTATGGACGTCGTTCCCGCGTCGAATTTTGAATATTTTACGAAATTTGAAAAAGTTATGTCGTTTGCGTAAGTGGTCCGTGAATGGGGCTGGACGTAATTTACGTTCACGTCAAAACCAATACGTCCTTGCGGCGTACTTTGGAGCAATGCACACTGGGATATTCCACGGACGGCGCATGTGCCGTTCGTGAAAAACGTCAATCACGTTGGGTCACAAGTTATTTACATAAAACACGCTTACCCTGTTCCACATTTGAATTAGGCGGGCTTGCACCAGCCTATTTACGCTACGCCGGGCAACTTACGGAGCAAGTGCTTTGAGAATACTGCACTTGCCCGTCTAAGTTGCGTAGGCGCAGCGTAAATAGGATACACTACGCCGGAACAAAGATACACTCTTCTACGAGAATCTGGCCCAGTGGTTGTAGAACTGTGAGAAATATTCTCACATGAAGTTGTTATAAGAATTTATGGAGAATAATCCAGATGATTTTTGGAACTATTTATGGATACCAGATGAGGCCCTTCAGCTGCTACTGGGCTATGTGTCACCCCTTTTAAGAAAAAAGGATATGGTTTTGAGACAAATCATTACAGCTGAGCAATGGCGGACCGACCACCCCCCCCCCTGGTTGGTTGGTCCGCGGCACCCCCAAGAACTTACCCCATCGTTTGTGGGCAGGTGGGCTCCTATATGTGCAGTGGGCAGCTAGCAGGTTGAGGGCTCCTTTGGGTGGGGGGCAGCGGCTCCTGTGTTCTCTTTGCATCACAACGGATTCCATTGTATGGCTCTTCCTTTCCTCCAATAGGATTGCCTGTCCTTTCAGCCATGGGTGTCAAGACCCGCTTCCTGATAGGCTGGGAGGAGGATCAGTGTGGCGATAGCGAATATTTATTCGCTATCATCACACAACTGGGTGGGATCGGGGCGCAGTGCTCTGCGCCCAGAGCCCACACTTTTTTGAAGCCTATTGAAGATTCTGGCTCTAATCACGTGCTTCAAAAAACACATCCTTATCATTGGAATCCATGTGTCCGGCACCCTATATGTAAATAAGGGGGCCGGGCGCATGGATGGTGGTGCCGCTGCAGCTGAGTAAAGACTTACAGCAATCTTTAATTTCCTGACAACAGGAAGAAGCTTTGAAGATCTCAAATTCATGACTTGCTGGATTACCTTCCATCTTGCAATATTGTAAGTGAGTGCATAATGTCTTGGTATTTGTTGCATCAGTTGTGGGGAAAAAGGTTTACTGTCATTTCCAGCTGGAATATCATGGTTTTGTGGTTTTTGTTCAAACTGTATGTCCTGTAGCTATAATGGGAATTGTGACCAAAAAAAATTGCACTTTACTATTAAGAGCCTGTTCACACAGAGGCAACCTGGGATCCGACTTGAAGTTGCCCCAAGTCGTCCCAAGTCGCGTGGTTGAGAAAATCAATGTAAGTGAATTTAGACGTCTTAATACACACTACTGAAGTCGCTCTGACTTCAGAAAAGGTTCCTGTACTACTTCAATCCGACTTCTAGGCAACTTGTAGGCAACTTGTACCCGTTGGCCCGGATTCAGAGAGCAATTGCGCCTGCGTAACATTTTGCTGGATAAAAGATTGTTGATTCTGGATTGTACTTTAATTTCAGTGAACTAATGTACTTTCAGGCTACAGTTTTCTTGCTCATGCGCTATTAGCAGGGGCAGCCAATGTTACGTATACCCGTCGTTCCCGCGTCGCGAAATTTGAACTTTACGTAGTTTGCGTAAGTGAATCGTGAATGGCGCTGGATGCCATTCACGTTCACTTTGAAGCACATGACGTCCTTGCGACGTCATTTGCCGCAATGCACGTCGGGAAAGTTTCCCGACGGAGCATGCGTTCTACGATCGGCGCGGGAACGCGCCTAATTTAAATGATTCCCGCCCCCTATGGGATCATTTAAATTGCACGCGCTTATGCCGGGCATTTTGCCGGAGCGCCCACGCAATTTACGGAGCTACTGCTCCGTGAATCGCGGGTAGCGCAGAAAATTTGCGGGGGCGCAGGGCAAAAACGTTGCCCTGCGCCTCCGTAAAAACTGTGCAAAGGTACCTGAATCTGCCCCACTGATTTCAATGGAAGTTGCCTCAGAAGTCGGATCACTGTCTTAACTGAAGCAACAATACAGGAAGATAACATACATTTCTCAGGCAAACCTCTCCCTTCCCTCAGAGCTGATTGTTGTTTGATTGGCCACTGGAAAGCCTCCTGTCCTGGAGGCGACTTGAAGTTGCCTTGTACTGTCCTGGAGGCAACTTGAAGTTGCCTTGTAAGTTGCCTGATGATTCATACTCAAGTCATGTCCAAGTTGCCTCCCAAAGTCGTGCTGGAAGTCGTGTTGCCCCTGTGTGAACTGGCTCTGACAATAATTTTCTAAAAGCTATTTTCTGTGTCGTTATTTTCATTTATTGTATATATATTTTTTATTTAGATAAAAAAAAAAAATCCTTCTGTGCCTTGCTAGATTGATGTATAATTTAGGTTTTATGCACATTTTGCTGGATAAAAGATTGTTGATTCTGGATTGTACATTAATTTCAGTGAACTAATGTACTTTCAGGTTACAGTTTTCTTGTTAATGCGCATTCAAAATCATACGATTGTTACCATACGACAAACACACTAACCTTTTTAAATGTCATTCAAATTTTCCAAACTTTTCATTTGATTTTTCAGCTCTGAATGTTGAAAACGACTTTCGGGTTACACTCATTAAATATTTGAAAATCAAACAAATGTTACAATTAAAAGAATTTAATTTACCGTAATTCTTAATTTAGTGTATGGCAACCATTAGGCTCACCGCAGTCCAATAAACAACACAAGTTATTCAGACTTCTGGCTATAACATCACTGGCCCAGATTCAGGTACGACTTGCGCGGGAGCAAGTGTGATTTGCGCCGTGCAAGTACGGATTTGCTCCCAGGCAAATTTGCGGGTGACCCAGAAAGCATGCTAAGCCTGAAATGTGCCATTTTTGCACGGAGGCAGTTTCTCTGCCCCGGCGCAATTAAGGGGCAATTTTGCTCAGGGAGCAACTTGCGCTCTCATGGTTTTCCCTTAGCAAATATGCAAATGAGGAACTGCCACTGATTCATAAACTTGCGCGTGTGAGGAGCATTTTGCTCCCAAAGCGCGCAAGTTGTTTGGCCGGGGCAAATTTGCACTTTATAAAAGCAGGGGCAAGTTAGCAACAGATGGCCACAGGTCAGCTGGAGAGCAACTACAACACTCCTCACCGTGTGTAGGGACTACAAACAAAAAAAAAACAAAAAAACTTTGAGCATAAACTAAATATAGAAAAGCTCCTAATCTGAGCAAAAAAAAAATATCCCCCCAAAAAAAAAATATAAGCATAATCAAAATAAATAGAAAAAAGCTCATTATATGAGCAGCAAGGGATAGGTAAAAAATACAAAAAATAAAAGGAAAATAATTTTTTTTTTGGACATCCTTGTGCCAAGGGTGCCCCGGCTCTGGCTCCTCAGTCTGCGTGGTTGAGCCTGTGGTGGGGATGGAGCCTGTGGTGGGGATGGAGCATGGGGTGGGGATGGAGGGGGGGAGGAGCATCAACCCCTACTTCCTCACTCCTGGCAGGTGGTGCCTGCATGCCCTCCATGGCGTTGGCCAGGCGGGTGAGCACCCTGTTGGTTTGGGCCAACATCCGCATCTGCCGGGTGGTATTGGTCCTCTGCTGCCGCCGGGTTAATCTCCCCTCCTCCCGCACAGCAGCAGTGTTGGCCTCCACCGCACCTGCCAACCTGCTCACCTCCGCTGTTAGCAAAGCGATGGCGCCCTGCTGCTTGACCATGCAGGTGACCATGGCTCCACAGTTGGCACTGACTTCCTCCAAGCTCTCAGTATCTCGTATTCCCCGGTCAGCATGCAGGGTGAGGGCCTGCTGCAGAGAGGAGGAGGAGGATGCCAGGCTGTCCGCCACCCGCCTCAAGTCTCCCACCATGTCCCCTATATGGCGGGTCTGCCGGGCCTGCTCCTCCTGCAGACCTTCACGGAGGCTGGAGGGTACACCCCTCGTTTTACATAGAGCCTTCCTTGGAGGAGAGGCTGGGGCACGAACTGAGGGAGAAGAAGGGGAGTGGGCCACACTGGAGGGAGGGACACTGGAGGGGGGGACACTGGAGGGGCTTGCCCTGGAGGGGGATGACATTATGGTCGGGGGGGTGGTGGGGAGGTCAGGGATGGTGGGATCCTCCTGGAGGTACACAGATTCATCCAGGTTGAGGATAATGGACTCCTCCACCACTTCCTCCTCCCTAGATGGACTCTGGCCGATATCCTCCTCCACCACCATGCCCAGTATCTGCAGGGGGCCTGACTGCACCCCATGATGTTCTGGGGATCGCGTGGGTCGCCCTACAGCCGACGATGGCCCAGCCTCATCATCAACATCTGTGGATGACACAAAAAAAATATGTTGCTGGAGCAACACACTTATCACATGTTCCCTTCTACCCCCTCCCATGATACACAGCAGATATGAGAAACAAAAACTTGTTACATGTTCCCTTCTACCCCCTCATATGTTCCCTTCTACCCCCTCCCATGATACACAGCAGATATGAGAAATAAAAACTTTTTACATCTTCCCTTCTACCCCCTCATATGTTCCCTTCTACCCCCTCCCATGATACACAGCAAATATGAAAACAAAAAGCTTGTTACATGTTCCCTTCTACCCCCTCATATGTTCACTTCTACCCCCTCCCATGATACACAGCAAATATGAAAACAAAAAACTTACCAGTCTCCTTCCACCTGCTCCAGCGCTAGACTTTGCGCGATCACCTCCTCATCAGGATTTAGACGGATCTTGCAGGGTGGTCCTCCTCCCATGCCACTCGTATGCTTACGGATAAGCACAAGCTTATCCTGGACCCTACGCCGCATGTCATTAAACTTCTTTTGAATGTCCTCCCACGTCCTTTCTTCATTACCCAGGGCATTTATGTCCAGGGTAATGCCATCATAGATAGCCCTCCTTTGGGCTACAGTGGAGTGCTGCCGCTGGGCACTATACAGCACATCACTATGGCGCGTGAGTGCCGCAAGGAGTATCTCCATCTCTGAAGCTATAAAATTAGCTTTTCTTTTTTTTTTTTCATGAGGAGGTGCCATATCAACAAAAAGGGCAAAATTACCTTGCTCAGGGGGGGGGGGGGGGGTGGGAAAAGCAGGATGTAATTTTGCACAGGACCTGCGCACGTCTGCCCCTATTTATTTGCTCAGTGCAAGCAGGTGGGCAAAATTTGCCCTGAAAATAGGAGCAAACCACTGCTGAGTGGAAAAAAGATCATTTGCATAGGGCACACCCACTTTCACTTGCGCTGCCTTAGGCCCTGATTTTTGCCTTACAAAGGTGCAAGTTAGCAGACAAAAGGAATCCTGAATCAGGTGGCAATCTTTCCAATTTGCCCCAGCGCAGAGCAAATCAGCTGCTCTTCACATGTGCAACTAATGGGCAAATCTACCTGAATCTGGGCCACTATGTTCAGACCTGCAGACATATTATCCAATTTATGTTATAAAATGCCACAACCTAGGCAACAGGTAAATACGCTTCGCTTCTTCCCTGGACTGAAAGGGGCTGTTTGCCACTAGTATACAGTGTACAATATATTGTTGACCATCCAAATAAAGGGCCACACAGAAGATGTTCAGCTTCAGCCAAGTTTTATTTCAATGACAGCACACAGCTCATTCTCACCCAAAGCCATATCCCCACTATAGCTCACCCACAGCAGGGCTTTACCAGGGCCGATCCTAAGCGCAGTTCACCCAGGCGCCACAGAGGTGGGGGCGCTGAAGCGCCAGCGTGCTCCCCTCCATCCTCCTCCTC
This sequence comes from Rana temporaria, assembly GCF_905171775.1. Lineage (NCBI taxonomy): Eukaryota > Metazoa > Chordata > Amphibia > Anura > Ranidae > Rana > Rana temporaria. The sequence continues at coordinate 346,506,342 of NC_053492.1, forward strand.
TCCTTGTTTGTGTCGCGGGGCGGCTCTCCCCTCCGCCGCTGCCACTGTTTTCCTAACCTAAGCCCGTCCCCCCCTCCCTCCTCCTTTCAGAGGAGGAGTGTGAAGAAGCCGGAGATCGGACATCCGAGCGGCTGCCTCTGTGTGGAGAGAGACTAGCCGCTCTGTGAAGTCGCTGAGGGGAGCGGTCCGTGCTGACACATGTTCTCCTCCTCCTCTCTGCCTCTAAAAAAAACTCCTGCCTGCCACGATCTGTGCTCCACCCGGGCAGCGCCGCTGCACAGTGCACACTGTTCTGTACTCTGCAGCTGCCACCCGGGTGTTTTTATGTACTGTAATGGAGGGGGGTTTGTCCTGGGGGGTCTGTAGTAATGGAGGGGGTGGGGGGTTTGTCTTGGGGGGAGTCTGTACTAATGGGGGAGTCTGTCCTAATAGGTTGTTTGTTGTGGGGTCTGTACTAATGGGGGGGGTTTGTCCTGGGGGGGTCTGCACTAATGGGGGGTTTGTCCTGGGGGGGTCTGTACTAATGGGGGTATTCCTGGGGGGGTCTGTACTAATGGGGGGAGTCTGTACTATTGGGGGATGTTTGTCCTGGGGGGTCTGTACTAATGGGGGGTTAATCCTGGGGGGTCTGTACTAATTGGGGGTTTGTCCTGGGGGTCTGTACTAATGGGGGGTTTGTCCTGAGGGGGTATGCACTAATTGGGGGTTTGTCCTGGGGTCTGTACTAATGGGGGGTTTGTCCTGGGGGGTCTGTATTAATGGGGGGAGTCTGTACTAATGGGGGGTTTGTTCTGGGGTCTGCACTAATGGGGGGCTTGTCCTGGGGGTATGCACTAATGGGGGTATGCACTAATGGGGGGGTTATCCTGGGGGTCTGTACTAATGGGGGGTTTGTCCTGGGGGGTCTGTATTAATGGGGGGAGTCTGTACTAATGGGGGGCTTGTCCTGGGGTATGCACTAATGGGGGTATGCACTAATGGGGGGGTTATCCTGGGGGTCTGTACTAATGAGGGGGTTTGTCCTGGGGGCTCTGTACTAATGGGGGGTTTGTCCTAAGGGGTCTGCACTAATGAAGGGTTTGTCCTGGTTGGGTCTGTACTAATGGAGGGGGGTGGTGTGTCCTGGGGGTCTGTACTAATGGAGTGGGGGTTGTCCCCGGGGGTTCTGTACTACTGGAGGGGGGGTGGTTTGTCCTGAGGGGGTCTGTACTAATTGGGGGTTTGTCCTGGGGGAGTCTGTACTAATGGGGGGGTTGTTCTGGAGGGGTCTGTACGAATGGAGTTTTTTTTCCTGGGGGAGTCTGTACTAAAGGGGAGCTCTCCTGGGGGGAGTCTGTACTAATGGGGGGCTGTCCTGGGGAGTCTGTACCAATGGAGAGGTGGGTTTGTCCTGGGGGGTTTGTCCTGGGGGGAGTCTGTACTAATGGGGAGGTTTGTCCTAGGGGAAATCTGTACTAATGGGGGGGTTTGTCCTGGGGGGAGTCTGTACTAATGGGGGGGGTTTGTCCTAGGGGGAATCTGTACTAATGGGGGGGTTTGTCCTTGGCGGTGTCTGTACTAATGAGGGGGTTTGTCCTGGGGGTCTGTACTAATGGGGGGGTTTGTCCTAGGGATTCTGTACTAATGGGGGGTTTGTCCAGGGGGGGGCTGTACTAATGGGGGAGGGTTGTCCTGGGGAGTCTGCACTAATGGAGGGGGATTGGTTTGTCCTGGGGGTCGGTACTAATGAAGGGGGGTTGTTCTGGGGCAGTCTTTACTAATGGAGGGGGTGGTTGTCCTGGGGGGTCTGTACTAACTGAGGGGGGTGATTTGTCCTGGGGGGTCTGTACTAATGGAGGAGGTGGTTTGTCCTGATGGGGGTCTGTACTAATGGAAGGGGGTGTTTTGTCCTGGGGGGGGATCTGTACTAATGGAGGGGGGTGGTTTGTCCTGACGGGGGTCTGTACTAATGGAGGGGGGTGTTTTGTCCTGGGGGGATCTGTACTAATGGAGGGGTTGGTTTGTCCTGGGGGGTCTATACTGATGGAGGGGGGTCTGTACTGAGGGAGGGGTTTATACTTAGTGGGGAATCTGCACTGACAGAGGGGGTCTATACTTAGCGGAGGGGGCCTGTACTGAGGGTGCGACTATAGGTGGTGTCCTGCTCCACCAGAGGGAAAGCCACACAGCCTAGTGCCATCCCTGGCGGAGAAAGGAATGGAGTCATTGCCAGAATACAGATCTGTGCTCTTTCCAGTGGAGTCGCTACGGGCAATTTAGAGTGAGCTGACTCCTGATCAGAGGAACCGTTGTTGCTGTATTGCTGGGTCAGGTGAGAGGGCAGATGGGCCATTATCTACTTACGTCCATAGGAACTGCAGTCTCTGACCATCTCCTGTATTATATCTCCAGTCTCTGACTCCTGTAATATGTCTACACTATCTATCTGTTTCCTGTAATGTGTCTGCACTCTCTGGTCATCTCCTGTACTATGATTGCAGTCTGGCCATCTCTTGTATCATGTCTACAGTCTCTGACCATCTCCTGTACTATGTCTGGGGAACTTTCTAACAGACTCTCTAACAGAAGCCCTCTCTGTGTGCATCAGAGAGGTTCCCCTCAGGTCTCATTAGTGTACGCTCTTCTTGTATTTTCTTTATTGTTAAAAGATCATGGGAGGATCCCAGGGTAACAAAGACTTCTTAAGGGAGCATCTCTGTGTTTGAGTCATTGCCCTTAGAAACATTTGTAAAGGGGAGGAGTTGGTAAGATGACCACGCCCATGTGTGGGCGCCAGAAATATTTCTGCACCTAGGCGTCTGTGACCCTAGGATCGGCCCTGGGCTTAACCATGGGGGTGAGAGTGGGCTTTGGGTGGGAGAAAATTGTCTGCTGTCATTACAGTAAACTTTGTCTGCAGTTGAACATTTTTTAATATGTGCAGCCTGTTAGTTGGATGGTGGACTACGGTGAAGAGAGATCAGACTTCAAGGCCTTTACACTCAGCTAATTGCAGGGAACTGAGGAGCATACAGGATGGCCTGTGAGCAGCGAGAGGGTTTCATCTAACAGAGTTTTTTGTTGAATTCATTTACAAATACATGAAACAAAGCTGTCAAGTTGAGGCACCCCTGAAAAGTGTGGTCCCTCACTCAAAACTATTAGAGTCCCCATCTATGAGCCATTTTCTCCTTAAAGCGGGGGTTCACCCTAGAATAACATTTTTTTATTTTTTTTTATTCTATCATAATATTCGGCATCGTAGCGCGAGCTACAGTATGCCGGTCTTACATTTTTTATCCCCGTACTCACTGTTTAATCCGACCTAGACGATTCCGTCTGCCCACGTGGAATGGGCGTTCCAATCCAGACGGAAAGTGATTGACGGCCGGCTCTGGCGCGTCACGCTTCTCCGGAAATAGCCGAAATAGGCTTGGCTCTTCACGGCGCCTGCGCATAGCCTGTGCGCAGGCGCCGTGAAGAGCCGAGACCTACTCCGGCTGTCTTCGGGGAGCGTGACGTGCCAGAGTCGGCCGTCAATCACCCTCCCTCTTGCTAGGAACGCCCATTCCCCGCGGCAGACGGAATTGTCTATGTACGATTAAACATTGAGTACGGGGTTAAAAAATGTAAATATAAAATAAAATTATGCTGCGCTGCTGTGGTATGACTTAAATACAGTTTCTATCCCAATTGTATCACAAAATTAGAGATATAACCGTATATATATACAAACAATGAAAATAAAGTGACTTAGTGCACACAATAAAGTGCAATCAATATTGAACAAAAGTCCCAAAGAAATTTCAACAAAACTCCAAATTCTGTGCGGACATGAATGCCAGAAAGAAAGGTGCTGAAAGTAGTGTCCAAGTAGCAGGATAGATGAGAAAGCCACCACCTCCTATCTATATCCTGCTTACCGGATGGGATGGATCCCTATAATGAGGAATCAAATGCGCTTGTGGCTTTACAGCCCAGATGGCAATCAATCGATCCAGCAAGCAAAGGGTCCTCACTTCTTAGTAAGCAATCTAGCTTTCCCCTTTATGTTCACATTACCGCTCTCCAGCAAGTCACCATGTAGATATCCAAAAGGAAAAAAGAATCGACATAGAGCAGTATTGCAAACAAAGCTGATTTAATAAGAAAATGTCAGTTTCACTCACATTTAGTAGAATAACAGTAAGCGTTTTAAATGTCTCTAGCCGGCCGGCTTTCTCGTATCGCTCGTTCCTTCCGGATGGCGATGAGGTACACACAATAGTGGCGTCAGCACGCCGCTCCTCCCGTGGCTGACGCCACTATTGTGTGTACCTCATCGCCATCCGGAAGGAACGAGCGATACGAGAAAGCCGGCCGGCTAGAGACATTTAAAACGCTTACTGTTATTCTACTAAATGTGAGTGAAACTGACATTTTCTTATTAAATCAGCTTTGTTTGCAATACTGCTCTATGTCGATTCTTTTTTCCTTTTGGATATCTACATGGTGACTTGCTGGAGAGCGGTAATGTGAACATAAAGGGGAAAGCTAGATTGCTTACTAAGAAGTGAGGACCCTTTGCTTGCTGGATCGATTGATTGCCATCTGGGCTGTAAAGCCACAAGCGCATTTGATTCCTCATTATAGGGATCCATCCCATCCGGTAAGCAGGATATAGATAGGAGGTGGTGGCTTTCTCATCTATCCTGCTACTTGGACACTACTTTCAGCACCTTTCTTTCTGGCATTCATGTCCGCACAGAATTTGGAGTTTTGTTGAAATTTCTTTGGGACTTTTGTTCAATATTGATTGCACTTTATTGTGTGCACTAAGTCACTTTATTTTCATTGTTTGTATATATATACGGTTATATCTCTAATTTTGTGATACAATTGGGATAGAAACTGTATTTAAGTCATACCACAGCAGCGCAGCATAATTTTATTTTATATTTGCACTTGATGTTTATCCAACATTTTTTTTGCTGCAGCAGCAATTATATATATTCGTTTATTTACATTGTGTTACTATTTAAATCAATTTAATTTCCACAAATTTTTTAGACCAGCGCAGTATCACTTGAACAACAATTTAAAAAATGTAAGACCGGCATACTGTAGCTTGCGCTACGATGCCGAATTTTATGCTGAAATGTTGTTCAGCAGGGTGAACCACCGCTTTAAAGGTACAGCAACACATATCCTCCCTAAAGGTCCAGAAATTGCCTTTGAAAGGCAGATGGAATCTTCCAGTATGGACAGCACATATTTTTTTAAATTTAGAGTGCAAAACAAGTAACTAAATAATTTCAACAACTCAGGTTATGAAAGGAAGGAAGGAAGGTAGAAATGAAGGAAGGAAGTCAGTTCAAAAGGTTTCTTCCCTACTTCTCTCCTTAACATTAGCTGAACATCTTCCTTTGTAGGGTACATGAAAAGGGAAACATAGAAGTTCCAACATACATATAAAAGTTTTTTTTTACCACTAACACAGTTGGGTCAATGTAAAATGTAGGCAGATTAGTTATAGAGTTATTGTCAAGTTATAAGACTGATACAGACACTGACATATGTACACTAGGCATCTATGCTTTAATGACATCTGCTCATGAGAGTGGTTAAGTTAACAAATAAATACAATTATGTAACATGTGCAATGCTGGTTGTTTAATATAAGGCTATGTATTTTTGAAATAAAGTTACTATGACAACAAAATGGTTAAAACTGTGCTACAACTGTATTGTATTGTGCAATAAATGTACACTGTATTGTGTTAAGGAAAAAGTCAGTCATGATCTGCCAAGTATCCATGGATTTGTCAATAAAATCTCATGTGAAGGTTGCTCATTCAAAGTATTTATGTAAGCAGTAGCGGCATGTTTTTTTTGTTTTTTTTTTACCAGGACCCAGCTGCAGTTAGACTTTGGATAGGTCTGGTACATTAAAAAATTTTAGAGCCACACATAACATTTTGTCCATCCAAAACACCACAGAGCTCAGCTCATTGCAGGCAGTTAGTTCAGCTGGAGCATTTTCAAAGCCACTGAATAGTATAATTTATTTAAAAAATGTTATTGCAAGGAAACTAAAAAATAAATAAATAATCAAGTTGCCAGAATCATGTACAATTTTCCTATCACATTGTATGGATATTGTTTTCTATTTATATCCAAATGCTGGAATATAGATTCCAGCCTTTGGATATAAATAGAAAACAATATCCATACAATGTGATTGTACATGATTCTGGCAACTTGATTATTTCAAGCAGACCTAGCATCAGTTATACAGTATGTTTTATATTAAAAGCATATTAATTTGCAATTGATATGTAATTGTACTACCTACAAGTATTTATTTGCTCTCAGAGAGATTGCATTGCTCCCCCTGAAAATGCCTTTATGTGACTTCCTTTTTCAGAAGAACGGTTCAGGCATTAGCCAGGGTCAACATCTACATCTGAACTGAGATGCTAGCTCAGAGTTGACACCAGGGCCGTTTGAAGGAATTTGGGGGCCCCAAGCAAAATGGACATAGAGGCCCCCCAACCCCCCCCCTGCACGCACACAAAGCCTACAGGAACCAGTGGGCGGCCTCCTCCTGGCGGCTCCGGACTGTGAGGGAGGGAGGAGGAGGGGAGAGGGAGCCAGGCAGGACACGAGCGGCGCATGGATACAGACCGATGGTAGCGGCTGCTACATGGCGGCGGCGGCGATCTTACCGAAGGCCGGGACAGACTCCTGTGCGGCGCGCCCAGGGGTGTATTTAGGTTTTGTGCTGCCCTAGGCCTGGTGAAACTCGCGCACCCCCTACTTTATATATGATGCACCCCTTCCTTTTTAAGACTTGTCCTGTCATTTTCATGGGATGAGGACAGAGGGACAGGGTGGGATGAGGACAGGGGGACAGGGTGGGATGAGCACAGGGGGACAGGGTGGGGTGAGCAGGGGGGGACAGGGTGGGGTGAGCACAGGGGGACAGGGTGGGATGAGCACAGGGGTGGGGTGAGCACAGTGGGACAGGGTGGGGTGAGCACAGGGGGACAGGGTGGGGTGAGCACAGGGGGACAGGGTGGGATGAGCACAGGGGGACAGGGTGGGATGAGCACAGGGAGACAGGGTGGGATGAGTACAGGGTGGGATGAGCACAGGGTGAGATGAGTACATGGTGGGATGAGCACAGGGGGACAGGATGGGATGAGCACAGGGTGGGATGAGTACAGGGTGGGATGAGCACAGGGGGACAGGGTGGGATGAGTAAAGGGTGGGATGAGTAAAGGGTGGGATGAGTACAGGGTGGGATGAGCACAGGGTGGGATGAACACAGGGTGGGATGAGCACAGGGGGACAGGGTGGGATGAGTACAGGGTGAGATGAGCAGAGGGTGGGATGAGTACAGGGTGAGATGAGCACAGGGTGGGATGAGCAAAGGGGGACAGGGTGGGATGAGTACAGGGTGGGATGAGAACAGGGTGGGATGAGCACAGGGTGGGATGAGAACAGGGTGGGATGAGCACAGGGTGGGATGAGCACAGGGAGACAGGGTGGGATGAGTACAGGGTGGGATGAGCACAGGGTGGGATGAGTACAGAGTGGGATGAGCACAGGGGGACAGGGTGGGATGAGTACAGGGTGGGATGAGCACAGGGGGACAGGGTGGGATGAGTACAGGGTGGGATGAGTACAGGGTGGGAAAAGCACAGGGTGGGATGAGCACAGGGTGGGATGAATACAGGGTGGGATGAGCACAGGGTGGGATGAGCACAGGGTGGGATGAGTACAGGGTGGGATGAGCACAGGGGGACAGGGTGGGATGAGTACAGGGTGGGATGAGTACAGGGTGGGATGAGTACAGGGTGGGATGAGCACAGGGTGGGATGAATACAGGGTGGGATGAGCACGGGGTGGGATGAGTACAGGGTGGGATGAGCACAGGGGGACAGGGTGGGATGAGTACAGGGTGGGATGAGTACAGGGTGGGATGAGCACAGGATGGGATGAGCACAGGGTGGGATGAGCACAGGGTGGGATGAGCACAGGGGGACAGGGTGGGATGAGCACAGGGTGGGATGAATACAGGGTGGGATGAGCACAGGGTGGGGTGAGCACAGGGGGACAGGGTGGGATGAGTACAGGGTGGGATGAGCACAGGGTGGGATGAGTACAGGGTGGGATGAGCACAGGGGGACAGAGCATCTTTTAATTTGGGGGGAGAGGGTGGTATGGGGATATGTGCTGGGGAGTGATTTGAGAGGGAAGATGATATGTGCTAGTGGGGGGAATCGGACCCCCCACTAGCACATATCATCTTCCCTCTCAAATAACTCCCCAGCACATATCCCCATACCACCCTCTCCTCTGCCATCACTTCATTCATTCACCTCTTATCTGCTCCCCCCCCTAACTTCTTGGTTACTGTGCAGCACGGCTCTCTCAGTCACTCGTGTCTCTCCTCGGCTCCTCCTCCTGGCTGTGTACACATTGAGCCAAGAGGGGGGAGGAGCCGAAGTGTGACTGTGTATTGCAGTCAGTGGAGAGAGAGGGACGGGTGCACTGTAGCTGCGGGACCCCGGGCAGTAGATGTCCCGGGTGACCGTGCCACTTTGCGGGGGTGGTGAAACGGCGCCCCCCCGCGAATCCCCCTCCTCCCCCGCGAACCTCCCTCCTCCCGCACGGAGAGCCGCACAGCTGAATCCTGGAGTTCAGTGGAACTGCACGCTTCGGCACTGAACTCCAGGATTCAGCTTGCAGCTCTCCGTGCGGGAGGGGGGGCTGCGAACCCCCTTCCTAGGCCATAATACATCTCTGGGCGCGCCTGCAAATGCAATGCAGTCTGTGAACATAGCAGCAGGCAGACAGACGAGCCAGATTGGGGGCCCCTTTCTAGCTCGGGGCCCCAAGCAATTGCTTGGTTTGCCTGTCCTGTTGCGATGGGCCTGGTTGACACAATCATGTGTATTCTGATATCTGTAATTTTTTGCTGTATACATGAATGTCTGACACAGGTCAGCACACTGATGATCCTGTCACTTTGTGACATGCTACAAAGTAACAATGTTGCAGTCTAATCAATAAGTAGAGGAGACTAAGGAAATGCTGTCTCTTGACTGCAGTAGGCCAGTGACATTATCTAAGTCTTGGAAAAGTCACTTAACTATAAATCAATGCAGTGGTAGCATGTGTACACCCCCACCTGCTGCCTCTGGAGCAATAGGAGATATGTGTTGAAGGGTTGTATAACTGTGGCTTAACCAGAAGGTTCTACTGCCCCCCAACCTCATATTTGCATATGCCCTAATAGTGCAACCAGTCACAGTGTCTTTCATCACCATCATACCAGTCATAGTGCCGATAAACCAGTGCAGCTAGAAACTTTGACAACACCAGACCAGTGCAGCCAGCAACAGTTTTCCTGATCACCACCACATCAGTGCAGTGTTGCCTCTGCTTGCCACCTGTACTGATCCTAGCCTGTATTTATTAATCATGTTTCTTTTCATTGCCTGGACCAATCCTTTGCCTGTTTGCTGACCATATCTCTACCTGCCACCTGAACAAACCTATCTGCATGTCCCATTGATGTTTCTGTGAGACACCAGTTCCAGCCATTCTCTATGGACCACTGCCCTCTTGGAACCACGGGAACTATTTTTCTCTTCCTTTCTTCAGCCTTCTGTACTTCCTGGTCAATGAACATGGCATTCCTGGGGCAGCCACATACCATTAGAAGGAGTAGCAGAATGTGTTTTGGGGTGTAACATAAGTATGCCCATGCTTTATGTGAAAAAATACCCTGTTGAATTGACAACTTTGTTAAAAAAAAAAAAAAAAAAACATTCTCTACGCATTTTCCCAAAATTTGTGGCCAAAAAATAGTCTATAAAGAACATACCATACCTCTTTAAAACTACGTTGGGGTGCAGGGCCGATCCTAGTGTCAAATGCGCCTGGGTGCAGAAATATTTCTGGAGCCCCTACAAGGGCGTGGTCATCTTACTAACTCCTCCCCCTTTACAAATGTTTCTATGGCAACGACTCAAACACAGATTAGGATGAAGGAAAAAAGCTGGGACAGCCGCACTCCAAAAAAACTCCTCCTTTAATTAAAAATCACAAAATACATGCCACAGCAAAAAACAGCACAACGAAAGAAAAGCTGACGTTTCGCACTATGCCTTAGTGCTTCTTCATAGCTATGAAGAAGCACTAAGGCATAGTGCGAAACGTCAGCTTTTCTTTTGTTGTGCTGTTTTTTGCTGTGGCATGTATTTTGTGATTTTTAATTAAAGGAGGAGTTTTTTTGGAGTGCGGCTGTCCCAGCTTTTTTCCTTCATCCTAACCTGCATTTTGACTGCACTGCCTGCACCCTTGGCTCGGACCACAGGAATCAGATTACCTGGTTCTCTTTGAGCGGTTACCCACTCTCTCGACTCAAACACAGAGATGCTCCCTAAGGAGTCATCTTTACCCTGGGATCCTCCCACAATCTCTTAACAATAAACAAAATACAGGAAGCGAAACAGAGTACTCTATTTGGACCTGGCGGGGGGTCTCTCTAATGGACACAAAGAGGGCCTCTGTTAGAAAGTCTGTTTAAAAAGAGACCCTAGACATAGTATAGGAGATGGTCAGAGACTGCGGAAATGATACAAGAGATTAATGCAGCCTCACCAGTGCCCATCAAATGCAGCCTACCAGTGCCCACCAAATGCAGCCTACCAGTACCCATAAAATGCAGCATACCAGTGCCCACCAATTGTAGCTTACCAGTGCCCATCAAATGCAGCTTACCAGTGCCCACCAATTGCAGCCTTATCATTGCCCATCAAATACAACCTAACAGTGCCCATCAAATGCAGCCTCATCAGTGCCCATCAAATGCAGCCTACCAGTACCCATAAAATGCAGCATACCGGTGTCCACCAATTGCAGCTTATCAGTGCCCATCAAATGCAGCTTACAGTGCCCACTAATTGCAGCCTTATCAGTGCCCATCAAATTCAACCTAACAGTGCCCATCAAATGCAGCCTCATCAGTGCCCATCAAATGTAGCTTATAAGTGCCCACCAATTGCAGCCTACCAGTTCCCATCAAATGCAGCCTACCAGTGCCCACCAAATGTAGCCTACCAGTGCCCACCAAATGCAGCCTTACTAGTGCCCACCAAATGCAGCTTATCAGTGCCCACCAATTGCAGCCTACCAGTGCCAACCAAATGCAGCCTTATCAGTGCCCACCAAATGCAGCCTTATCAGTGCCCACCAAATGCAGCTTACCAGTGCCCACCAATTGCAGTCTAATCAGTGCTCACCAATTTCAGCCTATCAGTGCCCCTGGATCACAGTGGAGCAATATCCTGCTGTCATGGAGGGATTTAAATCGCCCAGGCAGACACTGTGACAAAGTCCCGCCTCCTAGACCAGCTTGCGGCTCCTACGGTACAAGTCACACTGATTCAATTTCACGGCATTGGATTAGTGTTCCATCTATCACAGGAGCTGGTCTAGGAGGCGGGACTTTGTTACTCTGTCTGTGCAAGGCTGGAGGATTATGGTGCGTGGAAGGCTGGAGGATTATGACGCATGGAAGGCTGGAGGCTTATGACGCGTGGAAGACTGGAGGATTATGGCGTGTGGAAGGCTGGAGGATTATGGTATGTGGAAGGCTGGAAGATTATGGCTGGAGGATTATGGCATGTGGAAGGCTGGAGGATTATGGGGCGTAGAAGGCTGGAGGATTATGACGCGTGTAAGGCTGGAGGATTATGGCGTGTGGAAGGCAGGTAGACTATGGAGCATTTAGGGAAGAGAGAGAGGGGAGTGATCACTCACCCAGGCTGCATTGTATTTGGAAGCACAGGCAGCAGCAGCAGCGACATCAGGACAGTGTAACTGGTCTGACTGCTTTGAAATCTCCCGCTCACACTCCCTTCCAGGCACAGATTGGCTGCACGAAGGTGTTGTGGGCGGGCACAGGGGGGACATGGGGATAAGGTGGGGTGGACCTAACTTACTTTCTCTTCCCTCGTACACGATACAGCGGGCACCGGGCGGAGATGTGGAAACTGCAGTGGGCGTGCCGGAGGGCGGGTCAGTCGGGGGCAATGACGAGATCACGTAGCCCTTGCTGTAATGCACTTTAGCTGACCGGCCCCTAGCCCTGATTACAACCAGGGGAAGCTGCTGCGATACTGACTTGATGGCAGCACACTCGGAACCAACAGTGCTCTGGCACTTTGGCGCCCCCTCCCCTGTGGCGCCTAGGTGCAGTGCACCCCGTGCACCCCGTCCAGGATCGCCCCTAACTGGTCAAAGTGTGTCTGTGTGTTTATTTACAATTCAATGTAAAAAAAATTGTACTATGTACCCCTTACTCATACACACAGGGAGACGGCTAGTATCTGGGGGGGGGCTGCAGGATTCTGACACGTCAGAGACAAAAACAAAAGGCAGAGCACCCATGCTAGTCATAGTGGAGTATGTAGTTGTACAGATTAGGAGAAAATAAATGCTTTTGTTTTTAACATTTTTTTTTAGACCACTGTTCTGTTTCAAGGCAATTGCCTCTCCTGCCCCCCCCCCCCACCCAACAACCTTCGCCTTGACATGCCGATGCACATCCAACCAGTTGAAAAGACAGCTACAGTAATAAGAAATAGTAATACAATAAATAGCCACTGACACAATATTGTTGGGTACAATAGAAAGTATGTGGGATATAGATGTAGTGTAAAAATTGGTAGTAACAAAAAAATTTCATATGAAGAAATTCAATATTGAAAAAAAATGTCAAAGAGTTCACAACAAAATCCACTTTGAAAGGAAAATCCGTGAAGCAAAAAAGGAGATGAAGCCGCCACCAACACCCTATAAAACTGCCCAGAAAGACATAGGGTATAAGCTATGAATTTAATCAAGGCAGTTTCCACATCTCCTCCTATAGATTGGACAGCCCGATACAGAAGAAAAACATCTTGCTTGTAATGGCTCACCAGGTATGCATGGCTTTTTTCATCTTCCCCTCTCCAGAACTTAGTGATGAAGGTTTTGCTCGCCTGTTCTTGCTGGAATCATCGCCACAATCTGTTTTTTGGCTGCAGCAGTTCTGTTCAGCATGCTAGCAGCATGTGTGGTCAACAGGCAGCGAAAACGCAAGTTGAAAAGAAAAAAAGGTGAAAGTGGAGCTCACATGGATTTTCTTATCTTGGGTATTAAGCACAGTCCTTGTAGACTCCCCTCCAAGCCTCAAGCCTTCTCCGTCACCACAGATGAAGCACTTCATCCTCAGTGTTCCATCTTCCTGCTTCATGTTCCCTCAGCACACCAACCAGTTGCCTGTGTCTTCTATTTTCTACCAATTATTTTTAACATCTTTTATTTTAGCTACATTTTTTGAAAAGTTATTCTGGCTCCAATTCAAGATGATTCATCACATTATATTATATCAACTGTCCTAGTAATAATAACTTTAAAAGTCTGCATACCTAAATACTGGTACAAACCAGCATCTTCCACTAATGGCTTGCAATTACTTACTGAATTTAGCTGGTTCTTCCTTAAATTGAAAATGTTTCATATGTTTCAAATTAAACTCTATTGCCTTTTAGTAATATACCTAGATTAAGGCATGTTCACATGGCTGTGAAAAAAATACATATTTTCTTTCAGGAAAAAAAACAAAACAATTTCTTACGGATATGAACAAAGCTGCATTTTTATCAATAGAGACATTCATGCAGGTGTGTAAACATACATTGTGTTCAAATCTGTAAACAAAAATCTGCTCCTGAGGACATGCATATACATATGCCAGTGAAAAAAAAGAACATGACCATTTATACAAATATTTTTTTTTTTTTTTTACTAATCATTTATGCAGGAAATGCTGTTCTTTGCCTAATGATCAGTAACACTTTTATGTCATTTTACAACAATCTGAATGTAGTCTAATTGTCTTGATCAATGTCTAGATAGTTAAAATCAACTATAGGAAGGGATGAATAAACTTTAGCTACCTTTTTAATTTGCTACCCGTGCCTTTTATCATATTTATCAATGGCTTGGTATAAATTTTAGCATTTGCAAAGTATTTATGCGTAAAAACCTAACACATCTATTGCACTACATACTGTAGTTATAGCTACATTTTTTATAGGGTTATTCAGATTAACGTATATGTTTTTTTTTTGTTTAAGTAATTTTAAGTAAATACTATTACAAAATATATATTATCTAAAGTCATTGAGCCTTTTTTCTTTATATTCCTTTGTTCTTTTCTACCTATATGTCTGTCTAAGTAAATAATGAGTCAATTTCTTTGAGTTCAAACACTTGACTAAGTTAACACTTCTTTCTTAAGGTGGTCATTCCAGCACATTAGCTTTTAAAACCATTTCTAATGTATCTAATCATTCTTTCAAACTGGGCTTCTTTTCATACAATTTGTAGTGATAGGTGGATAGGACTTTTGCTGAATTTGTCTTCATATGAATAGTTAACAAACCGAGAAGTCATATTAGGGAAAAACGTTTCTGGTTTGCAGGAAAATGTAAATGTTGTACTCTAAAAAAAAAATTAAAGGAAAGCCAGATAAAAATAAAATATTCTTCTGTATAACTGACAGCATTTTATAACTTCTTTTTTGGCATTTGGAAAAGTTAGCAATAATTCATACACTGGATCTAACATTTTCTGAAAAATGTAAAAACAAAAACTTCAGCTAACAGCAGAAATACAAACTCTTTTAATGCATATCTAGAAGTATGATAAATGTAATCCTATAAACAAAAAAAGAGTGACAATTAAAAAAAAAAAAAAACAATATTAGTTTTCACTATAATAAATTTCACAAAAAATGTTTAAAAAAACACATTTCTTCATCAGTTTAGGTCGATATATATTCTTCTTCTTCTACGTATTTTTGGTAAAAAAATTGCAATAAGCGTATATTGATTAGTTTGCGCAAAAGTTATAGGGACAGATTCATGTAGATTTGCGGCGGCGTATCCCGTTTACGTTACGCCGCCGCAAGTTTCCAGTGTAAGTGCTTGATTCACAAAGCACTTGCGTGTAAACTTTCGGCGGCGTAGTGTAAAGCCGTCCGGCGCAAGCCCGCCTAATTTAAATGGGGCGTGTACCATTTAAATTAGGCGCGTTCCCGCGCCGAATGTTCTGCGCATGCTCCGTTTGGAAATTTCTGCCCGTGCTTTGCGCGAAATTACGGCGCCCCGACGTGTTTTTTGAATGGCGATGTGCGTAACGTACTTTCGTATTCCCGGACATCTTACGCAAAAAAATAAAAAATTTAATTTGGCGCGGGAACGACGGCCATACTTTAACATGGATGGTGTAATCTAAATAGCACACTTAACTTTACGACGGGAAAAAACGATGTAAGAGAATGCGACGAACACACGTACCTTCGTGGATCGCCGTAAACAGCTAATTTGCATACCTGACGCTGGAAAACGACGCGAACTCCACCCAGCGGCCGCCAGAGAATTACACCTACGATCCGAAGGCGTACGAAGCCGTACGCCTGTCGGATCTATGCCAAAAGCCGTCGTATCTTGGTTTGAGGATTCCAAATCAAGATACGACGCAGCAAATTTGAAAATACGCCGGCGTATTTCTGCTGTGAATCTGGCTCATAGAGTCTACAAAATAGGGGATAGATTTATGGAATTTTTATTATTATAATTTTTTTTACTAGTAATGGTGGTGATTTTTAGCGGAAAGATCAAACACTTTTGACACTTTTATGAGACCGTTGACATTTATACACTGATCAGCGCTAAAAATAGCCACTGATTACTGTATAAATGTCACTGGCAGGGAAGGGGTTAACACTAGGGGGCGATCAAGGGGTTAAATTTGTTCCCTTATGTGTGTTCTAACTATGGGGAGATGGGGATGGGACTGCCTGGAGAAGAAGTCTGATCGCTGTTCCTAAGCTTCCTCCCCTGACAGAACAGAGATCTGTTTGTTTACTTTGACAGATCTCCGTTCTGTCTCTGTCAGGAGCCATCTTCCCCCCTAGAGCTCTTAACCACTTAAGGACCGCCGCCTGTAAATATACGTCAGCAGAATGGCACGGCTGGGCAGATGGATGTACCGGCACGTCCTGTACATCTACCCAGCCATGGGTCGTGCGAGCGCCCGCGACCCGGTCCGAAGCTCCGGGACCGCGGGACCCGATCGCCGCTGGGGTCCCGCGATCGGTCCCCGGAACTGAAGAACGGGGAGAGCCGCGTGTAAACACGGCTTCCCTGTGCTTCACTGTGGCGGCTGCATCGATCGTGTCATCCCCTTTATAGGGAGACACAATCGATGACGTCACTCCTACAGCCACACCCCCCTACAGTTGTAAACACACACTAGGTGAAACATAACCCCTTCAGCAGCCCCTGTGGTTAACTCCCAAACTGCAACTGTCATTTCCACAATAAACAATGCATTTTAAATGCATTTTTTGCTGTGAAAATGACAATGGTCCCAAAAATGTGTCAAAATTGTCCGAAGTGTCCGCCATAATGTCGCAGTCACGAAAAAAATCGCTGATCGCCGCCATTAATATTACAATTTTTTTTTTATAAAAATGCAATAAAACTATCCCCTATTTTGTAAACGCTATAAATTTTGCGCAAACCAACCGATAAACGCTTATTGCAATTTTTTTTTATCAAAAAAAATTGTCGCTCTATTTTTGTTTATAGCACAAAAAATAAAAACCGCAGCGGTGATCAAATACCACCAAAAGAAAGCTCTATTTGTGGGAAAAAAAGGACGCTAATTTTGTTTGGGAGCCACGTCGCACGACCGCGCAATTGTCAGTTAAAGCGACGCAGTGCCGAATCGCAAAAAGGGGCCTGGTCCTTTACCTGCATTTTGGTCCGGGGCTTAAGTGGTTAGTGTCCGAAGTACCATGACTGCGATTCGCCCAGGGAAGCCAACCTGCCGCAGTATAACTGTGGCATCTGGTCCTTAAGTGGTTAAAGTGGAACTCTATTAACATTTTAAAACAAGTTTGGTAATATATACTAAAATATAGAAGATTGACAGTGTGTGTATGGCCTAGTCTGGCCAATCCAATGAACGAAAAGACAAACCTAGTGCTCATAGGCACAGCATAACCCCTCAAGATTTTTAGGACAGACTAGGTGAGTATTTAAAAAGTATTGTTTATTAAAAACATTTAGTAGTCTATACAGTAGAAGAATAAAATCAATTGCAGTACAAAAATACAGGCATGAATATAAATTCCCTCTGGTATGAAGGGCTTTTGCACGTAGCTGTAGGAGATGATGCCTCACATGTTTCATACCCCTAGGTTCTTCTTCAAAGGCTGAATGTCATCTAAAGCATACATACGTCTATAAAGTGAACATATTTAAACATTAGTATAATAGTACAATTTTAACATTGATCAACCTATAGGCACGGAAGGCTGATACTCACTTGTATGAGCCAGTGAACCATGAGGGGGACCTGGCAGGGATGGAGTTGGCCTGAACTGTGGTTGTTACATGGTGGGACAGATGGTAAGCTCTGAGATAACAAGACACCAAACAACAAAGCGCAGGAGCTGGATATGCTCAGTGTGACTGCAAGAACTCCCACTAATAGGAGTGACCACTCCTGTCAGTATAGGATAGATCAAAAAGTACAAGATACCTTGGATATATAGAGTAGTGATAGTAGATATATAGGCCCAGATTCACGTAGGAGATACAACGGCGTATCTCCAGATACGCCGTCGTATCTCTGAGTCTGAGGCGTTGTATCTTGGTGCCTGATTCAAAGAATCAGATACGCCAGAATTTCTCTAAGATATGACCAGCGTAAGTCTCCTCAGTTTTCGAATTTTTAAATTTTCGAATTTTTCAGTTTTCGAATTTTTAAATTTTTGAAATTTCGAATTTTTAAATTTTTGAAATTTCGAATTTTTAAATTTTTGAAATTTCGATTTTCGATTTTTTTATTTTTCGTAAATTCTGAAATTTCTAAAAAAAAAAAAATTTCCGTTTTATTCGTTTTTTTTTCTCGTAAATTCGGGAAATTTGCGGATTTCCGAAAAAGCAAAAAACGGAAAAAACGAATTTTTCCGAAAAAAAATAATAATTTTCGGAAATTCGAAAATTTACGAATTTTCGGAATTTCGAATTTTTGACATTTTTTTTTCAATTTTCGAAATGTTCGAATTTCGAATTTTTCTAAATTTCGAATTTTTCAATTTTCGAATTTTCAAAATTTCGAATTTCTAATTTTTAAAAATTTCTAATTTTTAAAAATTTCTAATTTTTAAAAAATTTTAATTTTTAAAAAATTTTAATTTTTCAAAATTTCTAATTTTTCCAAATTTCTAATTTTTCCAAATTTCTAATTTTTCAAAATTTCGAATTTTTCTAAATTTCAAATTTTTCAATTATCGAATTTCGAATTTTTCCGTTTTCGAATTTTTCAATTTTTCAATTTCGAATTTTTCAATTTTCGAATTTCGAATTTTGAAGTTTTCGAAATTTTTAACTTTCGAATTTTTCAATTTTTCAATTTCGAATTTTTCAAATTTTCGAAATTTCGAATTTCGAATTTTTCAATTTTCGAAATTTCGATTTTCGAATTTTTGACATTTCAAAATTTCGATATTTTGTATTTTCGAAATTTCGTAAATGGAAAAATTCGAAAATTGAAAAATTCGAAAATTCGGAATTTCGAAAATTCTAAAATCCAAAATGTTTGCGTATTTCCGAAAATCCGAATTTCCGAGTTTATTGCTTTTTAATAGTTACATAGTTAATCTGGTTGAAAAAAGACACAAGTCCATCCAGTTTAACCAACAGAGAAAAAAAAATAGAAAGAAAATCAACACACTCAAATAGAAAACCTCCATATACACTATCTTATACCCATAGTTGATCTATTCTAGAGGAAAGCAAAAAACAAAACAAAAACAATAAAGCATGGATCCAATTTGCTCCACTGTGGGAAAAACACCTTCCCGATCCCCCAAAAGGCAATCAGTTATTCCCTGGATCAACTATACCTATAAACAAACAAACCCCTGCTATCTGCAGACCCGTGCCCATAAGGGTGGAATGACAAAGGTAGCAATTATGTACCCCCTACTGCCAACCTACCCCACCCCCATCTCCTTTTGAGCAGTGAGGAAGGTGGTGTTACTAGCATAGCTTTAAATGCCTAGTAAACTCCCTGGAAGGAGCTTCACATGATATAAATATACAAATTTAGGCAAATACAAAACCTCTTTAATGGTCCCACCACAGCTGGTGGTTGGTACATTACAGCACCCAGCA
Organism: Rana temporaria; assembly: GCF_905171775.1. NCBI lineage: Eukaryota > Metazoa > Chordata > Amphibia > Anura > Ranidae > Rana > Rana temporaria. The sequence goes on from NC_053492.1 coordinate 346,525,619, forward strand.
ATGAAAAAAAAATCTCACTGCCCTTCCCCAACATCACATTAGGAGCAACATTCTTCCCACATGGCTGTTTGTAATCCATTCACAAACAGTACTGAACCATTCCTTCTCCTGCTTAACCCCCCTGGTGGTTTTCCCGAGTCTGGCTTGGGGTGGAATTTCAGAACCAAAAGCGGTAACCCCGAGCCAGACTCAGGATCGCCACATAGCATCCACAGGCAGGGAATTACTTACCTTGTCCCTGTATCCTGCAATGCCTCTCCACTGTGTGATCGAGTGGTGTCCTCGCTCAATTCACACAGTGCCTCTGTGCCGTCAAGCTCTGTTCCCTGCGACGTTACGACACACAGGGGCGGAGATCAGCGCCAAATTAAAAAAAGTTAATAAACACATTACATACAGTATACTGTAATCTTATAAAAAATACACACCCCCTTTGTCCCTAGTGGTCTGCCCAGTGTCCTGCATGTACTTTTATATAATAAAAACTGTTCTTTCTGCCTGGAAACTGGAGATTGTCCATAGCAACCAAAAGTGTCCCTTTATGTCAAAAGTGGTTTTAGACCAGCTAGAAAACAGCGATAATAAATTAAAAATCACTTGCAGAATTGAGCGATAGCGATATGTGGGGAAATTCGTCATCAAAAAATAAAAGTAATGACAGTGCCAATTCTGCAACTGGGGAAATTTCAGTGTTTTTCATTTGATTACATTATTGAATAATTTTTATTATAATTATATTATTATTTGTAATAATTATTTATATTTATTTATAATATTATAATTTATGATTTTGTTTTTCAAATTTTATTATACCCAGGATGTCTACTAGACTCTTGTTTGGACAGATTTAAGTGAGTTATTCCTAAGAATTGCAGGCCTACAATGTAAAACGCCAAATTTCCATGCAAAATAATGATACCGCTTTCAGCACCTAAAATCTGAAATAAACATACCACCAGGGAGGTTAAAAAAGATGCTTGGTCATGTGATACTGAACACTTAACATTGACACAGGCTCATTTTTTTTCCTCTACCAATAACCACTGATACCGGGACATTCTTCTTCCTGCTAATCACCAAACCTGACGCATTTTTGCTCACTTTGAGTGCCAATGGTTGAACATTTTTACCTCTCACTGATAAAGTGTCCTATGTCATATACTTCTGGCAGTTGCACTGTATTTGCTTATATGTTAAATACTCCTGACCCATGCACGCTGCATGCTGCGCTGTTTATTATACTTCTAAAGCATGTACTCTATATGCTATGTTGCTATATTGTTATATAAGCACTATCTTATATGTGAAATACTTCTGTTCCTGATGTGTTAATTTCTATATCTTATTCTATATCTATAAAAACACACATAATATCCATTGTCTTCGAGTTTTTGAAGCACAGAAATTAGGAAGTATTTTGGGGGCAGTGTGATGAGTGTATATAGTGTATAGGTGTTCTCTGCTAAGTACCTGCTAAGGCAAGTAATATTGTATGCTGAGGAGTAGTGATCAGCAGCTTATTGTTGTGGTGTTAGTCTTGGGGTTCTCACCATCATTCCTCCTCTTTAACTATTCATATATCTGAGTCATCTGGTTTCTTCTAGCTGACTGTGGAGCATTGGTTTATAGTATTATTGTATGTTTTTTTATACTTGTGCAATGTCAATTGTCTTATGTTGGTTGCTTTTCACACTCCTACTATTGTTTACTTTCGACACTTGTTGGGGGGGGGGGGGTTAAGTCTTGGTTGTGTAGTATTTTTGTGGCTATCTGGTCATTTTTAGGTTGTTGCTATGTTGTCCTAGCACATCACTTGTTGTTTTATTTATTTTTCATGGTACTAATTAGGGTGGTCTATGCAAGCCTGTCGATGAGCCGGACACCCCCCCGGTTCAGTTCGCAGCAGAACATGCGAACAGGCAAAAAATGTGTTTGAACATGCAAACACCGTTAAAGTCAATGGGACACAAACATGAAAAATCAAAAGTGCCAATTTTTTAAAGGTTAATATGCAAGTTATTGTCATAGAGTTGACAGTGTTTGGGGACCTGGGTCCTGCCCCATGGGACATGTATCAATGCAATTTTTTTTTTAAAAAACTGCCATTTTTCGGGAGCAGTGATTTTAATAATACATAAAGTGAAACAATAAAGGTAAAATATTCCTTTAAATTTCGTACCTGGGGGGTGTCTATAGTATGCCTGTAAAGTAGCGCATGTTTCCCGTGTTTATAACAGTCTCTACACAAAATGTAATTTCTAAAGGAAAAAAGTAATTTTAAACTACTTGCAGCTATAATGAATTGTCGGGTCCTGGTAATACAGATAAAAGTAATTGAAAATAAACGGAATGGGTTCCCCCCTTAGTCCATTACCAGGATCTGATATGAATATTAAGGGGAACCCCGAACCAAAATGTAAAAAAAAAGTGTGTGCCCCCCCACCCCGAAATTCCATATCAGGCCCTTCAGGTCTGGTATGGATATTAAGGGGAACCCTGTGCCAATTTAAATAAAAAAATGGTGTAGGGGTCCCCCTCAAAATCTGGTATGAATTTAAGGGGAACCTTGTGACAAAATAAAAAAAATCCATACCAGACCCTTATCCGAACACACAACCTGGCAGGCTGCAGGAAAAGAGGGGGGGTGTGAGAGCGCCCCCCCCTCCTGTACCATATCAGGCCCCATGTTGATGGGGACAAGGGCCTCATCCCCACAACCCTTGCCTGGTGGTTGTGGGGGTCTGTGAGTGGGGGGCTTATCGGAATCTGGAAGCCCCCTTTAACAAATGGGACCTCCAGATCCCAGCCCCCTATGTGAATTGGTAAGGCTACCATTTCACAAAAAAAAAAGTATCACATTTTTAAAAACCACAGGAGACAGCTTGGGACAAGTCCTTTATTAAAAAGAAAAAAGGAAAAAAAGATTCCAGGATGTAATCCATTCTCAATCTTCAGCGATGTAATCCATTCTCGATCTCCAGCGATGTAATCCATTCTCGATTTCCAGTGAGGATACGATGCACACAATCCTGCCTCCATGGGAGGCTCCCGATGAATTACGTGCTCCGGCCTGACAGCTCTTATATAGCTGATGCTGATGCGCGGGTGACCCCGCCCCCCTCTGACACAAGGGGAAACATGGGGGTAACCCAGGGACGTTTACGGGTGCTCCTGCCCTCTCTGATGCAATGGGAAACCTGTGTTGCATCAGAGGGGGCAGGGTTGCTCGTCAACGTCACTGGGTAACCCCCGCGTTTCCCCTTGTGTCAGAGGGGGGACCCTCAGCTATATAAGAGCTGTCAGGCTGGAGCACGTATGGATTACATCGCTGGAGATTGAGAATGGATTACATTGCTGGAATCTTTTTTTTTTCTTTTTTTCTTTTTAATAGAGGACTTGTCCCAAGCTGTCTCCTGTGGTTTTAACATTTTGACACTTTTTTGTGTGAAATGGTAGGAGTAAAATGTACCCCTTACCAATTCACATGGGGGGGCTGGGATCTGGGATCTTATTAAAATAATAATAATAAAAAGCTACTCTGACACTGTCCACGGCTCTAGTGACACCAACCTCTGCTCTACTGAAAAGTCCACTGCTCTACTGACACTGTCCATGTTTTAGTACATTTGATGTGCACACCCTAATGCCATAGGCTGCACACACCTATGCTTATATGGGAATGGAAAACCTGCCTGAAGAAAAGCCTGTCAACACACCTCTGCTTTACATGCTCAGTATGACTAATCCTCAATAGTTTTACCATATCTGTTCAATCAACTTTAGAGTCACACCCACTTTTTCCACGGCGTCACACCACACTACCACTTGACACCCCCCCCCCCCCTTCCTCACCAATTCTTGAATCTCCATGGGCCAAAAGTTGAAAAACCTACCATTGATTGACTTGTATAATTACAAAATTTACTAATAACTTCAAAAAGGTTGGAATTGCTTTAACCACTTAAGTACCGCCTAACGCCGATATACGTCGGCAGAATGGCACGGCTGGGCACAGGCACGTACAGGCACGTACAGGCACGTACAGGTACATTGCCCTATAAGTGCTCAGCCGGGGGTCACGCGTGCACCGTTGGTGGCACGCTCGCAACCCAGTCCGAAGCTCTGTGACCGTGCCCGCGGGACCTGCGGACCCAATCACCGCCAGTGTCCCGCAATCGGGTCACAGGAGCTGAAGAACGGGGAAAGGTGAGTGTAAACACCTTCCCCGTTCTTCTCTGTGGCAGTGTCACTGATCGTCTGTTCCTTGTTATAGGGAACAACGATCAGTGAAGTCACACGTCCAGCCACGTGCCCCTACAGTAAGAATCACTCCCTTAGGGCACACGTAACCCCTTAGCGCCCCTTAGTGGTTAACCCCATCACTGCCATTGTCATTTTCACAGTAATCAGTGCATTTTTATAGCACTTTTCGCTGTGAAAATTACAATGGTCCCAAAAATGTGTCAAAGGTGTCCGATGTGTCCGCCATAATGTCGCAGTCATGAAAAAAATCGCTAATCACTGCCATTACTAGTAAAACAAATATTAATAAAAATGCCATAAAACTATCCCCTATTTCGTAACACTATAATTTTTGCGCAAAGCAATCAATAAACGCTTATTGCATTTTCTTTTACCAAAAATAAGTAGAATAATATGTATCGGCCTATAATGAGGAAAAAAAAAAACATTTGATATATTTTTGGGGGATTATTATTATAGCAAAAAGTAAAATATAGAGATTTTTTTTCAAAATTGTCGCTCTTTTTTTGTTTATAGCGCAAAAAATATAAACCGCAGAGGTGGTCAAATACCACCAAAAGAAAGCTCTATTTGTGGGGAATAAAGGACGCCAATTTTGTTTGGGAGCCACATCGCACGCCCGCAAATTGTTAGTTAAAGCGACGCAGTGCCAAATCGCAAAAACTGGCCAGGTCCTTTACCTGCATAATGGTCTGGGTCTTAAGTGGTTAATATTGTTTTTCTTCTTTCTTTTCTCTTTTTTTTTGCAGATGTGGTAAAATAATGGGGCAAACATTCTTTTAAATATGTATTTTAAATACACAATACAAAACAATACAAGATTGCTGTTAAATTATGGCTCATCTCTTGTTAAAATAAAAAATACAGCATATTACTGTAAAAGTCAGAATATCACGTTATCTTGTTGCTCTTTTAATTTCTTGTCTGCAAAATTGTAATCTGGAAATTGTTCATTCTCATTTGACCTAGATTTCACTTCTAGATTAATTTAAATGAAAGTGTGATTAACCAGAGCTTAATAACATTAAAACTCCAGGAGGTATGTCTTACCTTTCTATAAAGGCATCAGTTTTAACAGTGTTCGGGTCTGATAATTTAATCTCTATGTGATTAAGAAAATGCACAAGGTGTATTAATATCTACCTAGTCAACTGAAAGTTGTTTTATCAACTTACTTTCTCGGGTTACTGACAAGAATTCAGTGAAATGGGAAAATGCGCAGGAAAGTTTAATGTAAAATACAATAAGTAATAAATTAGCCTTTACTGCTTACACACATGCTATCTTGTTTCTTAAAGTGTTACTAAACCCCAGGGCCGCTGATAAGCCAGTACAACTGGCCCTGTTGTACTGGGCCCTGGCCAGCAGGGGGTCCCGGACAATCAGAAAATAAAATAATGCAGAATAAAAAAAGTCCTTCTCCAGCCAGCATCCCCCAACCCCCACTCCCCTCTGACTTATCTGAGGGTTTTTCCTCTTTTTGAGTACCATCCCATTGATGTTCTTGTGGGTGTGTGGGAGGGACTATTTTTTTCTATTTCGGGTGCATGTCACCTGTTCGCCTTTCCGCATGCTGGCTCAAGTCCCAGTCTGCATATTCCCTTCCCTGGGAGTTATTCATGTCCCTCCATTCATGGCAGTGGCATGATTGTGACATACACGCATACCTCCCAACCGTCCCGGATTCCGCGGGAATTTCCCGCGATTTGAAGTAAGTCCCACTGTCCCGCGATCAGGGCTAAATTCCCGCAGCCCAGTGCCAGAACATTATTCAGTGGTGGACTGAGCGCGGTAGCGCTGGCTCCAGCACGCAGAACCAACTCCACCTGACTTTAATTCAGTCGGACTGGTTGCTAGAGCCGCTTCAAGGGTCTCACCAAGGGCCCCTGCTTCCCTGCACAAACTGGTTGCTAGCCACGGGCCGCTTTGTGTCTAGCAACCAGTGACGTCAGGAGAGGAGAGAGTAGCTCCATGATTCAATGCGGAGGAGGATTTAACTTCCTACTCCTCCCTAGCTCCACCCACTTCCTCCCTGTGATGTTAGGAGTGATGTCCGGTCCGAGGATCAGAAACTGTGCTGCCTGCCTCCTCTCCCTCGAGGTGCCTCAGATTCAGAAGAGGTAGGTAGTTTCCATACTTTGTAGGCAGCAGCAGAACAGCCTGAGATCGATCGGAGCAGCTGTGTGTGAAAAGAGAGCAGCTACGAGACACAGAAGTCACCATTGCGACTGGGCTCCATGCTGCAGGGGGACCTTGTGCCCCCCCCCATGTCTGAAATGTTAGAGAGGTGGCTGCCAGATGCTCAGCTGGAGTGTAAATCCACAGCACTTTGGAAGCTATATTAACACTGGCAACAAAAGCCTGGTTGCCCTTATTTAAAATGGTGCCGGCCGCCGCCTTGCATCACGTCATTTCCGGTTTTGAAATAACACAATGCTACAGCCCAGCGATGCCTATTGCCTCCTGGGATTGATGACAAACCAGGAGGCATAGTGGACCGGGAATGACGTGCTCTAGCTGCTGCCGAAAGGAGGAAATTAATATTTCAAAGATATAACAGTGAGTTTTTTTTAAAAAAAATAATAAAATTATGCCAAATAGTTTTAATGGCATAGAGCAGCTTGGGATGCAGAGGAATTAAAAAAGTGGGTGGTACTCCACTTTAATGTTTTAGGGTTGAGATTTAAGGCATCAACATAAGTGGTCCATATAGTGAGTTTGATTATTAAAGGAGTTGCAAAGGAAAAATTTATTTTTAAAGGTAGACAGACAGAATAGTGTAATGATTCTGTTAAAAAACGAGTAAATACCTATTAAATTCCTTCATCTATATCACCTCCGGCATTCTAGTTTCTGTTCTCTCATTCACTTCCTGGTTTGCGGTGCTCGTTCATATAAGAACTACATTTCCCAGTATGCATTGCGGTACGCCCAGTAATTCACACCTCCTTGAAGTCTCTAACATGTAGAGAGCGCCCTGTCGCACAGATGTAGTTCCCAGTAGGGGGCGAGCATGTCTCTGACCACCGCAGTAAAGCCCCCCTTCACGGTAGTGAGTAACAATCAGACAAGCAGGAAGTGAACAGAACAGAAAAGAAATAGAGCAACTTCTGAGCATAAACGAACAATGAGGAAGTAAAAAGAGTAATGTCTGCAGGTAAAGGATGCTTATTATAAAAAATAAAATAAAAAAATCCTTTACAACCCCTTTAACTTTAAGGTCATCACAGATGAGAAGGGGGCACTCTTTACATCTAGAAGAAAAGAGATTTAGTCTCCAAATACAGAAAGGTTTCTTCACAGTAAGAGCTGTGAAAATGTGGAATAGTCTCCCTCCAGAGGTGGTTCTGGCCATCTCAGTAAATTGCTTTAAAAAAGGCCTGGATTCTTTTCCAAATGTACATAATATAAATGGGTGCTCCAATTTATAGGTAAAGTTGATTCAGAATATATCTGATTGTCTCTCGGGGGATCAGGAAGGAATTGTTTCCCCTGCTGGAGCAAATTGGGTCATGCTTTGCTGGGATTTTTTTGCCTTCCTTTGGATCAACTATGGGTATAGGATTGTATGGTTATTTATTGTTTATTTTTTTGTAGGATATTTTTTTTATATATATATATTTCCCCCTTTTTATTAGTTGAACTAGATTGACTTGTGTTTTTTTTTTCAATCAGACCAACTATACAACTATGTTAGTGTATTTAAATCTACTAGTACATGTAACACTCCCTTGCATCCAGATTGACATTACTGCTGTCCAACGATGTACCCTGAGCTCATTTATCCAGAGTGGGGGTACTGTAATACAGGAGGTAGGTTACTGGCCAGATTACCAGGCGAAAATGGAGAGAAAAAAAGCCTAGGAAAACTGATGCAGCCATCGCATCTAAGGGCTGGTAAGCTGTAATATATTACATTTTTGGTTTAGGGTTTAATTTAGCTTTAGGTAGAAGGAGAAAAGCCTACATGAACTATGAGAAAAAATGTACTATGATAGTGATATACTTTTCCATAAAAGGCACCTCCTAGGCCTGGCTGACAGCCATTTGTACAGTATGTTGGTTAAACAGAATAAAACGTTTGTTCTTGACATACATACCTGTTCTTGACCTTGATTCCCTATTCAAGTATGGCCAAAAGTATTACAGATTGAAATTGAACTATCTGAAATTTTAACTTATTAAACAGGAGGCCTCTCAACATGCAAATACCATCATAAAGATATGATCTAAATGTGTGGAAATAGGTGACCTTCATTGCATTATAGATGACTTTCATTGCATTAAATTATACCACCTATGCACTCTCCTTTAAAAACACCATAATTTACATATCAATGCTCTCTTTTTTTTTTTTTAAAGAATCATTAGACACTGCCATTTTTAGAACTAAACAATTATACAGCTCACTGTGCACTGATGTTATCTCTATAATCAATATACCATACATTTGTGAATAAACTCAATGTTAACACAATAAATAAGAAACAATACTTGTCACTTTTTTAATTAGATGTCTTAATGAGAGAAAGACTGCATGAATAGTCTCAAGTATAACTAATTAATTACACAACAATAGGATTCAGCTGTTTATAATCCTGGACTTGCAAAAAGTGGCCTTTTAAAATCTTAATAATAACATTTTTGCACAGCTGATAATTCCCAATGCTATGTACCTCTTACTATAAGGCCCCTTTCACACTGGTGCGGGAGGCACGGTGGTGGTATAGCGCTGCTAAAAATAGTGGCGCTATACAGTCAGAATTGCCGTGGTGCGGTATTAACCCCTGCTAGCGGCTGATAAAGGGTTAAGACCCTTTACCAGCGGCTGATAAAGGGTCTGCAGAGGCGCATTGCGGGCGGTATTACCGCGGTTTCCCATTGTTTTAAATGGGAAGGAGCGGTGAAGGAGCGGTGTACATACTGTTCCTCTCACCGCTCCAAAGATGCTGCTTGCAGGAGATTTTTTTCTCACCTGCCAGCGCATCGCCTCAGTGTGAAAGCCCTCTGGCTTTCACATTGAGAGGGCTGGGCAGGAGTTTTTCAGGCGGTATTTAGGCGCTATTTTTAACAATGTACCGCCTGAAAAACTCCTCAGTGTAAAAGGGGCCTAAAAATGAAATGTAAGTAAATGAAGATAAAATTATGTCTTTCTTTGATCAAATTTAAGCTGCAAGAAAAAAAAAATTCTGTGAGATCAAGGACCTTGGTTTTCAGGGTATATAACAATATAAGCAATTGATATTCATTTGAAAATGTATAGAATAAAAAAGCCAAGTGTTATCAATGTAATTTATTACAGCTATCAGGGAGTGAAGTGGTAAATCTTGAACCTGCATCTCCTGTGGACTAAACACAAACCTTTATCTGTTTTTCTACTGAGTTTGAAGACTGTTTAGAATGGAATAGGTGGATTCAGGTAGGTGGGCGCATAGTTGCAGCGGCGTAGCGTATGGCATTTACACTACGCCACCGTAAGTTAGCGAGGCAAGTACATGATTCACAAAGTACTTGCCTGCTAAGTTACGGAGGCGTAGTGTAAATCGGGCGGGCGTAAGCGTGCATAATTCAAATTCCGCTGAGGGGGTGTGTTTTATGCTAATGGAGGGTGACCTTACATGATTGACGTATTTTACGAACGGCGCATGTGCCGTCCGCCTACATATCCCAGTGTGCATTGCGGCAAAGTACGCTGCACGGTCCTATTGGTTTCGACGTGAACGTAAATGACGTAAATCCCTATTCACGGACGACTTACGCAAACGACGTAAAATTTTTGAATTTCGACGTGGGAACGATGGCCATACTTAACATTACTATTCCAGCTATTTGATGGAATAACTTTAGGCCTGATAATGCGTTACATAAACGGCGTATCTGTACTGCGTCGACCGGGCGTACGTTTGTGAATAGGCGTATCTAGTGATTTACATATTCTACGCCGACCGCAATGGAAGCTCCAGCTAGCGGTCAGACTAAGGGCCAGATTCTCATACATTCGCGCTGCTCCTGGGCAGCGGAATATATGAGATCTACGTTACACCGCCGCAGGTCTACAGGTTTACATCCTGATTCTCAGAACACTTACCTGTAAACTTGCGGCGGTGTAGCGTTAGATTGCTCGTCGCAAGCCCGCCCAATTCAAATGGGGCGGGCACCATTTAAATTAGGCGCGCTCCCGCGCCGAGCGTACTGCGCATGCTCCGTCGGGTAAATTACCCGACGTGCATTGCGCTAAATGACGTCGCCCCGACGTCATTTGCCTAGATGTATACGTAAATGGCGTCCAGCGCCATTCACGGACATCTTACGCAAACGACGTAATTTTTATTGAATTCGACGCGGGAACGACGGCCATCGTTAACATTGGTTGCGCCTGCTAATTAGCAGGGGCAACCTTACGCGTCGGGTACGCTACGCAAACGACGTTAATTCGCTGCGTCGACCTCGCGTATGTTCGGGAATCGCCGTACTTACCTCATTTGCATAGACGACGGGGAAAAGCGACGATGCGACACCTAGCGGCGGGAAAAAAAAATACATTTAAGATCTGACAGCGTAACAGCCTTACGCATGTCAGATCTAATGGGTACCTATGCGCAACTGATTCTGAGAATCAGTCGCATAGATACCCGGGGCCAGATGAGGTGTTACGACGGCGCTAATGGTGTTGCGCCGTCGTAACGCCTTTGAGAATCTGGCCCAAAAAATTACACTTTAGGATACGACGGTGTAAGACACTTACGCCGCTCGTATCTGAGCCTAATTTAAGCGTATCTGGTTTCTAGAATACGCTTAAATTAGCGCCGGCGCACATTCAGACTTAGGCTGGCGTATCTACTGATAGGCCAGCCTAAGTCTTTCTGAATCCACCTAGAAATGTTCATGGGTTTGATTTGTGAGACATTCACTGATCTGTTTAAAATTTGAGAATTGTGAATGTTAATGCAAACTGCATGGAAGTCAATGGGAGCTGAATCCTGAAATCAAATTCTCTACATAAGGCTAATAGGCAAGGGATTGTCAAGCAAATAATATGGGGAGCTTGGCTGCCCAAAAAGAAATACAAATAAAAATATATATTGAATACTGAGAGGCCAGCAATAGGTGAGCATACAAGTGCTCTCCTGCTCTTGCATGGTATACTAAAATAATCCAGCAAAGGATCCTACTGCCAATGCCAATTTTTTGAAAATGCAGCCAATGATTTTTCCCCCAAGGTCCAAAAAAAAGCAGGGATAGATTCCAGATTCCAAAAAGTAAAAAATAACACCTAAACCACTGCAGCTACCCAACCAGGCTCTGCATGGTTTCTGACAATGGCTCTCACTTTAATATCCCAGTGATGGCTGCACAGATATCATAGGAAATGGGAAGCAGTGATTTGGTCAGTATAATTCATGTATTCCACTGATATAATATCCTCTACCTTTACTACCTGCCGGATGCACTATAGTAAATATAAGATTTAAATGCGTCCTGTCCAGAAGCGAACGCTTAGGAAAACAGTGTTCAAACCACACGTTTGAGGTATTGCTGCGATCATTAGAGCTCGAGCAACAATTCTAGCACTGGACCTCCTCTGTAACGCAAAACATGCAACCTGTAGTAATTTTTGAAAGTCGCCTATGGAGATTTTTAAGGGTAAAAGTTTGTCGCCAATCCACGCACAATTTTAAAGAGTGACATGTTGGGTATAAATTTACTTGGCGTAACTTATCTTTCAGATTATAAAAAAAAAATTGGGCTAACTTTACTGTTGTCTTATTTTTTAATTAACCACCTGACAACCAAGGACGTCATATGACATCCTCGACTTTGTGCGGTGATATCTGAATGATGCCTGCAGCTACAGGCATCATTCAGATATCACCGTCTTCTGCCAGCAATTCTGTGCATGATAAGAATGATCAAAGTGGCAGTTCCGCCGCTTGATCGTTCTTATAGGCAGCGGGAGGGGACAACCCCCCTCCTGCCGCCATCCAGTGCTTCTCCGTGCTCTCCCGTGCCATCGGGGGCCCGAAAAGCGTATCGGCCGGCGCCGGCTCACAACAATAGAGATGACTGGTGACCAGATGGTCACCAGTCATCTGTATGACCAACGGAGGCCCAGGCGCGACGTTGTGACATCACGCCAGGGTACCCGGAAGTAAACAAAGCCCTAATCGCGGGTGTCGGCATGAGATTGGTGAATATTTTTTCACGATCTCATGCTTGTAAGCCTGGAGGAGAGATGTGGGGTCTTATTGACCCCACATCTCTCCATAAAGAGGACCTGTCACAGTATGTTTACATTCCGTGTAATAGGAATAAAAGTGATCATTTTTTTTTTTAAAGTGTAAAAAAAAAAAAAATGAAGTAAAAAAAAAAAAAAAAAATATTATTATTTTTTTTAAATGCCCCTGTCCCCGATAGCTCGCGCTCAGAAGCGAACATGCATTTAAGTCCTACCCACATATGTAATTGCCGTTCAGACCCCACATGTGAAGTATCGTCGCGTGCGTTAGAGTGTGTGCAACAATTCTAGCACTAGACCTCCTCTGTAACTCGAAAATAGTAACCTGTAAAAAAATGTAAAGCATCGTCTATGGAGATTTTTAGGTACCGAAGTTTGGCGCCATTCCATGAGTGTGCGCAATTTTAAAGCGTGACATGTTTGGTATCTATTTACTCAGCGTAACATCATCTTTCACATTATACAAAAAAATTGGGCTAACTTTACTGTTTTGTTATTTTTTAATACATGAAACTGTTTTTTTCCCCCAAAAAAAGCTTTTGAAAAATTATTGCGCAAATACCGTGCGAGAAATATATAATAAGGGGTTAGGGGTTCTGATTAATTTTCTAGCAAAAAAAAATTAGATTTTTACATGAAGGAGAGAAGTGCCAAAATAGGCCTGGTGGACAAAAGGTGCGCTTGTAAGCCCGCTGCACAAATTCGTGTGACAGAAAATATTGCAACGACCGCCATTTTAATTTTCTAAAATGTTTGGGGGTTCTAAGTAATTTTCTAGCAAAAAAAAATAACTGTTTTTTAACTTAAACACCAAATCTCAGAAAGAGGCTGTGGTTAATGAACATATTAATAATATTAGAAAATGCTTTAAAAACCATTCTGTATTTAAACACTATTTGATTGCACATAATAAAGATCCTACCAACACAATTTTTGGGGGGATAGGCAAGTTTAGCCCCCATTGGAGGGGCAACTCTCTGGTGAGGGAGATTTCAAAGCTTGAAATGTTGTGGATCCATCAGATCAAGTATTATGTTCCATATGGGTTGAATGTGGATGTTGATTGACAATTGACAATTCCTGAGCATTTGACTTTTGGGTTCAATATATTTAGATTCCATGAATATTTATATTTATATTTGTGTAAACACGGTTTGAGTCTCGGGTTTCAGCCTTTATGTAAAACATATTTTTAAGTATATTGTTATTTAGTATGTCATGGTTATTTTAGTTTTGATTAATAGTTTTCTAATTAAAATTTTCTTTATGTGGACAATTGCAGGTCTTATAATCATTTTCTTTAGAAGAATGTACCTGCCTTCCTTGCGAGATATCTGTATAATTGTGGCTAATGACGTAGCCCACGCATGCACCGCCTGTCCAAAATGCAGTGTCTATGCTGGGGCTGCGTTGATTCCTATTGTCGACGTCAGCCCTGATTACGGAGAGAAAAATGTAATGTAGGTGGAAGTAAATCAGAATACAGACATGGAAGACCACAGTTGATATGGTGATGGCTATGACAGAGCAGCAGTGTTTTAAATATACAGTCTTTTTACAGTAAGAACAATTTTTGGACTCTTAGGCCGCGTACACATGGTCGGTCCAAACCGATGAAAACGGCCTTAAGTCCAGTTTCATCGGTCAAATCCGACCGTGTGTAAGGCCCATCGGTCCGTTGTCCTTCGGTCCAAAATGTTAAAACATGCTTTAAAATCGAAACGATGGACCGCTGCCCGATCGGGTCCAGACCGAAGGTTAGTACAGAAAGCATCAGTTCAAAACCCACGCGGCCTTAGTGCCCATTTTGGGCCTGATTCCCAAAAAAGCTGCCTAACTTAACTTTCAACTTCCGGTGCCTTCTCCTTCAGCGCTGGCTGCCTGCTATCTTCGTGTGTGTGATGGACTTTTTACCTATATGCTTCAGTTTAATCCTCCCTGCTTGTTTAAGGCTGTTAATTGTAATTACTCTTCTGCAGCTAGCCCTGTTTCAAATGTTAATTGTTCTAGCCCTGTGTTTACTGGTTACTGTGATTAGATAAGTGGCTCATGTTAATTATGCTGATTGCTTCCTTGTGATAATTATCTCTCTATATGCGGAGCCGAACCGGCTAGCTACTGAGTAGTTCAAAGAAATATCTTTATTTCAAAGGAGCTGTATTGAAGACCCCCCACTGTGTGAGGGGGGGCGGAGATTTGTCATTGTAACAGTTGTAACCACATATAAGCTCTGGTTTCTTACGATTAAAAACTCTGTGTTGTTCAAGCAGTAAGCTGGTCTCATGTGTGGCTTTCTGGGCGATTCCAGGGATATCCCTCCTCGTGGAATATTGGGGTGATTGTCGTTATGGGAAGAAGGGAACGTTGACGGGGATATCATACCGATACCGTCACAAATTGGTTGGCAGCAGTGGGATTTTTCCCTTCTATTCCCCTTCACACCCGGATTCCAAGCAGACACTGGAAGAACTACTGGAAGTTCGTGGAAGGATTGCTAGCAACAAAACCAAGCGGGTCATCATAGCAGAATCAATGGAGATAGACCAGGAGGACGGGATTGCAGCAACGCCAGCAGTACAAGAGATGGAGACACCAGTGATTCAGGAGGAGGAATCGCCAGCCAACAAGCTAATGAGAGAGAAGCTAGCGTGGTTCGGCCCGAACCCAACGCCGGATGTGGTGCTGAAAGTGATGGACCTGTTAGCGGAGGAGGCCAAACAAATAAGAGATGCAGAACTACAGAAGGATAAAAAAATAAGGGACGCAGAGCTACAGAAGGCTAAAGAAATAAGGGACGCAGAACTACAGAAGGATAAACAAATAAGGGACGCAGAGCTACAGAAGGCTAAAGAAATAAGAGACACAGAACTACAGAAGGATAAACAAATAAGGGACGCAGAACTACAGAAGGATAAAGAAATAAGGGACGCAGAACTACAGAAGGATAAACAAATAAGGGACGCAGAGCTACAGTTAAAACTGGCAGCAGTCCAACAAGCAGCCGCACCTTCTCCGAACAGTGAGTACAGCACAGCAGACGCAAGGAAGATTCCGTTTAGCGCTTTTAAAGCTTTTGATGAAAAGGACTGTGAGATTGATAACTACCTGGCGGATTTTGAGCGACAATGTAACCTGCACCGAATAGCTAGAAGAGAGTGGGTTGCAATATTGTCAGGCAAACTGTCAGGCAAAGCTTCTGATGCTTTCCGGACCGTGCCAGATCAGGATATCCATAGCTACGCCCGGGTTAAAGAAGCGCTCCTGGCTCGTTATGCAGTAACCCCAGAGTCCCACCGACAGAAGTTCAGGGACTCACGCAAAACCACGAAAGACTCTTACGCAGAATGGGCATGCCAGCTGTCCCTGTCGGCCTCTAACTGGGTTAACAGCAGCCAGGCCACCACCGCAGAGGACATTTTGCAACTAATGCTCCTGGAGCAATTTTACAATCACATCCAGACGGATGTCAAAGATTGGGTGAGAGATCGCAGGCCCATGACTCTACCAGAGGCCGCGAAGTTGGCGGATGAATATGCGGATACTCGCAAGACAAACCAGGTCACACCACGGGTACAACCTCCACAACCAACGGTGCCCTCACACCCACCAGCCGCTAGATACCAACCGCCTAACAGACCGATGACATCTAGCCCTCGCTACCCACGCCAGGAGGACAACGAACAACGCTGCTTCCGGTGCAAACAGTTGGGTCACTTCAAGCAGAATTGCCCCATGAATGACAACACCAGGTCAAATTGGTCTCAACCTGGGTACCGCCCACCAGCAGCAGCCCATTGTGTAGACTCGGCTTGGGATCCCCAGGAGCTGGGTCAGGAAGAACCATTGGGCACCCCTTACGAAGCCCTCATGGTACAATCTGTTATTACGGACAACAGGGAACACCATTGTCAGCTGGTCATGGGCGACAGCCATGAGCCGGAGGGGCCCTGGAGGGAGCTGGGCAGAAAGAGGCACCGCCAGCTACCCTCCAAGAAGAAGAGGTCCTGGAAGCCGTATAACAAGCTGACCTGGGAGGAGAAGAAGCGACTGGAGGAGATGGAATCGCAGCGGGCGCCCCAGATGCGGGCCGAGATGTTCGCCAAGGGCCCACCGGTGGCCCCTTACACCACCACCCAGTTCCTGATGATGAAGGACCACGTGGAGAGCCTGCAGGACATGAGCAAGCAGGATCTGATCCGTGAGTACATAGAGCTGGAGGAGTGCATAAGCCGCATGGAGGAGGAGAACAACCACCTGAGGTCACAGCGGGCTGACCCCCCCAGGCTCCATGAACTGGAGATGGAGCTGGAGAAGCTCAAAGAGGAGAACCGGCGGCTGCGGAGGGAGCAGGGGGTGGCTGACCTTATGGGGCTCTGAGTCCCCTCTCCCCCCCCCCCCCCGGACTCTGAGCACCAGTGCTACAGCATTTCAACAAATATAACTTTTTCTTTTTATGAATCTCCTGTGACTGTCACTTCAGAGCCATAACCTGCCCCTCCCATAGTGGGACACCTAGATGGCGGCGCACAGACCCATTCGCCGTCTTCACACTGACTTCTGGTGACTTTGCAGATCGCACAAAGACTTGGGGACTGACCGGCGTGTGATCTGACGACCCGGTGGCATACCTGAGTCGGGAGCAGTTGTCAAGGGAGGTCAGTCATGCCAAACGGAGTTAACCTTGGACTAAAAGCTCTGAACCCGTCAACCCTACTGGACCAGGGAAGGTCCAACCGGGTTTGCCGGAGCAGGGAGAAAAAGGGGGGCCATTGTGATGGACTTTTTACCTATATGCTTCAGTTTAATCCTCCCTGCTTGTTTAAGGCTGTTAATTGTAATTACTCTTCTGCAGCTAGCCCTGTTTCAAATGTTAATTGTTCTAGCCCTGTGTTTACTGGTTACTGTGATTAGATAAGTGGCTCATGTTAATTATGCTGATTGCTTCCTTGTGATAATTATCTCTCTATATGCGGAGCCGAACCGGCTAGCTACTGAGTAGTTCAAAGAAATATCTTTATTTCAAAGGAGCTGTATTGAAGACCCCCCACTGTGTGAGGGGGGGCGGAGATTTGTCATTGTAACAGTTGTAACCACATATAAGCTCTGGTTTCTTACGATTAAA
This sequence comes from Rana temporaria, assembly GCF_905171775.1. NCBI lineage: Eukaryota > Metazoa > Chordata > Amphibia > Anura > Ranidae > Rana > Rana temporaria. Next base: position 346,543,240 of record NC_053492.1, read on the forward strand.
AACTCTGTGTTGTTCAAGCAGTAAGCTGGTCTCATGTGTGGCTTTCTGGGCGATTCCAGGGATATCCCTCCTCGTGGAATATTGGGGTGATTGTCGTTATGGGAAGAAGGGAACGTTGACGGGGATATCATACCGATACCGTCACAGTGTGTTAGCTCAATTACTAACAGGCAGCCTTCTGTTCTTCTCCCTTCTTCCGATGTTGACACGTCGCCTCTTCTCACTGCAATGATGGAAGCGCGCCTTGCATCCCATTTATATAGGCATCACCGTCCCATCATGCTCCGGTAGGTACCCACGTGGTGGGTGCACGTGGGTAGGCACCCACCACGTGGGTACCTACCGGAGCATGATGGGACGGTGATGCCTATATAAATGGGATGCAAGGCGCGCTTCGATCATTGCAGTGAGAATAGGCGACGTGTCAACATCGGAAGAAGGGAGAAGAAGAACCTGACGTCACAGAAGACCGCGCTGGTTGCCTGTTAGTAATTGAGCTAACACACGAAGATAGCAGGCAGCCAGCGCTGAAGAAGAAGGCACCGGACAGCTGGAGAAGAACCGGGGTGCGCCGAGTCAACAGCGGAGAGCGGCGAAGATAGAAGAAGACCCCCGGAGAGCGGAGAAGACCCCCCCGGAGAGCGGAAGAAGAAACCCCCCCCCCCGGAGAGCGGAGAAGACCCCCGGAGAGCGGAAGAAGAAGCCCCTCCTGGTATTAGAGCTAATAAAGAAGACAGGGGGGCCTCCGGAGCAGACTAATAAATTATTTTAAAACCCTTGTGTTGTGTGTTTAATAACTTTAACTTTTTGCCTCCAGGTGAATGGGTAGGGGTACGATGTACCCCATATCCATTCACTTAGGGTGGGGGGCCGGTATCTGGGGGCCCCCTTATTTGAGGGGACTCCCAGATTCCGATAAGCCCCCGCCCGCAGACCCCGACAACCAACGGCAAGGGTTGTCGGGAAGAGGTCCTGTCCTCATCAACATGGGGACAGGGTGCTCTGGGGTGGGGGGGCCCGCAGTGCGCCCCCCTGCCCCAGAGCACCCAACCCCCCCATGTTGAGGGCATGCGGCCTGGCACGGCTCAGGAGGGGGGGCGCTCGCTCGTCCCCACTCCCTTTCCTGACCGGCCGGGTAGCGTGCTTTGGATACGGGTCTGGTATGGATTGTAGGGTAGAATTTTCGGCGTAGGGGGGGTCTCCTTACAACCCATACCAGACCTAAGGGCCTGGTATGCTCCTGGGGGGGAACCCATGCCGGGTTTTAATTTACAAATTGCCGTGGAGTTCTCCCTCAGGAATGCATAACAAATGCCGTCGCTTGAATGGGCCTTTACAATGTGTGACTAATTTTCCACATTGTAAAACCAGCCCTAGTTTTGCGCAAGCAAATCGGAACTTACGCAGAAATCACAATGCTGAAAAGCGTTGTGGATCTGCTTAAGTCTTCATTTGCATACTCAAAGCTGCATTTCAATGAGAAATGCCCTTAGCGGCGGATGCGGTACTGCATCCTAAGATCTGACCGTGTAAGTGTCTTACACATGTCAGATTTTCTGCCTAACTTTGGAAAAAGCCTTTTGAGGATCGTTTCCAAAGTTAGGCACAGACTGAACAGCAGTTCCGCCTGCGTATCTCTTTTGGGAATCAGGCCCTTTATTCTCAATACATATGTAAATTGTAATATTGGTTAAATCGTTTTTATTTTGCCAAGTTTACTACCGCTTTAACACCCTGTATTAGTCCAGTTATTTGAGTGTCCTATTTGATCTCACAGCGCTGGTGGGATTTTGTTAACACTTCCTCCTATCAAGACCCAGAGTTCTCACATTGTTATGTAATTTAAGAGTTTATTTTGTATTTACTGTATTTATCGGCATATAACATGCACCCAAATTTTAAGAGGGAAGTTTCAGGAAAAAAACTTTGCACAGCACACAGACCCCCTGAACAGCACATGGACCCCCTGCACAGCACCACACAGCAAATGGACCCCTGTACAGCACAGCACACCACACAGGCCCCTGCACAGCACATGGACCCTTGCACAGCACACCGACCCCCTGTACAGCACAGCACAACACACATACCCCGACACAGCACATAGACATACGGACCCCGACACAGCATACGGACCCCCTGCACAGCACTGCACAGAACACGTACCCTGACACAGCACACGGACCCCCTGCACAGCACTGCACAGCACACATACCCCCCTGCACAGCACCGCACAGCACATGGACCCCCTGAACAGCACAGTTCACAGCCCCCTTTCATTATAAAGTTCCCCCTGCACTCCCAGGAGACCCCCAGTCTCCTGGGACAGCATTGCCAGCCTATAGTTGAGACAAGATCACTTCACTGCCAGCCCCTTCTACACCGCTCCTGTGTCACTGTCATTGTAAAACAAAGCTTCTGTTCTGTGTACCTCGATTGATGCCGCTCTCTCATGGACCCAGTCATGTGACTCTCCTCTGCTGTTTCATTGATGGTCACATGACCGCTCTCCTCCAATCAAAAGCTACACCCAAGGAGGAAGAGGAGGCAGAGCGGGAGGAGGAGAGCAGTGTTACTCGAGGTATTACAGAAATCCATTTGTATTGAGAGTGACACAGGAGGAAGGGCTGGCAGTGAAGTTTTCTAAAGTTTTTAAGGTATGGCGGCGCTGTCCCAGGGCCAGGAGATTGGTAATAAAACATATATTGGCGTATAACAATCAGGCACAGTTTACCCTCTATTTCCCTCTCTATTTCTCCCCTTGCTCCCCTCCATTCCTCATCCCTTTCTTTCCTCCTCCCCCCCTCAATTTTTCCATCTTTCCTCCCGTTCCTCCCCTACCTCTTCTCCCTCTCACGATTTCCACCTTATTTTCACACTGTGTCCTGTATTGGCACGACGTTAATACTTTGTACCCCTAATATTACCCAATTATTTTATCAGAGAGTGCTACACAATCCCCCTCGTTCACCGCGGGGGGTCTTTTATGAGCCTCCACCTGGTCCATGGCCACAACCTGGTGAGCAGACCTTTACTATTGACAATGACTGTATACAATGTGTTAACATTTTGTATTTTTATATGTATTTGTTTTTCTTCTTTGCTAGTTTATTGTACTGTATTATTTGCCATTTAGATAACTCTCCTCACCGTGAAACCATACAGGTTTACCCGTCAATTGTAACTGCTGTTTTGATTGTGGGTCTTGGCTCAACTGTTTTTACATTTGTATAGTTTTATGTGTAATAAACAATTTTTATATTAATTTGCCTTTGTGTTATCAGTACCTAGAAAGTCCAATTAACATCCCCTCTCACGGTGACCATTTATTGGTTTAGGTGGTACTAGCAGTTGCCACCTGATGCTCACCTGGTTTCATTTCTCTATATTATATCATGGATGATGGTACTTGTTTATTCATTAATAATTCGTTTTATTTGAGGCTATACTTAAAATTAGTCAATTTGCAGAATGTGCTGTATATCATTGGAGCAGTGTCGGCTGGTGCTTAAATTTTTTTAGGGGGCGCAAACAAACGAAAAAAAAAACCCATCAATTGCAGCCTCACTGTGCCCATCAAACCCAGCTACTGTGCCCATCAATTTCCGCCACTCTGCCCATCAAACTTAGCCACTGTGCCCATCAAACGAAGCCATTGTGCCCACCAATTGTCGCCACTGTGCCATCAATTGTCCCCATTGTGCCATCAAACGCAGCCACTGTGCCCATCAATTGTCACCACTGTGTCATTAATTGTGGCCACTGTGCCATCAATTGTCACCACTGTGCAATGCCATTAAATGCAGCCACTGTGCCATGCCATCAAAAGTAGTCACTGTGCCATCAATTGTCGCCACTGTGCCATGCCATCAATTGTCACCACTGTGCCCATAAATTGTCGCCACTGTGCCATCAATTGTCGCCACTGTGCCCATCAATTGCCGCCAGTTTGCCCCCTCAAAAAACACCAGTTTTCCCTGTAAAATGCTGCCAGATTGCCCCCTCAAATACCAACTGATTGCCCCCCCCCCGCCCAGCACTTACCTTTCTCGGGTCAGCCATCCTCCCTCCATGCTCAGTCGATGTCTTCCCCTGCCCTCAATGTCGCTTCAGCCAATCAGGTTACCGGTAACCAGACCCGGTGTACCTGATTAGCTGAGATGCTTGTCAGTGTTAACCAGGGAACGCACTCCCTGTGCATCCCCTGGTTAACTATTTGGAAGCTGATTAGAGCCTACAGGCTGTAATCGGGAAGCCTATCAGAGTCACTGGCTCTGATAGACACATCCAAAACCAACTAACTGTTATTCAGATGGCTAGCCCTCACCAGGGGGCCGGCCATCTGAATTGTGGTTGGTAGCGGCACCAGCAACAATACATAGATTCAAACTGACTACCCCTGTCACCTTGGGTAGCCCATGTAAGCGAAAGATCTCCTAAGCAAAAATGGAAGCCAGTTCCTTAGAAGTGGGCAACTTCTTAAGTGGAATACAATGAGACATTTTCGAGAACTGGTCAACCACAATTAGGATAACTGTGTTGCCCTGGGTGTTAGTTAACTCCACAATGAAATCCATAGACAGGTGGGTCCAGGGTCTCTCTCCATTGGGTATGGGTTGTAGGAGGCCCATGTTGTGGAGTCTTACTCTAAGCACACACGGAACAGACAGCTCCGAAGACAGTTACATCAGCACATAGACTAGGCCACCAGAATTGTTGGAAAATGGCCCAAAAGAGTTGATTCTTTCCAGGGTGGCCAGCAGCCTTGGGAGAATTGTAAGTCTGGAGCACGGCAGTACGGAGACTCTCTGGGACAAAGCAGCGGTCACAAGGTTTCTCAGGAGGAACATCGATCTGAGCAGCAAGAATTTTGTCACCCAAAGGAGAAGTGAGACTGGTGCGAACAGTAGCCAGAATACGATCAGGAGGAATCGCAGGAACCGGAACCGACTCTACATCTTGGAAGTAGAGGAAAATTGTCCTGACACTGCGTCAGCCCTTACATTCTTAGTACCGTGTAAGAATGAGACAATGTAATTAAAACTTGATAAGAAAAGAGCCCATCGCTCCCTTCTGGGAGAGAGGTGTTTAGTCTCAGACAAGAATGTGAGATTCTTATGGTCAGTAAGAATGAGAACTGGCACAGTGGTACCTTCGAGGAGGTGTTAGGGCTAAAATGATCACTAACAGCTCTCTGTCACCAATCTTGTAATTGCACTCCGCAGGTGACAATTCCTTGGAAAAGTAGCCACAGGGATGCATAGCACTTTTAGAGCTTGGATGTTGAGGCAGAAGGGTGCCAACTCCAGTCTCAGAAGCATCAACCTCAAAGATAAAAGGTAACGTAGGATCAGGATGTGCCAACACAGGAGCAGAAACAAAGGCAGCCTTGAGACTCTCAAAGGCATTAATGGACTGCAGAGACCAACTCTGTGGGTTACTGTCCTTTCTGGGTCATATCAGTCAGGGGTTTGACCAGAGACAAGAAGTCACAAATAAACTTCCGATAATAGTTCGCAAAGCCAAGAAAACACCGCAGAGGATGTAAACCCATGGGTCTGGGCCACTGTAGGACTGCTGAAAGGTTTTCCACTCATCACCCTCCTTAATCCTCACAAGATTGTATACCCCTCTCAAATCAAGCTTTGTGAAAACCGTTGTTCCCTTGAGGCGGCATAATCAACGGAATCGGATAGGCATTCTTATATCCTTATTGTTTTTATGTGTATACAAAATGTTTTGCTTGGGATTTCTTTTTTAAACAAAATGTTTTTTTTTTTACACAATGAGTGTTCACATATACTTTAAAGTCATGTAATGGAGATGGATGGTGTTCTTATTATGTTTCCTTAAAGTCACAAGAAAATTTGCAGAACCTTGTTAAAGTCTATGGGACACTAACATGAAAAATCAAAAGTGCTAATTTTAAAGGCTTATATGAATGGTATTGTAAAAAGTGTTTGGGGACCTGGGTTCTGCCCCATGGGACATGTATCAATGCAAAAAAAGTTTTAAAAAGGGATTTTTTTTCGGGAACAGTGATTTTAATAATGCTTAAAGTCAAATAATAAAAGTGAAATATTCCTTTAAATTTTGTACCTGGGGGGTGTCTATAGTATGCATGTAAAGTGGCGTATTTCTCCCATATTTAGAACAGTCCCTGCACAAAATGACATTTCTAAAAGAAAAAAAGTCATTTAAAACTATTTGCGGCTATAATGAATTGTCGGGTCCCGGCAATACAGATAAAAGTAATTGAAAAAAAAATGGCATGGGTTGCCCCCCCAGTCCATTACCAGGCCCTTTAGGTATGGTATGAATATTAAGGTGAACCCAGAACCCAAATAAAAAAAAAAAATGCGTGGGGGTCCCCCTTCAGGTCTGGTATGGATTTTAAGGGGAACTCTGCGCCAAAATAAAAAAAAGGCATTGAGTTCCCCCAAAAAATCCATACCAGACCCTTATCTGAGTACACAACCTGGCAAGCCACAGGAAAAGAGAGTGTCCCCCCTCCTGAACCATACCAGGCCACAGGCCACATGCCCTCAACATGGGGAGGATGCTTTGGGGTCATGTTGATGGGGACAAGGGCCTCATCCCCACAACCCTTGCCCAGTGGTTGTGGGGGTCTGTGAGCGGGGGGCTTATCAGAATCTGGAAGCCCCCTTTAACAATAGGGACCCCCAGATCCCGGCCCACCCCCTATGTGAATTGGTAACGGGTACATTGTACCCCTATTATTTCACAAAAAAAACTTTTTTTTTAAACCACAGGAAACAACTTGGGACAAGTCCTTTATTAAAAATAAAAAAAATACAGCGATGTAATCCATTTTCGAGCGAAGGATACAGAGAAAAAAACGCCGGCACGATCCTGCCTCCATGAGAGGCACCCCCAGAATGACTCTCTCCTGCCATGACAGCTGTTTCCCGTTGCGTCAGAGGGGGCAGGGTCACTCGTACATGTCACTGGGTAACCCCACAGCATTTCCCCGTTGCGTCATAGGGGGCGGAGTGCGTCATTGGGCGGGTGCCTCCCATGGAGGCAGGATCGTGTCAGTGTTTTTTTTCTCTGTATCCTCCGCTTGAGAATGGATTACATCGCTGTTTTTTTTTTAATAAAGGACTTGTCCCAAGCTGTCTCCTATGGTTTTTAACATTTTTGTCAATTTTTTTGTGAAATGGTAGGGGTACCCCCTTAACAATTCACATGGGGGTCAGGATCTGGGGGTCACCTTTGTTAAAGGGGGCTTCCAGATTCCAATAAGCCCCCCACCCGCAGACCCCAACCACCCTGCAAGGGTTGTGGGGATGAGGCCCTTGTCCCCATCAACATGGGGACATCCTCCCCAGGTTGAGGGCATGTGGCCTGGTACGGTTCAGGAGGGGGGGCACTCTCTCGTCCCCCCCCTTTTTTCCTGTGGCCTGCCTGGTTGCGTGCTCAGATAAGGGTCTGGTATGGATTTTTGGAGGAACCCTACGCCATTTTTGGCATGGGGTTCCCCTTAAAATCCATACCAGACCTAAAGGGTCTGATATGGATTTTGAGGGGGACCCCTATGCATTTTTTTTAAAGTTTGGTTCGGGGTTTCCCCAAAGGGCCTGGTAATGGACTGGGGGGGACCCATGCCATTTTTCTCAATGACTTTTATCTGTATTGCCGGGACCCGACAATTCATTATAGCCGCTAGTAGTTTTAAATGACTTTTCTTCCTTTAGAAATGTCATTTTATGCACGGACTATTCTAAACACGGTAAAAATTTGCCACTTTACTGGCATACTATAGACACCCCCCAGGTATGAAATTTTAAGGAATATTTCACTTTTATTGTTTCACTTTAAGCGTTAATAAAATCACTGCCCCCAAAAAAAGGCAGTTAAAAAAAAAATTGCATTGATACATGTCCCCTGGGGCAGGACCCGGTCCCCTGGGGCAGGACCCGATCCCCAAACACTTTATGACAATACCATGCATATAAGCCTTTAAAAATTAGCATTTTTGTTTTTTTTTATGTTCGTGTCCCATAGACATTAACAGTGTTCATGTGTTCAAACTATTTTTTTGCCTGTTCGACAAGTTCTGGTGCGAACCCAACTGGGGGGTGTTTGGCCCATCCTTAATTCTTATATTGTGGTGGACGTGCTAAAATGAAAATTTTATGTTATGATTAGAATCACTGAAATATTTCTCTTTTTTTTATATTCCTCATACTGTTTATTTGTTTTATATGCATTATGCATATGTATGTATGGGAATGATCAATACTGCTTATTTTCCTTGATAAGTTTTGTCAGATATGTTTTTAAAGTATATTTTAACTTGGATGGACATACAGAGAGAGAGCTATTGAAATCAAAAAGCAGCTCCATCCCCCTCACTCCTAAATTCCTCATTCCAAAACCCCTTTCTCGTTCCTTGCTCTGTATGGACTGTATAGTTGTAAGAGGAAGTCACCCCTCCCCCTTGTCTGCTTACTGAGAGAACTTTTTTTATGACACATGGATTTGCAAGAAGAGCATGGAATGGACTTGTGAGAAGAAGATAGAACAGGAAAAGACCCCTATATGAACTGACCAATGAGAAGCTTCATGCCAAGGACAGCCCACACAGGGGAGGAGGGTAGAGTGGGTGTGGGTGTATGATGTGAACCAATCAATGTATGCTTTGTGATTTCATATGGTTAATACAACTAAAGTGAGGAGGGCTTGCTCTTCCTGTTGGGACTGAAGCTGAGAGAGGTGAGCATGTGAAATCATTTTGTCTGGATTGCATGCTCTCAGTAATTTGAATCAGGCCGCAGGAATGGGTTAGTCCTGGGATTGTCAGGATATCAATTAATTAGTCCATATCAATATGTGTTGTCTGCATTAGTTCTCTTTTTAAGGATTTCTTTCCTTTTTTTTTTCTTTGGTGATCCCGCCAATAAGTCTGTTGTTTTTTAACAGATTAAGCTGTCCTGCAAATATAGCAATGTGTGTTGAGACAAACCATATACCACTGACAGGGGTTCTTACAATGATCAACTTTTATTTATTTATGTAAAACCTTTATCCGAAAAGGAAAAAAAAATGTTTGCTCTAAATGCCTATAAAGCATTAGCTATAGTCTTTTACTTGAATTTGTTAGTGTATTTAAATTTTGCTATATACATCTAACACTACCCCCGCCATATTGACAATGCTTCTGTCTAAAGGTGCCCCCTGTGCTCATTCATCCAGAGTAGGGGCACTGTAATACAGGAGTTGCTTTACTGGCCAGATCACTAGCTGAAAACAGTGGGGAAGCAAGATTGAAAAAAGAGAACTAATGCAGTCACTACATTCAAGAATTCAAGAATTGTCAAGCTGCAATATATAACATGTTTGCTTTTGGGTTTAATAGTGCTTTAACCACTTACCAATCACCCACCGCAGATATACTGCGGCAGGGTGACGCTCTGTGCCCGATCATACATGATCTGATGCTTCCGGGTCTGGTGTGCACAGCGCCAGCGGCATGCTTCTGCTGTGATCACACACAGCAGGAGCAGTGGCAGGTACTGTGGACTCCATGTCTGCCGACACTGGCAGATTGTACAGTACACAGGCAGAACGGCGATCTGCCCATGTTAACAAGGCAGATTTCCATTCTGTAAGTAGGAAAGGCATTGATCCGGTGTTACTCCAAAGCAGGAACATGGATCAGTACCTTCCCATAGTAAAAGCACCTCCCCACAGGGAGAAAGCAGACAGTTATCCCTTTGATTGCCCCTGATGTTAACCCCTTCCCAGTCAGTGTCATTAGTATAGTGACAGTGCATATTTTTTTAGCACTGATCACTATTAGTGTCACTGGTCCCCAAAACGTGTCAAAAGTATCAGTGTCCAATTTGTCTGCCACAATATTGCAGTCCTGCCATAAGTCACTAATCGCTGCCATTACTAGTAAAAAAAATAAAAAAAAATAAAATATCCCAAAGTTTGTAGGCTCTACAAACTTGGAATTTTCTTTACCAAAAATATGTAGCAGCATACATATTGGCCTAAATTGATGAAGAAATTTATATATTTTTTTCAATTTTTTATTGACAGAAAGTAAAAAAATATTGTTTTTGTTTTTTCAAAATAGTTATTTTTTTTCATTTATATATCACAAAAAAATAAGAACCACAGAGGTGATTAAATACCAGCAAAATAAAGTACTATTAATGGGAAAAAAAGGACATAAATGTTATTTGAGTATAGCTTTGCATGACCACACAATTTTCAGTTAAAGTAACAGTGTCGTAAAAATGGTCTGGTCGTGAATGGGGGTAAATCTTCCAGAGGTCAAGTGGTTAAATCAAATAATACTTAAAATACTATTTACCTTAAAAGACACAGTAAATATGATGTTTTATAAATCATTTATCAAGATGCTAAAAAAGCAAATTTTTCTCAGAACACCTGCAGAACAGTGCATTTGGGTGGAAATAAAGACAATGATTCATTATTATATGACAGCTTCAATTTGGTGTAGGACAGCTAGATGACCAGACACTGTTAAATTCTGATTGCTCACTTTGTAAAAAAAAATAAAAAAAATTGCAAAAAAATGTATTACATACTTGAATTATACAGTAAACCTGATTTTAAAACTAGTATGAGAAGGTGGAAAAGTGCTACATTTTTCAGGCAGGGCATAGGATTGAAAACGACATAATCAGAGAATCTATTTTTGTCTGTGACTCTATTGTAACATAAATGGGTGGTGTGGTTATTAGGCAGAAAGGAATTGCCAGCTAGAAAACCATTGTTCGAAGTTTCAATCTTTTAAAATGGCTTTAGGTACTTTTAGGGTTTTATAAAAATGCACCATATACAGAAAAAGCATAGCCATAAGCAGTAGTTGTTAAAGCAAAACTCCAGGCAGTTATAAAATCGTACAGCAATGCATCTCTTAAGTAGCACAAATACACCACTCTTTCTTTTTTCAGCTTGCTCCAGTAAACTGTAATAATCCCTCTAATGCATCCTTCACATTGATACATGGAGACAACTTCCTGTAAAGGAGATTGGTAACTCCAGCCAAGTCCTTTTGAACCCAACAACATCAAGCAGTGCTGACGTCACTACATTAGCACTGTTTAGGGCAGGTGGAATACCTAATTCAGAAAGGCAAACTAAGCATTTCTCCACTCAGCAGAAGCCCTCCCTATTGTTACTGCTAGTCTTTTCAGTTCAGTGTCTCAGCTTTAATAAGAAATGTGTCCATGCAGATAGCAGAATAATATCTTTGATTGATCAGCAGTAATGCCAACCAGCCTGTGGTGAAGTGAACCTGTTTCATGATCTCATGCTAACGTTTCTGCCTGTCCCAGTGCTACTGCAATTTTATTTCCTCCTGAGCCTCTGGTCTGCCTGTGCTGAACTTGTATCATCAGTTGGACTATCTTGACATTTTTTCAGAGCATTGAAATGGGACTAGGGCAGAATTGGATGTTGTTGGTAACTCCCCCCCCCCAATAATCCCTCAGGCCCCATACACACGGCCGAGGAACTCGACGTGCTTGGCACGTCGAGTTCCTCGTCGAGTTCTGGGATGAAGCCGCCGAGGAGCTCGGCGGGACGCCTTCTCCCATAGAACAACGAGAAAATAGAGAACATGTTCTCTATTTTCTCGTCGAGCACCATCGAGCCAAAACTGTACAGACGACAGAGTTTCTCGGCAGAATCCGGATTTTGACCGAGTTTCTCTGTGAATTCTGCCGAGAAACTCTGTCGTGTGTACGGGGCCTCAGACACCTACAAATGCTTCATGCAGTCTAAGCTCGTACACACGACCGAGGAACTCATTGTAAATGAAACATTGTTTTCCTCGACGAGTTCCTTGTCAGGCTTGTGGAGAAACTTGACAAGATTTCTTTGCGTACACACTGTCAAGACCAAATCTCCTCGTTCTCAAATGCGGTGACGTGCAACACATACAACGGCAGGGGAAGTTCGATTCCACTGGCACAACCCTCGGGGCTGCTTTTTCTAATCTCATGTTACTGCGTGTTAAGTAAAAGTTTGGTAACTTTTTTTTTGCACTTTTCAGACTGTTACAGCGTGACAAATGTGCTATCTCCATTACAAACGTTACTTTTACCGAAGGTACGCTCCCGTCTCATACTTTATTCTGAGCATGCGCAGGTTTCTTAGCGTACACACGAACGTGTTTCTCGTCGAAAACCAGCCCGACGAGGAACACGACAAGGAAATTGAGACTCCCATTGAGGAAAAGAGAACTTGTTCTCTTTTTTTCTCGTCGAGTTCCTCGACAGTTTTCTCGATGAAAAACATACACCCGACCGTTTTCCTAGGCAAAAAAGCTCTGCCACCAAGTTTCTTGATGGATTCTGTCGAGGAAAACGGTTGTGTGTACGAGGCCTAACTCGTGGAGCAGTATTTATCAGTTGACATACTTTACATTGATACTGTGAGTGTGTGGATCCTAGTGATGACAGGGAAATTCTATGACATTCTCCTGGAGATTAGATTTCAATGCAGAGTCTAACATTTCATGTCCGTCAATGATATCTCTCGTATGGATGTTGATATCCATCTAAGTTTTTTTTACATTACTTAACTACTGTGAATCATATAGACAAATTCCCCTGATCAATACCTGCCTCAAAATTCTGTAAAGAATTCTTGCTCTGAGACTAAATTCAATCATTACATCATTGGTGAAATCGGATTAAATGGGATTTATTCCTGGAAGGTTAAACTGTATAATTATCTGATGACTCTTTGCTAATTTATAGATCCCCAACCTTGCCCAAACACCCAAAGCTCTTGTGGCTTTGGATACTCACAAAACATTTGATTCCACTGAATGGCCGTACCCAAGTGCTGCATAAAATTGTTTGTTTTCAATTTCCCTTTATTAGTTTATAGAAAATGTTTACAGATATACAAGGTTCATTACTATACATATTTGTTCCTTCTTGTTATGTACTCTAATAAAAATAAAGAGAGCCTTGATTAATATCTATTAGCTTCTATATCATAAAAAAAACGACTAATGTATTTTTTTTTTTAAACACTTTAACACTTTAGTGCCTTCATGGCCCTTCTACCTCCCCTTCCCTCCCCACCCCCTGTACCTCCAGTTACCTTTCTGTATCTTATATTCAATCTTATTTTCTATCTTGTTGCTTTCTTAAATTGTGTCCCGCCCTGAATATCTAAATTATCTTACAAAGTCATACCCTATGCCCTATGCACCCATTAACTCCGCAAATACCATGGAATGTTTGAACTCTGACCACTTCGACCATGTCTTTTCATATTCCTCTAAGCCATCTGTGTCACTTAGCCTTAAGAATTCTAAATTTTGAATGGAGTTTATTTTGTTGCACCATTCTTTAATGGGGGGACTTTCCTTGTCTTGCCAGTGACTGGCTATCAGACTTTTAGCAGCTGTTAAAAAATGGGGTAAAATACTTTTTTGATATTGTTTCATAGGTAATCTGATCCTTTGGTGCAAACATCCCCATGGGTCATCTGGAATCTCTATATCTGTTACTTTGGTGATTAACTGTCTAATCCTTCTCCAGAACCACTTAATTTTTGGACATTGCCACCATATATGCGCCAAATCTCCGATCTGTCTACATCCTCGCCAGCACAATTCTGAGGCTTCCTTCTTATATTTATGAGCCTTGTCTGGGGTGATATACCATCGCGTCAGACATTTATAATTTAGTTTGATCATTTTACTATTAGCTGACGAGGTATGCACTCTTCTCCATATTTGTTTTAATTCGAGGAGACTCAAAGAGGATCCCAATTCTTCCTCCCATTTTTTGATATATGGTGGAATGTCCAAGTGACCCACTTCTATTAGACATTTATAAATTTTTGAAATAACTCCTTTCCCTAAATCCCCCTGACTAATTCTATCCAGGGGACGTAGGTTTTCCACAGATCTATGTGGCTGTGGGAGAGACTCAAAAAAATGTTTTAACTGGCCATACCGCCATTCGTTTATCTCTATTACCTCCCCTCTGTCCTTTAATTCCTCATAGGTACCTAATTTGTCTTGCGTCATGACATCCTTCAGCTGAGCATTTTTTTTCTTAATCCATTTCCCAGCAATTTTCTCTAACCCTGGTGCAAAATATTTTGAGTCATTTAATGGCATCAATGGTGAGTTAAAATCCAATTTTTCCCTCTTGTGAACTCTATCCCAAGTTTTGATAGCGTGCCGTGTAATGCTATGTGATTGTTTATCTAACTCCCTATATTTATCTGGAATCCAGATAATACTCCCTAAACGAGCCTTGCTCATATGGTATTCCATGCTTACCCACCTTTTTTGCTTAGTGTCCCTAATCCAGTCTATCACTCTTGTGAGAATTACTGCTTCATAATAACTTCTAATATCTGGTGCTCCCCATCCCCCTTGTGTCTTATTTTTTTTTAAAGTTGCCCAACTGATACGCGCTTTTTTACCCTGCCAAACAAATTTTAATAAAATCGTTTGTAGGGTCTTAAGTACTTCTGAGGTAGAGCGATCGATAACATCTGTATCTTATACATGATTTTGGGCAAGATTACCATCTTAAAGCGGAGTTCCAGCCACAATTTCACTTTTTAAATATAAATACCCCTGTAATACACAAGCTTAATGTATTCTAGTAAAGTTAGTCTGTAAACTAAGGTCCGTTTTGTTAGGTTGTTACAGCATTTAGACACTTTATAAAATAGAAATTGACTGGGGCCATCTTAAGTGTGGGCATCATGAAGCCAGACTGTATGACTTCCTGGATTTCAGCCTTGCAGATCTCGCACATGCTCAGTGCTGCACAAGCAGTGTCAGATCAGGTTTCAGCACCTGTGCTGTCCAAGTCACATGATTCTTTGAGACTGGGGAGTGCACAGACTCCTGGTAAGTTACACCCACTACATTCCCAGGAGTCTGTGCGGTGCATTAAGCACCTAGGTGCAGGAAGTGGGAAGATTAACTATTCTGCCTAGCAACAACACTTTGAAGGCATCTAAAAAAAAAAAAAAATTCGTAAAGGACTAATGACATTTTTTTAAAACTACTGATGTAATGTTATATTTATGGGTGGAACTCCACTTTAAAGATATTCATTCTCCCCCCCAGGATATCTGACCTGCAGAGAGTCTACTAAGTTCTGTTTTAATATCATCCAGCAAAGGTACAAAATTTTCTTTATAGATCCTGTCTTTTGAGATAGCTATTTTTACCCCTAGATATTTTATTTCCTTTTTCCCCCACACAAATGGAAACTCCTCTTGATAGGTGTTTTGGTCATTCTTAGCTATATTGATAGAAAGAGTTTCAGATTTAGTTGGATTCATTTTAAAATGAGAAAGCTCTCCATATTGTTTCATTAGTTTTAGTAAATTTGATAACGTTGTTCTTGGGCATGTTAGGTAGAACAGGATGTCATCCGCGTATGCCGCGAGTTTGTGTTCATCCCGTCCTACTTCTATGCCCTTTATGTCAGAGTTCTTCCTTATTCTCCTTAGAAGTGGTTCTAATGCTAGGACAAACAAAAGGGGGGATAGGGGACAACCCTGTCTTGTGCCGTTGTAAAGTTCAAACGCCCCTGAGAGAGTCCCGTTAATTTTTACCCTGGCAACGGGTTTATTATACAGTACTTTGATCCAGTTTAACATTTTTGGCACTATTCCTTTTCTCTCTAGTGTCTTGTATATGAAGCCCCAGGCCACTCTATCAAACGCTTTTTCCGCGTCTACTGATAAGAGTAGGCCTGGGGCACCACCATCACTGATTTTCTGAATGGCTAGCAACGTTCCTATCCCATTATCTCTCCCCTCCCATCCTGGTACGAAACCCACCTGGTCGGGATGGATCAGGTCCTTCATTATACCCTTCATTCTCTCTGCTAAGATTTTGGAGAAGATCTTGGTGTCACAATTCAATAAAGAAATTGGTCTATAATTCGCGCATAATGTGTTATCCTTCCCCTCTTTCAAAATTAAGGTGATAGTAGCTTCAATAGCTTCTTTACTCATGTCCCACTTCTCACCTAAGCCATTAAAATACGAACACATTTTCGGGGCCAGAATATCGATAAACTTTTTATAATATAGCACCGATACTAATGTATTTTCACACTAACTTATTCTAATGCCGCGTACACACAATCGGTCAAATCGATGAGAACGGTCTGATGGACCGTTTTCATCAGTTAACCGATGAAGCTGACTGATGGTCAGTCGTGCCTACACACCATCGGTTAAAAAACGATTGTGTCTGAACACGGTGACGTTAAACACAACGACGTGCTAAAACGAAGTTCAATGCTTCCAAGAATGCGTCAAATTGATTCTGAGCATGCCTGGATTTTTAACAGATGGAGGTGCCTAAAAACGATCGGTTTTGTTCTATCGGTTAGGTATCCATCGGTTAAATTTAAAACAAGATTGCTTTTTTTTTAACCTATAGATAAATAACCGATGGGGCCCACACACGATCGGTTTGGTCCGATGAAAAAGGTCCATCAGACCGTTCTCATCGGTTTGACCAATCGTGTGTACGCGGCATTACTCTCTACCATTCCCATTCATATCCCATCATATCAATCACACAATTTTTTTTTTTTTTTTTTAAAGTGTCTCTCTATTTCCTCCTCTTACCTCTTTTGTTTAATATCCCCATGTTTAATATCCCCATGTCCGACATGTGCGTATGCGCGCGCATACAATGGCACAGGATCAGCAGCAGCAGCTGTCTGTGCCTGTGCGCCGGCGCACATCAAATGCACACGCACATGCGCCAATGTGTGCTTGTGGCGGGAGTGCACGCGTGCACGTTAACGCCCGATTGGCGCCAATTTGCTTTTAAAAGGTCAGCAGCTGCAGTGACACTTCACTATCTGATCTGCAGCATTGTACTAGTATTCTGTGACCTGTTTTGAACCTGTTACCAGAACCGACCCGGCTCCGCCTGACCACCCAAATCTTTCCAGTCCGACCCTTGGCTTGCTCTGACCCCGCTCTGCTCTTGTGCCTACCGTTGCCAAACCTCCTGCCTGAACCTTGACCAAGCTCTTAGCCTATGAGATCTTCTGTCTGATTATCTGCTTGACCCAGCCTGTCTGACCCTGCTACTATCTGATTGCTCTGTAGCTAACCCGGCTTGCCTTACCCAGCTCCTGCTGCCACTGTTCCAGTTCCTGTGCCAGCTCCTGAGTTGCTGACTTCCACCTCTGCAACAGCCGTCTCCTGTACCAGTCTTTCCTGAAGGATCACCGTCCTGTGCCGGACTACTGTCATCACCCAGGCACTCCTACCTCACTGCGCTTCCGAGCTCGCTGTTCCCACTTCAGCGGCTCCTGAGCCAGGGCTGTAAGAGAGGCCTCCTCCTGCAAACTAGGCTCTGCTTACCAGGTACGTTTTTCGTACATAACACATACATCTCCAACAAGTCTCTGTATTGCTGTTATTTTTTTTATTTAATGCTACTTGATATTTAATCGCTGTAGATGTTTTATGTTTGCAAATATTTTCTCCCATTCTATCTCTGATATTGATCTGCCTATTTCCTTTTCCCATTTTTCATTGCTGTTAACTCTCTGAGGGATCCAGAGGGGAGTAATAATTCATATATCTTAGATAGTTTTTTTTAGGGTTGTCCCGATACCGATACTAGTATCGGTATCGGGACCGATTCCGAGTATTTGCGGGAGTACTCGTACTCCCGCAAATACCCCCGATACCAAAATAGAATACTCCCCTCCCCCCGCCGCCGACGCATCCCGCCGCTACAACGCATCCCGCCGCATTCCCCGCTTGGTTAATACGGGCGGGGAACATTACAGCATTCATTTGAATAGCTGTAGGCTTTCCCGCCCGCCGCGTATAGACACTCCCCCTTGCTCGGGTGAACTGTCCAATCCCGAGCAAGGGGGAGTGTCTATACGCGCAGCGCGGCGCCAATCATTACAGCTGTTCAAAGCTGTAATGTTCCCCGCCCATATTAAGCAGTCGGCGGCAGCGGGGATGCGGCGCGATGAAGGTAAGGGGGACAGGACATGGCTGCATATGGGGAGACCTTGCTGGATGTGGGGGACATTGATATGGGGAGACATTACTGGATACGGGGGACATTACTGGATATGGGGGACATTTATGGATACGGCGGACATTACTGGATATGGGGGACATTACTGGATAGGGGGGACATTACTGGATACGGGGGACATTACTGGATACGGGGGACATTGCTGGATACGGGGGACATTGCTGGATGTGGGGGACATTGCTGGATATGGGGGACATTGCTGGATATTGGGGACATTGCTGCATACGGGGGACATTGCTGGATGTGGGGGACATTGCTGGATATGGGGGACATTGCTGGATATGGGGACATTGCTGGATGTGGGGGACATTGCTGGATATGGGGGACATTGCTGGATGTGGGGGACATTGCTGGATATGGGGGACATTGCTGGATATTGGGGACATTGCTGCATACGGGGGACATTGCTGGATATGGGGGACATTGCTGGATATGGGGGACAATGCTGGATACGGCGGACATTACTGGATACGGGGGACATTGCTGGATACGGGGGACATTGCTGGATACGGGGGACATTGCTGGATGTGGGGGACATTGCTGGATACGGGGGACATTGCTGCATACGGGGGACATTGCTGCATACGGGGGACATTGCTGGATACGGGGGACATTGCTGGATACGGGGGACATTGCTGGATACGGGGGACATTGCTGCATACGGTGCTGCATACGGGGGACATTGCTGCATACGGGGGACATTGCTGGATACGGGGGACATTGCTGGATGTGGGGGACATTGCTGGATGTGGGGGACATTGCTGAATATGGGGGACATTGCTGGATGTGGGGGACATTGCTGGATGTGGGGGACATTGCTGGATGTGGGGGACATTGCTGGATACGGGGGACATTGCTGGATACGGGGGACATTGCTGCATACGGGGGACATTGCTGGTTGTGGGGGACATTGCTGGATGTGGGGGACATTGCTGCATACGGGGGACATTGCTGGATGTGGGGGACATTGCTGGATGTGGGGGACATTGCTGGATATGGGGAGACATTGCTGGATATGGGGAGACATTGCTGGATATGGGGGGACATGGCTGCATTTGTGGGGGGACATGGCTGCATTTGGGGACACATTTAAAAAAAAGTATCGGTATTCGGTATCGGCGACTACTTGAAAAAAAGTATCGGTACTCGTACTCAGTCCTAAAAAAGTGGTATCGGGACAACCCTAGTTTTTTTAATTGATTTTGGTTCATCTATTAATATTTGTTCAAATGTAGTTTTTTGGTCTATTTATTAATAGTCTATTATTGTTTCAATGTATGTCTTTAATTGATGGTATTGTAGCTATTTACATTTATGCTTGGAACCTAAATCTTGCATTTTTGCCAATTTACCATCCACTAGGATCTGGGCCATCCTCTCGTTGATTGATTGATTGATTTTTGAGCTTAATTAGGCGCCAAATGCCCACTGTGAAGTGAGCGTTGTTCTCCAATATATTTCATTTTAAGTATTTTGTGGTTTTTAAATCTGGCAGGAATTCTGGATTGGCAATGGGGTCATAGGTCCAATCATAGTGGAAAGTTTCCCCCCTTTTAATATTGCATCCCATATTTTTAATGTGGCTCTTACTAAGATTGTTATTTTTTTATTTACGGGTCTTAAATGGGGTTTTATCCAGGGGAGGGTTTAAAGTTGTACTCCTATAATATCTTCCTCTAGTTTAACCCATTGTTTATTCTCTATATTGTGATGCCAATCTACAATCCTAATCAGAGAGACTGCTAGATATTCAGAGAAGTCAGGTAATGCTAAGCCTCCATTTTTCTTAGTTCTAATTAAAATTTCTCTTTTTATTCTAGGTATTTTTTGGGCCCAAATAATAATTTTTTAAATAACTAAGGGTACTGTTTGAAAAATATATAGTAATTTTGGCACTATATCAATTTCTACTATATTAATTCTTCCCATCAATGAATGCGTTGTTTTTTCATATTTATGTAATAGTTTCATTACTTATTGTTGCGTTGTAGTTCATGTCTTGTAATTGGTTTAAGTTATCCGATATGTAAATTCCCAAATATTTAATTGCTTCTTGTTGCCATTTAAACGGAAAGTCTTTTTGCAGTAGTGACTGTGTTTTTTCTGTTAGTGACACATTTATCATTTCAGACTTATCATAATTAACTTTAAAGTTACTTAATTCCCCAAATCTTTTAAATTATTTTATAAAATTTGGTATTGTTATAATGGGGTTGGTCACAGATATTAATAAATAATCTGCGTATACTGCTGTTTTGTATTCTTTATCTTTGATACTAATCCCTTGTATATAATAGTTTTTCCTTATTGCTTGTATAAGATGTTCCATTACTATTATATATAATAAGGGGGATAAGGGACATGCCTGTCGGGTTCCATTTGATATTTCTATATTTTCTGATAACATTCCATTTATTCTTATTTTGGCCCTTGGATTAGAATACAACGTGAGAATCCTACTCAGCATTTTGGGCCCATTCCTATCTGAATTAAAGCGGAGTTCCGGCCACAATTTCACTTTTTAAATATAAATACCCCTGTAATACACAAGCTTAATGTATTCTAGTAAAGTTAGTCTGTAAACTAAGGTCCGTTTTGTTAGGTTGTTACATCATTTAGACACTTTATAAAATAGAAATTGACTGGGGCCATCTTAAGTGTGGGCATCATGAAGCCAGACTGTATGACTTCCTGGATTTCAGCCTTGCAGATCTCGCACATGTTCAGTGCTGCACAAGCAGTGTCAGATCAGGTTTCAAAAAACACAAGGCAACAGCGCTCAGAAAAAACCAAATGACAACAGTCAGTTAGCAAGGGTTAATAATACGAGATACAATGACAGCAGCAATTATAAAATCAATAATTAAAAGTTCATGAATAAAAGTTCAAATAAAGGAATGCAATCAGTCCATATATAAAGGCTGTATTCTCAGGGTGAATTCTAATAGGTGACCAAGGGCTGCTCTCCAGGAGTGAAGTCAACTCAGGTATACATGAAAAAAAGAAAAACAGGAAAAAAGCGCCTCTAGGTCATCTGGTTTATTTACATAGATGGGAATAAGTATCCAACACTTACATGTAAAATTGTAGAAACAGGGGTGCAAGTGAGGATGTGTGATGTGAAGATGGCTCGTGTCTCAATCCTGTTGATGGACGAGCAGATCAGCTGGAGGGGAGGCAGGAGCTGATGGCTGTGTGGGAGCGGTGCTGGAGCTCAGTGCTCAATCCATTCAAGTAAGCCGGACGGGTGCCGATAGGGGCCAACGCAGGATAATACAAATTACAGAATAAAGCAGGTGCACGGCTCTCGTTCAGGAGGCGGTGACGTCAGCGGGACGGTGGCCGACAGGGGCCAATGTAGCACACAACGCGTTTCAGAGCCTAGCGTCAGTCAGTATCAAGACAGCGCGCTCCTTTTTCAAGTGTAAAGGGGGAAGGCCATCCAGAAATATAAAGGGGAATACATGTGATTGAAGGTGGCCAATGGGGAGCCTGTAAATACGATCGATCTACAACAGTAGAGACGGAAGAAAGAAATAAAGCAGAGATGGCTATACAAGGAAGGAAAAGAGGCAGAAACAATTATATATAATAAATGAATGTAAATGTATATGTGGAGGACTATGCCAATTAAAGCCATACTGTAAATTTGCACAGGGGCCAGATGAGAACAATAATAATGAAGGTAAAAAGGCACTTCTTGTATACCATTGAAAAGTGAAGCGGGGAATAGTTAAACATATCAAGTTCATATCAAAATGCATTCATGGAAATTAAAAATATAAAAATATATAAATATATAAGACAATATAAAACTGGAGATGTAATGATATCAGAAAAACCAAGGAGATAATGGTAACAACCTAGCAGTCATTTTAAATCAGAGGGGTATATGTATAAATACTTAAAACCTGTATACACATACATCTATATATAAAAACACACATATGTACACGTGTACAACATATGGATGCACACACGCAACAAAAAATAATAATTAACAAAAAATAATAAAAAATAACCTGATAGATAGAGAATCATTCATATGGTTTTGGCCGGCTAGGCTATATGAGGAAATATTAATATGAATAATAAAATTATATATATCAAAATAATAATAGAATTAATAAAAATAATAATAATAGCAAGTTTTACATGATATGGATTATCCTCATTGTAAGGGATACGGGGATTTTTTAGGGTCATAAGTGACAAAGATTAATATTATCTATATTTTTATGTAATTATAAGATGGTATTTACATCCAATTCTTCATTTAAACCGAGAGGGGCGAGGCAATTAAGCGTGAATATCCAGAAAGTTTCGCGCTCACAAAGTCGCGAAAAACGCTCAGCCTCTGATAGTTTTTTGGGGATTGATTCAATGACCCATACCCGCAAACCATCAGTTGACTGGTCATGGTGTTGCAAAAAATGGCGGGGGACGCTATGTTCATCGCAGGTTGCATGGACAAGAGAGGCAATACACAACGTGGTCGGTGGAGCAGTTGTAAAAATTATCAAGATTATAAGTTTTTCCGGTGTGGACAAAGTATTTTTGGCCGTGGGAGCCCAAAGTAGACTAAAAGAACTTACGCTAACTAGCACTACCTGCTTGGCTCCTCTGACTGGTATGTACAAATGCAATAAACCTCGCTGTAAAACCTGCCATTTTATCCCTGTATCCCTTACAATGAGGATAATCCATATCATGTAAAACTTGCTATTATTATTATTTTTATTAATTCTATTATTATTTTGATATATATAATTTTATTATTCATATTAATATTTCCTCATATAGCCTAGCCGGCCAAAACCATATGAATGATTCTCTATCTATCAGGTTATTTTTTATTATTTTTTGTTAATTATTATTTTTTGTTGCGTGTGTGCATCCATATGTTGTACACGTGTACATATGTGTGTTTTTATATATAGATGTATGTGTATACAGGTTTTAAGTATCTATACATATACCCCTCTGATTTAAAATGACTGCTAGGTTGTTACCATTATCTCCTTGGTTTTTCTGATATCATTACATCTCCAGTTTTATATTGTCTTATATATTTATATATTTTTATATTTTTAATTTCCATGAATGCATTTTGATATGAACTTGATATGTTTAACTATTCCCCGCTTCACTTTTCAATGGTATACAAGAAGTGCCTTTTTACCTTCATTATTATTGTTCTCATCTGGCCCCTGTGCAAATTTACAGTATGGCTTTAATTGGCATAGTCCTCCACATATACATTTACATTCATTTATTATATATAATTGTTTCTGCCTCTTTTCCTTCCTTGTATAGCCATCTCTGCTTTATTTCTTTCTTCCGTCTCTACTGTTGTAGATCGATCGTATTTACAGGCTCCCCATTGGCCACCTTCAATCACATGTATTCCCCTTTATATTTCTGGATGGCCTTCCCCCTTTACACTTGAAAAAGGAGCGCGCTGTCTTGATACTGACTGACGCTAGGCTCTGAAACGCGTTGTGTGCTACATTGGCCCCTGTCGGCCACCGTCCCGCTGACGTCACCGCCTCCTGAACGAGAGCCGTGCACCTGCTTTATTCTGTAATTTGTATTATCCTGCGTTGGCCCCTATCGGCACCCGTCCGGCTTACTTGAATGGATTGAGCACTGAGCTCCAGCACCGCTCCCACACAGCCATCAGCTCCTGCCTCCCCTCCAGCTGATCTGCTCGTCCATCAACAGGATTGAGACACGAGCCATCTTCACATCACACATCCTCACTTGCACCCCTGTTTCTACAATTTTACATGTAAGTGTTGGATACTTATTCCCATCTATGTAAATAAACCAGATGACCTAGAGGCGCTTTTTTCCTGTTTTTCTTTTTTTCAGATCAGGTTTCAGCACCTGTGCTGTCCAAGTCACATGATTCTTTGAGACTGGGGAGTGCACAGACTCCTGGAAAGTTACACCCACTACATTCCCAGGAGTCTGTGCGGTGTAGGTTAGGAAGCATTATGCACCTAGGTGCAGGAAGTGGGAAGATTAACTATTCTGCCTAGCAACAACACTTTGAAGGCATCTAAAAAAAAAAAAAAAATTCCGTAAAGGACTAATGATTTTTTTTTAAAACTGCTGATGTAATGTTGTATTTATGGGTGGAACTCCACTTTAATGTTTCTTGTAAGAACTGCCATCTCACCCTATCGAATGCTTTCTCAGCATCAATAGATAAAAGACATGTTGGGATGGCAGTTCTCTGAGCATATTCTACCAGTGTACAGGTTTTTATAATATTGTCCCTCGTTTCCCGCCCTTTCGTAAAACCTGTTTGATCTAGGTTTATGTGCCCAGGTTAAATGGGTGTCAATCTATTAGAAATAATCTTAGAGCATAGTCTTATATCAATATTTGTCAGAGAAATTGGTTGATAATTGTTGCATAATGTATGGTCTTTTTCAGGTTTTGGAATTAGTATGTCTTGAAATGATTTGTAAAATCTGGAAGTATATCCATCTGGTTCTGGGCTTTAAAATTAAGGATCTGCCATCTTTACCTTTCCAATTTTGCATTATTTGATGGGGTATATCCTTATTTTAGGGATGTGATCTGAACGAAAATGTGTTTCTTGAAACATAATAATTCCGATCTTTTGTTTGTGAAATGAGTTTAAAATTTGAGATCTTTTAAAGGGTGAGATAAGGCCTCTTGCATTGAAAGAACAACATTTTACCCCCTCCATTAAAAAAAAAATGATGGAGGGTGAACAATTGTAGGTAAGTTTCAGAATCAAGTCTGTCTTACTATACGTAAGGTCCCTTTCAGGGGGGAACCGGCGCTACTTTTTCCAATATGCTACCCATCAAGACCATTCATGCTGCTTTTCAGATCCTTTATAAAGTTTGTTGGACAGTTTTTCCAAACGGAACCTAGGACAACTAACGCGTTTCACACTAACTTTAGTGTTTACTCATAGCTGATTTTTCATAAAATAAACCTTTAATACATATATCAATCCTATCCAGACATGTGATCAAAAACAGGTGAAATTGAAAATGCAATTAAGGACTGCCAAAGCGATCCAATCAGGACTAATAAAAACCTGCTGTAGTGGAGGTCATGAAGACCTTCTATTTTATAGAACAGGTCGCAGGTGATCAAAATGTATTAAAAGGAATAGACTGAGGTTATTAATGATAAAAATACAATTCAAAAATACATATAAATTAATACAGGCAACCACAAAAATAATTAAATACATACATGGAGTAAGTTTGAAAAGAAATATGGTTTGTGAATACAGGTAGGGGTTTCCCCACTACTTATTAAATGTAAAACGCCATTATGTGAAAAACATGTACAGT
The DNA here is from genome assembly GCF_905171775.1 of Rana temporaria. NCBI lineage: Eukaryota > Metazoa > Chordata > Amphibia > Anura > Ranidae > Rana > Rana temporaria. Next base: position 346,568,674 of record NC_053492.1, read on the forward strand.
ACCTGCCGCCGAGAATGTGTTTTTAGCACAACAGCATCTCGCTGATTCTCGGCGACAGGGTGCCGACATCTCGCACTCGCTTAAATGGTGACAGCACATTCCAGCAAGCGCGTCATAGAAGCGACGGGAGATCCGACTTGGATTCCCGCCAATTCTACACGTGTGCGGCGTTTGTTATGAATCCTGAGGGGGAAGTCCCCGCCGGATTTTAAATAAAAATCCGGCATGGGTTCCCCCCTCAGGAGCATACCGGCCCTTAGGTCTGTTATGGGTTGTAAGGAGAGCCCCCCCTACGCCGAAAAAACGGCGTAGGGGGTCCCCCTACAATCCATACCAGACTATGTTATGGTCACTCTCCTAGCAGAAGACCCCCGGAGAGTGAAGAAGACCCCCCGGATAGCCGAAGAAGACCCCCCCGGATAGCGGAAGAAGAAGCACACCACCCGCCGCCGAAGACGTCGGAGGAAACCCGCCGAGGAGTGGGCGCTTTTATAAAAGCGACCCCCCCCGGCGGTGGAAGAGAACCGGACGGCGGCGAAGAGCGGCCCCCACCCGAAGACGTCAAAGAAGAAGCCCCCCCTGGTAAAAGGAGCTAAAGAAGACAGGGGGTGGCCTCCGGAGCAGACTAATAAATTATTTTAAAAACTCTTGTGTTGTGTTTATTGACTTTAACATTTTTCCTCCAGGTGAATGGGTAGGGGTATGATGTACCCTATATCCATTCACTTAGGGTGGGGGGCCGGTATCTGGGGGCCCCCTTATTAAAGGGGGCTCCCAGATTCCGATAAGCCTCCCGCCCGCATACCCTGACAACCAACGGCCAGGGTTGTCGGGAAGGGGCCCTGTCCTCATCAACATGGGGACAGGGTGCTCTGGGGTGGGGGGGCCCCCGCAGTACGCCCCCCTGCCCCAGAGCACCCAACCCCCCCATGTTGAGGGCATGCAGCCTGGTACGGCTCAGGAGGGGGGGGGGCGCTCGCTCGTCCCCACTCCTTTCCTGGCCGGCCGGGTAGCGTGCTTTGGATATGGGTCTGGTATGGATTGTAGGGGGACCCCCTACGCCGTTTTTTCGGCGTAGGGGGGCTCTCCTTACAACCCATAACAGACCTAAGGGCCCAGTATGCTCCTGAGGGGGGAACCCATGCCGGATTTTTATTTAAAATCCGGCGGGGACTTCCCCCTCAGGATTCATAACAAACGCCGCACACGTGTAGAATTGGCGGGAATCCAAGTCGGATCTCCCGTCGCTTCCATGACGGCTTTGTCTCTATCGCGGCAAGCCAGCTCGGCGCTGGCTCCCGCGATGGGGCTCGTAGGTGGTCAATCTCGCCGAGAAAGGGAGCGAGATTGACACAATATCGCGTGCACCTACTGTAGCGGTAATTAAACCTGAATAGTCTGAAAAGTGCAAAAAGAAAAGAATGAGGAAATAACACAAATTATTTAGTGAATGATAATATGAACAAATTATATAGTGAAAAGCATATATGATTAGTAGTGTCATGTGAAAAAGTAAATAAATAAAAATAAACTATTCTATGTAGTGTTGTGAAAAAAGCACAACACCGACTGCAATAAATGCAAAAAGTGGAAAAAGAGGGGGTAGGCAAACCTACCACATTAAGTATATATATGTGTATACGTATACCTCCATAATTCGACAATTGAAGCAACATAATAGTGAATGTAGAAAAAAGCCTTAGGCCGGGTACTAACGACCAAACATGTTCGCTGGAAAGTGTCCGACGGGCAGTTTCCGGCGTACAAGGCTGTTTTGTCTTTTGGCCCGCTGGCTTGTACACACCAGCGGACCATATTTCCCGGCGGACCAGAACGCGTGCACGTAAACCACGTTTGACGTCACTATAAAGGGAAAGGCCAAAGTCAATGGCGACGCCCTCTGTTCCGCTTTTGCTAGTTACGGCTTTGCTCGTGTTAGTGAAGGTTTGGTTAGAGCTGATTCGCGCTTCTCGGTCTCCGTGCTTTAGCAGGTCGCATTTTCTGGTTCAGTGAGTGTGCTTGTGGGTTCGTAGTTGGCATTCGGGTACAGGCGTGCAGTTCGTTCTGCTTTGCAGTTTCGTACTGTGCGCTCGTATCTGTGTGTCGTGCGTTCTTTGCAGGTACCGCTGGATTTGATTGTTCTTTCTGTTGGAGTGTGTTCTTGACTGACCAGCCGGCCGGTTTGAAGCCATGATGGAGCAGCAGCGTCAATTTTCGCGAGTTGGTGCTGTTTATGGGATGGCTGCTGGATATGTTCATCATTCCAGTACTTTGGCCAGGAACAGGGGGAGGAGGCGTTCCTGGACCAAGAATTGGTTGCACCAGCGTGACCAGTTCTTACATATGCCTCTGCTTAGGGAAATCCAGGAGAATAATCCTAATGACTATAGGAACTTTCTCCGCATGACGGACCCCGTATTCAACAGTCTGCTGGATCTTCTGTCCCCCTATATCACGAGGCAGGACACTGTGATGCGCCAAGCCATCACGGCCGAGCAGAGGCTTATTGCCACGTTGTGGTACCTGGCGACTGGGAGGAGCCTGCAGGACCTCAAGTTCTCGACAGGCATCTCTCCGCAGGCGCTTGGGGTCATCATACCGGACACGTGTGCTGCCATCATCAAAGTTCTGCAGGAGGAGTATATTAAGGTAAGTTTCCTCATTTTAACCTCACAATGTGTCTTTAATAATGTGGGCAACTAACTTTTTATTTTATTTCCCAGATATGCTGTGTGTTTAACTAACATTCCCTTTTCTCCCTATGCATGTTGATATAAGCTTTCCATGTTCTTTTTATTTTGACCTACCTGCATATTTGTACCTTACCCAATATTAACCTGTCCAGCATGCTATCCTAGGGCCAACCCCCACCTTGCCTATTTTTAGTTAATAATTTTGATTTTTAAACAGTTTAAACACCCCCACCCCCTTAAAAGTGTTGTTGTCCCCATCAGAGGGCTGTGGAGTCTCTTATTAATTAAGTGGGCCTATCTATTTGTGCCCCGAAATTCTCCCTTCACAATTCGAAAATGCTATTTGAAAACTGTAATCCTACAAGGATGCTTGTAGGATTATGTTTGCAATGTTTATGTGCCAAAGTACTAAATCTCTTTTTTTGTTTGTCCCCACAGCTACCCTCCACACCACAGGAATGGCAGTCTGTGGCTTCCCAATTTGCCCAGCGGTGTGATTTTCCTAACTGCGGTGGAGCAATAGATGGGAAACACGTCCGCATAGTGCCCCCACCCCACTTGGGGTCCTACTATTATAACTACAAGGGTTATCACAGTATTGTGTTGATGGCGGTGGTGTCGGCACAGTATGAGTTTCTATATGTGGACATGGGGAAGAACGGCCGGCTTTCAGATGGGGGAGTATTCGCGCGGACAGAATTCTACAGTCGTCTCCAAGCTGGTGGTCTGGCATTGCCACCAGATAAAGATAATGTTGAAGGACTTCCGTTTGTGTTTCTAGCGGACGAAGCTTTCGAGCTTGGACCTAACCTCATGCGGCCTTTTCCCCAGAGGACCCTCACCTCAGAGAGGAGGGTGTTTAATTATCGGTTGGCCAGTGCTCGGAGGGTAGTCGAGAATGCCTTTGGGATCCTCACCAACTGGTTCCGCCTGTTCCTGACAGCGATACACTTGGCGGAATATAAATTGAACACCATTGTATTTGCCTGCTGCATTTTGCACAATTTTCTACGCAGGCACTCCCAGTCATACCTACCCCCCATGGGCTCTGAGGCAGGACTACCCTCAGATAACATTCCTGGGCTGGACACTGGTCGCGCTGGCTTGGCCCCCCTATCTGCTCGTGAGGTACGCGACAAATATGTTGAGTACTTCATGGGTGGGGGGGCCATTGCTATGCCAGATCATATTTCTTTCTAATTCGGCCCCCAAAAGAAAGAAATATTCACAGAACTAATAAATAATTAGACCATTGGACTTTATACAGTTGTTTGTCATTAATGCTTTTTCTCTTTTTTTCTGTCTTCCTGGTTCTCAAACTAACTAGTGCACTTCTAGTGCCAAGTTAAGTTAGGCAGATTTAGTAAATAACCACAATTGCACATTATTCACTCATCTACAAACTGGGTATTGAGTCGAGAAATAAGAAGCCACTCATTTTTCAGCTTTTGATGTCACCATTTTGTTTTTTATTTTATTCCTTACTCCAAAAAAAAGGATGCATTTTTGGAGTCCAACATTTTTTTGGAATTTTGAGGACAAAATATTTCTATTCTTATATTTTTTGTAATTTTTTTTACAGTGATTAGCAAGAATACTAATAGAAACACAATGTCAGATATATTTTTAGCAAATCTACATAAAAATTTGCTGGCTTGTCTATATATATATATATATATATATATATATATATATATATATATATATATATATATATATATATGTATATATATATATACACACTTCAAAATGTACAAATCTTTCTTTTTAGCATCAAAATAATCTTTTTTTTTTTTTTTTTTTTTTGTGGTTTTCTGTAAACAAGATGTATTCTTTTGATCATATTTTTTTGGTGTTTTTCAAAAACATTTTTGAAAATATTTTTTTTTTTTGTTTTGTTTAGTAAAAAACATTTTTTGGTTAAATTGTATTTTTTTGGTTGTGTTTTTCTGAAAAATTAGCTTTTTGTATTATTTTTTTTTAATTGTTTTAACCCAACAAAAATGTGAGATTTCTCTTTTATAAAAATATAGCTATTTACATATATTTTTTGGGGTCCTTTTTTTATTATTTTCTATTACTAAATATTTTTTTTTCTTTGATTTATTTCCCTTTTTTTGGTTTTGTTGATTTCTTGTTATTTTTGGGATCTGAAACTGTAAACATTTACAACCAAAACAAGATCACCACCAAAAAGAACTATCTTTTCAAAACAGCAGTCAGTCATGGATGGTGTGCTTTCACACTGGAACACGCCAAAATTTCAAGATGCACACATTCAGTGTGAATTCGCCAAATGTCATTGGTTAAACAGACAAATGGCCACATGTGCTATCTGACATCATGGGTGATCAATGTCTGTGTTTTGTGGTAGCAAACCCTTCCTCTCAACTACTTGAGGATCGAGGAGGGGGTTGTACCCACAAAGCACAGACAATAGATATTCTGTGATGGCAGATAGCACATGTTGGCACACTGTGTGTGCATCTTGAAATTTTGGCGTATTGTTAAATAAAAAAAAATTAAAATGGTTGGGGGGCGGGGGATGGGCGGGGGGTGTTTCAGTCTTTGACACGGCCCATCATGTCAATGATATTTTTGAAATTCTGTTCGATGACTATCATCCTTTGGCGCATGTTGTCCATTTCTGTGCTGCACTCCAAAATTACATTTCGAACATTCTGCTCCATGACGACCATCCTTTCCCGCATATTGTCCATTTCTGTGCTGCACTCCATTACCTGCTGTACTATTATTGAAGCACTTGCACGTGAAAAATGTGCTACAGCATCTTCATCCTCTGAAAATAAAAAAATTGGCATTCAAAATATGTAAACAGTTTCCTGCCTATCTGCATATGTTTTGCCCTATTAAAGTTGGGGTGACACTGACCTGATGGCCTGATAATTTCCACATCCACAATTTCGACATCTTCTATCACTCCTCCTTCTTCCACCACCTCAGCCTCATCATCCACGACTCCTCCTTCTTCCACCACCTCCCCATCATCTTCCACGACTCCTCCTTCTTCTTCCAGAACTCCTTCGTTATCCATCAATACCCCTTCAAAATCACTTAATTCTGCTTCGTCAAGTTCCGCCTCATCTTCCCTGAATTCTAAATCCAAATTGAAGTCTTCCTCCTATCTTCCTTCCTCCTGTCTTACTTCCACATCCTCCTCTCTTACTTCCACATCCTCCTCCTCCTCCACATGCGGAGGTGTGTGATTTTGGGGGTGTCTGGCCCTCTCTGCCTCCTCCAATTGCTGGCGTCTTCTTTCCCCTATAACAAATAAGAAAAAAACAAAGGTATACTCATCAGCACACAGATATTGTAGAGCAGAAATCGCACACATTGCTTAGACGAGACATTTTTTATGATTTTTGTTAGTTTCTTCTTTCAGCAATCCTACATTTTTGGCGGAGTTCTAGGCCAAGCTCTGATCCTGCCCCTTTTTTGATAAGAAGTGACACACATGGATGTCCCCCCAAAACATTAATTCTCGGAGACCCTACTAAAACTTCTGCTTTTATTGTGGAGACACAGGTGCTCTGCATTTCCAGATGGGAAAACATCTGCTTTATTAGCACTGTTGAGAATGAATTTTGTTTGGCTGTCACATTCACTCAATTTAATTTCTGGGATTTCGCTTTTCAACAATGTTTGCAAACAAAGTTTGGGGCCAGTCAGCCATGTCCAGGTGTGTTGTTCCTGGACTAACCTCGCATTTCTGCGAAACAATGTCATATTACGTGGGTTACTATTTCACGATATTTGGTAAAGGTTGGTATTTAACATAAACACAATACAGTATCTACACGTGTTCAAAAGTACAAGCAGGCCAAGGAGGCAGATGTCAAAAGCTACATGTCAACACATTCTTGCAGACATTCCCCCCCCCCCTTAAATAATATGGACTTACTTTTCCGCAGAATTTTGAGAATCTTCTTCATGTGATGTGGCTCCCTCAATTTCAAGTCGGACCAACGCTTCCTGAGTTGCTCCTTGGACCTGGTGACACCAAACATCTTCCTCATTCTCCTCGCCACCTTGTCCATAATGTGTGACTTTCTGCGATTAGGGGTTTTGTAGGGCCCAAATTCACCATCATAGTCCTTCCTCCGCATTATGTAAACCAATTCCACCATTTCGTCGAAAGCCATATTAGTGGCTTTATATCTTTTTGGCCTGGATCGGGACGGTCCTGCCTCTGTCCCTTCACTTGCGCCATGAGAGCTCCGTGCACGCTCGTGTGACATCGCCATCTTTCCTTCCCACAGAGATTAGGGGCGTGAAAACGAGGAAATGTCCCGTCATGGGCGGAGATGAGGGTGGGGATTCATGCATATGCGGAGTGTCGAGAATGCTAACAATGTGTTGACGTAGGTTACGCGGAGAATATTCGCGCGATTCCAGAACCTACACAGTTAACGCCATATTTCAGTTTCACATTGATTAGGGGCATGGCAAAGGTGACGAGGGCGGCGTTTCATACATAGGCGGAGTGTATAAAAGGCGCACGCCGTGATTACGTAGGTTACGCGGTCATTAATCGAGCGTGACAAACGAACAATTTGAGAGAGGAAGGTAAGAAATTTAAACATGGGATCAGCAGCGGAGTACAAAATGGAGAGCCATGGGATGGGGGTTTGGTCTGTTGGTTGCACACTTTTATTAAGCTATTATGTCTCTTGGATCCCACAATGGGATTTTAGGAGCCAAATGCTTTTGTAGACAACACAAAATAAAGATGTGAAAAATGCTGTACCTCATTACAATTTATGTAGGGTGTATTCAGATCAGGCCAAGTATTGTTCTGTGTTGGTTGGACAGAGGACATTAGGAAGTGTCTTTCATGTAATCAATGCTGAGGGGCAGGATATCTACACATGAAATAGTGCCTTGATGAATGCTCTCATTTGTAATAATTGGGTATGGTTCTAGATTCCACTTATTTACTGCAATGGAACCAAAGGGGCGGCATGTCTAAAAACAATGTTAGGTACAACCAATGGGGCAGAGCTGGCCAGCATTTTTGAAACAAGAGACACTGTGTTTGTATTTCTATATAGGTCCTACATTTTGTGCCACATATTCTATCAATGTAAACGCTGAGCCTTTTTTAAATTGTGTTTTTGGTTTCTTTTTCTTTTGGTAATCTAGACTAAAATTAGCCACAACAATTATTTGGAATGGATCTACTGCAGACCCAAGAGATTATCCAGCACTTGCTGGATAAATTCAGAGAGATGCCCATCCTGTGGGATTCCAAGCAGCCCACTTACCACAATAAGGACCTACGAGCGGCAGCACTTGAGCAGCTAGCAGCATACATGAGAACATGGGTGCCAGAATGCAGTGCCAACATGGTGAAGGATAAACTTGCCAACCTCAGGGGCACATATAGGAGAGCGTACAAAGCTCACCAAAAGCAGCTAAGATCTGGAGCAGCAGCAAGACCAACAAAGGAACCCAAGCTATGGTATTTTAACCAGATGTCGTTTTTGCGGGATCAACTGGAGGGCAGGCCATCAATGTCAAGTCTGCCTCCCAGCCTTCCCTCCACGCTACCTTCCAGCGGGACTTCACCAGATCACCACAGCCCTGCAGAGTCGGATGAAGAGGGCCTGGCTGACAGAGAGGCAGATCTGCGCCTCTACGATGATGAGGTATAGTAGTTTCCTAAATATTTCTGGACTAATATTAATTATTGTTGGATTATTGACTTGATATTGTAAAATAAAAGACAAGCTGGGAAAAAATATTCTAAAGTCGTGGGCAAAGAAATAGGTGTCAGGGATGACAACTGCAGGGGTCAGAGGGTGAGTCTGTTGAAGTTTAAATTAGCCCCAAAAAAGGACATTCAAGCATTAAAATGTGAGTGATTAGATTTAGAAATATATTACAACATGTCCCTTTTTTTTACACAGGAAGAAGAGACCAGCCAGGAGGTGGCAGATCCTCTCCTCACTGTCAGCCAGGCCGAAGGGGTCAGTGGCAGCCAGGAGGAGGCCGGGCCCAGTGGCGTTCAGCAGCTCCCCAGGACAACCACCACCAGCCAGGCTCCTCCCCTCCAGATTAGGCCACCAGGCCGAAAGAGGAAATTGGGGCCAGTGGAGGAAGCCAGCCTCAAAATGATTCAGGAGGCGAGTGCCATCATGAGGGCCCCCCTCAACCCCACTGAGGCCTACAGTGCCTCCCTGGCACACGATCTCAACAAAGGGATGGAGGAGCAGAAGCAACTGGCAAAGGGCGTGATCAACCAGGCCCTTTGGTGGATGGAGAGGGAGCTGCTGACCACAGACACTGGGCTATGTGACCCGGCCTGGCTTGCTGAACACCATCCTCCTGCTGCCACATCATCCCCACCTGCAAGGGGCAAGGGAAGACCCGCTGGAAGGAAGCCTGGAGGGAAGGTTGCAAGGAAGAGGAGACAGTGATTCCCTGCCTTCCATTTGATCCCCCACAAATGGCATCTTGTTTGGACTACCACAGCTTGGGTTCCTTTGGTTATGTGCTGCTGCTTCAGATTTTTGTTTGTGTGCCTCCTGAGGTTTTATAGTTTATCCTCCACCATGTTTGAAATGCAAGTCTGCATGTATATTGCTAGCTGTTCAAGTGCTGCCATTCTGTTTTATTTACTTTTTAACATTTGCCCAAATAAATGGCTTTTTGTTTAATTTAAAAACGTGCCTATTGTTTGTTATACTGTGGGGATTATTTTAGGCATCAAACATTCCAAACAAATACATGTTTCATTTAAAAATTACACAAAGTCCTTTGGCGGGGGGGGGGGGGTGCACTTGGTGTGCCAACATGGTAGACAATTGAAACAACCTTCAAAAAAATAAAGGACAAAATTCAAACAAAATCAAACTAAAAAAATAACGTAACACAAAATTCGAAATGGTGACATAACTATAAACACATAAAAAAAGTGGCTAAGATGAACATTAAAGAAAACATGAAATAAGATATACATGTGGAGGACCCCAAAAAATATGCTACGTCTGGCCTATAAAAGATTGCTAAAATCTTACTACATCCCAAGCAACAAATGTCACTTTTCAGTATGGGACAACTCAGTTGAAATAGCATCAGCAAGATAACGGGTTTATTCTAGCAAGAGAAAAATGAAAAAAACGACGCCATCAACTGTTGTTTATTGTGTCGTTTTCTTCATTGTTCTATTGCTAGAATTAATCTTTCTATTGACGAATGTGCCATATCCCAAACAAACGTGAGTTTTACCTGAACGAGCGCTCCCGTGGCCTCCTTTAGTCTGAGCATGCGCGGGGTTTTTGTATGTTGCTTTTGTGTACTAACCACCAAACATGTCCGAGCGGACAGGATTTCAGCGGACGGTTTTAAAACAAGTTTGGAAATAAATGTCTGCTGAAAAATGGCCCGGCGGGCAAATGTACGCTGAAATTCTGTACGCTCGTAACTACACACGACCGAACATGTCTGCTGAAACTGGTCCGCGGACCAGTTTCAGCAGACATGTTTGGTCGTGTGTACGGGGCCTTAGTTAAATAATACCTCTACCACCTCTAATGTTTTTTATTTTATTTTCTAACCCTTGTATTTTATATTGTGTATTATTTATTTGTAAAATACCCAAACATATTAGGTACAAGAAATGACACCTATATATGTCCGTAAATTTGGCTATTGATTTACCGATGGCCATAAATTAGACCGTTAATCGGCCAATAGAGCATGCTAGGAGCAAAAAAACGGGGCCGGTAAAATGGCCGTAATTCTGTTTCAATCCTAGGTATTGGGCACATGTATATAGTATGTAGGAGGACATAAATATCCTAACCGGCACATAAACCATGTGGCACCAACAAAGTTGTACAGGTGTCCTAAATAGCTGTGACCACGAAAAATCTTGGGCATAGTAAAAAGAACCGACATGTTCAAAAATGAAGAAAAGTAAATTAATTGACCCCCCTGGCGGTATTCCCGAGTCTGACTCGGGGTTAGATTTTCATGCTGCGAGCGGTAACCCCGAGTCAGACTCTGGCTTGCCTCGCTGGATCCACAGGCACTGTTTACTTACCTTGTCCCTGGATCCAGCGATGCCACCGCGCTGTGTGAGCGAGCGGGACCTCGCTCGATTCACACAGCGTCCTCCTGTGCCGCCGATCTCCGTTCCTTGCGACGTTACGACGCATGGGAGCGGAGAACGGCGCCAAATTCAAAAACGTAAACAAACACATTACATACAGTATACTGTAATCTTATAGTAAAAAATACACACCCCCCTTGTCCCTAGTGGTCTGCCCAGTGTCCTGCATGTACTTTTATATAATAAAAACTTTTCTTTCTGCCTGCAAACTGTAGATTGTCCATAGCAACCAAAAGTGTCCCTTTATGTCAAAAATAGTTTTAGAGCAGCTAAAAAACAGCGATAATAAATTATAATCACTTGCAGAATTGTGCGATAGCGATTTGTAGGGAAATTCGCCATAAAAAAAAAAAATAATGACAGCGACAATTCTGCAACTGAGCAAATTTCAGTGATTTTGATTTGATTACATTATTGAATAATTTTTATTATAATTATATTATTATTTGTTATAATTATTTATTATATTATAATTTATAATTTTGTTTTTAAAAAAATGTCATACCCGGGATGCCTATTAGAATCTTGTTTGGTCAGATTTAAGAGAGTTATTTCTAAAAATTACAGGCCTACAATATAAAACGCCAAATTTCCTTGCAAATAATGGTACCGCTTTCAGCACCTTTTTTCTGAAAGAATCATACCGCCAGGGAGGTTAAATATCCCGGATTTAACAGAAAAATGGAAATAACTACAATTTGATTCCAGAAATTCCCATATTGACATGTTAAGATATAGTGAGTAGACATGAGAATGTAAAGGTGTCCGAGTTATTGTGTATCTTACCGTTATCTATATTGCAACATTGCAGTATGTTTGTACAGTGAATCCAACAGGCACCTATTCTTCAACATATGTCTACGTACACTAAACACATGTACATATGAGATCGCCGTCAAATCAGAACAAAAACATTTTGCAATGTGTATGGACCAATGAATGAATGAAAAACACTAAGTAGAAAAAAATACATATTATAGTTGCTAAACATCCATTGTCCATACACAATACATACCACTGAACATCTAAAGTATCCTGTAGATATAAAAAGAAAAAAATATTTTAGTTTATAAACATGAACACTAAACTAAAAACATCCCAATCTGCACTGGATGTTTATGAAAGTAAAAAGATATACGGACTCCCGTTCTAATCTTCAAAGTTTCTACGTAGGTCAAAAAAACGCATATTGTAAAGGAAGAAAAGAAGAAACGGTAGAAGTTTAAAATGAACTAATGGTCTAAGTCTAAGAGAATATAACTGTGCTTTACACATATGTACCATATGTATCATGATTCATGAATGCCCATGGTCAATGTATTATACAGTACAATGCCAAGCTAGAGTAATTTAAAGAGCAAGGAACATTATGTGATGACAAAAAGCAGAAAGAAGCTATGCAGAAACTGGGTAACAGTACACTCAATTACAAATGTGAGTATACGGAACCAATGAGGTACAGATAAAATGACATGATAAGTTAGCAAAAAATTAGGCGGAGTCGAAGAGAAGGGGGGAGGAAGTGCAAGAACAAAGAAAAAAAAACAGATGTAAGCAAGGACACTGTGCAGGCGCGATGCAGCCAATAATAATGCACACCAACACGAATACATCAATCGTAGTAATGAGACACGTCCCATTCAAAATTCAACCCAACCGGAATTCTAGTGTGTAGTGAAAATAACACCTCGCGCCTGCACAGAATCCTGAATCTGTTGCCTCCCCTAACAGGAGTGGTAATCTTCTCTACCCCCTGAATTGAAAGACAAAACACATCTTTGAAATGTACAGAATTCCAATGATTGGCCACATTCGTATTATGATTTTTCTCAAAATCATAGAGGTGATCGTAAAGCCGATCTCCGAGCCTACGAATAGTACGTCCCACGTATTGTATATGGCATATGTCACAATTAATGTCATATACCAAAAATTTAGTGTTGCAATTAATAAATTGCTGAATCTCAAAATCGTTGTTGTTAGTGTTGGAGTGTACCGTGTGGCCTGTTTTAATATGTTTACAGTAATTACAGCCTTTAAATCCACATCTAAAAGTGCCCTTGAATTGCAGCCAGTTGGAACCTGAAGCCTTGCTTTGAAACAAACTGGGTGAGAGACGACCACCCAATGTGGGTGCTCTACAAGAGACAGTTTTGATGCCTTTACATAAAATCTCTTGATAAATAGGGTCATTAAGTAAAATAGGTAGATATTTAGTAACTGTGGGCCAGACTAGAGATGACGTAAGAAAATGCGACGGCCGCGTGTACGTTCGTGGATCGTCGGAAATAGCTAATTTGCATACCCGACGGGGAAAACGATGCGAACTCCACCCAGCGGACGCTGAAGTATTGCATCTACGATCCGAAGGCGTACGAAGCCGTACGCCTGTCGGATCGAACCCAGATGCCGTTGTATCTTGGTTTGAGGATTCAAACTAAAGATACGACGCGGGAAATTTGAAAGTACGCCGGCGTATCAGTAGATACGCCGGCGTACTCTCTCTTTGGTTCTGGCCCAGAGTGTTTAATTTGGTTGAATTCTGAACTAAATGGGGTGGAGAACACTGGACATTTATTAAATGATGTGGATGTGTAGTAGTTAGGTATTTTAATTTTGTCCTGTAACAAGGAATCTCTGGGGATGGCATCAACTGCCAGTAGTGCCTTGTTAATGACCCTATCGGAGTACCCCCTATTTTAAAAACTCTGTGACATTAAACCTGCTTCCAGGGTGTAATTCTCTTGTTTACTACATAAACATTTTAGTCTCAGAAATTGTCCATAGGCGACCCCTTTGATCATGTGACTGGGAGGGGCAGAATCTGCCCTCAAAGGGCACTCCCAGCAGTAGCTTTCCTGTGGATGCTGGTGACTACTAAACCATTAGAACTGGAGAGCTTGATATCCAAAAAATCAATGCAATTGGCTTGCATATTACCTGTAAACTGGAGGTTAAACAAATTGTCATTAAAATATGCAAGCCAGGAGTCTAGACACATGTCTCTGTCAGACGAAATGAACAGCAGATCATCTATGAAACGACAGAACGGCGGGGACCATCACATCCAAAGATAAGTAAGATATACAATAACTCGGACACCTTTACATTCTCATGTCTACTCACTATATCCTAACATGTCAATATTAGTGTTGAGCGGAATACGCCATATTCGATTTCGCGATATATCACGAATATATAGCCGAATATTCGTGAAATATTCGCTAAAATCGAATATTCGTGATATTTAAAAAAAAAAATAAAATTGCGAAATTTCGCTAATGCGAATTTATTGCGAACATTTTGCGAATTTTTTTTTTTTTCTGATTGGCTCTGATGCAAAAGAAGGGCGGAGAAAGTATTCTCGAATATTCGGAAATCGAATATTCGGAATATTTTATCAAAAAAAAAAAATGTTGTGAAATATTTTGACAACTGTGGTAGGAGAACTCTGATTGGCTCTGATGCAAAAGAAGGGTAGAGAAAGTATTTGCGAATATTCGGAAATCGAATATTTGCGAATACTTTCTCCACCCTTTTTTTGCATCAGAGCCAATCAGAGTTGTCAAAATCTCGCAATCAATTTCGCATTCGCATTAGCGAAATTTCGATAAAATATCACCAATATTCGATTTCCGAATATTCGCGAATACTTTCTCCGCCCTTCTTTTGCATCAGAGCCAATCAGAGTTCTCCTACCACAGTTGTCAAAATATTTCACAACATTTTTTTTTTGATAAAATATTCCGAATATTCGATTTCCGAATATTCGAGAATACTTTCTTCGCCCTTCTTTTGCATCAGAGCCAATCAGAAAAAAAAAATTCGCAAAATGTTCGCAATAAATTCGCATTAGCGAAATTTCGCAATTTTTTTTTTTATATTCGGAATAGCGAATATTGGCCGCGAAATTCGAGATATTCGCGAATACTCGAATATGCCATATTCGAGCCGAATATTCGCAATACGAATATTCGTGAGCAACACTAGTCAATATGGGAATTTTGGAATCAAATTGTAGTTATTTCCATTTTTCCGTTAAATCCGGGATATTTAATTAATTAACTTTTCTTCATTTTTTTACTTTTCGGTTCTTTTTACTATGCCTGAGATTTTTCTGTTTGTGGTCACACCTATTTAAGACACCTGTACAACTTTGTTGGTGCCACATGGTTTATGTGCCGGTTAGGCTATTTATGTCCTCCTGCATACTATATACATGCGCCCAATACCTAGGATTGAAACAGAATTACGGCCATTTTACCGGCCCCGTTTTTTTGCTCCTAGCATGCGCTATTGGCCCATTAACGGTCTAATTTACGGCCATCGGCCAATCAATAGCCCAATTTACAGACATATATAGGTGTCATTTATTGTACCTTTTTCTATTTCATCCTGTCCCATCCTTTCACCATGTTTTATTAACTTATTAATTTGTTTGGTGACAAATATGTTTTGGTATTTTACGAGTAAATAATACACAATATAAAATACAAGGTTTAGAAAATAAAATAAATAATAAAAAACATGGTGGTAGAGGTATTATTCAACTAAGATAGAAATAGAGAACTCTGGCGCTGTCTGATGGACTGGGGGGAGGGGGAACTGCAGCAGCACCTGTGGATCTGATCCTAAAAGAAAAAGTGATAATAATGTGAAGTATGGTAGCTGCGCTGTGGGGGAGGGAATGGGAAGGTGGAAGTGAAAAGGGATCGTGGGTGAACTTAAACAGTGAGATAAATATATATATATATATATATATATATATATATATATATATATATATATATATATATATATATATATATATATATGAATGAATGAATGACTTGTATAGCGCAACTCATGCGAACTGAATCGCCTCTGGGCGATGATACTACAATGAACAATACAGATGAAAGTGAACAAACACCTATAATCCTGTAAAGATTTAACAGTAAAAATACTAAGTAAAATGGATACTACATATACAAACACCAAAAATAGCATAAAATAAGTGAAAAAAAAGTGCAAAACTATCAAATCACACATGTGATAAAGTCCTGTCAATAAATAAGGATCAAATCTAGCAGTTTAGTAATTCCCCCACAGAACAGTGTCTAGATAAACACCTCCACCAAAATTGCAATGTGCGCAAATGAAATCTTCAGTGATGACACCTCTGATGTGCTGGCAGCTCACCTCACGGCTTCTTATCCAAACAGCTAACCGAGATCCTGATCACAGCTTTTATGTGGGCTGATAAAACACCTCCTCCTGACTCATTTAGGTAGGGAAATAAAATAAAACATCCACAAGCGCCGAACTCGTATTAAAACTTCAGACTCTGTCTGTACCCGATGCTCCAATCCCTAAGTATCGTCACATCACGTGACTTCATCAGGGGATTTACTGTGAAAATGTGCAGTGAATCCTACATTTCACATATGGAGGAATACCAGATTATGTGTTTTGCTTCTTTTTTTTAAAAAAAACGTTTACCTTATATGCCGGCATCTTTCTTTTTTACTCTGAGAATTTGGTTATTCTATCAATGGTATGTTTCTATGTTTTTCCTTTGTACTTACCTAGGAACCGCTTTGAGATGTGACTGCCAACCCATGGATCTTCTGGCCTAGTGTGTGTCTGTTTATTGCCTGAGGAGGTCTGCTACAGCGCCGCCATGCTTACACTGGCTGCTCTGTATCTTTAAACCTCCCCAGAGGCATTCCCACTGCAATTCATCGGTGGGATACCAATTGCTGACAGCCATAGGACTGTCTGCACCTTGGCTCCTCGCCCACATACCAGTGTTGAACGCAGCGTTGCCAACGCTGGATTTTCAGGGTCGGCTTCATGCCCCGCCGTTTAGGTACGGCCCAGCTTTGCCACGTGTGACCCTTCCCTCTCTCCTGGCAACCAAACACGTCCGTCGGTTGTGAGAGGCACAAGCTCCTCCCTCTTTAACCATCATGGGGAACTCGATTGCGGCTGGACATGGACCATAGGGTTCTTTCTTGCACCCCTCCAGCATGCATCCCCCATGGCCTTCAGTAAGCAGATGGGCTCGCTCCCGTCCCTCCGGATCCACCGAATCCCATCTGTTGATTTGTTTTGATCCGGGGTGACTGGAGCAACCCCAAGGACCTCCCTCCTGGCACGCCCTGTGGACGACCAATGGCGGCCCCCCTGCCTACAAAAGGTATGTCTGCTTCAGTTTTCCCCCAGCGGCTCACTTCTTTGGATGTGAGAGACGTCGAGGAAAGACACCCCCTGAAGCTCATTAGGTAAGGAAAACACCTACCCCCCTGCTCGGCAGCACAACTGCCATCTTACACATTATTTATTTATTTTTTCTATTAAACCTGGTCTCTGAATCTCTCTGACCAGGCTATCATCATTTGTGGACCTCACATCTTCACCCATGGAACTGTCCCTTCGGATATCTTCCCATAAATGCTATATACATTTCGTTACATCCTATTTAAATGAGAACACAAATTTATAGCAAATTTGTGTATTCTTACCTCTTCATCATAAACACTAAATATATGCACTTGGTAAGTAACCAACCACTCCCCCTTTTTATTTTATTTTTTTGACATTTTGCACTTTATTCACTCATCAGGCATCCATATTTGTATGTAGGGGCCCCATCCTTGGTTCCCCATTGAGGCAACAGGTGACACGTCCTTACGGGCTCTAGAGCCACATTTCTCCATTGGGCCGGCGCCCTTCGATTGCAGTCTCTGGGTACATTTGCCAATATAAATCAACCATTAATTTATAAATAAGAAACACAATTCCATTATACTGATAAGCACTAATATCTGTTTATGTCGTTCTATTTGAACCCTCCCTATGTATAGGAGATCGCTGCACATTTTTAAACTGACCAATATGACTGTTTTTAATCCTTGATGTTTTTTAAAATACAAGATACAGTTTATAATAATATTTGTATAACATCACAGGAAATGCTTGTTTGATATATATTAAATGAATATATTATTGTATGTATCATGTACTTGAATTTTTCATAAGTGAACTTGGTTACTTAAATATCTTGTTTATCAATATTTCATTCATATAAATTATTTGGAATTCTGCTGTGCAAATCTCAAGGCCCCGACGAAGCGG